>NC_092053.1:62833917-64033917 GCF_003086295.3 Arachis hypogaea
TGAAAGAATTCCATTATTCCCATATGCTAAAATCAATGTTTGAATTCCTTCCAATTGTTCTTTGGAAAATGCCTGCTAAATTGTATTTTATCTTCCATTATCATGATGCAGGTTTTGGTTTATAGTAGATGGCTTAGGTAAGGTGCAGTGGAACACATAAAGTGGAGTGAGATCTGCAGCGACCTATGTCTGTGGATTGATGTATGGGCATGATTTTGCACGATGCATCCATGGGTATTGTATATTCGTTAGCTGTTGACAAACGAATTTTTTTGCCGGTATAGAAATTATCAAATGATCAATCGTAGTATAGTCTAAACCGACGCAAAATCCTTTATCAAACAAATCTACAATCTATATCCGAGAGTACTAGTCTCCCGAGTCGTTCTCCCTTGGAATTGCCAAAGTGTACATCTTATTGATTTAGTAAGCTTTGTTGGAATTCCTTGAGGATTTTAGCAAGGTAATGAGAAACGAACAATCAATTATCAAAAGACTTGGCTTAGGGTTGGCATTGGAAATTCTATCCTTATAGTCCATACAATGTTGATAACAATTAAGCCTTGCTTCATTTAGTTATCCCCTAGGTATAGAGGAAGGTCAAATGAAAGTAATCAACTTGAGTCACAAGTCCTAGCTTCACCTTATGGGAATCTAGCTTTAGTGCACTCCAAGCCAACTAGCAATCCCTAATTCCAAATCAACTATTGATACACTATTCAACTTCTTCCAAAGACCAAACCCTATGCCAAGTGTGAGAATTCTACTCCATAGCTAGTGTTGTCATTTTATCAAACATGTGATGAGCAAGAAGGAAAGTCATAGTAAAATGAGAAGAAAAGTCAAATTGAAAGTATTGCAACACAAAGATCTAACAACAAGTCTCAAAGAGTAGCAATGAAAATCCAAAATAGAGATGAAATCCAAAATTACAAAGTTGAATTCTAGATCTATGAGAATTGATCAATTGTATCTACTACTTGAAATTGGAGAAGAAAATCTATGACATGAACAAAGTGGAGTGAGAATTGTAATGGATCTCACCAAAAAGTCATTGAAAATTCAGAAATTAGATGAGGATGAACCCTAGTGAAGCTTGGAATCTCCCTCTTCTTCTCCCAAAAAATGTAACTAACTCTCTCTTCTCCCAAAAAAAGGAAAATATCTAGATCTAGAAGAAATGAACTAAAAGTGTCCTAACCCTTGTTCCTTTGGTCTTCTTAAGCTTTTCCTGCCAAGGTGTTTCTCCAAGAGTGGAATCCTTAACTGCCTCCACGCCTAAGTCACGTGACTCTAAAAAAATCATATTGCAAATCGGCGCGCACGCGCAAGGTACGCGCACGCGCCGTTGAGACGTCTTGAAATGTGCGCGGAGGCGTGACGCGTGCGCGCCCATGAAGATCCTGGCTTAGCCGCTTCTCAAGCCGGCTCTTGGCTTTGGCTCCACGTTGCCTATCCGCGCGGGCGCGCAAGGTGCGCGCACGCGCCCATGTGGAAATCTCCAAAGCTTAATCCTCATGCTTCCTTCCTTTGTACCCGTCTTCCTTCTCTTTTCGGTCCATTCCTACTCTATATCCTGAAACCACTTAACACACAAGTCACGGCATCGAATGGCATCAAGAGAAGATTAGAAATGTATCTATTTTAGTGCGAAATAAGCATGTTTTCATTCATGAGGCGCAACTAGGAAAGGAATGCAAAATCTTGTATTTTCTATAGAAAGTGTGTGGAATCATTGATAAAACCCCTGAAATCAGCACAAATAAATCCTCAAATTGGGGTTTGTCAACCTCCCCACACTTAGATTCTAGCATGTCCTCATGCTTAGAGAAATACAAAGAAACACAGAAGACTGAGGGATTGCAAAAGTATAAGACTCATGAAGTGCAACCTACTTATATGCATGCAACTATGACTAGTGTCACTATCCACTTGGTTGGGACAAATTAGCCTTCTTAGGACATATGCGACACATGGGTACAATGATGCTCAAAGCATAGGACTTGCCACTTTCTAAGCATCAAATGCAATATGTGCAACCTTGCATGAGGAATGCTCGCGAGAGCCGGGAATCAAAGGATTGAGCATCGAACCCTCGTCGGAAGTGTTTGCACTCTAATCACTCGGTGTTTGGGGTTTATTCTCTCAATTCTCCCCTAATCATGCTTTCCAAGATTTGTTTTCATCTAACAATCAACAATTATTCAGTGCATGCATACAATTATCATGAGGTCTTTTCCTAGGTTGTAATGGGGTTAGGGTCAAGGTAGGGTCGTATATGGCTAGTGGACTCAGGATTTGAATCTTTGATTAACTTGAACTTTCCCCCTAACCTATATAATGACCTATACAATTAAGTGCTAACCTAACTACCCATTCCTCACTTTTCCACATACTCATGCATTTTCTTTTCGTTTCACTATACTTATGCATTGATTCCTCTTGAGCTTCACTTTGGGGCATTTTGTCCCCTTTTCATTATTTTTTTTTCTTTTTTTTTTCTTTCTATTTTTATTTTTTTTTTTCCATATTGTTTTTTTTCTCATTTTTTTTTTTATATACAAGAGCGTCAATGCATGAGGTTTTACATTTGATCAATACATGAGTATGTACCCAATTCCCAATATTTCAATAATAATACAAAATACCCTCTATTCACCCAATGTCCCAAGATTCCCACACTTGAATGATACTCACACACACTAGCCTAAGCTAATCAAAGATCCAAATAAGGACTTTTATTGTTTTCCGCTTAAGGCTTGTAATGTGCTAAATTAAGAACAAGTGGGTTGATCGTAGGCTCAAGTTTGGCTAACAAAGGAAGATAGAAGGTAAGGCCGTTTGGGTGAGTGAGCTAATGAAATGATGGCCTCAATCATATAAATGCATGAATACACCAAATAATGGACATAAAGAGTCAAACAAATCAAGATCACAATCATAGAAGGAGAATAATGCACACAAGAAGGAAAAATAAGTGGTTATAAGATGTAACCACACCATTAGGATCAAATCTCACAAGCTTGTGTTCTTAGCTCAAAACCATGTTCCAAAATATAATTCTTCATGCAACTTTGGCATCAAAGCATTTAAAATTTGCAATGCCA
Source organism: Arachis hypogaea (assembly GCF_003086295.3). Classification (NCBI taxonomy): domain Eukaryota; kingdom Viridiplantae; phylum Streptophyta; class Magnoliopsida; order Fabales; family Fabaceae; genus Arachis; species Arachis hypogaea. Next base: position 62,837,025 of record NC_092053.1, read on the forward strand.
TGGTTGCCCCAAAGTGTTGGTTTCCTAAGAGAGAATTTCATTGTTCCAACCAAGCAGGCTTATCATGCGAATGTGCCAACTAAGACCTAATCATGCAACCTATCCTAATTTATTCAGATTTATTCAGATGTTACCTACGGAGATCGGTCGGCCGACCTCCCCACACTTAAAACTTAGCACGGTCCTCCGTGCTAGAGGTTAGGCGCGCTGGTTGATGAGCTCCGAGTGTGCCACATCTCCAATGCCATTGCTATCTCCGCTTGAAGTTGCGGTGGAGGTGGAGATATCGGGTTCCTCCATTGGTGGGGTGATCATGCTAGAAGCCTCTTCACATGAGCATAGCGGCGTTGGTTACGCCTCTCATAACGGTCTAATTTGTTGTGAAGGTCTTCAAGGCGTTGGGCGGCCGATTTTTGTGATGTAGATGAAGTGGTAGCGTGGCCAATTGGTGTGGGTAGTTCAATGTCCTTGGTGACTTCCGAAGGCTTGAGGCATCTCTTGGTCGGAATGATATCACCATCGACCGGTATTGAGGTTCGCCTATCTTTAGTCTCCCGGTGACGCCGGCTTTCGCAACTAATGCCGTCACTAAAGCGGGAATGGTAGATTTCCCTTGGCATGAATGCGCCCCATGGATTGGCGGATGGCATGCGGAACGTTGACCGGTTTCTCGATCAAGATGCACCATATCAATAAGGCAAGCTCGGCGGTGATGGATGACCCATGTGTGCTCGGGAGCACGTAGTGAGCTAGAATTTGGGCCCAAGCCGTGGCTTCTTGAGTGAGGTGGCGAACATCTAAACCCTTGGGTCTTCGCTTTATGGTCCCCCGAATCCAAAATGCGTCGGGTAAAGCAATGACGCGGAGGATCGCGCTCCAATCGAATGCGCGGTCAACGCATGTAGCCAAGACTTCTTGGTAGGCGTCATATGCATCCGTTGACGGTGCAATCCCAATGACTTCTCGGATGGCTTCCACTGTGACCGACACTTGTTTTCGGCGCACAAATATGGATGTGAGATGAGGTGAGTGGAAGTTGGAGTAGAATTCCACCACCCAGAGAGATTGGCCTCCGTTGGTTGCCTCAGAGGAACCTCCATTGCCTCCGGTCAATTTGTGGCATCACAATCGGACTGAGGTGAGCCGGTAAGACTAGGAGGGGTTCCGGATGGTAATTCCTTTCAATCATTCTGGAGTAAACAAGTTCGCAGTAACGGTTGGGAAACTTGTTTGAATCCTTAGGAGGGTTGTCCTTCTCTAGAACGTCAACGGGGCCCTTGGTCTTCTTCAGGAGGGGCCTGGCCGTTAGTTCTTGGCGCGCTTTATTGGAAGCTGGCTTCTTGGGGCCTTTCCCGTTGTCCTTTTTGATGACCATCCTGTGGAAGCAAGAAAGGAAAAATATCAAACCCAAAGAAGTGGAGATACATGAGCTCTATGTAATGAAAGTTATGCCATAGAATATGGGTATCTTCGTTACATGACAGCTGCAACACGTAACTAGGATAATGTGTGAAGAGCAAGGCAAATAATTTTCATGTGGTGCAAGGGTAGTTTAAGCATGCAAGGAAGAGGCACGAGAAGCACACACCCTTAGGGACCATAAATGGGGATGAATGGTTTGTGGAAAGTGGGGATGCACTCAAAAGTGATTGGTTGAGAGGCAAGGTAGTCACAATAAGTCCAAAATTCAAGTGTGCCTTTCATCGAACACTTGGTGTGCATCCCTCAAGTAATATGTGATTATGTGAAAATGAGAGCAATGTAACTTTCCACAATCCATTATTAATGATTATAATGCATATTGAGTGCAAGAAAAGTAAGCAACACTATTCATCTACTCATGTAAGTGAGTTTGGGGCCTAGATGCCCATGAAGAATGGGATTGAAAGAGAGGGAGAGCAAAGACATCCCAAGGAGTAACTAGAGAAAGAAGGAAGAAAGAGAGAAGAAGAAAAAAGAGAAGAAAGAAGTTACCTAAAAGATGGTGCAACTAAATAAATAAGAACCACAAGAGATTATTGGCCTAAGAGGGGGCCTAGTATAATACCTTATGAGATGGAGAAGGATGTGGAAGAAGAAGAGAAGTGGAATGAGAATGAAGGGGTCAGTGTGCCCTTCTTAAAGGTGGCGTCGAGTACCGGCGCGTGCGCGCGTGGTGCGCGCTCGCGCAGGGGTAAGGTGACTAGGGCGCGCGCGCGCACACATGTCGCGTGCGCGTCCATGCGCTTGGGCTGGGGGCACAGGAGAGGCACAAGGGTGGCATAACTCTCTGGACGAAGTACCAGAGATTGCTTTAGCGTGTGTTGGCGCGCGCACACACAGTGCGCGTACGCGTCCACGTGGTTGTGCCCCAGGCACGAGAGGGGCCTGGAGGGGGCTCAACTCTCTGTGAAATGGCCCAGAGAGGAGTGCAGAGTGAAAGGGCGCGTGCACGGCTGTGGCGCGCGCGCGCATTCCGTGCTCGCTTTGTATGGACGCGTGCGCGCCAGGTGCGCGCACGCGGCAAAGGTGCTGGGCTGGTGGCTTAGTGTAGGCTTGAGAGAGGCTTAACTCTCTGTAGAATGTACTAGGGGGGCAGCAAGGCAATCGGCGCGGACGCGCACAGTGCGCTTGCGCGCCGATTGGCAGATTTCGCCCATGTGCGCGGACGCGCCATGTGCGCGCACACGCAGAGGGGTGGGTTTTTCTAAATTTACAAGTGGTTACACCATTTTTGACATTTCAAACCCCCCTCCATACAGCCACTTAAGCACTATAGCAAATGAAGTCAACAAATGAAGGGGAGTTGTCATTAAAATCTAGCTAACAAACATGAAGTCAAGTGTTTATGTACAAGTCTCAAAGGAAGATCTTACCATGGTGGGGTGTCTCCCACCTAGCACTTTTGTTTAACGTCCTTAAGTTGGACTTTCAGTAGCTTATAGTGTTTATTCAAGAGTTGCATCCCTCAAGAGGAACACTTCAAATTCCTTGGCGTTCTTTCTTTGCTCACCATGATACAATTTGAGACGGTGCCCGTTTACCTTGAAGATGTCCGGGCTTGATGGGTGGCGCAAGTGGTAGACTCCATAAGGTTCTACTTTCTCCACTTGGTAGGGCCCATCCCACCTTGATCTAAGCTTTTCGGGTAGTAATCTCAACCTTGAATTGTAGAGAAGGACTAGGTCACCGGGTCCGAATTCCCTTCTCCTAATGTTCTTGTCATGGATGGCTTTCAACTTTTCCTTATAAAGTCTGGAGTTGTCGTAAGCTTCCAATCTCATACATTCTAGTTCTGCCAATTGAAGCTTTCTCTCTACTCCGGCCCCACTCAAGCTCATATTACACTCCTTTACGGCCCAATAAGCTTTGTGTTCAATCTCCACCGGTAAGTGACATGCTTTACCATATACAAGCCGGAAGGGGCTCATGCCAATGGGTGTCTTGTAAGCCGTTCGATAGGCCCACAGTGCATCGGGGAGTTTGATGCTCCAATCTTTCCTATTCGGCTTTACAATCCTTTCTAACACATGCTTGATTTCCCGGTTAGAGACTTCGGCTTGGCCGTTTGTCTGAGGGTGGTAAGCCGTGGCGACTTTGTGGATGATGCCATATTTTCTCATGAGGCCGTCTATTCTTTTGTTGCAAAAGTGGGATCCTTGGTCACTTATGATTGCTCTTGGGGCGCCAAAGCGACAAATGATATTGTTCCTCACAAAAGAATACACAACATTAGCGTCATCCGTTTGGGTGGGGGTTGCCTCAACCCATTTTGACACATAATCGACGGCTAACAAGATGTAGAGAAAGCCATTGGAATTTGGAAATGGTCCCATGAAGTCGATTCCCCATACGTCAAAGATTTCGCAAAAAAGCATATTTTGTTGGGGAATTTCGTCCTTCTTGGAAATATCTCCAAACCTAATACATTGGGGACAAGATTTGCAATAGAGGGAAGCATCTTTGAGAAGAGTTGGCCACCAAAATCCGCAATCAAGGATTTTTCTTGCCGTTCTTTGGGGCCCGTAGTGACCACCTCCTTCGGAAGCATGGCAAGCGTCCAAGATTGCTTGGAATTCGGTTTGAGGTATGCACCGTCGCACTATTTGGTCCGCTCCACACCTCCACAAATAGGGATCATCCCAAATATAGTATTTGGATTCGCTTTTCAGCTTATCCTTTTTGTGTTTGTTGAGATTGGGAGGAAAAGTGCGTGAAACCAAATAGTTTGCTATTGGGGCATACCAAGGAACCACTTCCGAGATTGCATGCAAAGCATCTAAAGGAAAGGAATCATTGATAGGAGTGGTGTCGCCTTTTGTGTGTTCGAGGCGACTTAAATGGTCCGCCACTAGGTTTTGGGCACCGCTCCTATCTTTGATTTCCAGGTCAAATTCTTGTAATAAGAGCACCCAACGAATTAATCTCGGTTTTGATTCCTTTTTTGCCAACAAGTACTTTAGTGCCGCGTGATCCGAATACACTACTACCTTGGAACCAAGAAGATAGGCTCGAAACTTGTCCAAAGCAAAAACAATAGCCAAGAGTTCCTTTTCGGTAGTAGTGTAGTTGGATTGGGCTCCGTCTAATGTTTTGGAAGCATAAGCTATGACATAGGGAGTCTTACCCTCGCGTTGGGCTAACGCGGCTCCTATCGCATAATTCGAAGCATCACACATGATTTCAAAGGGTTGAGTCCAATTGGGTCCTCGTACAATAGGGGCTTGTGTCAATGCTACCTTGAGTGTGTCATATGCTTCCATACACTCCTTGCTCATCTCAAATTCAGTGTCTTTTTGTAGTAATCGAGAGAGAGGTAAGGCCACCTTGCTAAAGTCCTTGATGAATCTCCGGTAGAATCCTGCATGTCCAAGAAAAGAACGGACTTCCCTCTCGGAGGAGGGGTAAGGTAAACTGGATATGACATTTATCTTTGCCGGATCTACGGAGATGCCTTCCTTTGATACTATGTGTCCCAAAACAATGCCTTGTTTGACCATGAAATGACATTTTTCAAAATTTAGGGCAAGGTTTGTTTTGGTGCATCTTTCTAAGACTCTTTCAAGGTTTCCTAAGCAATGCTCAAATGACTCACCATACACACTAAAATCATCCATGAAAACTTCCCTCGATTGCTCTAGAAAGTCCGCAAATAGGCTCATCATGCATCTTTGAAACGTTGCCGGTGCATTGCATAGGCCAAATGGCATACGCTTGTAAGCATACGTTCCAAAGGGGCAAGTAAATGTGGTTTTTTCTTGGTCTTCTAGAGCAATATGAATTTGGAAGTATCCGGAGTAGCCATCAAGAAAACAATAATATGATTTACCGGCTAACCGATCAAGCATTTGATCGATAAATGGTAGTGGAAAGTGATCTTTTCTTGTGGCCGCATTCAATCTTCGGTAGTCTATGCATACTCTCCAAGAATTCTGCACTCTTGTTGCTATAAGTTCACCGCTTTCGTTTTTTATTGTTGTCACTCCGGACTTCTTTGGCACTACTTGGACCGGGCTTACCCATTCACTATCCGAGATAGGATAGATGATGTCCGCTTCAAGTAGCTTAGTGACTTCTTTCTTTACCACCTCAAGAATGGTTGGGTTAAGTCTCCTTTGAGGTTGTCGGACTGGTCTTGCTCCTTCTTCAAGAAATATGCAGTGCTCGCATACTTGGGGGCTTATTCCCACTAGATCCGCCAAACTCCACCCAATTGCCCTTTTGTTTTTCCTCAATACATTTAGCAATTTTTCTTCTTGTTGAGGAGTTAACTCTTGTGCAATTATCACGGGTAGCTTTTGGGCTTCATCAAGGTATGAATACCTTAAGTGAGGTGGTAGTGGCTTCAATTCCATCTTCTTGTCATTCCTTGAAGTTTGAGTCTCCGGATGGCTTGTATGATGTGTGGTATTTAGTTCGCTTGACTCTTCATTTGCTTCTTTGACCATGCACTTCTCATCTAATTTTGCAAGATGCACTTCGGCTACTATGTTATCGATTGGGTCACACCGAAATAGAGAGTGGTTCTCCGGTGGATGCTTCATTGCTTCTTCTAGGCTAAAGCTTACAATTCTCCCATCTATTTCAAATGAGTAGTTCCCCGAGTAAGCATCAAGCTTGAATCTAGAAGTCCTCAAGAATGGCCTTCCAAGTAGGATAGATGATGCTCTCTCGGTTTCGCTTGACGGCATTTCAAGGACATAGAAGTCAATCGGAAACACCAACCCTTTTATATTAACCAATACATCTTCCGCAACACCCGCTACAGTTATTATGCTTTTATCCGCTAGGACAAATCTTGCCGTCGACCTTTTTAGTGGGGGCAAGTTCAATACCCGATAAACGGAGAGCGGCATGATGCTAACACATGCTCCGAGGTCACACATACAATCTCTAAATTGAACTCCATTGACGGTGCAAGTGACCATACAAGGGCCCGGGTCATCACACTTCTCCGGTAATGTTCCCATCAAAGCGGAAATAGAACTCCCCAATGGGATGATTTCCAATTCAAGAATTCTATCCTTGTTTATGCATAAATCCTTGAGGAATTTGGCATATCTAGGAACTTGATGGATGGCATCAAAGAGGGGGATGGTTACCTCAACTTTCTTGAACATTTCTACCATTTTGGGGTCGAGTTCCATGCGCTTTTTAGCTTTCTTTGCAAGTGTTGGAAATGGAAGTGGTTGAGCAATTTCTTCTTCCAAGGTTCTTTTGGCCTTGGTTGTCTCCCTTGTTGGTTGGGCTTCATCCTCAACTATGGCTTGTGGTGTCTCCTCTTCTACTACCTCTTCCATATCTATTCTCTCTTCCTCTTGGGCGGTTGTGATAGGACTTGAGTCCTTTGCTTCCTTTTCTTTTAGTTGTGTACCGGATCTAAGGGTGATGGCATTGATGCCCCCTTTTGGATTTGGTTGAGGTTGAGAGGGGATGACACTTTGGATTGGGGGTTGAGGAGTGGGGTCGATGGTGTGTCCATGCGTGCAAGAAGAGCTTGTAATGTAGAGGTGAGGCCGGTGAGGCCGGAAGCAAGTGTGTTTTGTAATTCCTTTTGGCCTTGGATAATGGTCCGGAGTGTTTCATCTTGGTTGGAGGGGGTGGTTGCATATGTGAGTTGAGGGGCTTGTGATTGGTTGGGTGGTGGTCTTTGATGTGGTGGTTGATATGTTTGGTAGTTTCTTTGTGGGTTTTGTTGATTGTATGGTTGGTTTTGTAAGTTGTATGGTCGGTTTTGTGAGAAATTTTGCGAGTTGTTATTCCATCTTTGACCTCCTCCATTGTTGTTGTTATCCCTATTTCCTTGTTGATGATTGTCTTTCCAATTTTGATTATTGTGTCCACTTCCTTGGTTGTAGCCTCCTCCTTGATAAGGGTGCCCTTGGTTAGGATTACCTCCTTGGTAGTACCCTTGATTAGGACGGTCGTAGAAATTATGGGTGGCCGCCAAAGTGTTGTCTTCTTGAAGGTTTGGGCACTCATCCGTGTAGTGAGAGTAGCAAGAGCAAATGCCACATACTCTTTGAGGGACCAATTGTTGTTGGTTGTGTTGTTGAGATGGTGGAGGGTGTTGTTGATATGATTGAGGTTGTTGTGGTTGTTGTTGGTTCAATTGGAGTTGCCTCAAGACGGATGTCATCTCATTCAAGGATTGAGTTAGAGCGGTAGCTTCACTACTAGTTGATACCTCATTCACGGTCCTTGGACGGTTGACTCTTTGCCTCATATGTTGATTGGATTCGGCTAAGTCAATAATAAGTTGCCATGCCTCCTCCGCGGTTTTATATTTGGACAAAGAGCCATTGCTAGAAGTGTCCAAGAGGGTTCTATCTTGCTCTCGCATCCCTTGACATATGTATCCAAGCAATACTTGAGTGTCGAGCATGTGATTAGGGCATGCATCTAGTAGTTTGCGAAACCGTTCCCAATACTCATAGAGTGGTTCCGTCTCACCTTGCACAATACAAGACATTTCCTTCCTTAGCCTATCCATCTTTTCCGGGGGTAAGAATTTATCCAAGAACCCCCTTCTAAGTAGGTCCCAATCGGAGGTAACTTCACTAGAGAGAGTGTAGAACCATTCTTTGGCCTTGTCCTCAAGAGAGAAAGGGAAAGCAAACAACCATATAGCAACTTCATCGGACCCTTCCCGTCTAGTAGTCGAGCATATGCGATGGAAGTCCTTGAGATGTCGAATAGGGTCTTGTGCGGGAAGTCCGTGAAACTTGGGTAGGAGGTTGATCAAAGCGGTCTTCAATTCAAAGTTCGCATTCAAATTGGGGTGAGTTACATGAAGGGGTTGAAGGACATAATCCGGTGCACCCGCTTCCTTGATGATAACTCTCCTTGGAGCGTCCATGGTATTAGTACCTAAAACAAAAGAAGAATTGTTAGTGAGATTGATGGGAGTATGATTAATGCCTTCTTTGAGTGACGGTTCAATGTTCACTTGTAGTAAGGTGGTTGAGGTGGTGAAAACCTCTTCACCTTTTCCAAATCGTAGCCGCTTCCGAGCTTGTCTAATATGAAACAAAGTTCGTTCTATTTCCGGATCAAAAGGGGCTAAGCTCGGATTCGGTTGTGAACGCGTCATGCAATGAAGGAGAAATGGAATTCATTGTAACGATGAGGAGTTAGTCAATTGCGCAATTTACAATGAAGTGCAACTATGTACATATATACATGCTTAATCCAAAACAATAACATGGCACACTAAGCATTTCCCCGGCAACGGCGCCATTTTGACAAACGAATTTTTTTGCCGGTATAAAAATTATCAAATGATCAATCGTAGTATAGTCTAAACCGACGCAAAATCCTTTATCAAACAAATCTACAATCTATATCCGAGAGTACTAGTCTCCCGAGTCGTTCTCCCTTGGAATTGCCAAAGTGTACATCTTATTGATTTAGTAAGCTTTGTTGGAATTCTTTGAGGATTTTAGCAAGGTAATGAGAAACGAACAATCAATTATCAAAAGACTTGGCTTAGGGTTGGCATTGGAAATTCTATCCTTATAGTCCATACAATGTTGATAACAATTAGGCCTTGCTTCATTTAGTTATCCCCTAGGTATAGAGGAAGGTCAAATGAAAGTAATCAACTTGAGTCACAAGTCCTAGCTTCACCTTATGGGAATCTAGCTTTAGTGCACTCCAAGCCAACTAGCAATCCCTAATTCCAAATCAACTATTGATACACTATTCAACTTCTTCCAAAGACCAAACCCTATGCCAAGTGTGAGAATTCTACTCCATAGCTAGTGTTGTCATTTTATCAAACATGTGATGAGCAAGAAGGAAAGTCATAGTAAAATGAGAAGAAAAGTCAAATTGAAAGTATTGCAACACAAAGATCTAACAACAAGTCTCAAAGAGTAGCAATGAAAATCCAAAATAGAGATGAAATCCAAAATTACAAAGTTGAATTCTAGATCTATGAGAATTGATCAATTGTATCTACTACTTGAAATTGGAGAAGAAAATCTATGACATGAACAAAGTGGAGTGAGAATTGTAATGGATCTCACCAAAAAGTCATTGAAAATTCAGAAATTAGATGAGGATGAACCCTAGTGAAGCTTGGAATCTCCCTCTTCTTCTCCCAAAAAGTGTAACTAACTCTCTCTTCTCCCCAAAAAAAGGAAAATATCTAGATCTAGAAGAAATGAACTAAAAGTGTCCCTAACCCTTGTTCCTTTGGTCTTCTTAAGCTTTTCCTGCCAAGGTGTTTCTCCAAGAGTGGGATCTTTAACTGCCTCCACGCCTAAGTCACGTGACTTCTTAAAAAAAATCATATTCGCAAATCGGCGCGCACGCGCAAGGTACGCGCACGCGTCGTTGAGACGTCTTGTAATATGCGCGGAGGCGTGATGTATGCGTGCGCGCCCATGAAGATCCTGGCTTAGCCGCTTCTCAAGCCGGCTCTTGGCTTTGGCTCCACGTTGCCCTATCCGCGCGGGCGTGCAAGGTGCGCGCACGCGCCCATGTGGAAATCTCCAAAGCTTAATCCTCATGCTTCCTTCCTTTGTACCCATCTTCCTTCTCTTTTTCGGTCCATTCCTACTCTATATCCTGAAACCACTTAACACACAAGTCACGGCATCGAATGGCATCAAGAGAAGATTAGAAATGTATCTATTTTAGTGCGAAATAAGCATGTTTTCATTCATGAGGCGCAACTAGGAAAGGAATGCAAAATCTTGTATTTCCCTATAGAAAGTGTGTGGAATCATTGATAAAACCCCTGAAATCAGCACAAGATAAATCCTCAAATTGGGGTTTGTCACATTACACAGAAAATGCTGGGGGCGATTTCTGGGCTATTTTTGGCCCAGTTTCAAGCCCGAAAACACAGAATAGAAGCTGCAGAGTAGGGGAATCATTCATTGAACACTTCATACACAAAAATTAGGTAGGGTTTTTTAGGTTTATTTCTTCTCAACTTTCAGAATTCTACCTTGCTTCAATTTAGGTTTCTTCTACTTTAATTGTTCTATTACTTTAGTTTATCTATTTCTCTCATTGATTCCTTTATTTTGCTAATTTAATTTATGAACTCTTCATGTTAGATTCAATTTCCTTTTCAATGCAATTTTAGGTATTTCATGTTTATTGCTTTTTTTTTAATTGTTATTATTGATTCCTTGCACTTGGTTATTAAGATTTTAGTATCTCTTATTAATTTTCTATGTTTTTATGTTATGCCTTCCAAGTGTTTGATAAAATGCTTGGTAGTATTATAAATTAGATTTTCATGTTCTTAACTTAGATTGAGTAATTTGGAGACTCTTGAGTTATCAAAAGTCTTTTGTTGATTGGTGATTGAGACTTGCTAGTTGGCTTGAGCTTCACTAACTCTAGTATTTGATTAGGACTTGTGAACTCAAGTTGATTTGCTCACTTGACTTACCTTCAATTGTTAGAGGTTAACTAAGTGAAAGCAAAAGGCAATTACCATCACAATTGATGATGATAATGAGAATAGGAATTCCAATTCTCAATCCTTGTTAAGACTTTTCTTAGTTGTTATTTTATTTCCTTGTTTTATACATTACTTGTTCCCTATTTCAAAACCCAAAAAGATACTTTTCCATAACCAATAATAACCTACACTTCCCTGCAATTTCTTAAGAGACGACCCGAGGTTTAATACTTCGGTTAATTTTATTGGTTTGCTTTAGTGACAAACAAATTAAATTTGATTGAGGTTTAATTGTCGGTTTAGAACTATACTTACAACGCGCTTATTTTTGTGAAATTCTTTACCGACGATTTTCCTCCATCAATTTTTGGTGCCATTGCCGGGAAGTTGCAAATGTGTGCCGCATTATTGGTTATTGTGAATATTGTGAATAATTTTCTTTTTCGTTTCTTTGTTAGTCGTTTCTAGTTTTAGAAGTTTAGTTTCATTATTCCTTATTGGTTTTTGTTTTTATTTTCTCTTGATACTATGATTTCTCACCCCTTTGGCTATGAGTTTGGTTACAATTATGTTGTAGGAAGTGGAGATTACAATGAGAACTTGCATTAAGGTTGGAACAATCAAAGATGGGAGGAGCCACAAAGATTTGATCAACCCTCTTGGCAACAACCTCCTCCAATGTGCTATGAGCAACAACCATTCTACGATGCATACCAAGACAATGGTTATGGTGGACCTTTTCGTGACAATCAACAACCCCCACCATATGCCTATGAACCCCCTCCTCAACATAGCTTTGAACCACCATACTCACAAGCCTCATCATACCAAACACTTCCATATGACCCTAACCCATATCCATCATACCAACCACCTTATGAGCCATATGAACCATATATAGAACCACTCCAATTCTAACATAATTACTCTCAAGAACCACCACCTCCATATACACCATGTCCATATCCATCAATCCAAGAGCAATATGATCCTAATTATGATATCCAAGCGGAACAAGAGTCAAGGGATCGTCTCAAGGAAACACTGGATCAACTTCAAGCAACCATTCATCAAATAGAGCGAGAGGAAAGCCGAAAAACACACGAAGCTCTCATGGCTAACATATCTCAACTTGAGAACAAGGGATTGAAGTATGTTTTGCAACAAGTGGAAAAGATGGAGAGTGTTGAACCGCCATATCCTTATCATAATGAACCACCTTCTTATCATGAACCTTTTCTCCCAAGCAATGAACCCTCATATCCACCCCAATCTCCAATGGATGACACTCTAAGAGTTCTTCTTCAAGTGCAAAGAGAGATGTAAAGGATGACACAAGAGTTCATAGCTACCTTGACCGAGGTAGTAGGTAATTTAGCCTCTCTGTGCTTCGACACTCAAAGTACTCCCATGGCTACATGTGAAGAATCAATAGAAGAACGTAGCATGAAGGAGAGATTAGAAACTCCGGTGGACAATGAGGAACGTGACTTTGTATTGGAATAAGTGGAGGAAGCCGTAATAGTTGGAGAGGAAGAAGTGGTTGAAGACTTAGGAGATGCCGAACCTCCATGGGAATCTAGAGTTGTAGAGTATCCCTCCAAAAAGCTTGAAATTAATGTCAAGGAGGCTAGTGCACAACCTCCATGGCATATTCCCTATGAAGAATTGGATGGAATAGATCAAGAGGTGAGTTCCCTTGGTGATGAACTCCTCGAGTTTGAAGAACCTCCTCTAATTGAGTTGAAGAATGATGTAGATATGGAAGTCTTTCAAAAAGGATGGACGGGAGTTGAATATGCCTTGTCAAGATCGTTGGAGACTTCTCCACCTAGGTTGCCGTCTACTACCTCATTTGAGTGGGTAAAACTTATTTCTATTCGCTTTACTGCCCCACTTGAGTATGGTATGCATGAAACGGAGGGTCAACTCAGGAAGCTTTGTGGAATTAAGCGTAAGAAAAGGATATTTAGTAGTTAGAGTTGCAAATCAAGGCTCATCAAAGTTGAGACCTCAAGAGCTAGATGCAAGGGTAGGACTAGTGAACATTTGGTTGGATCCAAGAGAAGAGTTTAGTACTTCCTTGAGAATTCAGATTATTTGCCACCCGGTTAGAACAATGGTGATCAACTTGAAGACGGGTGCAGAAACAGAATTTGGGATCTCGGCATACATGATGATCAATTTTGGGAGCCCTTAGCTTGTGAAGAACTTCATCAAGGCTTGGCGAATTCACTTGGGAATGTCGGAGCTTATTGGAAGTCCAAGCATTGGTGGAAGTTTCACGATGAGTTCAAGCACAAGCCACCATGACAAGGAGCTCACCAAATGTCCAACTTAAGGACTCTAACTAAAAGTGCTAGGTGGGAGACAACCCACCATGATATGATCTTCCTTTTTATTAGTTTTAATTCATTTATGTTAGTTTTAATTTCCAGTTTTGCATAATTACTTTTATTCTGCTTTCTTTAAAAAAGAAGAAGGATGTGACGTGTACGCGTGACCCATGCGTACGCGTCGATATGAAGTTCACTCTCAGTTATTTTTGAACAGAGAGTTACGCTGAAACGATGCGAAAGGGGTGCCTGGCACACAGGCCACCCCACGCGTACGCATCCCCTGCAAATTTTTCAATCCACGCGCGAGCGTCAGTTACACGTACGCGTGGAATGGAAATCGGCGTTATTGGTGAATTGAATAGAGAGTTGGGCTGCCATAGTGCTGGAATCGCGCGAATAGTCACGCGTACGCGTGACCGACGCTCACGCGTCAGTGTTCATTCTTGGCCATCCACGCACACGCATGGACGACGCTTACGCGTCGCATGGCTATTTCAGTTTTTACGCACACGCGTGACCTGAGCGCGTGCATCGCTTTCGCGCCTCATTTAAACCTTTCTTCTCCTTTCTTTCTCCTTTCTTCTTCTTTCTTCCTCCTTTCTTACTTCCTTCTTCTTCATTTGTTTAACTTCTCATCCTTATTCTCTTTCATTCAGTTTTACTTAATTTATTTGCACACTTTCATTCATTGCATTTTAATCTTGTGCATGTTTTATTTTCTTTTCTAAGTTTATTATTTTATCATTGATGTTAACTGTTCTTATTCAACTATTGCATCTTTTCTTACATTATTTTGGTGCTTCGTGTCTTGTTTTATATTGTTGGATATTATTATTCCTAGGTCAATGCTAATTTTTTATGACACTTGTATTCCATTGGCATTGATATGCGCTTATGTTATCTTTCATTACCTATTCTCTCTCCCCTCATTGTTGCAATTTTTGCACTATTGATATGCCATTTGCTTCTACTGTTTTCTCACTTGCATGTTGTAGCTACCATGTAGTTGAGCCTTCATTATCTGCCATTAACCCACCCATATTTTATTTGTTTCTTATCTTTGTTTCTGGGTTACTTTTCTTCCTTTTTCTATTCTTTCAGGATGGCCACCGAGAAGGAAAGGAAAAGCTTCTCAATGGGGCAACAGACAAGTCTATCTGCACAACCTTTGGAGAAAAGCATCAGTTGTAGCAGTCCATCCACTTGCACTTCTTTGCATGTACCGAGGACGGTGCAATCTTTAAGTGTGGGGAGGTCGATACCGACTTCCGTGAGTTAGTTATTTCCTTCTCAACACCAATGTTTAATTGTCTTTGTTAAATTAGTTGTTGCATTTGCATGTTTGATTGCATGTTTGTTTGATTTTGTGCATATTTTACCACTACTTGGTTGAAGCAATAATTTCTTTTCCAAAAAAACTATTTTATAGCATTTCACTAATTTGAATTAAAATTTTTATTAAACTCGCTTGAAGAAAATTATTTTGGAACATGGGTTTAGAGCTAAAACACAAAACCAGTGAGATTTTGAGCCTATTTGATTAGTTGCATTTTATCAACCAATACTTTGTTTTGGTGTGTGTTATTCTCTCTAAAATTGTGATCTTTGTCTTGCTTAATTCTATATTTCTATTGTTTGATGTATGCATGCACTTATATGATTGAGGCCTTGTTTCACTGAGCTTACATACCCATATGGCCTTAACCTTTTCATTATCCTTTATAAACCAATGTTGAGCCTACTTATCCCATTTATTCTTTACTCTAGCTCATCACTAACTCTAAGAAGAAAATAATAATGTCCTTAATTTGAATCCTTGGTTAGCTTAGACTGGTGAGAGTATTCATGATTTAAGTGTGGGAAAGTTGGGTTGCCAATATTCGGTTTGAGAATTGGGTGTTATATATTCCTGTAAAAATGTGCAAAATAATAGTTGAGCACATATTATTGCATTCAATAATTTAATCATATGCATTGAGAAAAACAAAAGAAAAGAAAAGAAAAGAAAAGAAAAGAAAAGAAAAAGAGAAAATGAAAAAGAAAAGAAAAAAAGAGCAAATAATAAAAAAGGGACAAAATGCCCCGAATTAAGTATTGGTAGCAATGCATATGAGTTGTACTCAAATTGGGATGTATGAATATGTGGCAAAACATAGTTAATGGGTAGTTGGGTTTTATATTATGATTACATAGATTGTCTTAAGTAAGGTGGGAAGTTTGGGTTAACTAAGGATTTAGATTTTAGTCCACTTGACCAAATACATTCCTACCTTGACCCTGACCCCATTACACCCCTTAAAAGACCTCTTGATATGTGTATTTGTGTATTAAATTTTTGTTGATTGGTAGAAGAAGAGCAAGCCTTAGAAAGCAAGGTTAGTAGAGAATTGAGAGAATTGAGCCTTAAAACACTTGAGTGATTAGAGTGTATACCCTTCCGGTGAGGGTTCGATGCTCGATTACTCGTTTCCGGCTTTCATGAGATATCTTCTTTTGCAAGTTTACTTGTACTTTATTTTATGATTTGAATTAGTGAGATCCAGTTCATATTTCCTCTTGAAATATTTGTTTACTTTTAACCAAGTACGTAAAAGCATTTTGCATTTAGTTGCATTCATATAGATAGGTTGCATTTTATACTTTCTACCATCCCTCTTCACTCTTTATAGCTTCTCTTGAGCTTAGCATGAGGACATGCTAATGTTTAAGTGTGGACAGATTTTATGCACCACTATTTCGTGGTACCTTTTATACTGAATTGAAAGGATTTTTTCCATTATTCTCACACTTATGCATATAAATTGCATGTTTTACATTTTCCTTCCAAATCCTGTGCTTTGATTGAAAACATGCATTTTTGGCCTTAAATTTGCTAATTTTAATCTTCTTTTATTATCATTCGACGCCGTGATATGTGTGTTCAGTGTTTTTCAGGTTTTATAGGGCAGAAATGGCTTAAAGGACGAAAAGGAAGCATGCAAAAGTAAAAGGAACACAAGAAAGTGGAGTTTTGAGAAGGTGGCAGCGACGCGTATGCGTGACCAGGATTTTGTCAAGCGACGCATACGCGTGGGCGACGCGTACGCGTGACAGTGCGTCACGTGCTGCATTACACAGAAAACGCTGGAGGCGATTTCTGGGCTATTTTTGGCCCAATTCCAAGCCCGAAAACATAGAATAGAAGCTGCAGAGTGAGGGAATCATTCATTGAACACTTCATATACAAAAATTAGGTTTTAGTATTTTTAGGTTTATTTCTTCTCAATTTTCAGAATTTTACCTTGCTTCAATTTAGGTTTCTTCTACTTTAATTGTTCTATTAATTTAGTTTATCTATTTCTCTCATTGATTCCTTTATTTTGCTAATTTAATTTATGAACTCTTCATGTTAGATTCAATTTTCTTTTCAATGCAATTTGAGGTATTTCATATTTATTGCTTCTTCTTTTAATTGTTATTATTGATTCTTTGCACTTGGTTATTTAGATTTTATTATCTCTTATTAATTTTTTATGTTTTTATGTTATGCCTTCCAAGTGTTTGATAAAATGCTTGGTAGGATTATAAATTAGATTTTCATGTTCTTAACTTAGATTGAGTAGTTTGGAGACTCTTGAGTTATCAAAAGTCTTTCTTTGATTGGTAATTGAGACTTGCTAGTTGGCTTGAGTTTCGCTAACTCTAGTCTTTGATTAGGACTTGTGAACTCAAGTTGATTTGCTCACTTGACTTACCTTCAATTATTAGAGGTTAACTAAGTGAAAGCAAAAGGTAATTACCATCACAATTGATGATGATAATGAGGATAGGAATTCCAATTCTCAACCTTGTTAAGACTTTTCTTAGTTGTTATTTTATTTCCTTGTTATTTACATTACTTGTTCCTTATTTCAAAACCCAAAAAGATACTTTTCCATACCCAATAATAACCTACACTTTCCTGCAATTCTTTGAGAGACGACCCGAGGTTTAATACTTCGGTTAATTTTATTGGGTTTGCTTTAGTGACAAACAAATTAAATTTGATTGAGGTTTAATTGTCAGTTTAGAACTATACTTACAACACGCTTATTTTTGTGAAATTCTTTACCGACGATTTTCCTCCATCAAGCGCTCGGACTTTTAGTACGATCATGAGGTGCTAAAAGTTAGGATGTTACAGCAAGTGCACCAGGTCGTACCAAGTAATACCTCAGGTGAATGAGGATTGATCCCACGAGGATTGATGGACTTAGCAACAATGGTCAAATGATTGGTTTAGTTAGGCGGGCAGAAAAGTTGGTTTGGTGATTTAAAATCGCATTAAATAGTAATTCAAGAGTAAAGAAAGCAATAAGAGAACTGGTGAGAAATGAATAAGAGAAAGCAGTTAAGGTATCAGAGATGTTTACTTTTTCGGATTAAGTTTTCTTACGAACTATTTTAATCATGCAAGATTTATTTCATGGCAAACTATAATTGACTAAACCCTAATGTCTTAGTGATTTAGTCTCCTCTAACCTTCATCAACCGCCAATATCTTGGTCACTTGATTCCAATTAGAGGGTTAAGTTCAAATCTAGTTTATGGCCACAAAAATCCTAATTACCCAAAGCTAAGGGGATTATATGTCATGTATCCCGATTAGTTTAAGTAATTAGCAATTTAGGTGGAATTTACTTTCAAATTGTTGTTCAAGTGACAGACCTCTTCCAAGGATCATAAGAACGCATATAGCATAAGGTCATACTTTCGTTCCACCCAGATTCATAAAATGAAGAACGAAAGTAATCCTTGAAACTGAATCAATACATTAATTAAAATAAAAAAATAATAGTCTTAATCCATAAAAATAAACAAAGCTCATAACCTTAACTAAGGAGGTTTAGTAGCTCATGACTTACAGAGAAAACAAGGGTTCTGAAAAATATGAAAGTACAGAAGTGAGAAGTGTCAGAGAGAAGATTCCCTCAAGGGTGAATCTTTTCCCTTTTATATCTAACCTAATTTGATTTGAAACTAAAATAAAATATTGAATCCTAAAACTAAAAGATATTGTTTGTAAATAAAAATTACAAAATAAAAGTTAAGATAACTAATAAAAGTTAAATCCAACAAGAGATGCTCCAAAACTGTAAGTGTGGTCCAGACGCCTGCGCTAAACGCTGGTTGGGCATTTAGCGCCCCTAATGGGCAAAAGCGTTTCTGATTTTGTGGAGTTGCTGGCACTAAACGCTAAAGAGAGGACATCTCCAATTCTTCTTCTTTTTGCACAAAAACTCTGCCAAATTACTCCGAATTTTATCTGAAATAAATAAAAACACTAAAACACTCGTAGTAGCATCCAAAGTGGATTTCAACACTAAAATATAATAAAATTAATAAATTTTAACTGAAAATGATTAGAAATAAGGGAAAAATGGGTACAAGATGCTCACGCATCAACCATCTTGTTTACGCATGTGAATTTCTCATGATTGTTTACTGTAATTTTCTAACTGTCTATGACTAATTCTATTTAGGGTTAAGTACTATTTTCATCCTTAAAGTCTTGGGTCAAAATCAAAATCGTCTTTGACTTTTTTTTATTAATTTCATCCTCAACGTTAAAAATCATTTTAAAATTATCCTTTCCACAAAAAATAATAATTTTTAGACAATTTTACCCTTAAACAAAAATACAAAAATCCTCTTGCATCATCCTCACCACTAACCGCACCAGGCCACCACTAACCCCATCATCTCTCACCTTTCTCTCTTTCTTTGCATTTCTGCAACCGCCTTGTTCTCAAGATGGCCCGACCGCTCCCGCGCCACCAACAGCACTACCGTTGCCAGGATCCAAGAGCCCTCCTCCAAGATCCTTAAGATACACCATGGCGGTGACGTTTCCACCAACATTGCTTCTTTCTTCCGTGTAAAAAATCTATCTAACAACGTCATTCTTCCCTCTAGGGCTTCTCCTCTCTCTGCCAGTTACGATCTCACCAGGTACCTCTCTCTCTCTCTCTCAAGATAAATTAAAACAGTTACTCTGCTAGAGAAGCCAAAATCGAAACTGAAATTCTATTTTATTTTATTTTTTTCTATTACTACTGTGGAGACAAAGATTCCAGCGAGAGGCAAGGCTCTAGTAGCTACTGACCCCAGCATTTTGATTTCGACAAAAATTCTGGTTTAAATTATTAGTTTCTTCATTTTTCTTTGGGTTTCCATTTTAAAAATTATTTTTGGTGCTGATTTTGGGGGAGGGGGTTTGTTTCTCTGTAGCTCTGCGTTCGGGTATTGCATTGAGCATTCAATTGATATTGGTGCGGGGTGATTGATGGCGATTATAGAGGACCGGTTAGGTGATATTGTTCCACCATTTGGATGTTGATTTTAATGGATGAAGAGTTAGCAGGATTAGTGTTAGAGTTAAAGGTAGTGGGTGGTTTGGTGGTGGAGATGGTGGTGGTGGTGGTAGTGGTGGTGGTGGTGGTGGTGGTGAAGAGAGAGAGAGAGAGAGAGAGAGGTGGTAGTGAAGCTGATGCTGATGAGTAGATGATGATGCAGGGGTTAGTGGTGAAGGTGGTGGAAGAGGATTTTTGTATTTTTATGTTAAGGGTAAAATTGTCTAAAAATTATTATCTTTTGTGAAAAGGATGTTTTTAACGTTGATGATGAAATTAATAAGAAAAAAAGGTTAGGAATGATTTTGATTTTGGTCCAAGATCTTAGAGATTAAAAAAGTATTTAACCCTTCTGTTTACCTACTATGTATTTGTACTCTATTATTTGTACCCTATGATCTCTTTTTCCTCAATTTACCCTACTGAAAACCTTAAGTTCTCACCCCTTTCTTCCCATGTCTGCAGATAGAGACAGACTTGGCAGCTGATGACTTGAGTTTAGAGATGTCTGGAGGAGTTACTGAAGAATCCTCGGAGGATTACTTTTGAGTAGATGATAGGAACTCTCTATCTGGACTGTACAACCTTCTACCTTAGTGATACATTTTCCTCTCTTTTGATAGTGTTTTGAGGGATATAATCTTCTTATATTTACTATAGGCCGAGTCCTAGTCTAGGAGACCTGTGTGAGGGTTAGGACCAGTAATATCTTTTGGTTGTATATATATATATATATATAACTGTGTTTGAATGCTATTAATATTTTATTTTAAAAATTTTTTATCATTACGATCTTTATCATGACGTGCAAAAATAATCACACTATTACGATGAAGGCTCATATAAATATTATAATAATCTCTCGAGTCTAGAGCCCTATAGGTCCTTACTATGAGTAATGCCTAACTATTTACATTGGTCATGGCATGTTAGAAGTTGGGTCATTACATAAAATACACAATAAAAATAAGTTAAATTACATATGTATTTATACACAAATATATAAAGCTGATTTTAATGGTTGATTTTGTTGTATAAATAGTATTTTTGTGAAAAAAAAATTATAATTTCATAAGTCTTGACGTAAAGTCTTTATACTTTTATCAACCAAACATTATTATTATATATCTAAAAGTAAAAAAAGTTACACATTTAAAATACGAGAGTAAATACACATTTCTAACTATAAAAGATTTAGGCACTGATAAAACTGAGCACAAACGATTTAAATAAATTTCACAACCATCAAAGTTTATCACCGTTTGACAAAAATTAACAAAACATTAACTATATTATAATAATTTCATAAACACCCGTTCCTTTTCTTCTTTCTTTTTCATCCTCCTTCCATAAAAATTTTAAACTTTTATCACCATTATTATAACCACGGTATTATTCAAAGAATTTTCAAATTAAATCTAAACAAAAAATCATAATCCTAAATTACAATCCCAACTCTATATTCTACATTGAAATTTTTTTTAAATAAAAAATACAAAAGAAGGAAAGAGACAGATGGAAAACTAGTTCTACTCCCTCATGGATGAGTCAACTCGGAACTCGTTGTTTGACTCCAAGAACAAAGGCGATATTGAAGGAGGAGAGGGGTGTTGAGGATCTCCAGATTCTAGCAGCAGAATAAATTTTTGGCGACGAAGTAGTGATTAATATGGTGCCAAGGAATATGGTGATCGATGCGCATGGCAGAGGTGAGGTTCAACAACTGTGTGCGCGCATGTACCATTGCCAAAGGGAGTTCCTAGAACATAGCTTCTCAAAGTTGAGGTTTCAAAATCTCAACGCTTCAGAGATTCAGGAAATGCCATAGCAGGATCTTGAAGATGAGATCAAGTGGTGGATCAATGCCTTCAACGTCTCACGTAGGTCCTCTTTACAAGCGAGCATCAGTTGTGTGATAACGTGTTCTCTAAAAGCGAAGCAGCCATCTTGCATTTGGTGAGATTTGCTGATGCCATCGCAAGTCACAGTGGCTCACCAGAGCAGTTGTTCCAAATCCTCTAGGTGTTTGACAAAATGGGTGAACTAATTCCTGAATTTGCATTACTCTTCTTCGATTAACAATGTGAGAGAGGTGCAATTGAAATTTGGAAGCAATTGGAAAAAGCAATTTTTGTTTTGACTTTTTCCTTTTTTGGTTTTTCTGTTTCTTTTTTTCTTTTAAGAAAAGAAGATAATTAAATAGTAATGTTAGGATTATAATTTAAGATTTTTTGAATAGCAATAGCAATTACAATAACGATAACAAAAATAAACAAATTTATAGAAGAAAGATAAAGAAGGAAGAAGAGGAATATTTAAAAAATTATATTAGTGGAGTTAACATTTTATTTGTTTTGTTAGACAGAGATAAACTTTGATAATTACTAAATTTATTTAAATCTTTAATGATCAGTTTTGTCAATATTAAAGCTTTTTATGATTAGAAATAGTTATGAAGCACGGACATTTTGTTTGGATACGACACTCATCGATACTTTCGTATGACACGCGTGTCTGCTGTGTCCAACCGTATTTTAATAAAAAATAAAAGTTTTTTCTCCGGATACACTTGGACACACCTAAATACCATCACATGTCAGCATGTCCAGCTTGATTCTTAATATGTATTCTTGAAATGAGTTTATAAATAATATATATTCTTGTAATGCACAAATATCGGATTCATAACGGTGCCCATAGAAATCAGTAATGTCGATTTGAAAGAAATCATTAATCACGATCTCAGGGAAGAAAGAGAAGGTGGAAGAAAAATCAGGAGCCATTGGATCATTGATCAACAGTTGAGATCAATTTATGAATTTGAAACCACCGATTTCATGGTGTTGAGCCACGTGGTGAGAAAGAAAGAGAGGCCCTACATGGAAGAGAAAGAGAGATACTGAGGCCCCACATAGAGAGAGAGAGAGAGAGAGAGAGAGAGAGAGAGAGAGAGAAAGAGAGGAACTGTTGGATCGCTGATCAACGGTTGAAAACTCCCAAAGAAATCGGCTGTGCCGATTTTTTGGTGTAGCCACGTATCACGCATGCGAGAGTCCCTGTATGGTTTGTGACTCCAGGTGCAAGGATGACATTCTCTCACCTCATTATTTCACTCATCATTCAAAAGCCTCACACACACGGGTGAACTCTCTTCTTTAACTACCTCTCTCTCAATAACTTTTTTTTCTCATTTAAAGCTTTGTTGTTCTTTAAATTTGTAGGTTTTTTTTTAAAATGATGAAAAAGAAAATTTTGATGAATAAAAACATTGTGAAATATTTTTATTATCTTGTATATATAAGTATTATTTTTTTATACTAAAAAAGTTATTTATAATATTAATATTAATTATAAATAACTTAATGTGCTCATATATGAGTGTTATTATAGTTTAAATATTAGTTATAATAATAGTTCCTTGTGTTAAACTAATATGAATATGTTAGTTAATCTAAATGTTAGTATATTACACTAATATGGAACATGTGATGTTTTCAAGATTTTAATGTATTTTTTATTTTTTTTAATTATTATTATTATTATTATTGATATTGAGACTGTTATGTTTTTAATGATAGTATTGTTAACTTTTAATAATAATTACGATTGTTGTTATTATAATTATTTTTTGTAATCTTTATTGTTAATAATATTATTGTTGTCATTATTATTTTGTTATTCCTGGCGTTGTTATTTTTTTTATAATATTAATAATTTATTATTAGTAAAAAATTGTTATTGTAACTATTATAAGCATCACTATTTATTATAATTACTATTATTATGAGTTAAGTATTTTTGTTAATATTTCATTATTTCTGACATTATTATTATTTATGATTATTAAAATCATCAACTGTTATGATTATTTTTTGATAATCACGTTAATTTGTTATTGTAATTAATGTTTTGTTAATCTTACTATTATTACGTGGTTGTTTATATTTATAATATTATTATTATTTTATTATTGTTATTGTTATATTGAGACAAATTGTTACTAGCATTCATATGTAATCAAATTGTTTACTGAAAATCTAGATGGTTCACCTCCGAGTGCATCATTATTATTATTATTATTATTATTATTATTATTATTATTATTATTATTAGAATAAAGGATAAATACGTCCCTGACCTTTTTTTCTACGGACATTTTCGTCTCCAAGAAATGAAAAATACATTCATATTCGTGACCCCTCGGAGATGTGGACATATTTACCCCTCCGTTAAAGTCACTCCGTTGGACCTGACGGAAAATGCTGACGTGGCTCCCGTGGCGTTGACCTGGCCGTTACGGGCTGACACGTGGGATGGGCTTTTGAAAAGAGGACGGATTAGTCCCCAGGAACCAAAACGTCGCCGTTTCTCCCCCACCCTCGAAACACACCTTAATTCACATACGCAATACCCATAACACCCATGTATGAGTTTCTAAATTACTGAAAACACTAAGAAGCCAGATGTTCAAACTCCCTCCTCCCTGTTTCTCCCTCCAAAAATTGCACTACGTAGAAGAGCAATCGGTGTGGGGGTGAAGTTCGGCAAGAAAAGAAGGTTATTGTTGAGGTCATCGCTGCCGTCTTCGTGAGAAGGTAAGATCGCCTTGCTTAGCAATAAAATTTCTGTTATTGATGTATGTACTAAGGGTGAAGTCATCATGTGTGCATGTTGACAGTGAGTGTAATAGTGGTGTAATGTGGTGTAAAAATTGTTTTTAGAACGTCGTGTATAGGACTAGTAGGAGAGATTATGTTAGGGCAACGAGATTTCATTCATGAATTTTGAATCTATCCTAATAATGACACATAGTTGTTTGTCGGTCAATTTCAGATGGTTGATGTTTTTGTGGTGCCGGTTTTTCACCATGGAGGCAACTTCGTGAGAGGAAGTGATGGTGCCCTGGTTGATCAAAATGGTAAGGAAGAGAGATTCCCTGAGATGGACCTAGACTTTTTGAACTTCAGAGACCTTGTAACATTATTTAAGGGTTTGGGATACTAGTCATACAAGGCAATATACTGTTATGATCGAATAAGTGCCGACATTGAGTCTGGGCTGAACGTGTTAGATGGGGATGCAGGGATCAATGCAATGCGAGAGAACTTATTGAAGAACCAACAATCTCTTGAGTTCCACATATACTTTGATCACCCCGTTAATGCTCTAGAGGTTGTAGATGATACTGGCAAAAGTGGTGATGGCGAAGTGGATGTGGATGAAATTTCAGAGGAACTAAAGACTTCCTCTTCATCGGATGACAGGTACGAGAGCACGGAAGATGTCTTGTATGAACCTCTACCAACTGGACTTGAGAGTGATGGTACTGATTGTGACAGTAATAGTAGGGCTGATGGTGGCAAGAGAAAAAGAGGAATGAAGGGAAAAAAGAAGGTGGTGACCCCCAAGAAGCTGGTTTCGAAGAGGCAAGGGTTGAAGGAAAAATCTAAGATGGGAAAGAAGAAGTTGCGATATGGTGCGAGGGGGAATGCAAGAGGAAAAAATAATGGGCACGCTAAAACAGGGGCAGGAGGTGAGGTGGATTGCAGGGGGCTGATGGGCCGAATGATCAAGGAGGTGGTGCCAATAGGCCTGAAGTGGTGCCAGATAATGTAATGGCAGGGGGATTCTATGTCAGTGAAGTCCCAACAGAGCTTGAAGAAATCATGTTTGAGTATGAGTCCGAGGATTTGCATACACCTATATCATCCAAGGATAAAGGTAACATCCACAAATTTCCAGAGTTTGATGATGACTATGCTCACGGTGAAGGCCGATTTGAGTTAGGAACGAGGTTTGCAACTGTTGAAAGGTTTAAAGATGTGGTAAATGACTCATTCATTGCCGAGGGGAGGGAGTTGAAGTGGATCAAGAATGATAGGGAGAGGGTCAGAGTGGGCTGTAAGGATGATGAGCGTCCGTTCTTGGTTTATTTGTCATACAACAGAACCCTGCAGGGTTACCAAGTCAAGACGTACCAGCTAGAACATACTTGTGCAAGGGATTTAGGGAGCAATGCAGTTGATCAGCATTGGATCAGCAGGAAAATTGAGAAGTGGATGGCTATCCAACCGCACATGAACACAAGGGAAGCAACTGAATTCCTTAAGAGAGGAATTTTCATTATCTTTCCATCCTAAGATGGTGTATAGAGCAGTAGTGGAGGTCAGGGATAAGATAATGAAAAACAAGAAGGAACAATACAAGAGAATGAGGGACTATTGTGAGCAGATTCTGAGTAGTAATCCAGGATCATCCGCAAGACTGGAGGTCATGCCAATTCCAAAAGCCCCCCTTGTGATTGACAAATTATACGTATGCTTAGATGCTTGTAAGAAAGGGTTCAAAGATGGGTGCATGCCTTTGCTGCACCTGGATGGTTGTTTTCTGAAAACATATTACATGGGCTGGCTTCTAGTAGTAGTTGCGCAAGACGCAAACAACCAATTTTATGTTGTTGCATACGGGGTAGTCAGGGCTGAGACCAAGGATGCCTGGAAAGTGGTTCCTGACTAATCTTCAGGAGGACATAGGAGATGATGTAAATCACGGCTGGAACTTCATATCGGACCAACAGAAGGTAAGATGTACTCATGGTATAGTCATGTACACTTCAGATATTATATTTCTTGACTGCATTGTTATTCCATTACAAAAATGTTTCCTGCCACCATTCAATGCAGGGTTTACTCCCTGCCCTAAAGGAGGTCATGCCACATGCAAAGCTACGCAACTGCGTCATGCACATGTGGAAAAATTTCATAAACCGGTTCAAGGACTTGTACATAAGAGAGGTTGTATGGGAGTGTGCCAGATGCACTACAGTTGCGAAATTCAAGGAATGTATGGAAAGGCTGAAGGCAGTGAACCAGGGTGCTTGGGATTACCTCAGTAAGTTTGATCCAAAAACATGGGTAAATGCTTACTTCTCGCATGGGCCAAAGGTTGATAACCTCACAAATAACATGTGTGAGGTGTTTAATGCCAAAATTGTGAACTACCGATGCAAGCCAATCCTTACCATGTATGAAGAAATCAGGTGTTACCTGATGAGGAGGATGGTGAATCACAAGCGAGTGTCAGGCAACCACCCTGGCAAGTTAGCACCAGTCCAGCAAAAGAGAATGGAGAGATTAATCAACCTTAGCACTAAGTGGACGGCAGAATGGGTTGGAGACAACGAGAGGAAAAGGTTTGAGGTGAGCCGCAAAGCTAGCAAGGTTGATGTAGACCTCATTAAGTACACCTGCTCCTGCAACCGATGGCAACTCACTGGTACAAACTATAATCATTGTAGTTCATTCACTATGTTGTTAATTATTTGGTCACCTTTGAAATTGCTTACTTTATTATCTCAGACATGCCATGCATACATGCACTTGCTGCTATTGGGAAGTGACATGACAAAGCAGAGGATTATGTGCATCCCTGGTTGTGTATAGAATCAATCAAGAAAACGTATGCACACTGCATTAAACCAGTCCCCAGTGCAGAATTCTGGCCCCAAACTGACTTCTCACAGGCAGACCCACCCATCATCAAGAGACCAATTGGCCGGCCAAAAGTTCACAATAGGCAAAAAGATCCTGCTGAGCCATTGATGCAAGGGGGAAAATTGAAGAAGTCATTCTCTGTGGCTTGCAGCAAGTGTGGTGAAAAGGGCCACAATTACAAAACCTGTAAGGGAGCTCCATCAAACCCCAATTAGAGGCTGAAAATAAAGAAGCCTAAGAAAAAGGCAGGAAGCAGCTCTCAAGCACTGGTTATGCTTCCTTTGTCCCAGTCAGCTCCTCCACCAGAGGTAATATCGCTTTATTTATAGCTAGTTTTGACTATACACTCCTGCATGATTCTGAATTAGCATTAAGCTTGTCAGGGATTGATCTGTCTTAGTGGCATATACCTTAGGGGTGAATGAGTCTTAGTACCATATTCGTCAAGGATCAGTTTGTCTTATTGAACAATACCTGAGGGACTAATCTGTCTTATTATTAAACTATTAATCCTTGTCACTTATATGTCCAGGATTCTTCAAGCAGCCAACCAGGCAACACAACACCCCAGCAACAAGCAACCACTGTAATTATGCAGTTGTTTGTCTTTGTGATCAGTTTCATATATGCATTTATTGAATCCCTCTTGATGTGCTTTATTTTTTGTCACGGTTTGGTGTCTTGCGTGTAGGTTCTGAGTGCAGCTCGACCAAGTCAGGCAAAAGTTGCACCAGTTCCAACCAGGGTTACTAGATCCACCCTTGTCATAGCACCACCAGGGCCAACAGTCATTCTATTTAGGCCACCGGCCCCGACTTCAACCCCTCCGTTTAAAGCTCCAGGCAAGGCTCCATCCATGGTAAACAACACAATTCGGCCGAAACCATCAAAATTCAGATCAAAGCAGAAGATTTTCAGGCCGCCGGCTCTACTGGTTCAAGGACCATCTAACACACAGCAGGGTGCACCAGCTCAGGAACTCTCCCAAAGAACAACTTCATCTAACACCCAAACTGCTGCACACAATCAGGAGGCTCCACTACTAACTGTACCAAGTGAGCCAACATCTAAGGCATCTAATGAGTGAAGACTCACGACATTATGAATTTTTTGGTTTAAATGTGACCTCGTGTAACTGTTAATGGCAAATTCCAGATACAATTTCCTTTTTTTTGGGTTAGGTCTTTTTTTGGTTCATTATTATTGGTCAACTAAGAACTTGTTAATGGTAGCATGCCATACATGTGTAGACATTACTAGCAAACTGGTTTCCTTTTATTTTGGTGTCAGTTCAGATGATGAAGGTTTAATTTCACACCCTTAATATCACTGGTTGAATGTTTGATTTCCTGTGATTTTGTCCGCTTTCATTTCATATATACATAGTAACATACATGCCTAAAAATGATACTAGATATACAAATCATTTATACATTTCATTTTCAACCATTGATCATTTCTTACATTATTTCTTACAACTTAAAATAGCAACAATCAGGACAATGAACATCACACATATACTCCACCCTATTGGAATTTTTTTCACCTCTATCGCTACTATCCTCTTCTCCAACAATGTTATCCTATTTTCCATGTCTTTGTTCCACTGATGCTCTTCACCATAAAAAATTTGCTCCTCCCCCGGATACCTTGTAACACCAACACCAAGACTTGCAATGTGCTCATCCAACCACAAAAAAAACTTGCAATATGGTTGTCTTACCTACACAAAATCAATCTTCAGAACTCAGAAAAATTCTGAAATTGGGGATAAACCCTAATACAAATAGAGTTACACAGATTTGCTTTGCATACCTTATAAAAGGAACATCCCAGAAATAGTCTATTAGGATTGCTGTTCGTCCTCGACATGAACAACACTGCATTTTCTCCACAGAAGCACTTTGGTGAGACGCCATCTTTTCCATTCTTCCCGTTCTGAACCGAGCACGCACCGAACTGGTCTTGTCTTCCTCCAACTCCGCTTCTTCTCGAGCTTGACGATACTCCATCGGATGCCATGGGCCGGAATGCTCCCTTTCTTCCTTCACTCGCTTCACCCCTCACACTGCAATCGAAGGATTAAGATCAATGATTTAATAGATTGGGAGTGCGGGAGAAACGGCGATATTTTGGTTCCTGGGGACTAATTGTCCTCTTTTTAAAAGCCCATCCCACGTGTCAGCCCGTAACGGCCAAGTCAGCGCCACGGGAGCTACGTCAGCGTTTTCTGTCAGGCCCAATGTAGTGACTTTAACGGAAGGGTAAATATGTCCACATCTCCGAGGGGACAGGGACATGAATGTATTTTCCGTTCCTCGGGGACAAAAATGTCCGCGAAAGAAAATGTTAGGGACGTATTTGTCCTTGGACTGAGATATGTATATGCTCCAGAACTATATGATCGAAGAGTAAAAGTCTATCTAAGAACTGCTAATTTTTACAATGTGTTTCAGATTTAAAAAATTCCAGAACAAATGGCCTTGATTAATGCCTTAATAGAAAGGTGGAATTCGGTCATTCATACATTTCATCTCCTTATAGGTGAAATGTACTATCACTATAGAAGATGTAGTTTTGATCCTCGGAATTCAAGAAAATGGTCTATCGGTTACATGACCAATCAACAGTAATCACGAACTCATGGAGCAAGAATGCTTGCTGAACTTTGGAGTTGCACCTACAGCGAGTGACTATAGAGGCAGCTTTATCAAGCTAACGTGATTACGTAATGTTATACATAGAATAATATTGACTAATCATGAGACTATGGAGAGTTATATTAGATGCCACATCATGTCATTATTTGGTATGACATTATTTGCTGACAAATCTGGTTCAGGAGTGCATTGAAAATTTCTACCCTTGCTCCGATATACCGAGAATCAGGACATACAGCTGGAAATCGGCATGTCTTGTCCATTTGTACAAGTCTCTGTGTAAGACTACGCAATATGATTACAAAGATTTGGATGGGCTGTTAGCACTATTGCACGTATGGGTTTGGGAACGGGTGCCTTTCCTCATCTGCATTAGGATCAATAAAATCATAATTGCCTTCATATTCCTCTTTTCTTTCACTGTTATAACTTTCTCAATCGAAATCCAGATCAGGTTCTTCGACCGTATTAGGTAATTATTCGAATTCCATATATTGCTCAATTACAAATTCTTGTGATTGAGCTTGATAGTAGATTGAGAGCATCTCTTGTAGACTTGTGTCATCAGTGATGCACATCACCTGAAATTGAACGAACCCATCAAATACTAATATAAGTCGTCTAAATAAATATTTGTCACTCTTTTTGGCATATGAGGATCTATGTTTTGACAAATATAACTCTTAAATTTCTCGAACGATATTATAAAAAAAAGTAGATATACATAAATTATTACACATAAATATCACACCTTTAGATATTTCTGATAAAATTTGGCTAATAAAATAAATTTTAAAACTATTATTATTATTATTATTATTATTATTATTATTATTCATTTTTTGATTAAAAATCATTTTTTTAATAAATAAAACGAATTAACTAAATACTATAGTCATAAAAATAAATAACTATATAACTAAAATGAATAAAAAAATACCAACATAAAAAAAAGCAAGAAAAATGGAATCAAGAGGAGAAGAGATATGCAATTTCAAGAGATATAAAATCTCAAGAAATTATATTGACGAACTCTTTTTATATAAAGAAGAGATTTTAAAAATAGTTACTCACGTTTACAAATTAAAAAAAATTAATAAAAAAAAAAGGAAACCGACATTACCAATAAAAAAATTGTGAGACTGTCGTTTTTATAGAGGAAAAAATTTTGTCCTATTTCAAATTGTTAGTCACATTTTGATATATTTTTTGTCCTCTTCCCAAATTATTATTACAATTTTTTGTGACAAGTCCCGTATTATGCATTACACCAAATTAATGTAATATCACCGTATTACGCACTACTCATTTTATAATATCCAAAAAAAAATTAGCCTCTAACATCTTATTATGTTATTATTGACTAATTTTCAGTTGTTCTCAAATGAGTCAAATCTCAAATTTATGCGTTACTTGGTGTCTTGGTGAGGTAGCCAAAAGTGAAACGGGTTTTGTTTTACACTTTTACTCAAGGGCTTGTTGGATTTTCAACTCGAACTTGCGTTTTAGGTTTTCACAGGCACAATACGTGGAAACAGAACAACTTCGGATAACACGGAAAAAGCGTGGCTATGGTCGGGACAAAGGTGATGCTGCTCAATCACAAAAACCAAGTCCCTTTTTGAAATTTTGTTTTTGCATTTTTCTCACTGATTTCTCTTTTTCTTCGTTCTTGTGAAGGATTGATACTTAGTGTAATCTGACAGCAAAACCATTCGTAGTAGCTGTGATTTCTTGTCTGGAAAAACCAACGCCAAATGTTGAATTGTTGATTTTATTTTTATTATTATTTGTTTGGTTTCCATATGCAAAGTTTAACTAGTTTTTACCATCATTGCTGCTACTTCAATCATGGCTTCACTGCTGAACACAGTGTCCCCTGCTGCGAATTTTGACGCAAAAGCAAAAAGAAATGCTCCTGGCTTCTTCCATTCCCATGCCCCAAATTTCCATTCTTTGTCGCTTAACAAGGGTTTTTCCAGAGTTTTGGCATCAACCCAAGTCACAGTTTCCCCAAAAGATGCTGTTTTCACACTTCCCAATTGGAGGGTTGGGAAGAGTGACCAGAAGAGTAAGGAGCTTAGGATGAACGATGCATTTCTTCAGTTGGAATATATGGTGGAGAAGGGACACAAACCTGATGTAATTCAAGTAACGCAGCTTTTGTATGATCTTTGCAAGGCAAATAAGTCTAGGAAAGCTGTTAGGGTGATGGAGATGACAGTAGGTTCCGGCGTTATACCTGATGCGTCTTCGTACACATTCTTGGTGAATTATTTGTGCAAGAGAGGGAATGTTGGCTATGCAATGCAGTTGGTTGAGAAAATGGAGGCACATGGTTTTCCAACTAATACTGTTACTTATAACACACTGGTTAAAGGGCTTTGTATGCATGGGAATTTGAACCAAAGCTTGCAGCTTTTGGATCGGCTAATCAAGAAGGGGCTGGTGCCAAATGCATTCACGTATTGTTCCTTGCTCGAAGCTGCTTATAAGGAACGGGGAGTAGACGAAGCCATGAATCTCCTAGATGAGATAATTGCCAAGGGTGGAGAGCTTAATTTGGTTAGTTACAATGTTTTGTTAACTGGATTGTGCAAGGAAGGCAGAATTGAAGAAGCTATTCAGTTCTTTCGGGAGTTTCCTGCAAAAGGATTAAGTCCGAGTGTTGTGAGTTATAACATTTTGCTAAGGAGTTTGTGCTATGATGGGCGATGGCAGGAGGCGAATGAACTTTTGGCAGAGATGGTTAAAGAAGGCCAGTCTCCCTCGGTAGTTACTTATAACATATTAATCACTTCTCTTTCGCTCCGGGGGAAAACAGAACAAGCTTTCGAAGTTTTAGATGAAATGATACGGAGTGGATTCAAGATGACGGCTACAAGCTATAATCCGATCATTTCCCGTCTATGCAAGGAAGGGAAGGTGGATCTTGTAGTTCAGTGTCTAGACCAAATGATTTATCGACGTTGTCAACCTAATGAAGGTACATACAATGCTATTGCGACACTCTGTGAGGAGGGGAAGGTGCAGGAGGCATTCTTTATAATTCAAAGCTTGGGCAATAAACAAAACTACACTATGCATGAGTTTTACAAAACTGTGATTTCAAGCCTGTGTAGGAAAGGGAACACATATCCAGCTTTTCAAATGTTATATGAAATGACAAAGTATGGATTCGTATCAGATTCCTATACGTATTCATCTTTGGTAAGAGGCATGTGTAGGGAGGGAATGCTAGACGGGGCCATTGAGATATTTAGGATCTTGGAGGAAAATGGCTATACTCCTGATGTTGATAACTACAATGCACTTATACTTGGATTTTGCAAATCTCGAAGAACAGACACGGCAATGCAGATAGTTCAGATGATGATCAATAAAGGATGTGTGCCTAACGAGACAACCTATACCATTATTGTTGAAGGGCTCGCTTTCGACGGAGAAATGGATATGGCAGCGGAGATTTCGAAAGCATTATATTTGAAAGAAGCTCTGAGCCAAAGCACTTTCGAAAGACTTTCTATGCAGTATGACTTCAAGGAATGAATGTAAAGAAAGACATATACCATCAAAGTATATTATAACAGAAAGTAAGTAGGGTCTTGACTAGTTTTCTTAGCCTGGGTACTTGATTACCTATGATTAAGTTAAAGGAAGTTCCATGATGCTTGAATTTTGATTTTATTGATGTTCAGAGTTGAAGAGTAAGACACTAGTACAGAACTAATATTGGTTTGGTGAATTAAAGCATCTTAGTTACTTGTTTGAATAATTGGTATTTTTGGTTTGTTGTGTATATGCAGCTAACATGATGACCAATGCAATGCTGCATATTTTTTAGTAACTTTTATTTTATATTCTCCTTCCATTTGCCAGAACATGAAGGGTGAGAGCTGATCATCACCTAGTGATTCGGCAATTTATGTGAACAATTACTTGTTATGAAGCAATTGCCTGAAGAGGAGTGTTGTTGATTCCAGGCAGTGAAATTAAGCATTTTGGTTTTGGTAATAGTTCCTATTTGACATGACAACATACCAATTGAAAGCTCTATTGCCCTAAGATTAATATTTGAATACAATTATAGGATGCAAATCAAGAACATAAACCCAAAAACATGATTAGGCAGATACTACAACCTTCCTAATTAGGGAATTTTTTTGGTGAAGAGTTGAATTGGGCAAAGAATGAAGATTTTTACAAACGTAATACACATGATAAAAATTTTTTAGTGATTTTTTTGTTTACCAAAGAAAATAATATTCTCTCTTCACCCAAGCATTACTCTTCACCATAACATTACCCTCCTAATTATCCTCGTAATACTTTAGTCTCACTTGTGCGTATGCAAATGCATGGTTGCAAATTGCAAGTACCATGACTAAATACACGCTAATGGGAGAGAGAAGCTAAAAGAGATTAGATTCTTGTATTATATGCATATCCTTAACAACTGTCTTCAGCAATTACGGTGGTTTACTTCAAGGAAATTGTGTTATGCATTATGCACACAAACAAATCTATAATTGTAGATCTTATGATGAAATTTCAACAGATTCGTCTATTGTTAAAATGTTTGATTCAATTCCTTGATACTCCAAACACTTGGTGAGCAAGGAGATAAATGAGAACAAAAATTTCCATCCCACTGGATATACACCAACACTGTTAAACCTAAAATAGAGAAGCTAGCAAGTTCTCATTAGGTTTTTCAGCCAAAATTTCAACAAAACATCACTTAAAGCATCTTTCCTCATATGTGTTTGTTTTCATGTTCACTTGTGCAAAACCACGGCACGTGTTATTTTCCACTTTTCATCCCTCTTTTCAGTGACACCATGGCACCAGTATTGCTTGTCAGATCGTTCCCCCTCCTTAGTCTAACCTTTTCGTTGAGCTTGACTTCAATATTGAAAAGCTTAATTATCGATCACCACAAATAACATCCACCTCTTTCTTCTTTTTCACTATCCCAATTCAACCAAGAAGATAAAAACAAAATGGACAGGTAGAATTGGGAAACAGCCATGAGGCTTGAGGAGGCTTGCAATAAGCATGGTGGCAATTGCAGCTTCCATCCTTATGTTCAAAATGAAAATGATGGCAAAAAAAACCAAGCCTAGCACAAAGAAGAAAATAAATAGATCTTCATGCAACTCAGAGAAATAGAAATACTAATATAAGTCATTCAGATACCAATAAATATAGAAAAACAAGTATTCAGTACATGTTTTAATACCAACAACTGTCAGAATTACAGCTAAACACACTCATAATAAGTCTTTAATTTCAATACTGCTAAACTAAAAGTCTAGAGAGAACCCCTTCCCCTATGCATAACAGCCTTAGAAGACCAGAGGCCAGTCTTGCATCAGGTAGAAGAAGCTAGTCTCATTTGGAATACAAGCCTACTTAGATCTCTGTCTCATCTTTCGGCGCTTCCTCTTCAATCTCCTCATGCGCTTCTTCTTCCACTGGTGAATAAAAACATTTTGTTAGACTACAAGAAATGCAAAAACACAAACTAAGGAGTAAGGACACATGATAATAATAGTTATCAGGTTTCATCTTTAGCCTTGGCAACAGGCCCAATTTTCTGTACTCTTAAGTTACATGCCAATCATTAAGCTCAACAATAACATTAATGCAGCTCAATTTACTTAACAGTTAACAAAACGCTCCACAATGACAATTCAATCAAGTGCAAAACAAAGAGACTACCAGCAAGTTGGCATCAGAGAACAAATAAGAATATACCTTAAATTATCTTCAATTATTTACAATGAAAATTTCGAATTTTACACAAGTGCGAAACAAGGAGTGAACACCAAAATTGGTCCGAACAAATTCCAGATAGGAAAGATTGGTCCTTCCATCATTTTCAATAATATTTTTAACATATGTGATAGACAAATAAGTTCCTAACAAATTTTCTTACAAGACAAGAAGGTCTCGAAAAATATCATTAAAAGATAATTTAGTCCTCTTAACGGACCAATCCATCTCAAGGACTTCTAGAATAATGAAAATTTGTTGGCACCAATTTGGGTGTTTACTAAAGATACAAAAATATATCTTTTAATGCATGTTAAGAAATGACATCCATTTTTAGCTTGAAGACAGTCAAAAACTGAAACAATAATCAGCATGCTAGCACATTACAAGCACAGTACAGAACCTAAAAATCAAGCCTAAGTGCCTAACCATAACCAACAGGAGTTAATGCTAACATAAACAATAAAAATCAAACACCTCCACTGGCATCTCAAAGTGAACATTCAATCACATCTACGAAAATTCTAAATTAACGCATTGGTTTTCCACATATTTCCTCAAAAGAAATTTTTTCCCAAATTTGTCTGGCAGGTCTAGATAAATAAACAAATCAGATGACAATGACACTTCAGGAATAAGGTTAGAAGCGTCTTCAATTTATTTGAAATTACTCGATTTTTCAGGGATAAATAAAGAAATTCATACTACACGAATATTGTGTTCAAGAATCAATTCCGAAAAGCAAAGATTTATAAAGAAAAAAAAATCGAAATATAATACCCATAAACAAGAAAAAAAAGGATATAATTTACTTTTCTAGATAAAAAACAAACAACTAAATAAACCAAACATAGTATTATCATTCCCGGTTTCATAACGAGTTCATCTGCAACTCATCTATTAACAAGGATAATAACTTTTTTACAAGATTTTAAAATCCCAATCGACCTCCGATCCTTTAACCAAAATAAAACTGAGAGTTAAAAACACTAAATACAAACAATTTTTTTCGGGAAAACAATTACACGAAATCCATCACAACTCCAAAACTGAAATCGAAAGAAAGGTTTTACCTTAGCTCTCATGTTGGCTGACGAAGGTTCTCACGTTTTCCAGGAACAATGGCAGATTTCACAGGTTCAGAAACCTGATGGTGATGATGTAAAACCCTCGTTTGTCGAATTTATAGGGCTGCGTTTCGTGAAATGCGGAACCCTAATACTCGTATGGGCCACTCCGTAATTTGGGTGGACAATAAATTGGATTGAGACTTTAGAGTTTAGACTTTACCCTTTTCTTTTTTTTTTTTTTTTCTTTTTCTCCGGGGATAAAATTCAGAAATTAATTTTAATATGGATTGATAAAAAGTTTTATGCAGATAAATGTTATTCATGTTATGATAAGAATTACTACATATGTGATGTTGACTCTCAAAAAAGAATGAATTTAATGAAAATTAAAAAGTGATGATTATTTAGGTGTATAAATAGAGAAAGTATCAATTTTAAACAAACACACAACAACAATAAAAATACTCTTTTTCTTTTCATATATAATTTTTTTTCTCTCTTTAAGCTCTTAAGTTGCAATATATATAATACTAATGAATAGATAGATGATAAGTTACTTTTATTGTTATAGTGAGATAATTATATTAGTGAATATTAATACTAGAGTCTTCTATTTACACTTTTTTATTTTATATTTATTATATCTTTTATATTTATTTATTTTACAACATGTTATCAGCACAAGACTCTGATCAAAATTTAGGAAGACTCAAGTAATAAATTTTCATTATGTCGAAACTCTCTTATCTTGAATTTAATGCTCTTGATATATCTGGAAACAACTATTAATCATGGATACTAGATGCTGAAATTCATCTTGATTTAATAGATCTTGGAGATACCATTAAGGCTGAAAATAATACATCCCAAAAGGATAAAGCAAAAGCCATGATTTTTCTTCGTCGTCATCTTGATGAAGGATTGAAAAATGAATATCTCACATTAAAAGATCCTGCAGATCTATGGAAAAACCTTGAAGAAAGGTATAATCATCAAAAGACGGTGATACTTCCTCAAGCCCAATATGAATGGACACACTTGCGTCTACAGGATTTTAAATTCACAAATGAATATAATTCAGCAATGTTTCGAATCACCTCACGAATGAAATTATGTGGGGAAAAGATAACTGATAATGATATGTTGGAGAAAACTTTCTCAACATTCCATGCCTCGAATGTGTTCCTGCAGCAGCAGTATCGAGAAAAAGGATTTAAAAAATATTCTGAACTAATTTCTTGCCTTCTTGTTGTTGAACACAACAATGAGTTGCTCTTAAAAAATCATGAAGCGCACCCAGCTGGCACCGCCCCATTTCCTAAAGCAAATGCCGCAAATCATTACCCAGAAGAAGTAAATGGTAAGGTTTTAGTAACAAGAAAATTATGGAAGGAAGAAGAATTATGTTCAAAAGAAATGATCTCACCAAAAGTGGGATAAAGAAAGAAACTCCAAGCAAAATAAATCAACAGAGGATAAGTGTTTCTGTTGTGGTAGAAAGGGCCATTGGTCGTGTACCTGTCGTAATTCAAGGCACCTAGTCGATCTTTATCAAGCATCTTTGAAAAAGGATGACAAAGGAAAGGAAACAAATTTTGTTTCAAATGATGCTGAAAATCCCACCACTTATTATGATGTATCTGATTTCTTTGAGAATCCTGAAGGAAATATTGGTCATTTGATCAATGATAGAATAGTTTAATATGTGAGATTGTTAAGTATTCATGTAAATAAATAATGTAAGAAACTTATTGTTAAGTTTTATTTTCTATGTATTTAAATTTTAAATAAGGTTAAGTATGATTTTGGTCCTCAACGTAGAGGCCGAAAATCGATTTTGTCCCCGGCCTTTTTTTTGCTACAAAATGGTTCCCAAAATTTCAGTTTTGTTTTAAAATCGTCATTTTTACCAATTTTAATTTTTTTATTACCAAATTACCCCCTCATTAAAAAAATTATAAAATAAAATAAATATAAAATAAATAAAAAAAGGAAAGAAAGGGATACAGAGAATCGGGGGGAGAGAGAAAGAAAGGGGGTGGGCGCGAGAAACGGGAGGGGGGAGGGAAGGGAAGAAGGGGGAAAGGAAGCCGCACCGCCGCACCGCCATACCGCCGCACCACCATCTTGCCGCCTGTGATCTGCCACTGCTCCCTACACTAATGGCAAGAGAGGAGAGAGCAGAGGGAGAGAGAAAGAGAAGAGAGGAACAAAGCCCTCCACAGCGCCGCAACCCTCCTCCTCCACATCGTCGTTCACTGCCGCAGCCCCTCCTCCACCACCACTGCCGCAACCCTTTCCCTCTGTTTCAAATTTTTATTCTTTTTTCTTTAATTTTTCAGATTTAAAGGATTCTATTGTTGTTGTTGTTGATGATGCTTCTGGTAGATTCTGTTTATTCCTTTTATTTCATTGTTGTTGTTGGTGCTTTGGTTGCTTCTGTTTTTGCTGCTTCTGTTTTTGTTTTTACTTTTGGTTTTGTTTTTGTTGTTGCTCTAATTCCATTATCCATTGTTACTGTTGTTGTTGTTCTGCTGATTGTTATCCATTGTTGCCTGTTTTTGTTTCTGCGTTTGTGCATCTGCTTCTGCTTCTGGTTAATGTTGAGGAAGAAGAGGGGTGGGAGGGATATTTTCGTCTGAAGGACGATTTTAAAACAAACCGAAACCTTGGGGACCATTTTGTAGCAAAAAAAAAAAGATCAGGGATGAAATCGATTTTCGGCCTCTACGTTGGGGACCAAAATCATACTTAACCCTTTTAAATATGATTTATATAAATAATGAAATATTAATGTTTATGTTTAAGAATTTTGAAATCATTAAATGTGTCAAGTTTTAAAAAAAATAATAATAATAGTGATAATAATAAAATTTTAGTATATGACATTATTTTTATGTACAGTGTTTATTAGAAAAATAATTCCAATCAAGAATTCAATTTGACTGTGCATATATTACTACTCATTTTATTATTATTTATCATTGAAAAAAATGGCAAGGATATATAATGAAGATGTATGCCTTGCGGATAGTGCAAGTTCGCACACCATTCTCAAAAGTGATATATATTTTACCCATCTTGTGTCAAAAGAAGAATATGTTAATACTATTATTGGCTCAAGCAATGTCATAGAAGGCTTCGGAAGAGCTATAATTTTGTTTCCCGGAGGAACAAAATTCATAATAAATAATGCACTATTATCTACTATGTCTCTAAGGAACTTATTGAGTTTTAAAGATATTTGCCGAAATGGATATCATATTGAAACAATGAATGAGGAAAATCATGAGTACTTATGTATCACAACTCAAGATTCAAATAAAAAGGTTATATTAGAAAAGTTACCCTCACTTTCATCTGGATTGTATTATACTAGAATTAGTGCAATTGAATCACATGCTATTGTAAACTAGAAGTTTACTAGCCCAAATGAATTCATAAATTGGCATGATCGATTGGGTCATCCGGGAACAACCATGATGCGGAGAATTATTGAAAACTCCCATGGATATTTACTAAAGAACTAGAAGATTCTTAAATCTAGTGAATTTTGTTGTGCTGCATGTTTTCAAAGTTAATTTTAAGGCTATCACCAGTAAAGAGGTAAATATTATTCCTGTTGAAAAAGACATAGTAAAGACACCCGTAGTTGTCCAAAATTCTG
The DNA here is from genome assembly GCF_003086295.3 of Arachis hypogaea. Lineage (NCBI taxonomy): Eukaryota > Viridiplantae > Streptophyta > Magnoliopsida > Fabales > Fabaceae > Arachis > Arachis hypogaea. The sequence goes on from NC_092053.1 coordinate 62,877,306, forward strand.
ATATAGTTTTAACGCCAGAAGACGTTCAGGTACCTGAAAATTGTAAAAATGACGAGATCTCGATAAATTATGTCTTTACAGGAGAAAAATGGGAACGAACAAAATAAGATAATTGTCAATAAAATATTTGCATATAATGTGGCATTAAATATCATGCATGAAAGTAAGGATCTTGAGCTAAGATCAGTCGAAGAATGTCGACAAAGAAATGATTGGCCAAAATGGGAAGAAGCTATGAAAGCTGAGCTAGACTCACTTGCAAAACGTGAAGTCTTTGGACCTGTAGTCCGTACACCAGAAGATGTAAAATCTGTTGGATATCGATGGGTATTTGTGAGAAAACGAAATGAGAAAAATGAAGTTGTACGCTACAAAGCTCGACTTATGGCACAAGGTTTTTCACAAAGGGCTGGTATAGATTATGAAGAAATATATTCCCCTGTAGTAGATGCAATAACATTGCATTATTTGGTCAGTTTATCTGCATATCATAAATTACATATGCATCTAATGGATGTGGTAACAACCTACTTATACGGCTCATTAGATCGTGATATCTATATGAAAGTCCTTAAAGGACTAAAGATGTCTAAACCATCCAATGAAGATTCGCAGGGATTATACTCAGTTAAATTGCAAAGATCTTTATATGGTCTAAAGCATTCTGGACGAATGTGGTATAATCGTCTTACTGAGTATCTGGCCAAAAACGGATTTAAATATCATTGAAACCCCTGAAGAGATTCCAACAATTATAAAAATTCTAAAAAAAGAGTTTGAGATGAAAGATCTTGGAAAGTCTAAGTTTTGTCTCGACCTGCAGATCGAGCATACAAAAAAATGGGATCTTTATTCATCAAATAACATATACAAAAAAGATTTTGAAGAGATTTTATATAGATAAGTCACATCCATTAAGTACCCGAATGATCGTAAGGTCTTTGGATGTGGAAAAGGATCAATTCCACCCTAAAGAAGAAAATAAAGATATCCTTGGTCCTGAAGTACCATATCTTAGTGCCATTGGAGCACTAATGTATCTTGCTAATAATACACGACACGATATATCATTTGCTGTGAGTTTACTAGAAAGGTATATTTCCTCTCCAACCAGAAGACATTGGAATGGAATCAAACAAATATTTTAATATCTTCATGGAACGGTTGATATGGGATTATTTTATCCATATGGATTCAAGTCACAATTAGTTGGCTATGCAGATGCTAGATACTTGTCTGGTCCACAAAAAGAGAGATCTCAAACAGGATACTTGTTCACATATGGTAATACAGCTATATTATGGAGGTCAACAAAACAGATAATTGCAGCAACATCCTCTAATCATGCTGAAATACTAGTGATACATGAAGCTAGTCACGAGTGTTTTTGGTTCAGGAGTTTGATCCAATATATTCTATCTTCATGTGGACTGATTGATCATAAGATAGCTCTAACTGTCCTGTTTGAAGATAATACAGCATGCATTGCTCAACTTAAGGGTGGATACATTAAAGGTGATAGAACAAAGCATATTTCTCCCAAATTCTTCTTCACTCATGATCTTCAAAATCAAGGGACAATTGATGTCCAACAGATCCGCTCAAGTGATAATCTGGCAGATTTATTTACAAAGTCACTCTCAAAATCCTCTTTTAAAAATTGATACATCAGATTGGGATGCACCGATTTCGAGATGTTAAATGATGTCAACAAGAGGGGGAGATTGTACTTTTTTTTCCTTGGTCAGGTTTTTTTCCCATTGGGTTTTTTCTTGATAAGGTTTTTAATGAGGCAGTCCCCATCGCAAAGGATATTGTACTCTTTTTTCTTCACTAATATTTTTTCCCATTGGGTTTTTCTTTAGTAAGGTTTTAACGAGGTATAATCCTAAATGGACGTCCAAAGGGGAGTGTTGTGATAAGGATCACTACATACGTGGATGTCCATTCTCAAGAGAGAATGAATTTAATGAAAGTTGAAAAGTGATGACCATTTGTATGTACAAATAGAGGAAGCATCAATCTAAAACAAACACATGACAACAATAAAATACTCTTCCTTCTTTCATATGTAATTCTCTATTTCTCTCTTTAAGTTCTTAAGTTGCAATATATATAATACTAATGAATAGATAAGTTACTTCTATTATTATAGTGAGATAATTATATTAGTAAATATTAATACTAGAGTCTTCTATTTACACTTTTTTATTTTATATTTATTATATCTTATTTATTTATTTATTTTACAATAATTCAGAAATTAATTTTAATATTATTATAATAATAATATACATAATATTATTTATAATGTTATTATAAATATTATTGATATTGTTATTATTATTGTTATCAAGACGGATTCAGAAATGTTATTATAAGGCCAATAACATATATAACATTAAAATAAAGTTTATGTAAATAAATTATATAAATAAGATGCATTATAAAAATATATTGATAGAGAATATATTTTATCGATAACGCCTATATATAGATATCGTTTACATCAAGGTTCTGGGCCCCATTTCCAACCTTTCCACCACTTTCTCTTCTCTTCTATCCTTTTCTGACCATATTATTGAGTAAGACGAATATGGCACACGCAGATGCTCGTGATCCGGACATCAATAGATTGAACGCGACATGGCACTACGCCGAGGCAGCCAACTTCGCGGTTAGTTTTGTTATCTTGACATTTATATTATCCCATATATGTATAGTCATGGTTAGGATATTTGACAAGAATTAGAATACAATTTGTATCGTTAGCAACAAATCACTGATAAGGTATAATTCTAGGAATGTGGTTCTCATTTTTTGTAATTAATTTTTTTAACTACATAATTATTAATTTATATATTAGATACTTGGGTAGATATTTTTCAACCGTTGGTCTTAGTTTATTGGTTATATGTTTCTTAAGTTATTAATTTAGTTATTAACTATCCAAGTAAAAGTTATTTTTTAAGTTAAGTGAAAAATTATGTAATTTTGTATTTACCTAAATTAAATTATTAAGCAAAAGTTTGATAATTAGATTATTAATTATTTTAGTGAATGTTTTTATTTTAAGTAACGTATTGAGAAAATATTTATTAATTAACTAAGTAAATATTAGCGCAAAAAGTTTTATTGACATAAATTCAGTTAGTACATACGTGTAAATTTCTGTTAAATAAATGTATATAATAGTTAACTCATTTTGTTATGTCGATCACTACAAAAAAATCTGGTAAAAATGACGGTTTTTTTTGGGTATTTACGGCGGTTTGAACCACCATTATTACCAAGTACGGCGGTTTCGAAAAGTGCCGTAATTCAAAGTGCCATTTTGTTTATTGCGGTAGTTCTCTGGTGGGTTAAAACAACAGTTCAAACCGCCATTATTTTCAGGTTAAAATGGCGGTTTAAACCGTCATTATTACCCTCACAGATTGGCGTTTTGGTCGGTTAAAAACGACATTTTTGAACCGCCGTTTTTACCCTAACAGAATGGCTTTTGGTTGGTTAAAATATCTTTTTTGAACCGTCATTTTAACCCTAACAGTAACATTTTTTTATCGTTTAAAAATACAGTTTTTACCCTCGTTTTTATCGTGTTAAACAAATAATATTTATTTTTGGAAATCATAATCCATAAACAAAATATTATATAACTCATAAACAAAGTACTAAGCATAATATATGATTTTTTAGTATTGGAAATCAAAAGTAATAACTCTTATACAAAGTATCAAACATAACATAATTTTGTAACTAAAAATGTCTTAACATGCATGTAACCTTTAATACATAAAATCTCCATCATATTTCACGCTGCTCTGTTGCTTGCTCTAGAAGACCTACTTCCTAACTCTTTTGGCGATGGAATCTTATTCTCTTGATCCAATTCCTACAACAAAAATATTTGAAACCATAATAAAAAAGAATAAAGTAAGACAATTTGCATATTATGCAGAAAGATGATGATATTACCCAAAATGTAACTTGTAAATGGTATGAATATAAATATACACTTCTCAAAAAATCAAAGTGTTAAATACAAACTTCAAGTTTTCTCAGTAATCCAACGATTTTACAATTAATAAGAAAAGAACTAGGCAAAATGAGATAAAAGAAACTAGATCTTCAAAAAGATAAATTGCAAAAATGTAAAGAAAATAAAAGATGAGCGAAGAAAACCTACAGAAAACTAATTTAGGACGAACTCAAGAAATTTTTGGAATATGAGTGTATATAAGTGTGTTTTTTATTAGAATTTTCAACCTTTTATTCTTTGTTGAAGTTCTTATTTATAGACAGTGAAATAATGTCCTTATTATGGATGTGCTTGAATATCAGATCTTATAGTTAAATTGATGCAAAAATTTGTCATTAAATTTAATTTATGATATACAAAAGTGAGATGGAATAGACCATGCCGAGGGGCTTTGCATGCACTATAAGAAATTGTCTAATTATCGACACTAAAAATCAACGACCAAATTTTCTGTCGATAATTTTTGACGGCTTGTCGTCGATAAAATGAAAAAGAAATTATTAAAAATAAAATATTAAAATCGACGATCATGTCGTCTATTATTTTGGCAACCTTCTAACACCTTACTTTTGTCGTCATATTATCGACAAAATGGTGGGTGAAATTTTTTTTCTTTAAAATCAACGGACAGGTAGTCTATTTTAATAATTATAATGTCGACAGCTTTACTGTCGATAAATTTAGACGATTGAGATTTTTTTCTAAAACTAAATGGATGGTTTAAATTTATTATATAAAATAGACGGCTGAAGTGTTGATTTTTATTTTAGTTAAAATCGACAAAACTACCGTCGATTTTTATCCAACCAAAAATCATACCCGTGTTTACTTCCTGCATCCACTGTATCAATTTTTTCCAAAATTAATCCCAAACTTTCATAGATTCAGAACATACACTAATTAACCCCAAAAGTTAACATCAAAATCTCAGTGAAGCTGCTTCTTCTTCTCTAACGCCTGAGAGTAGAGGCCAGAAATGGAGTCACGATTACGGAGAGAGGCAGAGAGCCACCGGAGAGCAGTGCTTCTTCTCCCCCGCCGAGCCTGTCGCCGCGCCATCCTCTTCAAGTAAGTTCCTCTCTCTTGCGCGCTCTCTCTCTATCACTCTATCACATTGTGATTTGTGAATCTACATGAAAGTTCTTCTTCTTCCACAGATTTGTCATTGTAACATCTTTGCTGGTCGCCGTCGCTATGAGCCCATCGCCGCTTCTTATAAGTTCCTCTCTGTCTCTCTCTGATTATTATATTTATTTTTTCAGTTTTGGTATATACTATTTTCATCATAAAATTTTGAATTTGCATTTGTTAATAACAATTACATCAATATTACTGAAACCTAGTTAGCATAATCAATTCTTCTTGATTTGGAGATTCGATTTACCTATTAAATTTTCATCTTTTTCGGTGGTCATTGTGGTTTGGTAGGGTTCCTATTTGATTTGACATTTGTTTTGATGAATTTATGCTCTGGATTTACCAGCTTGTTGTTTATTTTGCTGTTGTTAATGTGGAATCTAGAAACTAGAACCAGAACAGTTTCGGCAATGGAAAGCTTCTAGAGAGAAAGAACTTCTGCAAGTATGTCAAGCTTCCTCATTTTTTCATGATTTTGTTAAATTTGTTCACAATACTTTCAACTAATTTAAGGTGACAAAAGTTTGCTATTTTTTCTTCAAAAAAGAAAAAAAAGGAAAGCGTGAGTAAGCACGAGTTAATACTTAATTTAGGGTACAAACTATCTACTTCTTTGAAGCTTTCAAACAACTCATATTCAATAGGTAGAATTAGTATACAGAGATGGCCATGCTTAGCTAGACTTGTGTCTTGTGCTAGTATGATAGCTGATCATGATCAATCTAACACTTCCCAACATGATTTACCTGCCTGCACTGCATTATTCTCTATGTCCTTTATTGGTTATATGTTTTGTGAAACAGTTAAGGGAGGAGGGAAGGAAAAACGAGTTTGAAAGGCACAAGCTGCAAGCATTAAATCAGCGCCAAAAACTGGTGAGGGTTCCTAGTTGTTAGATGATAGTTTTTATATAATTTTTAACTTGGACTTTTTTGTTTACACTAGAGATAAATATATTAAGATTGAAGATTTTTTATGGTGATGGTGGCTTTTTGTGCCTTTATTTTTTCACCTTTTATATGCAACACCTGTACTTAAAAATAATAGCCTTTTACTTGAATGAAAGATATAGGGAAGCTTGAATTTATTGCATCACTACGAAGGTTTTACTATGCCTGAGTTGGCCTGTTATACTTTTTTAAATGTATTTTAATGCAGCAAGCAACTAAACCTATGTAGCTGGTAGAAGTTCTGATTCAACTATGCATGAGATGTGAGTATAAATATTGGAATTGAGTTGCTATTGTTTGGTTAGGAATTCATAGACAGGGAGGCATAAATGAATTTTGGCTTTGAGTTGTTTTGAAAATTATTGCAGCTATGAAAATTTATCTGGTTTACTATTAAATATAAGATACAAGCTACACCTTCAAAATTTATTTTCGATGAGTCTGTCTCTTATAGTTCTTATAATTTTCTTCAGGTATGCCTCAAATGTGAATTTAACTGGCTTGTGTCGTAAGTCTCAATTAAAAGTTGCAGATTTTTCATATAACTTCTTTGTTGGGAGCTTACCTAAATGTTTGCATGTTCCAAGGTCCTTATTTGATTCTTACCTTTATAATGCTCTTTAGCTATTAGATAAGTGTGTGACGGATGGAGCTCTCATTTACTAATTTTCCATTATTAAATATATATATAAAACTTGTTCTGTTTTATTTCCTTAACATATGGATCAAGGTTTCCAAGGGAAGAAATATTAGATAAAAATTTAAGGTGAAAGGTTGGTCGGTAGAGTGGTAGGCATATGCAAGAGTTTGTTATGCACTTCATTGTAGAGTGGAGAAAAAACTTACTATCTCTCACTAATTTGTTTCCAATTTCTGTTTCCATGTATGTATGTATTATCTTTTTTCTTGTGATCTTTGCATAGTGCTTTGATTTAGACCCATTTAATGGAGAAAAAAGGAAGATTAATAAAAAATAAACACGTAGAGAGAATATATAAAGAAAAATTAGAATATGCGATAATAGTAGTTGGAAGGAATAAGGAGAACAACAAAATAATGCACCAATTGTACTGTAGTATGAGAAAAGCTTAATAATGAGGTAGCTCTCTATTATGAATTATCCGTTAGCATAGGAAAGGTTACAACAATAAAAAGTTTTGAGAAATTAGTATATATGGATTTGTTTACTACACCCAATGTAAGAACCGGGGTTTTCACGAAAAATCGCTCAACTAGAATAGAATAATTAATATTGCCCAAAATAGGATCCGAAAAATCTAGAATAAGAATTTGAGGATTTAAATATGATTTTTGGACTCAGTGGCTTTTTCTGAGTCAGAAAATGTATTTTCTGCGAAAAATCGAGAAAAATCGCGAATCGACAGTTGAACCGGTCGAACTAATTCAAGTCTACCCGGTACTGTGCGAGAAAAAGTGAAAATAGTAAAAAACCTTAGAAAAATATTAGAAATTGAAAATCAGGCGTTAATTTTAAAGGTTTGGCCCAAAGTTGGGTCAAACGGGCTAAAAACGCTAACAGGTTAGACCGAGCCCAAGTTGGGCCTAAGTCCAACATATAAATAGGTTCATTTAATGAACCCTTCAGCCATAAACACATACACACACAAGGTGAGTAGCTGAGGAGAAAAGGGAAAGGAAGAGAGAAGAAGCACTATTCACCTATAACTTCAATCCGCGATATCTTGAGCTACGATGCTCCGATTTACATGCCGTTAGCGGCTACGCGAAGCTCTTGCCAAGCCCGTCATTCTATCTAAGCTTTGTGGTAAGCTTTTCGAATTTTTCTGCCCAGTTTCGTGCCCTTATAAAATTCAAATCTTGGGATTTTGGTTGAGTGACATCTTGTGTTTTGGGTGTTTAGGTACACTCTAGTACTTGATTACTAGTAGACTTTGCTTCCAAAACTGTTGGGTAAGGTGAGTTATTCTTGAATCCTTGTGAAATTTTGATTATGTTGAGCCCTAGATTGATTAGTTATGATTTATGTGTATTATAGCTTGAGATTGTGATTATTGCAGCTTGTTGGTGCTTGTGGAATTATATTGGCGGCTTGCTTGTGGTTGGAAGCTTAGCTTGCACTCAATTTTGGGTTTTTGGCATATTGGGAATCAGCCAAGGTATGGTTTTGGTTTCCTCTATATAGTATATAATATTTCTGGACACTTAAGCTAGTGACCTATAGGATATGTTTGAATTAAAATGGTTGTTGAGTTGTTGAATGACGACGTATGATGATTTATGATGGATTGATGATTTTAAGTTTAATTATGATTATTGATAATGATATGATACTAATGAAGGATTGAGTGGATTGAAAAGTGGTTTGGTATGGTATATGTGATGTTGAGATTGATGAAATGGTAATGTGGATGGAAAATTTGAATGAGGATTGATTATAGTGTTATATATGTGATTTTGAGGTTGAAAATAATGTAATATAAAGTAAAATTTGGTAAGGATGGTGAATTATGGCCCAAGAGGGTAGATTGTGATGTGAATTGGAGTTTGGTATTGTTTTGGTTTGATGTGGGTTGAGAATTCGGAAAATTGAGTAATTGTGATCTTTTGGTAAAACTGAGATTTTAGTGAACTTCCATGAATCATATCTTGAGCTACCTTTCTTTAAATTCAATGTTTTTTATATCAAATGAAAGATGATTGAACAAGCTTTAAAATGGCTTAAGTTTTGTGGAAATCCGATTTTGGTAGAGGAAGATATGATTGTGGGAAGTTTGGTGTCAAAATCTAAAATTCTGCAACATTGCAGAATTTTGTGATTTCTGGTTTATGTGCGCACGCACAGCCTTGTGCGTACGCACACACAGGGGAAGGCTAACTGCTGGCAGCGCTAGCATAGCCTGTGCGCGCACACAACCAATGAAGATTTACAACCTGTGCGCACGCACACGTTGGAAAGGGTAGTCTGTTAGGGGCGCTAGCACACCTTGTGCGAGCAAACAGAATTGCAAAATTTGGTACATGTGCGTACGCACACTTTTTAAAAATTTTCCAAGGCGTGCGCACGCACACGCCCTGTTCTTTAAACTTAAACTTTGTTTTCAACTATTTCACCTTTCCAACAAGCTTGTAAACTTCTGTGACACCTATTTAAGACTTTTAAGCTTATTTTTGGGTATCAAAACATGGGAAAGGTCCTAGGAGATTTGATTTGGGTTTTACTTTGAAATGTTAGAGAACAGAGGTTTAGGTTTCTGGTGTATTGAGGATGAGTTTGGTTGAGAGAGAAGGAAGAGTAGTGAACTTGGTGGTTATTGACAATGAGTTGAGAAATTGATGTATTAATGAGTTCGGAATGGAATTAAGAACCGATGGTGGTTATTATGAGTTTGATGGATGTTGAAGGAAAGTGTGCCAGGGACTATATGTGTGTTTGGATTATAGTTTGCAAAAGGGAGTTTGTATAAAAGTGATTTTGCAAACTTGATTTTGATGAAAAGTAAGTTTGCGTTAACGTGATTTATGTTTGGCAATATTTATATCAAAATGGATTATAGTAAAATAAATGTTGTTTGAAATATACTACTCAAAATCACTTTTATATGAAAAATTACTAAAAGAGACATCAATTTAAATAATTTTTTATATTATCCTATTATTTTATTTTAGATATTTAAATAAATCTTATTAATTTATTTTATAATAAATTAATATTTACTTACTAAATTAAAGTAACATATAAAAAATTGATAAAATATATTTTAATACATAAAAATACTAAAGGGAGTACTATACATTTTATAATGTCAAACAAAAAGAAAATGTTCTATATTATTTTAGTACCGTTATTATTCTTTAATTTAGTATCATTTTGGATTATAAATTTTTATAATTAGTATATAATAAAAATGAAAGTAAAGTACAATAAAAAGTACAATAAAAACGAAAAAAACAAAAAAATTCCGTACAAACATAGAATATAATAATTACAACTAACAACATATATCATATGAACAAAAAAATTACAATAAGAAGTAAATAAAATTCATACGAATAAAACTAAATAAAAAAATTTATACACAACATAAATATAGTACAATAAAGGATAGAAAGAAAGAATTTATATAAACAAAAAATAATAAAAATATCCTAAAAATTAATAAAAATAAGAATTTATATCAACAATAGTTGTCATATGAATAAAAAATACAATAAAAATATGACATCAGAACACTAAAAAAATAATATCAGAATACAAAAGTAATATAAAAAAATATTTATATATAAATAAAAAAACAATAAAAAATATAAAAATCAAAATATGAAAGAGAGTACTAAAAGTAATAAAAAATTAAAATATTTATCTTGGCAGTGATTGTAACAAATCTGAAAGATTTTGATGAAAAAATAAATTGGAACCAAGAACATATACAAAGAACTATTGTGAAAATTATATGGTTACTTACATCATTTTTATAGAAGAAAATTAAGGATACGATTGGTAGAAGAGGAATAATTTTCTTACTTAATTTCTCAATTGTAATTAGCTTTCCCCAACGTGAACACAGAAGATAAAATTTTTAGCTTCCTATAAACGTACATTTAGAGGCAAAATCACTTCTAGATTCAGAGTTTTAAAGAGTTGCCAAATATAAGAATGGGACATTCAAAGCACTCAAACGAGCTTCTCTCTTCTCCAACGTGAACTCCAAACACACCCTATATCCTTGGAATGTTGAGAATTGATAATTGAAAGTGATTTGAGAAGAGAAATGGTGATGACTGGTGATGATTTGAGGTCAATGGACAGTGGTTGAGATGAGTCAAGGACTCGGAGTGATAATGATGAAATTATTGGATTATAAGAGAGTGTGCAGGGCCTATATCCCTGGCGTAGTAGATTTCTTTGTTGCATGTGTAGTCGTTGTTGTTTCCTTCTTTGCTGCATGAAGTGTGCGGGGCTTATATCCCTGGCGTAGTAGACTCCCTACTACATGAGTATACAGGGCACTATATCTCTGGCGTAGCAGGTTCGCTGCTGCATGAGTGTGCAGGGCACTATATCCCTGGCGTGGCAAAAAAGGCTACATCCGGAAGGATGTGTCGGGTTGGCATTTACGGACCGACAAGTGATATCACGAGCCAATAGGATAGACATTCATCATATGCATCTCTTATGTGCTTGCTTGCTTTGATTAATTGAGTTTGTGATGAGAGAACTTTTGCGTGGTCTAGAAATTTGCGGATAAATCTTCGTTGCAAGTATAGTTTCTAAACCTTCAAAAGTCCTTTCATACAAACGTTTTGGTTGTCACAAGTAACAAACCCCTTTGAAATTGATAACCGAGTATTCAAACCTCGGGTCGTCTTCTCAAGGAACTACAGGGAAGTATGTTCTTATTATTGGTTATGAGTCTTGTAAAGTAGGGGTTTCAGAAAGTAAGGGAGCAGTATGTTGCATAAGAAGAATAAAATAAATAAATAACTGTAAAATAAACTCTTGGCAAGGTATGAGAAATTGGAGGTCCTATCCTAGTTATCCTTATCAGGTGTGAAGAGAATTGGGTTTTAATCCCACTTGGTCAGCCTTTACTAAGCAAAGGAAGGTTGAGTGGACTGATTGGCTTGATTCTCAAGTCCTAGTCAACTCCTGTGGAGAGACTAGCCTTAGAGCAATCCTAGCTCAAGCAGAATCTGCCAATTTCAATCACTTGCTGAGTTTGATAACCCAAGTATTACCAATCACTTGACCAAAGCCAAAAGGGAGAAAAAATATCTAAATTAAATTGAAAGCAATCTTAAATAGAGCAAAGCAATCTTAAATCTAAAATACCTCAAATAATATTAATTAAGAAAATTATATATAACATGGAAGAGTTCAAAAGTTAAATTAGGAAAATAAATAAAAATAAAAAACTTGGGATTGAGAGCCACTCCTAAAACTAAGAGAAATCCTAAATCCTAATCCTAAGAGAGAGGAGAGAACCTCTCTCTCTAAAAACTACATCTACTCCTAAAATTGTGAATGAGAGCTTCCTTATGAATGGATGCATTCCCCACTTTATAGCCTCTAATCTGTGTTTTCTGGGCCGCAAACTGGGTCGGAAACAGCCTAGAATTCGCTGGTTGCGAATTCAAACACGCTGATTTTTTGTCACTGCGACGCGGCCGCATGGATGACGCGGTCGCGTCGCCTAGCTTCAGGGCAACTATGGCATATTATATATCAAATTGAAGCCCCGGACGTTAGCTTTCCAACGCAACTGAAATCGCATCATTTGGACCTCTGTCGCTAAAGTTATAGCCGTTTGAGTGCGAAGAGGTCAGGCTGGACAGCTTAGCAATTTCTCCAACTTCTTGTATTCCTTCCACTTTTGTATGCTTCCTTTCTATCCTCTGAGTCATTCCTGCCCTGTAATCTCTGAAATCACTCAACACACATATCAAGGCATCTAATGGTAATAAGAGAGGATTAATATTAGCAAATATAAGGTCAAAGAAGCATGTTTTCAATCAAAGCACATAATTAGGAAGGCAAATGTAAAACCATGCAAATAGTATGAATAAGTGGGTAAAGAGTTAATAAAAACCACTCAATTAAGCACAAGATAAACCATGAAATAGTGGTTTATCAACCTCCCCACACTTAAACACTAGCATGTCCTCATGCTAAGCTCAAGAGAAGCTATAAAGATTAAGAGGAATGGTAAAATATATGAAATGCAACCTATGAATGCAACTACATGCTAAATACTTTTACTTACTTGGTTAAGAGTAAATAAGTTCTTCAAGACAAAAGTAATTCAAATTCCACTAATTCAAACAATATAATAAAAAGCAAGTAAACTTATAAGAAGATAGCTCATGAAAGCAGGGAACATATAATCAAGCATTGAACCCTTACTAGTAGTGTATATTACTCTAATCTCTCAAGTGTATAGGGTAATCACTCTACTCTTCTCTAGTCATACTTTCTAAAACTGTTCTTCATCTAACCAATCAACAAATATTTAGCATATCAATGCAAACATCATGAGGTCTTTTTAGGGTTATAATGGGGCTGAGGTAAATGTAAGGATATATGTATGGCCAAGTGAGCTTTATAAAGTGAATCCTTAATTAGTTTAAGATCTCACCTAACATATACATACTTTATATAATTTTAAAATACTTTACCTAGCTACCCAAATTTTTCCCACTTTTGTATTACATGCTCAAGTATCAAACTTATTTTTGAATTTTGTCCCATGTGCATTGATTTTTTTTATTTTGCATTTGGGATAATATTATTTTTCTCTTTTTTCTCTTTTTTTTTTGTATTCCCTTATTTAATTACTTAATGCATATATATATATATATATATATATATATATATATATTTTTTTTTCAATGCACATGGTAATTTAATTATTTTGATTTTACATGAGCATGCTTCCCAAATTTTCAAATAACTTATTCAATTTAATTCCCTACTTTTTCATATCATCCCATGTTCCCATAAAATTCCCCGCACTTAAATTATACACAATATCTATCTTAAGCTAACCAAGGATTCAACTTGGGATTTTTATTTTGTTTTTCTGCTTAAGGCTAGTAATGTGGTTATGAAATAGAAGGGGGTTAAAAAGTTCAAATTGGCTAACAAGGGTGATGTAAAAGGTAGGCTTATTTGGGATAAGTGAGCTAATAACAAATAATGGCCTCAATCATATGCAAGCATGTAAATACACTAAATAATGGACATATAGAATGGAACAAAGCAAAGATTGCAATTATAGAGAAGAAAACACACAATGATAAAAAATTTTGGTTAAATAATGTAACCATGTAAATAAGCTCAAAATCTCACAGGTTGTGTGTTCTTTGGCTCAAAAACCATGTTCCAAATACAACTTCAAACAAGTTTTAATAGAAAAATTTTTTAATTTAAATTAGTGAAATACTATAAAAATTTATTGAAAAAGAAAATATTACTTCAACCAAGTGGTAAAATATGCACAAAATCAAATAAACATGCAATCAAATATGCAAAATGCAATAACTAACAAGAAAAATAAGCCATTGGTGTTGAGATAGAAGAGTAACTAACCCATGGAGATCGGTATCGACCTCCCCACACTTAAAGATTGCACCGTCCTCGGTGCATGCTGAGATGTGCAGGTGGACGGGTTGTTCCAACTGATGCTTTCCTTCAAGGATTGTGCGTAGGAACTTGTGTGTCTCTCCCATGCAAACGTCTTCCGGTTCTCTTCCTGGTGGCCATCCTGAAAGGAAAAGGGAAGGAAAGTAACCCAAAAATAAAGATAAAATAAAATATAGTTGGGTTAATGCCAAATGATAAGGGTCTCATTTACATGGAAGCTTCAACATGTACGTGAGAAAACAATAGAAGCCATGGCATACCAGTGGTGCAAAAATTGCAAAAGTAGGGAAGAGAGTGTGGGTAAGGAGAGATAATATAAATTCATGTCAATGTAAAAGTAATACAGGTATAAAAGATTGGAATTGATATAAATAATATTACCTATCCAGAATAAAACAAGTCACTAAGCACCCAAAATAATTCAAGAGAAGATGCAACAGTTAAATAAGAAAATTTGAACACCAATAGTAAAATAATAAATTTATAAAAAATATGCAATGAATGAAAGTATGTAAATAAATTAAATAAAATGAAAGTGAAAAAGGATGAGAGTTAAAAAGATGAAGAAAAAGAAGGTAAGAGAAGAGAGAGAAAGAAGAGAAGATAGAAGAAATTAGGAGTAGAAAAGAAAAGATAAGAAAATGGGCACTAATCCGGATAGGTTGTGCGACGCTGGCGACGCGGTCGCGTGGTGCGCGATAAGGTTGGGTGACGAGGACGCGTGGGGTACGCGATTGCGTGACTCGATTCGTGCTAGTGGCGCGAGTGCAGCCTCGCGGTCGCACAACTCTCTGTTCAAAACTTAGTATTGCCAAAATCCAGGGTGACGCGGTCACGTGGAGCATGCGATCGCGTGAGTAGCCAGTATAAGCATATGACGCGGACGCGTCGGTCATGCGTCCGCGTGGGAAGGATTGTGCATTCAGCACCAATCCAGCACCACTCTCGCACAACTTTCGGTCGTGCACCACTTTGACGTCGAAATTCTGGTTACGCGGCCGCGTGGGACACGCGGTCGCGTGGGAGGCCATTATTCCCATATGATGCGGTCGCATGGGGTGATTTGTGCCATTGGCATGCCTCTAGCCCTGCTCCTGCGTAACTTTCTGTTCATTTTCTTTTCTTCCCATTGCACTGGTGACGCGTACGCGTCAGCGACGCTGCCGCGTCGCGTGCGTGCTTTTTTTTTTTTAATCTGAAAAGATGCAGAATGCAGTGTTAATATGAATGTGATACAAAACTCCAGGTTCAATATAATAAAATAAAACTCAAAAACAAATAAAACTAAATAAAGATGAAAAAAAGAACGATCATACCATGGTGGGTTGTCTCCCACCTAGCACTTTTAGTTAAAGTCCTTAAGTTGGACATTTGGTGAGCTTCCTGTTATGGTGGCTTATGCTTGTATTCATCCAAAAATCTCCACCAGTGTTTGGAATTCCAACAGCCTCCGGGGTCCCAAACTAGGCACGTAAAGCCTTTGAGTAGCTTCAAACAGATTCTTAGGCTCCCGGGGTGTTGGATGTCAGAACAGATTCCAGGATCCCAAACCTTGCTTTTGCACCCATCTTCTTGTTGATCATCATGATTCCATCCGGGTGGTTCAGCCTTAGAATTCTCACTGAGGCGTCCAAACAACTTCCTAGACCCATTCAGTTGAGCTTTACACCAACCCTTGCATTTAAACCTTGAGTATGCAACCATGTTGAACCTTGCTTGACAACTCCAACCACTAACCATCGTCCTCTTACTCTTAATACCACAAAGAGCTCTAATTTGACCATCCGTCTCCAGTAGCCCATATTCAAGTGGAATTAGAAAGCTAAGGGATATGAATTTTACCCACTTGAATGTTGTGAAGGATGATGGCAACTTAGGGGGAGGGGTCTCCAATAACTTTGGCAAGGTGATTCCAAGCTCCACTCCCTTGTGCTCTTTGACAACTTCCACCTCTTTGAAAGCTTCTTCAATTTTAATCTCTTCCTCTTGGTAGCTTTCTTCCAATTCAATCTCTTCTTCATTACTTACCAAGGGTATGGGAGGTTGTGCTTCTTCTTCTTGAATCTCCATCTCTTGATCAACCTCTTCCAAGTCCTTAACCATGATATGCCTTGGAGGTTGTACACCCTCCTCAACATCAAATGCAACCGTCTTGGAAGGAGGTTCTATGTCTTGACTTTCCCATGGAGGTTCAGAATCTCCTAAGTCTGCAACCACTTCTTCTTCTTCGATAATTATAGCTTCCTCCACTTGTTCCAGTACAAAGTCATGCTCCGTACTGTTCACTGGAGTTTCTAATGTCTCCTTCATGCTACGTTCTTTATTAGATTGCCCACATGAAGCCATGGGAGCACTTTGAGTGTCCGAGCATCGGGAACCTAATTGACTTATCGCTTGATTTAGTTGATATAGAGTTGCATGAAATCGATCCGCTGCTTCCTTGAGATGATCCCTTGATTCTTCCTTCACTAATTCTTCAACCACTTCTTCGACTTCAAGGGTTTTTACTACCTTCACCTTTAGGGCCTCCTCTAGCTCCTTATGAAGTATGGATTCGCGAAGATGATCCCTTCTCTCTTGTTTCATGTCAATAGCATCATTGGGATCATGTTGCTCTTGGATTGATGGATGTGGGTGCTCTTCCATGAATGGTGGTGATGGGATGGAGAGATCATTCTGTGGTTGAAAAGGAAGTGCACTAGAGCTTGAGGGTTGATTGTTGAAGGTATTTGGTTGTCTGATTTGGGCGAAGAGAGCTTGTATAGTAGAGTTTAGATCGGCAAGTGCTTTCTCCATGGAGGTTTGGGGTGGTTCTATGTATGGCTCATTCGGTTCATAGGGTGGTTGGTATGGCGGATGTGGGTTAGGGTCATATGAAGGTGAATGGCGGAAAGGGGCTTGTGAGTATGGTGATCCAAAGTCATGTTGAGGAAAGGGTTCATAGGCATATGGTGGTGGTTGTTGATAGTCCATTGGAGGTGGTTGTTGCCATGAGGGTTGATCAAATCCTTGTGGCTCCTCCCATCTTTGATTGTTCCAACCTTGATGCCTGTTTTCATTGTAATTTCTTCTTCCTGCAACATAATTGTAACCAGACTCATAGCCAAAGGGGTGAGAGTTCATAGTAGTAAGTAAAAATTAAAAACGAAAATAAAAAACAATTTTAAATTAAAAGGTTATTTAAATTTTGAATTTGAAAATTAAATTTTGAAATTTGAATTTTTAAATTTTGAATTTTGAATTTTTGAAAATTGAATTTTGAAATTTGATTTTTGAAATAAGATAAGATAAGATTTTTGAAAAAGATAAGATTTTTGAAAAAGATTTGAATTTGAAATTTAAATTTTGAAATTTTAAATTTAAATTTTGAAAATTAAAATTCGAAATTTGAAATTTGAGTTTTAAATTTTGAATTTTTTGAATTTAATGAGGAAAGGGAAAAACAATAAAATGACACCAAACTTAAAATTTTTTAGATCAAAACGAAGAAAACAACTAAGAACAACTTGAAGGTCAAGATGAACAACTAAGAACAACTTGAAGATCAAGATGAACACTAAGAAAAAATTTTTTTTTTTCGAAAAATTTTTAATAACTAAATAAAAACCAATAACCTCTTAATTTATGAAAAAGCAAAAATAAAAACAAAAATAAAAACAAATAAACAAGCAAAAAGTAAAAATATTTACAATAACCAATAATAAGGCACACGTTTGCAATTCCCCGGCAACGGCGCCATTTTGATGAGAGAACTTTTGCGTGGTCTAGAAATTTGCGGATAAATCCTCGTTGCAAGTATAGTTTCTAAACCTTCAAAAGTCCTTTCATACAAACGTTTTGGTTGTCACAAGTAACAAACCCCTTTGAAATTGATAACCGAGTATTCAAACCTCGGGTCGTCTTCTCAAGGAACTGCAGGGAAGTATGTTCTTATTATTGGTTATGAGTCTTGTAAATTAGGGGTTTTAGAAAGTAAGGGAGCAGTATGTTGCATAAGAAGAATAAAATAAATAAATAACTGTAAAATAAACTCTTGGCAAGGTATGAGAAATTGGAGGTCCTATCCTAGTTATCCTTATCAAGTGTGAAGAGAATTGGGTTTTAATCCCACTTGGTCAGCCTTTACTAAGCAAAGGAAGGTTGAGTGGACTGATTGGCTTGATTCTCAAGTCCTAGTCAACTCCTGTGGAGAGACTAGCCTTAGAGAAATCCTAGCTCAAGCAAAATCTGCCAATTTCAATCACTTGCTGAGTTTGATAACTCAAGTATTACCAATCACTTGACCAAAGCCAAAAGGGAGAAAAAAATATCTAAATTAAATTGAAAGCAATCTTAAACAGAGCAAAGAAATCTTAAATCTGAAATACCTCAAATAACATTAATTAAGAAAATTATATGTAACATGGAAGAGTTCATAAATTAAATTGGGAAAATAAATAAAAATAAAGAACCTGGGATTAAGAGCCTGATGTGCGGAAAACGATCCGACACAAAACTCACCGGCAAGTATACCGGGTCGTATCAAGTAGTAAAACTCACTTAGAGTGAGGTCGATCCCACGAGGATTGATGGATCAAGCAACTTTAGTGGGTGATTAGTTTAGTCAAGCTAACATTGGTGAATTGGGTGGAAAGTAACCAACAGAAAGTAAATTGCTAAGAATTATAAATGACAGAATGTAAATAGGTAGGAAATTTAAATTGGCATAAGCTTAAAGAGCAAGAAAAGTAAATTGACAGAATCTTAAAGAGCAAGAAATTTAAATTGCATCAAATGTAAAGGGAATTGGGTATAGAGAAATTAAAGAAAGCAAACAAGGAAGTGTAAATAGCAATCAAACAGAGAAGTAAAAGATGCAGCAGATTCAAACAGATTTGGAAAATCACTTGAAAAATCAAAACAGAAAGCAGCTTGGCTCAATTGCAAAATCTAAATGAGAGGTTGAAGATCTCAGGAGCTCAATGAGACTAGAAAACAAGTCTAGATCTCAATCCCTTCCTTGATCCAACAACAAACAGATTGAAGAAGAAATAGAGATGAAAGCAGTAAAGAGAGCTTTGATTCAAATCACAATTCACTGAAATTATGCAGACAAGCAAACAGAGAGAATTCTCAAGGTGAGATTGAAACAGAATTTCTTCAATTCTCAACCCAAGATTCAAAACAAAAAGGAAAAACTAAAAGAGAGAGCTCTCTAATCCTAGTGCTCCCTAGTGGAGCCAGCCTCCTTCTAAAATTGAAAATGATGCCTTATATAGGCAAAATGAAAATGAAAATGAAAATGAAATTGAAAACAAATTAAATTTCAAAAATGAAAAACCCTAATCTAACTGATCTTTGTGCCTATGAGTCATGTGGGCTTTGCTTTCTTTGGAGTGGAATTGGGTTGAAGATGGATCCGGATGGCATTGGTCTTGAGAAGAAATCCGCTTGCAATTTGGACTTTGGAACATTCACGTTTGAGTCAACGTTTGAGGCAAACGTTGACTCAAACGTCTTCGTGAAGGCATTATGCAGAATGGCCATTTTGCTGTCACTCACGTTTGGGTTCACGTTTGAGGTCAAATGTGAGCTCAAACGTGATCTCCTCCAAGGCATTCTTTGGCCAACGTTTGACCTCACGTTTGAGGCAAACGTTGGCGCAAACGTGGGCTCCCCTCCAGGGCATCCATCTAGCAACATTTGGTCCTTAAAGATGCCTTTTACTCATGCCTCAATTTCGTGCCAAATATGGATTGCCATATATCGTTGGAAAGCTCTAAATGTCAACTTTCTAACCCAACTGGAATCATCTTAATTGGACATCTACAACTCAAGTTATGCTCCTTTGAAGGGGACAAGGTCGCTGGTGTTGCTGTCACTCACGTTTGACCCCACGTTTGAGGTCAAACGTGAACGCAAACGTTGGGAACATTGCCAGATTCGGAAGCTCAAACGTGCTGTCCACCCCATACTATTATATATTGTTGGAAAGCCCTAAATGTCTACTTTCCAATGCCGTTGGAAGAGCATCATTTGGAGCTCGACAACTCGAGTTATACTCCGTCGAAGGTGCAGAGGTCAGTTGGCCTCTCTGCAGGTTGACACCATGTTCGTTTATGCACATTTCGGGGCAGTTTTCTCCCTAAATTTTAGTGTCCACCATAAAGTGCCATATATGCTTGGAAAGCTCTTGATTCCTACTTTCCGATGGTTTTGGAATCACCTCATTTGGAGCTCTATAGCTCAAGTTATTCTTGTTAGAAGTATGCCCCTTCAGGCTGTGGGGAGCAACATTTCCCAAGGTATTCCTTAGCCAATGTTTGACCTCACATTTGAGGCAAACGTTGGCGCAAACGTTGAGCTCCTGGGTGGCTGTGCTGATGAAGCTTCCTTGATTTGGTCATGGGCCACGCTTTTAAAAGCGTAGCCTAAGGCTCCAAAGTGTGCTCCAACTTCAAAGTGTGCCCCAAAGCTCTTTTTTTTCCTTTTTAGCTTATTTTGTGCTTCTTTGCTTCTTTTTCTTCTTATTTCCTACAAAGTTTATCAAATCAAAAGATCAAGGAAATATACCATTTAAGCACAAAAGAATGCAATAATTAAGCACTAATTATCAATTTCTTGCATGAAAAAGCATAGAAAAACATGACATGGTGACATGTCATCACAACACCAAACTTAAACCTTGCTTGTCCCCAAGCAAGAAAAGAATCATGCACTAAAAATTGACAATTCAAGGTAAGAAGAATGGCAACTCAATGTTCATGGTAAGCTAGTTTTCAATGTAAGCTACAATCATAAAAGAAATGTACATGATTGATGCTTCTATCTAGCTCAATTTATGAAATCTTTTTCCTTATAATTTTCCCTTGAAACAAGCTTTTGATTTTCTTATTAGATTCTCCTTTTGGGTACTTTGCCCCATGAGTTAATAACAAAGCTACGACTTCTAAATGCTTTGTTTTCAAGTATTACCACTTGATACATAAGCACCACAAGCATTTGATTAGAGGACTTCATTAAGCTCATTTTTCTTTTCTTTTCTTGACTCTCTATTCATTGATGCTCAGAGCCTTGAGCTTTGAGGGAGTGCTTTTGCACTTTGAGCCTAACCTTGACTTCTAAGTGTTTTGTTTTCAAGCATTTGGCTTGATACATAAACACCACAAGTACTTAACAAATAAATTGCCATTGGTACTCAGAGCCTTCAGCTTTCTCATTCTTTCCCTTTTTCTTTTCTTGCTTTAATTGTATTTGCCTCTTCAAGGTTTTCATGATTTTCAAAAGATTTCACAAAATGTCCTAGATGAAAACTTCAATTAAATAAAATCCAATGCAATTAAGCAACAATCAAACATACTAGCTTTCCAATACTTTTATGCATATGCTAAAATCTTCTTTAATGCCTTGTTTGTTTATGATCATGATACTTTATTGCTTTTGAATTCACAAAACTCAAGTTGGTAATCATAATGGCACAGCACCATGTTGCAATTTAGAAATCAAACTATGCCTTTTCATACACACATGCACACAGAGAAGGTAAAGACAATCATGCAGTTTATAGTGCTTGAAACAAATGAGAGGAAAAGGAACTTTACAACCTTGTAGTTCATCTTCTCTATTGTTGTCCCATTCTCCTCCTTCCCATACCAAACTCAGAATGCTTGCTCATCCTCAAGCAGCTATTAGAACCGTGGCTATGGGGCTAAGATGGATCATGAATGTCTTACACAAGAAATGTTAGTAGTAAATGTGTTTCAAGCAAGCAAAATTAAAGATAATAATCAAGGCACAAGAGACAGCGACATTTTGATTGCATAGATAAGAAGGTGTGCACAATACATTGCATAAAAGATAAGTGGCACACCAAACTTAGTGTGATACTTTCACTTGAAATTGATGCAAGTATCTAGTAGATATGGGAACTAAATTTTTGTTGCATAGCAACACCAAACTTAGAATGCAATCCTATGTCCATTTTATTTGAAATAAGACTAAATGAAAGAAACTGTTATATGTTAAATACAATCACCAAGCCAAAAATCTATCATGAATAAAGCTCTCTTGGTAGTGTATTAACAAACACAGTAAGTAAAAGAAAGCATTTAAAACAAGGGAATGACTAAAAACAAAGAGAAAACTAAAATTGTCTCACTAAAAGAAAGATAACAGTGCAAAGAACATTATGATTATGCAAACAAGTGGTGTTGCTGAATGATTTGCATAGAAAAATAAGTGGCACACCAAACTTAGAATCTTGGTGTGTCACTTTCATTTTTTTTTATTTGATGCAATCATCCAAAAAGATTGAAAACAATTTGTTGCAAGGCAACACCAAACTTAGAATGTAACCATATGCCATTTTATTGAATTTAAACAAAGTAAAGAAAGAGAACAAAGCATAGAAGAGAAACGTTACCTACTGTTGGCATGTTGTTCTTTACTTTCTTCCTCTTCTTCCAGTTTGTTAAGAGGAATGACCTCAAGGGAGGAGAAGATTCAGCTATTTCCCCCTGTCTTGGTCTCTTCTCAGCAAGCTTTCTTTTTTTAATGGCTTGATTGAGCTTGCTTGCTGGATCAGGGGGAGGATTGCTTGTAGTTGACCTTCTTTTCTTCATGAATATTGTCCTTTGTAGCTTGGTCACAATCCTCTTCTCGGTGCTTTTGTTAATTGCCTTCACTTTTTTGAATCCAAGTCTTGGTGGTTGTGTGATTGTTGGAGTTTTATCTTCATCCAGAGCCTCTTGAATTAGTGGTTCCATGAGCCCTTCCTCTATGCATTTCTCTGCTTCAATTGAGTGTGACTTCTCTTGATTGTCCTCCTCCATTCCTTCTTCACAACTTTCCATCAAGTCCTTTGGGAGGGAATCTTCGTGTTCTCTTGTCACTTCAATTAGTTCTTGTGAATATAAAATCCTTGGCTCATGTTCCTCATTCTTCAGTACAATTTCACTTGACACAGGGACCTTTGGTTCTTGTTTTTCCACTTCCTCACCCACAAATTGGTCTTCATCCTCACTGTTTGATGGTTCTAAGTTCCCCCTTGTTTGCTCTAAGGGCCCATTCATCTTCTTGAGGATGGTTTCTTTCCAGGATTGGGGTTGTGTGTATCTTTCTACGAGTTTTCTGTGTATTTCAATGGCTTGGCATTGGCTTTCTAAGGGTTCTTTGGACCATTGAAGGTAATTCTCAATTGCTAATTCAAGAGATGAAGGTTGAGAGTAATTTTGGTGACATGGATGTGTTGTGGTGAAGTTGTGTTGAGGGGTATGGAATGAGTTGTGTGATTGATGGGATGACTTGTATGGATTTTGGAGGAAACTTTGTGTTGAGGCATAATCAAGTGATGAAGAACTTTCAAATGAGAAACTGGGACGTGAGGGTGGATGCTCTTCCATTCTTTAGTGATGCTTCCATCCACCATGAGGATAATGATATGAATCATTTTGTGGTGGTGGTTGGTATCCCATGTGATTTTCTTGCTGATCTTGTGTCTTTGAAGCAAATCTCCATGAATTGGAGTGCTCAGAATGTGTATTCTCTTGGTGATATTCCCAGCCACCATTAGAGATTGGTGATGGTGGGTAATATCCCATAAAATTTGTTTGATCATAAGATGAGTTGAACTCCATTTGAATTTTGTAAAACACAATACCAAGGAAAATTGAAATTCATATCTCAAAGATGAATTTCTTAGTGAGGCAATAACTCAAACACCTTGGTTTCAACTTGGAACAGAGAACAAAAATAAAGAAAATGCATGATCTAGACTTCTCACCCACTTAATCATTGTTGATCTAAATTAATCCCCGACAACGGCGCCAAAAACTTGATGTGCGGAAAACGATCCGACACAAAACTCACCGGCAAGTATACCGGGTCGCATCAAGTAGTAAAACTCACTTAGAGTGAGGTCGATCCCACGAGGATTGATGGATCAAACAACTTTAGTGGGTGATTAGTTTAGTCAAGCTAACATTGGTGAATTGGGTGGAAAGTAACCAACAGAAAGTAAATTGCTAAGAATTATAAATGACATAATGTAAATAGGTAGGAAATTTAAATTGGCATAAGCTTAAAGAGCAAGAAAAGTAAATTGACAGAATCTTAAAGAGCAAGAAATGTAAATTGCATCAAATATAAAGGGAATTGGGTGCAGAGAAATTAAAGAAAGCAAACAAGGAAGTGTAAATAGCAATCAAACAAAGAAGTAAAAGATGCAGCAGATTCAAACAGATTTGGAAAATCACTTGAAAAATCAAAACAGAAAGCAGCTTGGCTCAATTGCAAAATCTAAATGAGAGGTTGAAGATCTCAGGAGCTCAATGAGACTAGAAAATAAGTCTAGATCTCAATCCCTTCCTTGATCCAACAGCAAACAGATTGAAGAAGAAATAGAGATGAAAGCAGTAAAGAGAGCTTTGATTCAAATCACAATTCACTGAAATTATGCAGACAAGCAAACAGAGAGAATTCTCAAGGTGAGATTGAAACATAATTTCTTCAATTCTCAACCCAAGATTCAAAACAAAAAGGAAAAACTAAAAGAGAGAGCTTTCTAATCCTAGTGCTCCCTAGTGGAGCCAGCCTCCTTCTAAAAATGAAAATGATGCCTTATATAGGCAAAATGAAAATGAAAATGAAAATGAAATTGAAAACAAATTAAATTTCAAAAATGAAAAATCCTAATCTAACTGATCTTTGTGCCTATGAGTCATGTGGGCTTTGCTTGCTTTGGAGTGGAATTGGGTTGAAGATGGATCCGGATGGCATTGGTCTTGAGAAGAAATCCGCTTGCAATTTGGACTTTGGAACATTCACGTTTGAGTCAACGTTTGAGGCAAACGTTGACTCAAACGTCTTCGTGAAGGCATTATGCAGAATGGCCATTTTGCTGTCACTCACGTTTGGGTTCACGTTTGAGGTCAAACGTGAGCTCAAACGTGATCTCCTCCAAGGCATTCTTTGGCCAACATTTGACCTCACGTTTGAGGCAAACGTTGGCGTAAATGTGGGCTCCCCTCCCGGGCATCTATCTAGCAACATTTGGTCCTTAAAGATACCTTTTACTCATGCCTCAATTTCGTGCCAAATATGGATTGCCATATATCATTGGAAAGCTCAAAATGTCAGATTTCTAACCCAACTGGAATCATCGTAATTGGACATCTACAACTCAAGTTATGCTCCTTTGAAGGGGACAAGGTCGCTGGTGTTGCTGTCACTCACGTTTGACCCCACGTTTGAGGTCAAACGTGAACGCAAACGTTGGGAACATTGCCAGATTCGGAACATCAAACGTGCTGTCCACCCCATACTATTATATATTGTTGGAAAGCCCTGAATGTCTACTTTCCAATGCCGTTGGAAGAGCATCATTTGGAGCTCGACAACTCGAGTTATACTCCGTCGAAGGTGCAGAGGTCAGTTGGCCTCACTGCAGGTTGATACCATGTTCGTTTATGCACATTTCGGGGCAGTTTTCTCCCTAAATTTTAGTGTCCACCATGAAGTGCCATATATGCTTGGAAAGCTCTTGATTCCTACTTTCCGATGGTTTTGGAATCACTTCATTTGGAGCTCTATAGCTCAAGTTATTCTTGTTAGAAGTATGCCCCTTCAGGATGTGGGGAGCAACATTTCCCAAGGTATTCCTTAGCCAACGTTTGACCTTACGTTTGAGACAAACGTTGGCGCAAATGTTGAGCTTCTGGGTGGCTGTGCTGATGAAGCTTCCTTGATTTGGTCATGGGCCACACTTTTAAAAGCGTGGCCTAAGGCTCCAAAGTGTGCCCCAAAGCTCTTTTTTTCTCCTTTTTAGCTTATTTTGTGCTTCTTTGCTTCTTTTTCTTCTTATTTCCTACAAAGTTTATCAAATCAAAAGATCAAGGAAATATACCATTTAAGAACAAAAGAATGCAATAATTAAGCACTAATTATCAATTTCTTGCATGAAAAAGTATAGAAAAACATGACATGGTGACATGTCATCAGAGCCACTCCTAAAACTAAGAGAAATCCTAAATCGTAATCCTAATAGAGAGGAGAGAACCTCTCTCTCTAAAAACTACATCTACTCCTAAAATTGTGAATATGAGAGCTTCCTTATGAATGGATGCATTCCTCACTTTATAGCCTCTAATCTGTGTTTTCTGGGCCACAAACTGGGTCGGAAACAGCCCAGAATTCGCTGGTTGCGAATTCAAACACGCTGATTTTTCGTTACTGCGATGCGGCCGCATGGATCACGCGGTCGCGTTGACTAGCATCAGGGAAACTATGGCATATTATATTTCAAATTGAAGCCCCGGACGTTAGCTTTCCAACGCAACTGGAACCGCGTCGTTTGGACCTCTGTAGCTAAAGTTATAGCCGTTTGAGTGCGAAGAGGTCAGGCTGGACAGCTTAGCAATTTCTCCAACTTCTTGTATTCCTTCCACTTTTGCATGCTTCCTTTCCATCCTCTGAGTCATTCCTGCCCTGTAATCTCTGAAATCACTCAACACATATATCAAGGCATCTAATGGTAATAAGAGAGGATTAATATTAGCAAATATAAGGTCAAAGAAGCATGTTTTCAATCAAAGCACATAATTAGGAAGGCAAATATAAAACCATGCAAATAGTATGAATAAGTGGGTAAAGAGTTAATAAAAACCACTCAATTTAGCACAAGATAAACCATGAAATAGGGGTTTATCAGTTTGCCTAAATGTAAAACATGCCTAATTGCCTACTTGAATTACTTGCCATATATGTCTATACTTATGTTTTACTTGCATTGTAATTAATTGTGTTTTCTACTGGGATTGAGGAGGTTCGGAAGGCGGTGGCGATGGGATCGCATAGAGGATAGGTTGGTGAAGGCTGTGGGACAACGATGAGTTGTTAGTTAGAGAATCCTTTAAGTTAGACTACCCCATTTATTATGTTATGGTTTAAGTTATGCTTTACTGTTTTTAGTAATGCTTTAAGATGAATCTTGTGATGGATATGAAGTTCTAGGATTACCTTTGGCATCCCGGGGTCTTATATCTTACATCACTGGTCACTGTTACCATACTGAGAACCTCCGGTTCTCATACCATATTTCTGTTGTATTTTTCAGATGCAGGTCGCAACCCACCTCGATGAGTTGCTCGGATGGTGACAGAAGCGGAGGATCATGATACTTTTTGGAGTCCCTTTTGATTATTCTATTTATATATCTCTCACTTTTGTATTTTACTTTGGCCTAGAGGCTTACCTTTGAGAGAAAAACTTGTATAAGCTGTTTTTAATTGTCAAACTTCTGTATTGTCTGTATATAGCTAGCCGGCTTAAACTCCGCGAGCCGTGGCTAGATTCTTATGCTATGATACTATGATATTTTGTTATATTATATCTATATCTTGTGCGCTAAGTTAGTATCTCCGTGTGTACGTTTTGTGCTTTTCAAATCCTGTTTTGAGCTATATCCTTCATTGGGCTTATAGATTATATTATTTCTTTCTATATATTATATGTATGAGCTTAGTACTGTCGTAACCTTTGATTAACCTTTGCTTTACGACACGAGGTAAGGCTTAGGCTAATTAGGGTGTTACACCCAACATATTTCTATTCTACCTGTCCCTTAAGGGAATCAATTTATAAGATTCTATTATTCGCACCATACCAATACTCAACAAGAACAAGTCAGAAAATAAGCATTGCATTGTAACTCATATTATAGATGGAAATACTGTCGATTTTATTAAATTATTATTGATGGCTAGGCAAGCCGTCGATTTTATTAGAAATTTTTAAAATCGACAAGCTTAATAGTGACCACCTCCGCTGTCCATTTTTCCGTCGAATTTTAATATTATCAACGGCTTGGCCATTGACTTTAATGATATTTCTTGTAGTGATGATAGAAGGGTTGATGAGCGGATATTTTATACGCTTTTTGGCATAGTTTTCATATAGTTTTTAGCATGTTTTGTTTAGTTTTTATAGGTTTTAGTGTTAAATTCACATTTTTGGGTTCTACTATGAATTTTTGTGTTTTTGTGCAATTTCAGGTAAATTCTGACTGAAATTGAGGAGCTAGAGTAAAAGTCTAATTCAGAGACAGAGAAAGCATTGCAGATGCTGTCCAAATCTGACCTCCTTGCACTCGGAAGAGCTTTTCTGGATCTACAGAAGTCCAAATGGAGCTTTCTCAACAACTATGGAAAGCTGACTTCCAGAGCTTTCCAGCAATGTATAATAGTCCATACTTTGCTTCAGATTGGATGGCCCAAAACTGGCGTCCAACGCTAGCCTCTTGCCCCTTCCAGGCGTCCAACGCCCAAGGAGCAGAACCCAGCATCCAAACACCCAGAGAGGACCCCCTAGCCAGTGTTCAACAGCCTAGGAGCCTCATAGCACGTGGATCTCATCAAAGCTCAGCCCAAACACTCACCAAATGGACCCTAGAAGTGGATTTTAGCACTAAAAAGACTATATTATCCTTACTAGTCATTGTTTAGTATTTAAGGGATCAGATTTATGTTATTCAAACATCTTTTACCACCATTCAGCATATTTTGGAGTTTTACATTGTATTTCCTATCAGTATGAGTTTCTAAACCTCCTAGGTTGAGGGGAGGAGCCCTATTGTGTCTAATGAATTAATAAAAGTATTATTGTTTTTCTTCGATCCGTGTTTGATTAATTCTAAGATGTATATTCGTTCTTTATCAATATGAATGCATTGAACTGGCATAAGGTTATCACATTCTACATGGGCTCAGAGTGCATCTTTCATCGGACAATGATGAACCACCAGCTTGACTATACATCTCTCAGACGGCTAATCCACGACTTCGTTGGGGACTTTTCGAGACATCAGTTCAGCCGATTTACAGGGAGATTAGGGTCTCTGTGGTAGAGGCTAGAACCAAAGGCATATCATCCTCTGATCCAGAAGATTCGACCTTGTCTGTGGCCTTTTGAGTAGGATCATTAAGGAGAATGGACTGTATGAGCTTCACCCTCAAGCAGAGATGGATCCACACTAACCCTGGGGTTCAGATCCAGAGGAGTATTGGCGGCTGCTCAAACCAACGTCAATCAAATACAGCCTGCCATTGAAGAAATCACTCACAAGTAAAGGAAACAGTACTACCAAAGTTAATTTAGAAAGACAAAGCAACTCCAATCCTCAACTATATTCCTATTATTGATCCCTTTCAAATTCACAATCAAACTGCATCTAAACATAACCTTCTGAATCTGCCTGACTAAGACCTGCAGAACAACCATAGCTTGCTTCAAACCACAATCCTCATGGGATCAACCCTGACTCACTCAGGTATTACTTGGACGACCCAGTGCACTTGTTGGTACAGTTGTACAAAAGTGTGGGGATTCATGCACCAAGTTTTTAGCGCCGTTGCCAGGGATTGTTCGAGTTTGGACAAACTAACGGATTGTCTTGCTCCTAAGATCAGATACTTTATTTCTTGATCATTTTTAATTGAGTCTTTTGATTTTAGTTGTCTTTTATTTTTATTTTTCTCTTCTTTATTTTCAAAAAATTTAAAAACTTTTTCAAAAATATTTTTCTTTTCTTTGTTTAATCTTTGTTCTTGGTTTGAGTCTTACCTGTTCCTGTCCTTCAATTCCAAAAATTTTAAAACTTTACCGAAAACCTTTATCTTTTTTGTCACCTTCTTCTTTTATTTGAGTCTTTGTTCTTATTCTTGTTTGAGTCAATTTTTGAAAACTTTGAGTCTTTCTTCTAAAAATTTTCAAAAATAGTTTCTTTGGTTAAATCTTATGTCGAATCTTTAAGTTTGGTATCTTCTTGTTATTTTTCTTTCAATTTTTCGAAAATTTGATGTTTGATGTTCAAAAGTTTTAAGTTTGGTGTTCTTTCTGTGTTCTTGTGTTCTTTAAATTTTTGAGTCTTGTTCTTGGTGTTCTTGTTGATCTTCAAAGTGTTCTTATTTTTCCTTGAGTTTTGATCTTAAAATTTTTAAGTTTGGTGTCCCTTGGTGTTTTTCTTTAAATTTTTGCATAATAGGGTGTTTTAGATCTAAAAACTTTAAGTTTTGTATCTTTTACTTGTTTTTCTCCTTCATCATTAAATTCAAAAATAAAAAATATCTTTTCTATCTTATCTTTTAAGTAATTTTCGAAAATTTTAAAATAAAAATTCAGATTTCAATTTCAAATTTTTATCTTAGAGTATATACCCATTTTGGTCCTTACAGAATTTTAAACCAGACATTTTAGTCCCCAACTAAAATTAATTACAAAATTGGTCCCTAATAATTAATTTCGTCCGTCACTTAGGTCCTTGGCTCCGTCAACTCTAACAGAAGACAAAATGGTCCCTGAAAACTCTAACATAGGACAAAATGATCCCTGACAACTCTAACAAAGGACAAAATAATTCCTGACCCGTTTATTCGAAAACGACACTGTTCTTCCCCAATTTTTATCATATCTCGCATAACCCTAACATTCAATTTTCAAAAATCAAATCTTTTCAAAATTAAAAATCACATCTTTTTCAAAATCTCATCTTATCTTCTTCAAAATTCAAAATCTTATCTTTTCTTTTTCAAAATTTAAAATTTAAGAATTCAAATTTCAAATTTCAAAATCAAATCTTTTTCAAAATCAAATTTCATATTTTATCTTTTCAAATCTTTTTTTTTTTCAAATCTTTTTAATTCTTATCTTATCTTGTTGACTTTTTGAAAAATTCAAAATTTAAGATTCCAAAATTCAAATTTCAAAATTTAAATTTAAATTTTCAAATTTCAAATCTTAAATTCAAATCTCTTTTTAATTAGTTACTTATCTTCTCTCTCTTCTCTTTCAAAACTTCCTAACTAACTATTCTCTTTCCTAATTTTCGATATCTCCTCTTCTAATCCTCTTTCTTCTTTTTTGAAAATTATTAATTAATTCCTTTTAAATTAAGTAATTTTAAATAATATTTTAATTATTGTTTATCTTCTCTACTTCTATTTCTTCTTTTGTTCCTTCTATCTTCATTCTTCCTTCTTCCTCTACCTTTCTTCATCATGAACCCAAATGGGAATGAAGAGTTTAGAAGAACTCTGGGATCTTATACAAATCCCACTGCTGATTTCTATGGAAGAAGTATTAGCATACCTCACATCAGAGCAAGTATCTTTGAGCTAAACCCTCAACTTATTACTCTAGTGCAGCAAAATTGCCAGTATTCTGGGCTTTCTCAGGAAGAACCTACAGTGTTCCTGGCAGATTTTTTAAAGATTGCTGACACAGTACACAGTGAGGGAGTAGACCAAGATGTCTACAGATTATTGCTCTTTCCTTTTGCTGTAAAGGATCAAGAAAAAAAGGTGGTTGGATAACCAGCCTAAAGCTAGCCTGAAAACTTGGAAACAGTTAGTGGACAAGTTTTTAAATCAATACTTCCCTCCAAGAAAGATGACCCAGCTGAGGCTGGACATCCAAGGCTTCAAAGAAGGAGATAGTAAATCTCTATATGATGCCTGGGAGAGGTATAGAAGGATGCTAAGAAAATGTCCCACCGAAATATTTTTAAAATGGGTATAGTTAGACATCTTCTGTTATGGATTTTCAGAGATGGCTAGAATGTATTTGGACCACTCTGTTGGTGGTTCCATACACATGAAAAAGACCATTAGAGAAGCTCAAAAGCTTATTGAGACAGTTGCCACTAATCAGCATCTGTACTTTGCTGAGACCTCTGTAAAAGAAGAGGTTAAAGCAGTATCTGCTGAGCTTAACCCTCCAGAATAGGATTTCCGATTGACTCAGCAACTGCACGCCCTTGCCCAGCAACTACTAGAACTGCAAGAGGCTTTGCGAGAAACTCAGGCTTCTAACAGGAATATAGAAGCCCAGCTAAGTCAAACAAGGTAGCAGTTATCTAAGCATATAATAGAAGAATGCCAGGCTATTCAACTGAGGAGTGGAAAATCCTTAAACACCCAACCTCAGTACAATAAGAAGGGAACCCCGGTCTCTACATAGGATAATTATGGGCATTCAAACGCCCAGGGAGGTATCACTCTTGGCGTTGAACGCTAGGAAAGGGCAGAGACTGGGCGTTCAAACGCCCAAGAAGGCAGCACCCTTGGTGTTGAACGCCCACAAGGGGATGATGCCCCTCGCGTCAAACGCCAGGAAGGGGGCAGCAGCTTGGGCGTTGAACGCCCAAGCAAGAGAGGTCAGTCACTCACTGATAACAACCCTCCTAAGCAAGGTAGTAACCCCCCTTCCAACACACATGGCACTCGGCATTCATCAACTAAGATTGATGAATATAAGGCTAAGATGCCATTTCCTCAGAAACTCTGTCAAGAGGAAAGGGATAAACAGTTTGCCTGTTTTAGAGTATCTCAGAATATTAGAGATCAAGATCCCTTTTGCAGAGGCTCTTGAACAGATACCTTCTTATGTAAGTTCATGAAGGACATTCTGAGTCATAAGAAGGATTGGAGAGAGACAAAAATAGTCCTCCTCACTGAAGAGTGCAGTGCAATCATTCAGAATAGCTTACCAGAGAAACTTAAGGATCCTGGAAGCTTTATGATACCATGCACTCTAGGTGATGCTTGTACAAGGACAGCTCTATGTGACCTTGGAGCAAGCATCAACCTAATACCTGCTTCATTAATAAAGAAGCTTTGTTTGACTGATGAAGTCAAACCAACCCGTATATGCCTTCAACTTGCTGATGGTTCTATTAAGGTACCATCAGGAGTAATCGAAGACATGATTGTCAGGGTTGGACCCTTTGCTTTTCCCACTGAATTTGTGGTGTTGGACATGGAAGGGCACAAGAGTGCATCCCTTATCCTAGGGAAACCCTTCCTAGTTACAAGACTGACCCTCATTGATGTTGAGAAAGGGGAAGTAACCCTGAGAGTCAATGAGGAAAAGTTCGTACTGAATGCTGTCAAGGCTATGCAGCATCCAGACATCCCTAAGGAATGCATGAGCATTGACCTCATTGATTCCCTAGTGGAAGAGGTCAACATGGCCGAAAGCCTCAAGGAAGGGATGAATGATATCCTTGATGATGCCCAGCCTGATTCAGAGGGACCTCTAGAAACCTCTGAGGAAAAGGAGAAGCCTCCAAAGCTATAAGTGACCTTAAGGGCATTAGCCCAGCCTGATGCATGCATAAAATCCTGCTGGAGGATAATGCCGAACTAGTGGTGCAGCCACAAAGGTGATTGAATCTAGCTATGAAGGAAGTAGTGCAGAAGATATCACTAAGCTCTGGGAGGCTGGGATCATTTATCCTATTTCTGACAGCCCCTGGGTGAACCCTGTCCAAGTTGTTCCCAAGAAGGGAGGCATGACAGTGGTTTATAATGAAAAGAATGAACTGATCCCTAAAAGGACAGTTACAGGGTGGCGTATGTGCATTGACTATAGAAGACTCAATGACGCCACTAAAAAGCATCATTTTTCTTTACCATTTATTAACGAAATGCTAGAAAGACCAGCATGTCATGTTTTTTATTGCTTCCTGGATGGATATTCCAGATACAATCAAATAGTAGTGGATCCACAGGATCAAGAAAAGACAGCATTCACATGCCCATCTGGCGTGTTTGCCTACAGGCGAATGCCATTTGGCTTGTGCAATGCACCTGCCACCTTTCAGAGATGTATGTTATCCATCATCTATGATATGGTAAAAAAGTTCCTTGAGGTGTTCATGGATGACTTCTCTATTTTTGGAGACTCATTTGACTCCTGCCTTGATCATCTGACCTTAGTTCTGAAAAGATGCCAAGAGACAAACCTAGTTTTAAACTGGGAGAAATGCCACTTCATGGTGACTGAAGGCATTGTTCTTGGGTATCGGATCTCAAACAAAGGGGGTAGAAGTGGATCAAGCTAAGGTGGAAGTGATAAAACACTTGCCTCCACCTACTAATGTCAAGGCAATTAGAAGTTTTCTAGGACATGCAGGATTTTATACGAGGTTCATAAAAGATTTTCTAAAATCGCAAGACCCCTATGTAATCTCTTCGCCATTGATATTCCATTTGTCTTTGACCAAGAATGCCTGCATGCCTTTGAAACCCTAAAAGCCAAGCTTGTCACTGCACCTATCATCTATGCACCCAACTGGGACTTGCCATTTGAACTGATGTGTGATGCCAGTGACCATGCCATTGGCGTAGTTCTGGGGCAGAGACATGACAAGCTTTTGCATGTCATTTATTATGCTAGTCATGTACTAAATGATGTGTAGAAGAATTACACTACTACAGAAAAGGAGCTACTTGCAGCGGTTTATGCCATTGACAAGTTCAGATCCTACCTAGTAGGATCTAAGGTCATTATTTATACTAACCATGCTGCTCTAAGGTATCTACTCACTAAGCAGGATTCTAAACCCATACTTATAAGATGGATATTACTCCTGCAAGAGTTTGATATAGAAATTAGAGACAGAAAAGGGATAGAAAATCAGGTGGCTGATCACTTGTCTTGGATTGAGCCAGTAGCAGGGACTTCTTCTCCCTCCATTGACATATCTGAATCCTTTCCAGATGAGCAACTCTATGCCATCTGGATAGTACCTTGGTTTGCAGACATTGCAAATTACAAGGCTATAAGGTTCATTTCCAAGGAATTTACCAGCAGCAAGCCCGGAGACTTATGCATGATGCAAAGTATTACCTATAGGATGAGCCATATCTCTTTAAGAGATGCTCGGATGGAATAATCCGACGCTGTGTGTCTGAAGAAGAGGCTCAGAGAATTCTATGGTATTGCCATGGCTCTCATTATGGAAGACACTTTGGAGGTGAGCGGACAGCTACAAAGGTACTCCAAAGTGACTTTTACTGGCCCACTCTCTTTAAGGATTCTAGAGAGTTCGTCCGTAACTGTGATAGTTTCCAAAAGGCTGGCAATCTCCCTCATGGTCACAGTATGCCTCAGCAAGGAATCTTGGAGATTGAGTTGTTTGACGTATGGGGCTGATGAACGGATATTTTATACGCTTTTTGACATCACTTTCATATAGTTTTTAGTAGTTTTTGTTTAGTTTTTATTGAGTTTTTATAGGTTTTAGTGTTAAAATCACATTTTTGGATTCCACTATGAGTTTTTGTATTTTTGGGTAATTTCAGGTAATTTCTGGCTGAAATTGAGGAGCTAGAGCAGAAGTCTGATTCAGAGACAGAGAAAGCACTGCAGATGCTGTTAGGATCTGACCTTCCTGCATTCAGAAGAGCTTTTCTGGACCTACAGAAGTCCAAATAGAGCGCTCTCAACAGTTATGGAAATATGACTTCGAGAGCTTTCCAGAAATATTTAATAGTCTATACTTTGCTTCGGATTAGAAGGTCAAAAATTGGCGTCCAACGCCAGCTTCCTGCCCCCTTCCAGGCGTCTAGCGCCTAAAGAGCAGAGGCCAATGTACAAATGCCCAAAGAGGACCCCCTAGCTGGCGTTCCATGCCCAAGAGACCTCAAAGCACATAGATCTCATCAAAGCTCAGCCCAAACACTCACTAAGTGGGCCCCAGAAGTGGATTTTAGCACTAAATAGACTGTTTTACCCTTACTAGTCATTTGTTTAGTATTTAAGGGATTTTATTTATGTAATTAGTACACGAAATTGTGATCTCAACTACGCCAACAAGTTGGTACACACGATCATAAACTCAATTCTTTTTCACAACTCTGCACAACTAACCAACAAGTGCACTGGGTCGTCCAAGTAATAAACCTTACGTGAGTAAGGGTCGATCCCACGGAGATTGTCGGCTTGAAGCAAGCTATGGTCATCTTGTAAATCTCAGTCAAGCAGATTCAAATGGTTATGAGGTTTTGATAATTAAAATATAATTAAAATATAAATAAGATAGAAATACTTATGTAATTCATTGGTGTTTTTTAGATAAGCGTATGGAGATGCTTGTTGCTTCTGAATCTCTGCTTTCCTACTGTCTTCATTCAATCATTCATACTCCTTTCTATGGCAAGCTGTATGTTGGGGGATCACCATTGTCAATGGCTATCGTCCGTCGTCTCAGTGAAAATGGTCCAAGTGCGCTGTCACCGCACGACTAATCATCTGTTGGTTCTCGATCATGTTGGAATAGGATCCGTTGATCCTTCTGCGTCTGTCACTACGCCCAACACTCGCGAGTTTGAAGCTCGTCACAGTCATCCCTTCCCAGATCCTACTTGGAATACCACAGATAAGGTTTAGACTTTCCGGATCTCAGAAATAGCCGTCAATAATTCTAGCCTATACCACGAAGACTCCGATCTTTCGGAATGGAGGCTAAGAGATACACACTCAAGCTATTGAAGATAGAACGGAAGTGGTTGTCAGGCACGCGTTCATAGGTGAGAATGATGATGAGTGTCACGGATCATCACATTCATCAGGTGGAAGTGCGAGTGAATATCTTGGAATAAGAATAAGCTTGAATTGAATAGAAAAACAATAATACTTTGCATTAATTCATGAGGAATAGCAGAGCTCCACACCTTAATCTATGGGGTGTAGAAACTCCACCGTTGAAAATACATAAGTGATAATAGTGTTCATTGGCTTTGGCCCCAGAGAGGGAACCAGAATGACCAAGACATCGAATACAATAGTAAAAAGTCCTATTTATACTAAACTAGTTACTAGGGTTTACAGAGATAAGTAAATGATGCAGAAATAAACTTTCAGGGCCCATTTGGTGTGTGCTTGGGCTGAGCATTGAACTTTACACGTGTAGAGACTTCTCTTGGAGTTAAACGCCAGGTTGCAGCTTGCTTGTGGCGTTTAACTGTGGTTTGTAACCTGTTTCTGGCGTTAAACTTCAGAATAGGGCAGGAAGTTGGCGTTTGCACACCAGTTTGCGTCGTCAAAACTCGGGCAAAGTATGGACTATTATATATTTCTGAAAGCCCTGGATGTCTACTTTCCAACGCAATTGAGAGTGCGCCAATTGGGTTTCTGTAGCTCCAGAAAATCCAGATCGAGTACAGGGAGGTCAGAATCCAAAATATCAATGAAACTTAGCTCAATTAGATGAGCGGGACTAGTAGCTTTTTACCTCTGAACAGTTTTGGCATCTCACTTTATCCTTTGAAGTTCAGAATGATTGGCATCTATAGGAACTCAGAATTCAGATAGTGTTATTGATTCTCATAGTTCAGTATGTTGATTCTTGAACACAGCTACTTTATGAGTCTTGGCCGTGGCCCTAAGCACTTTGTTTTCCAGTATTACCACCGGATACATAAATGCCACATACACATAACTGGGTGAACCTTTTCAGATTGTGACTTAGCTTTGCTAGAGTCCCCAATTAGAGGTGTCCAGGGTTCTTAAGCACACTTTTTTTGCTTTGGATCACGATTTTAACCGCTCAGTCTCAAGCTTTTGGCTTGACACCTTCACGCCACAAGCACATGGTTAGAGACAGCTTGGTTTAGCCGCTTAGGCTAGGATTTTATTCCTTTGGGCCTTCCTATCCATTAATACTCAAAGCCTTGGATCCTTTTTATTTACCCTTGCCTTTTGGTTTAAAGGGTTACTGGCTTTTTGCTCTTGCCTTTTGGTTTAAAGAGCTCTTGGCTTTTTCTGCTTGCTTTTTCTTTTTCTTTCTTTTTCTTTTATTTTTGCCCTTGTTTTTTCGCAAGCTTTGTTCTTCACTGCTTTTTCTTGCTTCAAGAATCAATTTTATAATTTTTTAGATTATCAATAACATTTCTCCTTTTTCATTATTCTTTTAAGAGCCAACAATTTTAACATTCATAAACAACAAATTCAAAAGACATATGCACTGTTCAAGCATTCATTCAGAAAACAAAAAGTATTGTCACCACATCAAAATAATTAAATTAATTTCAAGGATAAATTCGAAATTCATGTACTTCTTGTTCTTTTGTAAGTAAAACATTTTTCATTTAAGAAAGGTGATGGATTCATAGGACATTCATAGCTTTAAGGCATAGACACTTAGACACTAGTGATCATGTAATAAGACACAAACATAAATAAAACATAAAGCATAGTAAATGAAAAATAGAAAAATAAAGAACAAGGAAATTGAAAAACGGGTCCACCTTAGTGATGGCGGCTAGTTCTTCCTTTTGAAGATCTTATGGAGTGCTTTAGCTCCTCAATGTCTCTTCCTTGCCTTTGTTGCTCCTCCCTCATAGCTCTTTGATCTTTTCTAATTTCATGGAGGAGGATGGAATGCTCTTGGTGCTCCACCCTTAGTTGTCCCATGTTGGAACTTAATTCTCCTAGGGAGGTGTTAATTTGCTCCCAATAGTTTTGTGGAGGAAAGTGCATCCTATAAGGCATCTCAGGGATTTCATGATGAGGAATTTCCTCATGCTCTTGTTGAGGTCCATAAGTGGGCTCTGTTGTTTGCTCCATCCTTTTCTTAGTGATGGGCTTTTGAGATGAATCTCTCCATCTCCCATGACTCAGAGTTGGAAGCAATTGCCTTCCCTTTCCTCTTTCTAGAGGTTTCTCTGGCCTTAGGTGCCATAAATGGTTATGGAAAAATAAAAAGCAATGCTTTTACCACACCAAGCTTAAAAGGTTTGCTCGTCCTCGAGCAAAAGAAGAAAGAAAGTAGTAGAAGGAGAAGAAAATGGAGGAGATGGAGGGAGAGATGTGGTTCGGCCAAGGGTAGAAGTAGTGGTTGTAATGTGTGAAAATGAAGGAGTGGTGAGGGGTTTATATAGGGGTGGGGGGAGGGTTAGGTTTCGTGTATTAGGGTTGGGTTTGGGAGGGAAAGGGTTTTGAATTTGAAGGTATATGGGGTTTTTTGGGGGAGAGTGAATGAGGTGATTGGTGAAGGGTATTTGGGGAAGAGATATGGAGGTGATTGGTGAAAGGTATTTGGGAAAGAGTGTTATGAAAAGGTGGGAGAGAGAGAGAGAGAGAGAGAGAGAGAGAGAGAGAGAGAGAGAGAGAGAGAGAGAGAGAGAGAGAGAGAGAGAGAGAGAGAGAGAGAGAGAGAGGTGGGGTAGGTGGGGATCCTGTGGGGTCCATAGATCCTGAGGGGTCAAGGACTTATCATCCCTGCTCTATTTAGGTGTGAAAATGCCCTTAGAGTGCAATCCTGGCATTTAACGCCAGACTGCTGCTTGTTTCTGGCGTTAAACACCAGACTGTAGCCTGTTTCTGGCATTTAACGCCAGCTTGATGTTTCTTTCTGGCGTTAAACGCCAGTCTGATGCTTCTTACTGGTGTTTAAACGCCAGTAAGCTCTTCCTCCAGGGTGAGCTATTTTTAATGCTGTTTTTCATTCTATTTTTGATTTTTTAGTTGTTTTTGTGACTTCACATGATCATCAACCTAAAGAAAACATAAAATAACAATGGAAAATAAATAGATATAATTAAATAACATTGGGTTGCCTCCCAATAAGCGCTTCTTTAATGTCAATAGCTTGACAGTGAGCTCTCATGGAGCCTCACAGATAATCAGAGCAAGGTTGGGGCCTCTCAACACCAAATTTAGAGTTTGGTTGTGGCCTCTCAACACCAAACTTAGAGTTTGGTTGTGGCCTCCCAACACCAAACTTAGAGTTTGAATGTGGGGGTTTTGTTTGACTCTGTATTGAGAGAAGCTTTTCATGCTTCCTCTCCATGGTTACAGAAGGAGAACCTTGAGTTTTGAATACAAGGTAGTCCTCATTCAACTGAAGGACCAACTCTCCTCTGTCAACATCAATAACAGCTTTTGCTGTGGCTAGGAAGAGTCTGCCAAGGATGAGGGATTCATCCTCATCCTTCCTAGTGTCTAGGATTATGAAATCAACAGGGATGTAAAGGCCTTCAACCTTCACTAGCACGTCCTCTACTAGTCCATAAGCCTGTTTCATTGATTTGTCTGCTATCTCTAGTGAGATTCTTGCAGCTTGTACCTCAAAGATTCCCAGTTTCTCCATTACAGAGAGTGGCATGAGGTTTATCCCTGACCCCAGGTCACATAGAGCCTTCTCAAAGGTCATGGTGCCTATGGTACAAGGTATGAAGAATTTTCTGGGATCCGGTTTCTTCTGAGGTAATGTCTGCCTCGTTAATGCATTCAGTTTATTGGTGAACAAGGGGGGTTCATTCTCCCAAGTCTCAGTACCAAATAACTTGGCATTCAGCTTCATGATTGCTCCTAGATACTTAGCAACTTACTCTTCAGTGATGTCTTCATCCTTTTCAGAGGAAGAATATTCATCAGAGCTCATGAATGGCAGAAGGAAGTTCAATGGAATCTCTATGGTCTCTGTATGAGCCTCAGATTCCTTTGGTTCCTCAAAGGGAAACTCCTTTCTGTCCAGAGGACGTCCGATGAGGCTTTTCTCACTGGGACTCACGTCCTCCTCACTCTCTCCAGGTTTGGCCATGTTGGTCATGGTTATGACCTTGCACTCTCTCTTGGAATTTTCTTCTGTATTGCTTGGGAGAGTACTGGGAGGAGTTTCAGTAATCTTCTTACTCAGCTGACCCACCTGTGACTCTAAATTTCTAATGGAGGACCTTGTTTCATTCATGAAACTTAGTATGGTCTTGGATAGATCAGAGACTATGGTGGCCAGGCTAGAATGGCTCTGTTCAGAATTCTCAGTCTGTTGCTGAGAAGATGATGGAAAAGGCTTGCTATTGCTAAACCTATTTCTTCCACCATTATTATTGAAGTCTTGTTGGGTCTTCTGTTGGTCCTTCCATGAGAAATTTGGATGATTTCTCCATGAAGGATTATAGGTGTTTCCATAGGGTTCTCCCATGTAATTCACCTCTGCCATTGCAGGATTCTCAGGATCATAAGCTTCTTCTTTAGAAGATGCTTCTTTAGTACTGTTGGATGCAGCTTGCAATCCATTCAGATTCTGAGAAGTCATATTGACTTGCTGAGTCAATATTTTGTTCTGAGCCAATATGGCATTCAGAGTATCAATTTCAAGAACTCCCTTCTTTTGAGGCATCCCATTGTTCACAGGATTCCTCTCAGAGGTGTACATGAACTGGTTATTTGCAACCATTTCAATGAGTTACTGAGCTTCTGCAGGGGTTTTTAGATGAAGAGATCCTCCTGCAAAATGGTCCAATGATATTTTTGACAACTCAGACAGACCATCATAGAATATACTTATGCTACTCCATTCTAGAAGCATGTCAGTAGGACACCTTTTGATCAATTACTTATATCTTTCCCAGGCTTCATAGAGGGACTCACCTTCTTTTTGTCTGAAGGTTTGTATTTCCACTCTAAGCTTGCATATCTTTTGAGGTGGAAAGAATTTGGCCAGGAAAGCACTGACCAGCTTTTTCCAAGAATTCAGGCTTTCCTTAGGTTGTGAATCCAACCATGTTCTAGCTTTGTCTCTTACAGCAAAAGGGAAAAGCATAAGCCTATAGACCTCGGGATCAACTCCATTGGTCTTGACAGTGTCACAAATTTGCAAGAATTCAGCTAAGAATTGATGAGGATCTTCCAATGGAAGTCCATGAAACTTGTAATTCTGTTGCATTAGAGAAACTAATTGAGGCTTAAGCTCAAAGTCGTTTGCTCCAATGGTAGGAATTAAGATGCTTCTTCCATAGAAGTTAGAAGAGGGTGCAATAAAGTCACCAAGCATCTTCCTTGCATCTCCACCATTGTTATTGGGTTCGGCCATTTCTCCTTCTTTTTCGAAAATTTCTGTCAGATCCTCTCCAGAGAGTTGTGCTTTAGCTTCTCTTAGTTTCCTCTTAAGAGTCCTTTCAGGTTCAGGATCAGCTTCAATAAGAATGTCTTTATCCCTGTTCCTGCTCATATGAAAAAGAAGAGAACAGAAAAGAAGAGGAATCCTCTATGTCACAGTATAGAGATTCCTTTATGTGAGTAGAAGAAGAGAATAATAGAAGAAGGAGAAGAGAAAAATTCGAACATAGAGAAGAAGAGGGGGTTCGAATTTTGAGTAGAAGAGAAGTGTTAGTAGATAAATAAATAAGTAGAAAGAGATGAGATGGGGAAGAACTCAAAAATTAAATAAAATAAAATAAAAATATTTTTGTTTTTATTTTAAAATATTGGTTATAATTCGAAAATTAAAAAGAGAAATAGAATTAAATTAAAATTTAAAACAATTAGTTAATTAAAAGGAATTTTGAAAAAGTGGGGGGGGGAGTTTTCGAAAATTGGAGAGAGAAAAGTAGTTAGGTGGTTTTGAAAAAGATATGATTGAAATAGAAAACTTTTAAAATCAAACCAAAAAGTCAAGTAGTTACTTGAAAAAGATTTGAAAATCAAATTTGAAAAGATAGGAAGTTAGAAAAGATTTTGAAATTAAGTTTTTAAAAAAGATATGATTGGAATTTATTTTGAAAAAGATTTGAAAAAGAAATTTAAAAAGATTTGATTTTGAAATTAAAGTTGATTACTTGACTAACAAGAAACTAAAAGATATGATTTTAAAATTTAAAGATTGAAACTTTTCTTAATAGGCAAGTAACAACTTGAAATTTTTGAATCAAAATATTAATTGTTAGCATTAATTTTGAAGATATGAAATAAAAATAAGAAAAAGATTTTGAAAATCAAATTTTTAGAATTTTCGAAAATATTGAAAAAAATTGAAAAAGATTTTATTTTTGAAAAATATTTGAAAAAGATAGAATTTTTAAATTGAAAATTTGACTTGACTAATAAGAAACAATTAAAGTTTAAAATTTTTTGACTAAATCAATCTAAAATTTCGAAAATTATGAGAAGAATAAGGGAAAATTATGAGAAGAATAAGGGAAAACAATTAAACTTTTTTTTTATTTTCGAATTTTTAATGAAGAAAGAGAAAAACATAAAAATGATGCAAAACATAAAAATTTAAGATCAAAATAAAAATGCATGCAAGAACACTCTGAATATCAAGATGAACACCAAGAACACTTTGAAGATCAAGATGAACACCAAGACTTATTTTTGAAAATTTTTAAGAAAAGAAAAACATGCAAGACACCAAACTTAAAAATTTTTAAACTTTAGATACTAATGATTCAAGAATGCATATGAAAAACAAGAAAAGACACAAAACATAAAATTGCAAAGATCAAACAAAGAAGATCATCAGGAACAACTTGAAGATCATGAAAAACACCATGCATGAATTTTTTTTCGAAAATTTAAAGAAGATAAAATAGATGCAATTGACACCAAACTTAAAAATTGACACTAAACTCAAACAAAAAACACAAAAAATTTTTTGGTTTTTATGATTTTATTAAATTTTTTTTGTAATTTTCAAAAATAAGAAATAAAAAGCTTAAAAATAAAATAAAATTACCTAATCTGAGCAACAAGATGAATCGTCAGTTGTCCAAACTCGAACAATCCCCGGCAACGGCGCCAAAAATTTGGTGCACGAAATTGTGATCTCAACTGCGCCAACAACTTGGTACGCACGATCATAAACTCAATTCTTTTTCACAACTCTGCACAACTAACCAGCAAGTGCACTGGGTCGTCCAAGTAATAAACCTTACGTGAGTAAGGGTCGATCCCACGGAGATTGTCGGCTTGAAGCAAGCTATGGTCATCTTGTAAATCTCTGGTGCACGAATTATAAATCACACTTTTCACAACTCGTACTACTAACCAGCAAGTGCACTGGGTCGTCCAAGTAATACCTTACGTGAGTAAGGGTCGATCCCACGGAGATTGTCGGCTTGAAGCAAGCTATGGTTATTTTGTAATTCTTAGTCAGGAAATCAATGATAAGAGTGATTATATTTATGAAGGGTAAAAAGCATAAATTAAATAGTACTTGTTATGTAGTAATGGAGAACAGATTGAGGTTTTGGAGATGCTCTGTCTTCTGAATCTCTGCTTTCCTATTGTCTTCTTCTTCACGCACGCAGGTCTCCTTCCATGGCAAGCTGTATGTTGGTGGATCACCATTGTCAATGGTTACCATCCGTCCTCTCAGTGAAAATGGTCCAAATGCGCTGTCACCGCACGGCTAATCATCTGTCGGTTCTCACTCATGTTGGAAAAGGATCCATTGATCCTTTTGCATCTGTCACTACGCCCAGCACTTGTGAGTTTGAAGCTCGTCACAGTCATCCCATCCCAGATCCTACTCGAAATACCATAGACAAGGTTTAGACTTTCCGGATCTCAGGAATGGCCGCCAATAATCCTAGCCTATACCACGAAGACTTTGATCATGAACCAAGAGGCTAAGAGATGCACACTCAATCTAAGGTAGAACGGAAGTGGTTGTCCAGCATGCGTTCATAGGTTGAGAATGATGATGAGTGTCATGGATCATCACATTCATCATGGTTAAGTACAAGCGAGTATCTTAGAATAGAAACAAGCGTGATTGAGCTTTACACGTGCCTAGGATGTTTCTGGAGTTAAACGCCAGAATGTAACATGGAACTGGCGTTGAACGCCAGTTTACGTCGTTTATCTTTGAGCAAAGTATGGACTATTATATATTGCTGGAAAGTCCTGGATGTCTAC
Organism: Arachis hypogaea; assembly: GCF_003086295.3. Lineage (NCBI taxonomy): Eukaryota > Viridiplantae > Streptophyta > Magnoliopsida > Fabales > Fabaceae > Arachis > Arachis hypogaea. The sequence continues at coordinate 62,922,016 of NC_092053.1, forward strand.
TTTCCAACGCAATTGAGTGCGCGCCATTTGGGTTTCGATAGCTCCAGAAATCCATTTCGAGTGCAGGGAGGTCAGAATCCAACAGCATCTGCAGTCCTTTTTCATCCTCTGAATCAGATTTTGCTCAGGTCCCTCAATTTCAGCCAGAAAATACCTGAAATCATAGAAAAACATACAAACTCATAGTAAAGTCCAGAAATGTGATTTTTGCATAAAAACTAATAAAAATATAGTAAAAACTAACTAAATCATACTAAAGACTACCTAAAAACAATGCCAAAAAGCGTATAAATTATCCGCTCATCACAACACCAAACTTAAATTGTTGCTTGTCCCCAAGCAACTGAAAATCAAATAGGATAAAAAGAAGAGAATATACTATAAATTCCAAAATATCAATAAAACTTAGCTCCAATTAGATGAGCGGGACTAGTAGCTTTTTGCCTCTGAACAGTTTTGGCATCTCACTTTATCCTTGAAGTTCAGAATGATTGGCATCTAGAGGAACTCAGAATTCAGATAGTGTTATAGATTCTCCTAGTTTAGTATGTTGATTCTTGAACACAGCTACTTTATGAGTCTTAGCCGTGGCCCTAAGCAATTTGTTTTCCAGTATTACCACCGGATACATAAATGCCACAGACATATAACTGGGTGAACCTTTTCAGATTGTGACTCAGCTTTGCTAGAGTCCCCAATTAAAGGTGTCCAGGGTTCTTAAGCACACTCTTCTTTTTGCTTTGGACCTCGACTTTAACCGCTCAGTCTCAAGTTTTCACTTGACACCTTCACGCCACAAGCACATGGTTAAGGACAGCTTGGTTTAGCCGCTTAGGCCTGGATTTTATTCCTTTTGGGCCCTCCTATCCACTGATGCTCAAAGCCTTGGATCCTTTTTATTACCCTTGCCTTTTGGTTTTAAGGGCTATTGGCTTTTTGCTTTTGCCTTTTGGTTTAAAGAGCTTTTGGTTTTTCTGCTTGCTTTTTCTTTTTCTTTTTTTTTTTTGCCATTTTTCTTTTCTTTTTTTTTTCGCAAGCTTTCGTATTCACTGCTTTTTCTTGCTTCAAGAATCAATTTTATGATTTTTCAGATTATCAACAACATTTCTCCTTTTCATCATTCTTTCAAGAGCCAACAATTTTAACATTCATAAACAACAAATTCAAAAGACATATGCACTGTTCAAGCATTCATTCAGAAAACAAAAAGTATTGTCACCACATCAGAATAATTAAACTAATTTCAAGGATGAATTCGAAATCATGTACTTCTTGTTCTTTTATGATTAAAAACATTATTCATTTATGAAAGGTGATGGATTCATAGGACATTCATAGCTTTAAGGTATAGACATTAATGATCATGTAAGAAAGACACAAACATAAATAAACATAAAGCATAGAGAACGAAAACAGAAAAAATAAATAGACAAGGAGATTAAGGAACGAGTCCACCTTAGTAAGGGTAGCGTCTTCTTCCTCTTGAAGAACCAATGGTGCTCTTGAGCTCATCTATGTCTCTTCCTTGCCTTTGTTGCTCTTCCCTCATAGCTCTTTGATCTTTTCTAATTTCATGGAGGAGGTTGGAATGCTCTTGGTGCTCCACCCATAGTTGTCCCATGTTGGAACTTAATTCTCCTAGGGAGGTGTTAATCTGCTCCCAATAGTTTTGTGGAGGAAAGTGCATCCCTTGAGGCATTAGAGGTTATGGAAAAATAAAAAAGCAATGCTTTTTCCACACCAAACTTAAAATGTTTGCTCGTCCTCGAGCAAAAGAAGGAGGAAAGGTGTGGCAGGTGGGGATCCTGTGGGGTTCACAGATCCTGAGGGGTCAAGGACTTATCATCCCTGCTCCATTGAGGCATGCAAAAACACCCTTAGTGTGCAATCCTGGGGTTTAACGCCAGACTGCTGCTTGTTTCTGGCGTTAAACGCCAGCTTTTCTCCCTTTCTTGGTGTTAAACGCCAACTTGATGCACTGTTCTGGCATTAAACGCCAGTCTGGTGCTTGTTTTTGGCGTTTAACGCCAGCTTGATGCTTCTTTCTGGCGTTAAACACTAGTCTGATGCTTCTTACTGGCGGTTAAACGCCAGTAAGCTCTTCCTCCAGGGTGAGCTATTTTTAATGCTGTTTTTCATTCTGTTTTTTATTTTTCAGTTATTTTTGTGACTTCACATGATCATCAACCTAAAGAAAACATAAAATACCAATGGAAAATAAATAGATATACTTAAATAACATTGGGTTGCCTCCCAACAAGCGCTTCTTTAATGTCAATAGCTTGACAGTGAGCTCTCATGGAGCTCACAGATAATCAGAGCAGAGTTGGGGCCTCTCAACACCAAACTTAGAGTTTGGTTGTGGCCTCCAAACACCAAACTTAGAGTTTGAATGTGGGGGTTTTGTTTGACTCTGTATAGAGAGAAGCTTTTCGTGCTTCCTCTCCATGGTTACAGAAGGAGAACCTTGAGTCTTATGGTTTGCAATGTCTGCAAACCACAGAGCTTCCTGAATAGCAAACAATTACTCATCCGGAAAGGTTTCAGAGATCTCAGTAGGAGGGAGGGATGCTCCTACTACTGGTTCTATCCGGGACATGTGATCAGCTACTTGATTCTCTGTCCCTTTTCTTTCTCTTATTTCTATATCAAACTCTTGCAGAAGCAACACCCATCTTATGAGCCTGGGCTTTGAATCCTACTTTGTGAGTAGATATTTAAGAGTAGCATGGTCAGTGTACACAATCACTTTTGATCCTACTAAGTATGATCTAAACTTGTCAATGGCATAAACCACTGCAAGCAGCTCTTTTTCTGTGGTTGTGTAATTTTTCTGGGCATCATTTAAAACACGGCTAGCATAATAAATGACATGCAGAAGCTTGTTATGCCTCTGTCCCAATACTGCACTAATGGCATGGTCACTGGCATCACACATTAGTTCCAAAGGTAATGTCCAATCAGGTGCAGAAATAACTGGTGCTGTGACCAGCTTAGTTTTCAGGGTTTCAAACGCCTGCAGACACTCTGTGTCAAACACAAATGGCGTGTCAGCAGCTAGCAGATTGCTCAGAGGTTTTGCAATTTTGAAAAATCCTTTATAAACCTCCTATAGAATCCTGCATGCCCGAGAAAGCTTTTGATTAAGTTAACATTGGTGGGTGGTGGTAATTTTTCAATTACCTCTACCTTAGCTTGATCCACCTCTATTCCCTTGTTCAAAATTTTATGCCCAAGGATAATTCCTTCAGTCACCATAAAGTGACATTTTTCCCAATTTAGAACCAGGTTAGTCTCTTGGCATCTTTTCAGAACAAGTGCTAGATGGTTAAGATATGAGCTAAATGAGTCTCCAAATACTGAGAAGTCATCCATGAAGACTTCCAGAAATTTCTCTACCATATTAGAGAAGATAGAGAGCATGCACCTCTGAAAGGTTGCAAGTGCATTGCACAGACCAAAAGGCATTCTTCGGTATGCAAATACTCTAGATGGACATGTGAATGCTGTTTTCTCTTGGTCCTGAGGATCTACTACAATTTGGTTGTAACCTGAATAGCCATCCAAAAAGCAGTAATATTCATGACTTGCTAGTCTTTCTAGCATCTGGTCTATGAATGGTAAAGGGAAGTGATCCTTCTTGGTGGCTGTATTGAGCCTTCTGTAGTCAATACACATACGCCACCCTGTAACTGTTCTTGTAGGAACCAGTTCATTTTTTTCATTATGAACCACTGTCATACCTCCCTTCTTAGGGACAACATGGACAGGGCTCACCCAGAGGCTATCAGAAATAGGATAAATAATCCCAACTTCTTGTAACTTAGTGACCTCTTTCTGCACCACCTCCTTCATGGCGGGATTTAGCCGCCTCTGTGGTTGAACCACTGGCTTAGCATCATCCTCTAATAGGATCTTGTGCATGCATCTGGCGGGGCTAATGCCCTTAAGATCACTTATGGACCACCCAAGAGCTGTCTTGTGTGTCCTTAGCACCTGAATTAGTGCTTTCTCTTCCTGTGGCTCTAAAGCAGAGCTTATGATTACAGGAAAAGTGTCACCTTCTCCCAGAAATGCATATTTCAGGGATGGTGGTAGTGGTTTGAGCTCGGGTTTAGGAGGTTTCTCCTCTTCTTGAGGAGTTTTCAGAGGTTTTTTTATTTCCTCTGGTTCCTCCAGATCAGGCTGAACATCTTTAAAAATGTCCTCTAGCTCTGATTCGAGACTCTCAGTCATATTGACCTCTTCCACCAGAGAGTCAATAATATCAACGGTTAGACAGTCTTCTGATGTGTCTGGATGTTGCATAGCTTTGACAACATTCAACTTAAACTCATCCTCATTGACTCTCAGGGTTATCTCCCCTTTTTGGATGTCAATGAGGGTTCGTCCAGTTGCTAGGAATGGTCTTCCTAGAATGAGAGTTGCCTCCTCCATTTCCAGTACTACAAAGTCAGTAGGGAAGGCAAATGGCCCAACCTTGACAATCATGTCCTCAATTATGCCTGATGGGTATTTAATGGAGCCATCAGCAAGTTGGAGACATATCCGGGTTGGTTTGACTTCTTCAGTTAAACCAAGCTTTCTGATAGTGGATGCATGTATTAGATTGATGCTTGCCCTAAGATCATATAAAGCTGTCTTGGTGCAATTTCCCTCTAATATGCACGATATCATAAAGCTCTCGGGATCTTTAAGCTTTTCTGGGAAGCTTTTCAGAATGACTGCACTGCATTCTTCAGTGAGGAGAACTCTTTCAGTTTCTCTCCAATCCTTCTTATGACTCTAGATCTCTTTCATGAACTTGGCATAAGAGGGTATTTGCTCAAGTGCCTCTGTAAATGGAATCTTTATTTCAAGAGTCCTGAGATAGTCTGCAAAGCGAGCAAATTGTTTATCCTGTTCCGCTTGGCAGAGTTTCTGAGGATAAGGCATTTTGGCTTTATATTCTTCAACCTTAGTTGCTGCAGGTTTATTTCCTACAGAGGCAGGTTGAGAAGCCTTCTTGAGGGAGTTATTATCAGCACTTGCAGGTGTCTGATCCCTCACTGGCGTTTGAACGCTAGAACTGAACATGGATTGGGCGTTTAACGCCAGTTTTTCACCCTTTTCTGGCGTTTGAACGCCAGACTTATTCCCCTCTGGGCTCTTACTGTCATCACAGGGATTTTGTGTAGCAGGTTGCTCATCCTCTGTCAGCTGTTCTTTTCTTGGCTTTCTACTGCTTTGAGTTGAGGTATTTAATGTTTTTCCACTTCTTAATTGAACTGCTTGGCACTCCTCTGTTATCTGTTTTGATAACTACTGTTTTGTCTGATTCAATTGTGATTCCATATCCTTGTTAGCATTTTTGGTTTCTTGTAGCATCTCCTTAACTTCTGCTAACTGCCTTGTTATAGAAGATAGTTGTTGATTGAGTTCAGCAACTTGTTCCTGAGGACTAAAGTCAGTTATTACTGCCTTAGCTTCTTCTTTCATGGAGGACTCATTACTTATGTACAGATGCTGATTTCTAGCAACTATATCAATAAGCTCTTGAGCCTCTTCAATAGTCTTTCTCATGTATATAGATCCACCAGCTGAGTGGTCTAGAGATATCTGAGCTTTTTCTGTAAGCCCATAGTAGAAGATGTCTAATTGCACCCACTCTGAAAACATTTCAGAGGGGCATTTCCTTAGCATCCCTCTATACCTTTCCCAAGCGTTATAAAAGGATTCATCATCCTCTTGTTTAAAGCCTTGGATGTCCAGCCTTAGCTGTGTCATCCTTTTTGGAGGGAAATATTGATTCAGGAAATTGTCTGATAATTGTTTCCATGTTCTTATGCTTGCTATGGGTTGGTTATTTAACCACCTCTTAGCTTGATCTTTTACAGCAAACGGAAACAGTAACAGCCTGTATACGTCCTGATCTACCTCCTTGTCACGCACTGTGTCAGCAATTTGCAAGAACTGCGCCAGAAACTCAGTAGGTTCTTCCTGTAGAAGACCGGAATATTGACAATTTTGCTGCACCATGACAATGAGCTGAGGATTTAGCTCAAAACTGCTTGCTTTGATGGGAGGTATACAGATGCTACTCCCATATGCAACAGTAGTGGGGTTAGCATATGATCCTAGAGTCCTTCTGGACTATTCATTTCCACTTAGGTCCATGATGGAGAAAGGGAGATGATGTGGATTGCAAATAATATATATATATATATATATATATATATATTTTGTTTTGAAAACCAAAATTAAAATAAAATAAATGAAAATTGACTATAATTTCAAAAAATAGAAGAAAAAGAAATAAAAGAAAATTGAAAACTAAATTAATTAATTAAAAAGATTTGAAAAAAATGTAGGTGAGGATTTTCGAAAAAATGAAGAGAGAGAAATTGGTTAGGAAGTTTTGAAAAAGACATGTCTTAAAATTAAAGATACTTGTAAGAAAATAAAATAAAATAAATAAAAAAAAAGATTTGATTTTAAGATTTGAGATTAGAAAAGATAAGATAAGCTAGGTAAGAGAAGATAAGGAATTTAAATTAAAAAGTTTTGAAATTTAAATTTTAAATTTGAAAATTAAATTTTGAAATTTGAAATTTGAAATTTGAAATTTGAAATTTGAAATTTGAAATTTGAAATTTTGAATTTTGAATTTTAGGAAAAGTCAACAATATAAGATAAGGATTTGAAAAAGATTTAAATTTTGAAAAAGATTTGAATTTCAAAATTTTTACAACTAAGATAAGATAAAATAGAAATTTTAAAATAAAAATCTGAAATTCTTATGTAAGTTTCGAAAATTACTTAAAATAAAGAGAAAAGATATTTTTTTGAATTTAATGAGGAAAGAGAAAAATAATAAAATGACACCAAACTTAGAATTTTTAGATCAAAACAAAGAAAACAAATAAGAAAACTTTGAATGTCAAGATGAACACCAAGAACACTTTGAAGATCAAGATGAACACCAAGAACAAATTTTAAAAATTTTTAAGAAAATAGAAACACAAAGGACACCAAACTTAAAAATTTTTATATTTTGGACACTAATAATTCGAAAATGTATAAGATAAACAACAACAAACACCAAACAGGAAATTTTAAAGAAAACCAAAAATAAATTTTCGAAAATTAAATAAAAACTAACAAGAAAACACCAAACTTAAAACTTGATACGAGATTTAATCAAAGAAAAATTATTTTTGAAAAGATTTTAGAAAGAAAGACTCAAAGGAGCAACTATTCACAAGAACATAGACACATTCAACAAATGCAAGGATTAAACAGAGAAAAACTATTTTTTTTATGACAAAAACACAAAGGACACCAAACTTAAAACATGCAACTAGACTCAAACAGAAAACTCTAAAGATTAATAAAGAAAAATATTAAATTTTTGGAAAATTTTTGAAAAGAAAATAAAAGACTCTGACCCAAAAGACAAAATTTTCCTAATCTAATCAACAAGATGAACCGTCAGTTGTTCAAACTCGAACAATCCCCAGAAACGGCGCCAAAAACTTGGTGCACGAATTGTTAATCACACTTTTCACAACTCGTACCACTAACCAGCAAGTGCACTGGGTCGTCCAAGTAATACCTTACGTGAGTAAGGGTCGATCCCACGGAGATTGTCGGCTTGAAGCAAGCTATGGTTATTTTGTAATTCTTAGTTAGAAAATCAATGATAAGAGTGATTATATTTATGAAGAGTAAAAAGCATAAATTAAATAGTACTTGTTATGCAGTAATGGAGAACAGATTGAGGTTTTGGAGATGCTCTGTCTTCTGAATCTCTGCTTTCCTATTGTCTTCTTCTTCACGCACGCAGGTCTCCTTCCATGGCAAGCTGTATGTTGGTGGATCACCATTGTCAATGGCTCCCATCCGTCCTCTCAATGAAAATGGTCCAAATGCGCTGTCACCGCATGGCTAATCATCTGTCGGTTCTCACTCATGTTGGAATAGGATCCATTGATCCTTTTGCATCTGTCACGACGCCCAGCACTTGTGAGTTTGAAGCTCGTCACAGTCATCCCATCCTAGATCCTACTCGGAATACCACAGACAAGGTTTAGACTTTTCGGATCTCAGGAATGGCCACCAATAATCCTAGCCTATACCACAAAGACTCTGATCATTAACCAAGAGGCTAAGAGATACACACTCAATCTAAGGTAGAACAGAAGTGGTTGTCAGGCACGCGTTCATAGGTTGAGAATGATGATGAGTGTAACGGATCATCACATTCATCACGGTTAAGTACAAGCGAGTATCTTAGAATAGAAACAAGCGTGATTGAATAGAAAACAAAAGTAATTGCATTAATTCATCGAGACACAGCAGAGCTACTCACCCCCAACCATGGGGTTTAGAGACTCATGATGTCAGAAATACAATATGAAACATGTAAAATGTCATGAGGTACATAATAAATCTCTAAAAGTTGTTTAAATACTAAACTAGTAACCTAGATTTACAGAAAATGAGTAAACTACGATAGATAGTGCAAAAATCCACTTCCGGGGCCCACTTGGTGTGTGCTGGGGCTGAGACTTGAGCTTTACACGTGCCTAGGCTGTTTCTGGAGTTAAAAGCCAGGTTGTAGCCTGTTTTGGGCGTTTAACTCCAACTTGTAACCTATTTCTGGCGTTTAATGCCAGAACGCAACATGGAACTGGCGTTAAACGCCAGTTTACGTCATTTATCTTTGAGCAAAGTATGAACTATTATATATTTCTGGAAAGCCCTAAATGTCTACTTTCCAACGCAATTAAGAGCACGCCATTTGGATTTCTGTAGCTCCAAAAAATCCATTTCGAGTGCAGGGAGGTCAGAATCCAACAACATCTGCAGTCCTTTTTCAGCCTCTGCATCAGATTTTGCTCAGGTCCCTCAATTTCAGCCAGAAAATACCTGAAATCACAGAAAAACACACAAACTCATAGTAAAGTCTAAAAATGTGATTTTTGCATAAAAACTAATAAAAATATAGTAAAAACTAACTAAATCATACTAAAGACTACCTAAAAACAATGCCAAAAAGCATATAAATTATCCGCTCATCAATCTCAGTCAGGCAGATTCAAATGGTTATGAGGTTTTGATAATTAAAATATAATTAAAATATAGATAAGATAGAAATACTTATGTAATTCATTGGTGGATTTCAGATAAGCGTATGGAGATGCTTGTTGCTTCTGAATCTCTACTTTCCTACTATCTTCATTCAATCATTCATACTCCTTTCTATGGCAAGCTGTATGTTGGGGGATCACCGTTGTCAATGGCTATCATCCGTCCTCTCAGTGAAAATGGTCCAAGTGCGCTGTCACCGCACGGTTAATCATCTGTCGGTTCTCGATCATGTTGGAATAGGATCCATTGATCCTTTTGCGTCTGTCACTACGCCCAACACTCGTGAGTTTGAAGCTCGTCACAGTCATCCATTCCCAGATCCTACTCGGAATACCATAGACAAGGTTTAGACTTTCCGGATCTCAGGAATGGCCGCCAATAATTCTAGCCTATACCACGAAGACTCCGATCTTTCGGAATGGAGGCTAAGAGATACACACTCAAGCTATTGTAGATAGAATGGAAGTGGTTGTCAGGCACGCGTTCATAGGTGAGAATGATGATGAGTGTCACAGATCATCACATTCATCAGGTGGAAGTGCGAGTGAATATCTTGGAATAAGAATAAGCTTGAATTGAATAGAAAAATAATAGTACTTTGCATTAATTCATGAGGAACAGCAGAGCTCCACACCTTAATCTATGGGGTGTAGAAACTCCACCGTTGAAAATACATAAGTGATAATGGTGTTCATTGGCTTCAGCCCCAGAGAGGGAACCAAAATGACCAAGACATCGAATACAATTCTAAAAAGTCCTATTTATACTAAACTAGTTACTAGGGTTTACAGAGATAAGTAAATGATGCAAATATCCACTTCCGGGGCCCACTTGGTGTGTGCTTGGGCTGAGCATTGAGCTTTACACGTGTAGAGAATTCTCTTGGAGTTAAATGCCAGGTTGCAGCTTGTTTGTGGCGTTTAACTCTGCTTTGTAACCTGTTTCTGGCGTTTAACTTCAGAATAGGGCAGGAAATTGGCGTTTGAACGCCAGTTTAAGTCATCAGAACCGAGCAAAGTATGGACTATTATATATTTATGGAAAGCCCTGGATGTCTACTTTCCAACGCAATTAAGAGCGTACCAATTGGATTTCTATAGCTCCAGAAAATCCATTTCGAGTGCAGGGAGGTCAGAATCCAACAGCATCTGCAGTCCTTTTTCAGCCTCTGAATAAGATTTTTGCTCAGGTCCCTCAATTTCAGCCAGAAAATACCAGAAATCACAGAAAAACACACAAACTCATAGTAAAGTCCAGAAATGTGTATTTTGCTTAAAAGCTAATAAAAACATAATAAAAATTAACTAAAACATATTAAAAACTACCTAAAAACAATGTTAAAAAGCGTATAAATTATCCGCTCATCAGTAATTCAGACCTTCTTCAATTCCATTCAGTCTTATTTTCATTTTTTACTTTGTTTTTACTTCAGTATGAATTTCTAAACCTCCTAGGTTGAGGGGAGGAGCCTTGCTGAGTCCTATGAATTAATAAAAGTATTACTGTTTCTTCTTCGAGCCGTGTTTGATCTATCTCTAAGAAGTATATCTGATCTTCATCGTGGTGAATAGGATGATCTGATAAATTAGCTCTGTTCATCACATTAAGATGAACGTGCCTAACAAACACCGGCATTTACATGGGTTCGTGTGAAAACTTGGCCAGAAAGCACGAACCAACAGCTATGTTTATACATCTCTTAGACGGTTAATCCACGACTTCGTTGGGGACTTCTCGAGACACCACTTCAGCCAATTTCCAGGTAGATTAGGGTCTCCGTGCTATAGGCTAGAATCCAAAGAAGCAGCATTCTCTGATCCAAAAGGTTTGACCTTGTTTGTGGCGTTTTGAGTAGCTGACGAACGGATTTTTGCTAGTAAAGAATTCACAATAAATTCTCGTTGCAAGTATAGTTTCTAAACCAACTAAAATCCTTTCGTATAAAAATTTGGTTGTCACAAGTAACAAACCCCAAATAAAATTGATAACCGAAGTATTTAAAACTTGGGTCGTCTCTCAAGGAATTGTAGGGAAGTGTGTTATTATTGGTTATGGGTTTTTCAGAGAATTTGTAGAGTTGGAGAATGGGAAAATAAATGATTATAAATTAAAGCAATAAAAATAAATGAGAGGTTTTCTGTAATTAAATTAAAAAGCCTTGGGTAGGAGAAGATTAATTGGAAGTTCTATCCTTGTTGGATTTCCCAAGATTAATAGTAATAGGTTGTTGTTTCTACTTAGTAACCCTTACCAAATAAAGAAAAGTTAAGTAGGGAGCCAACTTCTATTCACAAATCCTAATCCTCTCCCTTGGGAAGGATTAGCGTTAGTGGCCAGAGAGCCAGCCAACAACTTCCAATTACAATTTAACTCTTGAGCCTTCCAACTCAAGGGTCTCCTATTAATCAACCCCAAAGTCAATTTGAGAGCCTACTCCATTGACATGGATGCCTATTTCACATACATATTCAAGGAGTAGAAAGAAGACATAATAATCAAATTAATTAGAAGCAAGCAAACAAATAATAAAATTAAATGGAAAATTATTCTTTGCATTACTAAATCCTAAAATCAGAAATATTCATATGTAACTCGTGAATAAGATAAATGGAAATTAAAGGAATAAGGAAATAGGAAACAGACTAGAATAATAAAGAGTTCAACGGAGGTAGTAACTCTTGTAATCTCTAGAAAACTACATCTAAAACCTAAATTATGAATAATGAAAAGTGTCTCTCTTGATTTCTTCACTTTGCAGCATCTAATATGTGTTTTCTGGGCCAAAAACTGGGCCAGAAACAGCCCAGAAATTGCTCCCAGCGATTTCTGGGTCGCTGAAATTACGCAGATGCGCGTGTCCACGTCCAAGCCGCGTGCGCGTTGCCTAGCTGTATGGCCACTATGGCAAATTATATATCATTTTGAAGCCCCAAATGTTAGCATTCCAACGCAACTGGAACTGCCTCATTTGGACCTCTGTAGCTCAAGTTATGGTCAGTTAAGTACGAAGTGGTCAGGCTTGACAGCTTTGCAGTTCCTTCAGTTTCTTGTATTCCTTCCACTTTTGCATGCTTTCTTTCCATCCTCTAAGCCATTCCTGTCCTAGAAACCCCTGAAAATACTTAACACACATATCAAGGCATCGAATGGTAATAAGAGGGGATTAAACATAGCAAATTTAAGGCCAAAGAAGCATGTCTTCAATCATAGAACAAAATTAGGAAGGAAAATGTAAAACCATACAATTAGTATGAATAAGTGTGCAAAGACTTGATAAAAACCACTCAATTGAGCACAAGATAAACCATAAAATAGTGGTTTATCAATCTCCCTACACTTAAACATTAGCATGTCCTCATGCTAAGCTCAAGAGAAGCTATAAGAGAGTGAAGAGAAATGGTAAAACTTATGAAATGCAACCTATCTATATGAATGCAACTAAATGCAAAAATACATCTACCTACTTGGTTAAAAGTAAACAAGTTCTTCAAGACAAACATAAATCAGATTCCACTAATTAAAATCATACAATAAAAGACAAGTAAACTTGTAAGAAGACAGCTCATGAAAGCCAGGAACATAGAATCAAGCATTGAACCCTCACTGGTAGTGTATATGCACTCTAATCGCTCAAGTGTCTAAGGTTAATTCACTCTACTCTTCTCTAGTCATGCTTTCTAAAACTTTGTTCTTCATCTAACCAATCAACAAAATTTTAGTATACTAATGCAAACATCATGAGGTCTTTTCAAGGTTGTAATGGGGCTAAGGTCAGGGTGAGGATATATGTATGGCCAAGTGAGCTATAATATGAATCTTTGACTAACTTAAGCTCTCACTTAACACACACACACACACTCTATGTAATTCCAAAATCATGCCTAGCTGCCCATAATTTCCACTTTTGCATCACATACTCATGTACCAAATATTTCTTTAATTTCACCACATATGCATTTATCTTTTATTTAACTTAGCATTGGGGTAATTTTGTCCCCTTATTTATTTAATTGCTTATTTATTTGAATTTTTTTTGAATATAAAAATAAACATAACATATCAATGCACTTGTGTTTTTGATAATATTATTTTTTTTGGTCTCAAATGAGTAGATACCCAAATTCCCAATATTTTGTCAATAAAACACTATACACTTTCATCAACCCAAGTTCCCACAGTTCCCCACACTTAATTGATACACAATCTCTATCTTAAGCTAACCAAAGATTCAATTGAGGTAGTTAATTATTTTTCCACTTAAGGCTAGTGATATGGTAAAATATAGAACAAAAGGCGATTAAAAGGCTCAAAGTGGCAAACAAAGGTGATTGAAAGGGTAGGCTATTTGGGATAAGTGAGCTAAAATCAAGTGATGGCCTCAATCATATGCAAGCATGTAAATACACTAAACAATGGACATATAGACTGGAACAAAATATAGATTACAATTATAGAGAAGGAAACACACAAGAATAAAATATTATGGTTAAATAATGTAACCATGTAATTAAGCTCAAATCTCACAGGTTGTGTGTTCTTAGCTATAATCTATTCTCCAAATTACAATCCTCAAACAAGTTTAACAAAAAAGTTTTAATTTAAATTAGTGAAACATTATAAAATAGAGTCTTGAAAAGAAATTTATTACTTTAACCAAGTAGTGGTAGAAGAACATGCAATCAAACATGCTAATTTAAAGATTGTAAATGCAACAAACATGCATTCAAACATGCAATCAAGAAGGAAATAACTAATTTAAACACAAAATCAACAAACATGCAAATGCAACAACTAATTTAAATTAGAAAATTAAACATTGGTGTTAAGAAGGAAATAACTAACCCACGGAAGTCGGTATCGACCTCTCCACACTTAAAGATTGCACCGTCCTCGGTGCATGCTGAGATGTGCAAATGGACAGGCTGCTACAACTGATGCTTTTCCAAAGAATGTGCAGATGGACTTGTCTGTTGCCCCATTGAGAAGCTTTCCCTTTTCCCTTCCTGGTGGCCATCCTGAAAGAAAAAAGGGAAGAAAAGTAACCCAAAAACAAAGAAAATATGGGTGGGTTAATGCCAAAAAATGAGGGTCTCAACTATATGGTAGCTACAACATGCACGTGAGAAAATAGTATAAGCAAATGGCATATCAGTAGCGCAAAAATTGCAACAATGGGGAAGAGACAGTAGATAATGAAAGACAATATAAATTCATGTCAATGCAAAAGGAACACAGGTATCATAAAATATTGGCATTGACAGCTAAATAATGTCACCCAACAGTGTGAAACAAGTCACTAAGCACCAAAATAATACCAGAAAAGTGACAACAGTTGAGTAAGAACATTTAACACTAATGGAAAAATAATAGACTTAGAGAAGAAAATAAAATTATGAACAAAGTTAAAATGCAATGATTGAAAGTATGCAAATAAATTAAGTAAAATAGAATGAAAATGAAGAAGGATGAGAAGTGAAAGAGATGAAGAAAAAGAAAGTAAGAATGGAGGAAGAGAGAAGGAGAAAGGGTAGAAGAAAGAAGTAAGAATTTAAAAACAGAGCGCGACGCATGCGCGCGCATCACGCGTACGCGTGAAAACTGAGTTGGCCATTCGACGCGTAAGCGTCGCCCATGCGTACGCGTGGGTGGTCTTAGAGCGAAATGATGCGCACGCATCAGGGACGCGTATGTGTGGGTGATTTTGTGCCTCTAGCACAGTTTCATCGCAAGGGCAGCACAACTCTCTGTTCAATGTGCTCTTTAGGCCTATTTTCATCCCACGCATTTGCATCGCTGACGCTTACGCGTAGGTTGAACTTTCTGCAGGGGACGTGTACGCGTACGGTGGCTTGTGCTTTACGCACCCCTCCCGCGCGTCTCTCGCGCAACTCTCTGTCCAGGTACGCATACACAAACGACGCGTGTGCGTCGTAGACGCTTGCGTGTCGATCCCCTTTTTTTATATATGAAGAATGCAAAATGCAGAATGCAGATGAATATGCAGAAATTATGAATGAATACTAATAAAAATAAAATAAAACAAAACTAAGAATAAAAATGAAAGATCCTACCATGGTGGGTTGTCTCTCACCTAGCACTTTTAGTTAAAGTCCTTAAGTTGGACATTTGGTGAGCTCCTTGTCATGGAGGCTTGTGCTTGAACTCATCTAGGAATCCCCACTAGTGTTTGCAATTCCAGTAGCCTCTGGGATCCCACACTAGTTTCATAAAGCCTTCGAGTAAGTTAAAGCAAGTGATAAGGCCCCTAGAGTGTTGATTGCTATAATGAATTCCGGGGTCCCAAACCTTGCTTTTACACCCGTCTTCTTGTTTATCATCATTGTTCCACTTGGGTGGTGAGCAATCAAAATTCTCACTGAGACATCCAAACAGCTTCCTAGACCCATTCAATTGAGCTCTACACCAACCTTTGCATTTAAACTTTGAGTATGCAACCGTATTAAACCTTGCATGACAACTCTTACCACTAACCATCTCCCTTTTACTCTTAAAGCCACAAGGAGCTCTAAGTTGCCTGTCCGTCTCAAGCAAAGCATATTCAAGTGGGCTAATTAAGCTTAGAGATGAGAGATTTACCCACTTGAATGAAGGAATGGATGGTGATGGCTTTGGGGGAGAGGTCTCCAACAGCTTTGGCAGGGTGATTTTCAGCTCCATTCCCTTGAGCTCTTCCTTGACAACTTCCACCTCTTGACAAGCTTCTGCAACAGTAACCTCTTCCTCTAATTCAATGGGTGAGAGTTCAATTGTAGGTAGAAACTCATTGACTATTGAACTCATCTCATGATCAACAGCTTCCAAGTCTTCAACCATGATATGCCTTGGAGGTTGTACACCCTCTTCAACATCAAATTCAAACATCTTGGAAGGAGGCTCTATGACTGGACTTTTCCATGGAGGTTCTGCATCTCCCAAGTCTTCAGCCACTTCCCTTTCTTCTATAATTTTGGCTTTCTCTACTTGCTCTAGTACAAAATCAGACTCCTCCTTAATGTCTTCCCTTTCATGACAACTCTCCTCAAAGGTCTCTACTACCTTCACCTTTAGGGCCTCTTCTATCTTCTTGTGAAGTATGAGATCCATTTCATCCCTAAGACAATCCCTTCTCTCTTGTTCCGGGTCAGTAGCATCATTGGGATCATGTTGCTCTTGGATTGATGGATGTGGGTGCTCTTTCATGGAGGGCGGTGATGGGATGGAGAGATCATTATGTGGTTGAAAAGGAGGTACACTAGAGCTTGAGGGTTGAGTGTTGGGAGTATTCAATGATCCAATCTGTGAGGCGAGAGCTTGTAAAGCAGAGGTCAGACCGTTTAAGGTAGAGTTAAGTGTGTTCTCCATGGTCTTTTGTCCTTGTGCAAGAGATTGACGCATCTCATCATAGGAAGATGAAGGGGGGTAATTGTTTTGGAATTAGGGTGGTTCTATGTATGGTTCATATGGTGGTTAGTAAGGTGGAGAAGGATTAGGGTCATATGAGGGTGTTTGGGGGTAAGGGGCTTGTGATTATGGTGGTTCAAAACTATGTTGAGGAGGGGGGTTATAGGCATTTGGTGGGACTTGTTGGTAACTGCAATAGGGTCCACCATATTCATCATCTTGGTACGCACCCTGGAATGGCCCTTGAACATAGTAATTTGGTGGAGGTTGGTTGTCACGAAGAGGTCCACAATAACTATTGTCTTGGTATGCATCATAGAATGGTTGTTGGTTATAGCGCATTGGAGGGGGTTGTTACCGAAAGGGTTGATTAAATCCTTGTGGCTCCTCCCATCTTTGATTGTTCAAACCTTGATATGTGTTCTCATTATAATTTGCTCTACCTACAAGATAGTTGTAACCAAACTCATAGCCAAAGGGGTGAGAGTTCATAGTAGCTAAGGAAAATAAAAACAGAAACTGGTAAAAATAAGCAATTAATTCCTAAACTAACAAAAACTAGCAAACAAGCAAAAAGCAATTATTTACAATAACCAATAATAAGGCACACGTTTGTAATTCCCCGGCAACGGCGCCATTTTGAGTAGCTGACGAACGGATTTTTGCTAGTAAAGAAATCACAATAAATTTCCGTTGCAAGTATAGTTTCTAAACCAACTAAAATTCTTTCGTACAAAAATTTGGTTGTCACAAGTAACAAACCCCTAATAAAATTGATAACCGAAGTATTTAAACCTCGGGTCGTCTCTCAAGGAATTGCAGGGAAGTGTGTTATTATTGGTTATGGGTTTTTTAGAGAATTTTTAGAGTTGGAGAATGGGAAAATAAATGATTATAAATTAAAGCAATGAAAATAAACGAGAGATTTTATGTAATTAAATTAAAAAGCTTTGGCTAGGAGAAGATTAATTGGAAGTTCTATACTTGTTGGATTTTCCAAGATTAATAGTAATAGGTTGTTGTTTCTACTTAGTAACCCTTACCGAATAAAGGAAAGTTAAGTAGGGAGCCAACTTCTATTCACAAATCCTAATCCTCTCCCTTGGGAAGGATTAGCGTTAGTGGCCAGAGAGCCAGCCAACAACTTCCAATTACAATTTAACTCTTGAGCCTTCCAACTCAAGGGTCTCCTATTAATCAACCCCAAAGTCAAGTTGAGAGCCTACTCCATTGACATGGATGCCTATTTCACATACATATTCAAGGGGTAGAAAGAAGACATAATAATCAAATTAATTGGAAGCAAGCAAACAGATAATGAAATTAAATGGAAAATTATTCTTTGCATTACTAAATCCTAAAATCAGAAATATTCATATGTAACTCGTGAATAAGATAAATGGAAATTAAAGGAGTAAGGAAATAGGAAATAGACTAGAATGATAAAGAGTTCAATGGAGGTAGTAACTCTTGTAATATCCAACTCAAAAGCATAAAACTAGGAATCCTAAAACCTAGAAAACTACATCTAAAACCTAAATTATAAATAATGAAAAGTGTCTCACTTGATTCCTCCACTCTGCAGCCTCTAATTTGTATTTTCTGGGCCAAAAATTTGGCCAGAAACAGCCGTCGCTGAAATTACATAGATGCGCGCGTCTGCGTCCAAGCTGCGTGTGCATCGCCTATCTATACAGCCACTATGGCAAATTATGTATCATTTCGAAACCGCGGACGTTAGCTTTCCAACGCAACTAGAACCGTCTCATTTGGACTTCTGTAGCTCAAGTTATGGTTAGTTAAGTACGAAGAGGTCAGGCTTGATAGCTTTGCAGTTCCTTCAGTTTCTTGTATTCCTTCCACTTTTGCATGCTTCCTTTCCATCCTCTAAGCCATTCCTCCCCTATAAACCCTGAAAACACTTAACACACATATCAAAGCATCGAATGGTAATAAGAGGGGATTAAATATAGCAAATTTAAGGCCAAAGAAGCATGTTTTCAATCATAGCACAAAATTAGGAAGGAAAATGTAAAACCATGCAATTAGTATGAATAAGTGTTCAAAGATTTGATAAAAACCACTCAATTGAGAACAAGATAACCATAAAATAGTAGTTTATCAGTAGGATCGCCAAGAGGATGACTTGCTAGAGCTTCACCCTCTGTCAGATTGAATGACCACGGGCAATGGCGTTTGACCTGTAGCAGAGGAGATCAATGACCATGGGCAATGACTTTGATCACTTACAGCCTGCCATAGAAGAAGATCATTTACAAGCAAAGAAGACAGTAATACTAGAGTTCATTCAGAAAGATAAAGCAACTCCAACTCTCAACTCTATTCCTATCCTTATTTCTACTTAACATCCAAATATTTGATATATGACATATAATCATTCAAGGTTTACATAAACTCTCTGATTCCGCCTGACTAAGATCTGCAAGACAACCATTGCTTGCTTCAAGCCACAATCCTCGTGGGATCGACCCTGATTCGCTCAGGTATTACTTGGACGACCAAGTGCACTTGCTGGTACTACTGCTGTACGAAAAGTGTGGGGTTTGTGTACACGCACACCAAGTTTTTGGGGTCGTTGCTGGGCATTGTTGAGTTTGGATAAACTGCCGGATTGTCTTGCTCCTTAGATCAGGTAAGTTTATTTTACATTATTTTAGTTGAGTCTTTTATTTTTATTTTCTTCTTCTTCAATTTTTCGAAAAATTCAAAAATCTTTTCAAAAATATTTTTATTTTCTTTGTTTAATTTTTTTCTTTGTTTGAGTCTTTTGTGTTTGTTCTTGTTGATTTTCACGTTTTCCTTGGGTCTTTCTTTCAAAAAAATTTTCAAAAATATTTTCTTCATTTTAATCTTGTTTCAATTTTTAAGTTTGGTGTTTTCTTGTTTATTTTCTTGTGTTTTTCGAAAATTTTGCTTTAGTTTTCTAAAAATTTTAAGTTTGGTATTCTTGTTGTGATCTTAAGTTCTTTGAGTCTTTAAATTTTGTTCTTTGTGTTCTTGTGAGTCTTCAAAGTGTTCTTGAGTCTTGTGTGTATTTTGATCTTAAAATTTTTAAGTTTGGTGTCCCTTGGTATTTCCTCCAAAATTTCAAAAATAAAGGGGCTCTAGATCTAAAAATTTTAAGTCTTGTGTCTTTTTTGTGTTTTTCTCTTTCATCATAAAAATAAAAAAGTTCTTTTCTAACTAATTCTAACCAAAATTTTCGAAATTAACAATAAAAATTCAGATTTTAATTTTAAATTTTTATCTTATCATATCTTGGTTATCAAGTTTTCAAAAATCAAATCTTTTCAAAAATAAAAAATCTCATCTTTTTCAAAAATCTTATCTTTTTCTTATCTTTTTCAAAATTCAAAAATCTTATCTTATCTTTTTCAAATTTCAATTTTAAAAATCATATCTTTTTTGAAATCAAATTTCAAAATCTTATCTTTTTCTAATTTCAAATTTTAATTTCAAATCTTTTCTTATCTTATCTTCTATTTTTATTTTTATTTTTATTTTTTCTTAATTAATATCTTATCTTCTCTCTCTTATTTTTCAAAACCTCCTAGCTAACTGTTCTCTTCCTTAATTTTCGAAAATCATCTCTCTTCTTTTTCAAAACCTCCTAACTAACTCCTTCTATTCTTAATTTTCGAAAATAATATCTTCTTCTCTCTCTCTTCTTTTTCAAAATTACCTAACTAACTCTCATCTCTCTTAAATTTCGAAAACTACTTCCTCTTCTCCCTCTTCTATGGTCGAAAATTCACTAACTAATTTTAAATATTTTTTAAATTATTTACTTAATTTTTGAAAACTAACTAATTAATTAAATAAAAATAAAAATATTTTAATTATTATTTACTTTTTCTATTTATACTTCTTCTCTTTCCATCTCTATTTATTCAAACTCTACTTCCTTCTCTACCTCTACCTCAACTTCTTTATCTTTTTTTCTTTTTTTTCCCCCTCTGTATTCTTCCTTCTCATCTTAATTACTTTTATCTCCTATTTCCAAGGTATTTTTCTTTTACTTCTTTTATTTCACTACAACAAATATGGCCTTTAGCAACGCCAAATTTTGCAACGCCTTAAAACCGTTCTCTTAGATAGGTTTAGACAACGGTTTTTTAAAGTGTTACTGTTGAATTTAGTTTTTCATCAATTTCTAGCAACAAATTAAAACCATTCTCTTTGACTATTTTAAAGAACGGTTTTATAACCGTTACCATGATTTGGCTTTAAGCAACGGTTTTTTATTGTTGTTTAAAGAATTGTACAAAAGAAACGCATTAAAACCGTTACCGAAATGCTACACTTTAAAACCGTTCCATTAGATGGTCTTAGACAACGGTTTTTACAGTGTTGTTGTTGAAGTTCATTTTTTCATTATGTTATAGTAACAAAATAAAACCGTTCTCTTTGACTATTTTAAAGAACAGTTTTACAACCATTACAACAATTATTTATGAAACAACCATTTTCTAATATTATTTAAATAATTATACAAATTAAACAATACTAATAAAAATAATTTCAAATAATTATATAAATTGAAACTATTTTTCTATAAATACTGAGTTTATAAAATACTCAAAAACTATTGTTATAAATAAATAACAAATATTATTTTAAAAAAATAAAATTAAAATAAATTTATTATAAATATTATATATTATTATAAATATATAAAAAATATTATATTTTAAAACAAGCTTGAATGCATATCTCTTAGCCTCCTGATCTACGATCAGAGTCTTCGTGGTATAGGCTAGAATTATTGGCGGCCATTCTTGAGATCTGCAAAGTCTAAACCTTGTCTGTGGTATTCCGAGTAGGATCTGGGATGTGATGACTGTGACGAGCTTCAAACTCGCGAGTGTTGGGCGTGTGACAGACGCAAAAGGATCAATGGATCCTATTCCAACATGATCGAGAACCGACAGATGATTAGCCGTGCGGTAACAGTGCATTTGGACCATTTTCACTGAAGGACGGGAAGTAGCCATTGACAACGGTGATGCCCAACATACAGCTTGCCATGGAAAGGAGTATGAATGATTGGATGAAAGCAGTAGAAAAGTAGAGGTTCAGAAGGAACAAAAGCATCTCCATACGCTTATCTGAAATTCTCACCAATGAATTGCATAAGTATCTCTATCCTATTTTATATTTTATATCATAATTATCAAAATCCCATAACCATTTCAATCTGCCTGACTAAGATTTACAAGATGACCATAGCTTGCTTCAAGCCGACAATCTCCGTGGGATCGACCCTTACTCATGTAAGGTTTATTACTTGGATGACCCAGTGCACTTGTTGGTTAGTTGTATCGAAGTTGTGAAAAAGAATTTGAGATTATGAATGTGCGTACTGAGTTTTTGGCGCCGTTGCTAGAGATCACAATTTCGTGCACCAAGTTTTTGGCGCTGTTGCCGGGGATTGTTCGAGTTTGGACAACTGACGGTTCATCTTGTTGCTCAGATTAGGTAATTTTATTTTATTTTTAAAGCTTTTTACTTTCGAAAAATTTTCAAAAAAAAAATAAATTATTCTATGGCTTCAGGATTTTTAAGAATGAATTCTAGAGTTTCATGAGATATGTTGAATCTTGGCTGGTTGTTAAGCCATGTCTAATCTTCTGGACTGAGGTTTCAACTATCCTTAGAAGAGCTTCTTTGTCTTTCTCAGCAAATTAGCTATTGTATGTAATGATCTGCTAAAGCTTGGCTGGCTATTGACCATGTCTAGTGTTTTGGAATGAAGCTTTCACTGAAAGCTTGGCTGGCTAGTAAGCCATGTCTAATTCCTGGACCGGAGCTTTAGACTAACATTGCATGATTCCTGGAATTCTCATTAAAAATTTTGAAATCCTTATTTTCTCTTTTTCCAATTAATTTTTGAAAAATACCAAAAAAATTTAATAAAATCATAAAAACAAAAAAATTTGATGTTTCTTGTTTGAGTCTAGTGTCAAATTTTAAGTTTGGTGTCAATTGCATATTTTTTATTTCCTAAAAATTTTTTTCGAAAAACACATGCATTGAGTTTTGTTCTTCATGATCTTCAAGTTGTTCTTGATGATGTTCTTTGTTTGATCCTTGCATTCTTATGTTTTGTGTCTTTTCTTGTTTTTCATATGCGTTTTCAATTTGTTAGTGTCTAAAGTTTGAAAATTTCTAAGTTTGGTGTCCTGCATTTTTTTCTTTTCTTAAAAATTTTCAAAAATAAGTCTTGATGTTCATCTTGACATTCAAAGTGTTCTTGGTATTCATCTTGACATTCAAGGTGTTCTTGCATGCATTTTTATTTTGATCTTAAATTTTTATGTGTGTTTCATTTTTGTTGTTTAATAGAAAAAGAGAAAAACATAAAAATGATATCTTTCCTTTTTTCTCTCTCCTCATTAACAATCAAAAATAAAAAAAAAATATCTTTTCCTTATTTTGCTCATAATTTTCGAAAATTTGGTTTGATTTAGTCAAAAGTTTTAAAAATCTAGTTGTTTCTTATGAGTCAAGTCAAATTTTCAATTTAAAAATCCTATCTTTTCAAAACTTTTTCAAAATTAAATCTTTTTCATTTTCTATAGATATTTTCGAAAACTTAAAAAAAAATTTCATTTTTCAAAATCTTTTTCTTATCTTTATCTCATATTTTCGAAAATATGCTAGCATTTAATATTTTGATTCAAAAATTTTAAGTTTGTTACTTGCCTAGTAAGAAAGGTTCAATCTTTAAATTTTAGAATCATATATTTTTGTTTCTTGTTAGTCAAGTAATTAACTTTAAATCAAATCTTTTTCAATTTCATTTTCAAAATGAAATTTTCAATCATATCTTCTTCAAAATCAATTTCAAAATCTTTTCTAACTTCTTATCTTTTCAAAATTGATTTTCAAATCTTTTTCAATTAACTACTTAACTTTTTGTTTGATTTTAAAAGTTTTCTATTTCAATCATATCTTTTTCAAAACCACCTAACTAATTTTCGAAAACTCCTCCCCATTATTTTCAAAATTCCTTTTAATTAACTAATTATTTTAAATTTTAATTTTAATTTTATTCCTTTTTATAATTTTCGAATTCTAACTAATATTTAAAATAAAAACAAAAATATTTTTATTTTATTTTATTTAATTTTCGAATTTTTCTCTTCTCCTTCTTCTATTCTTCTCTTCTACTTACATAAAGGAATCTCTATACTGTCACATAGAGGATTCCTCTTCTTTTCTGTTCTCTTCTTTTTCATATGAGCAGGAACAGGGACAAAGACATTCTAATTGAAGCTGATCCTGAACCTGAAAGGACTCTTAAGAGGTAACTAAGAGAAGCTAAAGCACAACCCTCTGGAAAGGACCTGACAGAAATTTTCGAAAAAGAAGGAGACATGGCTGAACCCAACAACAATGGTGAAGATGCAAGGAAGATGCTTGGTGACTTTATTGCACCCTCTTCTGACTTCTGTGGAAGAAGCATCTCAATTCCTGTAATTGGAACAAACAACTTTGAGCTTAAGCCTCAATTAGTTTCTCTAATGCAGCAGAATTGCAAGTATCATGGACTTCCATTGGAAGATCCTCATCAGTTTTTAGCTGAATTCTTGCAAATCTGTGACACTATCAAGACCAATGGAGTTGATCCCAAGGTCTACAGACTTATGCTTTTCCCTTTTGCTGTAAGAGACAGAGCTAGAACATGGTTGGATTCACAACCTAAGGATAGCCTGAACTCTTAGGATAAGCTGGTCAGTGCTTTCCTGGCCAAATTCTTTCCACCTCAAAAGATGAGCAAGCTTAGAGTGGAAATCCAAACCTTCAGACAGAAGGAAGGAAAATCCCTCTATGAAGCTTGGGAAAGATACAAGCAACTGATAAAAAGGTGTCCTACTGACATGCTTCCAAAATAGAGCATCATATGTATATTCTATGATGGTCTGTCTGAGTTGTCAAAAATGTCATTGGACCATTCTGCAGGAGGATCTCTTCACGTGAAAACCCCTGTAGAAGCTCAGGAACTCATTGAAATGGTTACAAATAACCAGTTCATGTACACCTCTTAGAGGAATCCTGTGAACAATGGGACGCTTCAGAAGAAGGGAGTTCTTGAAATTGATACTATGAATGCCATATTAGCTCAGAATAAAATATTGACTCAGCAAGTCAATATGATTTCTCAGAGTCTGAATGGATTGCAAGCTGCATCCAACAGTACTAAAGAAGCATCTTCTGAAGAAGAAGCTTATGATCCTGAGAACCCTGCAATAGCAAAGGTGAATTACATGGGAGAACCCGATGGAAATACCTATAATCCTTCATGGAAAAATCATCCAAATTTCTTATGGAAGGACCAATAGAAGCCTCAAAAAGGCTTCAATAATAATGGTGGAAGAAATAGGTTTAGCAATAGAAAGTCTTTTCCATCATCTTCTTAGCAACATACAGAGAATTCTGAATAGAGCCATTCTGGCATGGCAACCATAGTCTCTGATCTATGCAAGACCACACTAAATTTCATGAATGAAACAAGGTCCTCCATTAGAAATTTGGAGGCACAGGTGGGTCAGCTAAGTAAGAAGATTACTGAAACTCCTCTCAGTACTCTCCCAAGCAATACAGAAGAAAATCCCAAGAGAGAGTGCAAGGCCATAACCATAACCAACATGGCCGAACCTGGAGAGAGTGAGGAGGACGTGAGTCCCAGTGAGAAAAGCCTCATGGGACGTCCTCTGGATAGAAAGGAGTTTCCCTTTGAGGAACCAAATAAATCTGAGGCTCCTACAGAGACCATAGAAATTCCATTAAACTTTTTTCTGCCATTCATGAGCTCTGATGAATATTCTTCCTCTGAAGAGGATGAAGGCATTATTGAAGAGAAAATTGCTCAATATCTAGGAGCAATCATGAAGCTGAATGCTAAGTTATTTGGTAATGAGACTTGGGAGGATGAACCCCCATTGCTCATCAATGAACTGAGTGATCTGGTTCAACTGAAATTACCTCAGAAGAAACAGGATCCTGGAAAGTTCTTAATACCTTGTACCATAGGCACCATGACCTTTGAGAAGGCTCTATGTGACCTGGGGTCAGGGATAAACCTCATGCCACTCTCTGTAATGGAGAAACTGGGAATCTTTGAGGTACAAGCTGCAAGAATCTCACTAGAGATGGCAGACAAATCAATAAAACAGGCTTATGGACTAGTAGAGGACGTGTTAGTGAAGGTTGAAGGCCTTTACATCCCTGCTAATTTCATAATCCTAGACACTGGGAAGGATAAGGATGAATCCATCATCCTTGGCAGACCATTCCTAGCCACAGCAAAAGCTGTGATTGATGTTGACAGAGGAGATTTGGTCTTTCAATTGAATGAGGGCTACCTTGTATTTAAGACTCAAGGTTCTCCTTCTGTAACCATGGAGAGGAAGCATGAAAAGCTTCTCTCAGTACAGAGTCAAATAAAACCTCCATATTCAAACTCTAAGTTTGGTGTTGGGAGGCCATAACCAAACTCTAAGTTTGGTGTTGAGAGGCCCAACATTGCTCTGATTTTCTGTGAGGCTCCATGAGAGCTCACTGTCAAGCTATTGACATTAAAGAAGCGCTTGTTGGGAGGCAACCCAATGTTATTTAATTATATCTATTTATTTTCCATTGCTATTTTATGTTTTCTTTAGGTTGATGATCATGTGAAGTCACAAAAACGACTGAAAAATCAAAAATAGAATTAAAAACGACATTAAAAATAGCTCACCCTGGAGGAAGAGCTTACTGGCGTTTAAACGCCAGTAAGAAGCATCAAACTGGCGTTTAACGCCAAAAAGAAGCATCAAGCTGTCCTTAAATGCCAGAAATAAGCACCAGACTGGCGTTTAACGCCAGAACAGAGCATGGAATTGGCATTTAACGCCAAGAATGGGAAAAAAGCTGGTGTTAAACGCCAGAAACAAGCAGCAAGCTGGCGTTTAACGCCAGACATGCATTCTAAAAGCGTTTTGCACGCCTAAATGGAGCAGGGATGCTAAGTCTTTGACCCCTCTGGATCTGTGGATCCCACAGGATCCCCACCTACCCCACATCTTCTTCTTTCCTCTTTCCACCTTTTCATAACACTCTTCCCCAAATACCCTTCACCAATCAGCTCCATACCTCTTCCCCAAATACCCTTCACCACTCACATCCATCCAATCTTCCCCATAAACCCCACCTACCTCCAAAATTCAAATTCTTATCCCTCCCAAACCTAACCCTAATGGCTGAAACCTACCCTCCCCCTACCCCTATATAAACCCCTTAACACTACTCCATTTTCACACATCACAAACACTACTTCCCCCCTTGGCCGAATACACTCTCTCACTCCATCTCCTCCATTTTCTTCTTCTTCTACTACTTTCTTTCTTCTTTTGCTCGAGGACGAGCAAACCTTTTAAGTTTGGTGTGGTAAAAGCATTGCTTTTTGTTTTTCCATAACCATTAATGGCACCTACGGCCAGAGAAACCTCAAGAAAGAGGAAAGGGAAGGCAATTGCTTCCACCTCTGAGTCATGGGAGATGGAGAGATTCATCTCAAAGGTCCATCAAGACCACTTCTATGAAGTTGTGGCCAAGAAAAAGGTGATCCCTGAGGTCCCTTTTAAGCTCAAAAAGAGCGAGTATCTGGAGATCCGACAAGAGATTAGAAGAAGAGGATGGGAAGTACTCTCCAATCCTATTCAACAAGTTGGAATCTTAATGGTTCAAGAGTTCTATGCAAATGCACGGATCACTAGGAACCATGATCAAAGTATGAACCCGAATCCAAACAATTGGCTTACAATGGTTCGGGGGAAATACTTAGATTTCAGTCTGGAAAATGTAAGGTTGGCGTTCAACTTGCCAATGATGCAAGAAAATCCACGCCCCTATGGTGTGCGAAATCGTGATCATTCCATTCCTTGGTAACGGCGCTAAAAACTCAATACGCACGTTCATGATCTTATATCTATTTCACAACTTCGTACAACTAACCAGCAAGTGTACTGGGTCATCCAAGTAATAAACCTTACGTGAGTAAGGGTCGATCCCACGGAGATTGTCGGCTTGAAACAAGCTTTGGTCACTTTGTAAATCTCAGTCAGGCGGATTCAAATGTATTAAGAGATGATAGTGGACAAAAATTAAATAAAATATAAAATAGGATAGTGGTACTTATGTAATTCATTGGGGAGAATTTCAGATAAGTGTATAGAGATGCTTTCAGTCCTCTGATCTCTGCTTTCCTGCTGTCTTCATCCAATCAATCCTACTCCTTTCCATGGCAAGCTTTATGTAGGGCATCACCGTTGTCAATGGCTACATCCCATCCTCCTGTGAAAATGGTCCAATGCCCTGTCACTGCATGGCTAATCATCTGTCGGCTCTCGATTATACTAGAATAGGATTTACTATCCTTTTGCGTCTGTCACTACGCCCAGCACTCGCGAGTTTGAAGCTCGTCACAGCTATCCCTTCCCAGATCCTACTCGGAATACCACAGACAAGGTTTAGACTTTCCGGATCTCAGGAATGGCCATCCATGGGTTCTAACTTATACCACGAAGACATTAATAACTCGGACTCGGTCCCCTATATTAGATATCCAAGAGATATGCATTCAATTTAAGGTAGAACAGAAGTGGTTGTCAGGCACGCGTTCATAAGTTGAGAATGATGATGACTATCATGACCATCACATCCATCATATTAAAGTGCGAATGAATATCTTAGAAGCGGAATAAGTTGAATTGAATAGAAAAACAGTAGTACTTTGCATTAATCCTTGAGGAACAGCAGAGCTCCACACCTTAATCTATGGTGTGTAGAAACTCTATCGTTGAAAATACATAAGTGAAAGGTCCAGGAATGGCCGAGAGGCCAGCCCCCAAAACGTGATCAAAGGATCAAGAGATAATCCGAAGATGTAAATACAATAGTAAAAAATCCTATTTATACTAGACTAGCTACTAGGGTTTACAGAAGTAAGTAATTGATGCAGAAATTCACTTCCGGGGCCCACTTGGTGTGTGCTTGGGCTGAGCATGAAGCTTTCACGTGCAGAGGCTTCTTTTGGAGTTGAACACTAAGTTGTAACGTATTTTTGGCGTTCAACTCTGGTTCATGACGTGTTTCTGGCGTTTAACTCAAGACTGCAGCATAGAACTGGCGTTCAACGCCCTTTTGCGTCGTCTAAACTTAGGCAAAGTATGGACTATTATATATTGCTGGAAAGCCTTGGATGTCTAATTTCCAACGCCATTAAGAGCGCCCCATTTGGAGTTCTGTAGCTCCAGAAAATCCACTTTGAGTGCAAGGAGGTCAGAATCCAACAACATCAGTAGTCCTTCTTCAACCTCTGAATCTGATTTTTGCTCAAGTCCCTTAATTTCAGCCAGAAAATACCTGAAATCACAGAAAAACACATAAACTCGTAGTAAAGTCCAGAAATGTGAATTTAACATAAATACTAATAAAAACATCCCTAAAAGTAACTAGATCCTACTAAAAACATACTAAAAACAATGCCAAAAAGCGTATAAATTATCCGCTCATCACAACACCAAACTTAAATTGTTGCTTGTCCCCAAGCAACTGAAAATCAAATAGGATAAGAAGAAGAGAATATAATATAAATTCCAAAATATCAATAAAACATAGCTCCAATCAGATGAGCGGGACTTGTAGCTTTTTGCCTCTTGAATAGTTTTGGCATCTCACTTTATCCATTGAGGTTCAGAATGATTGGCATCTATAGGAACTCAGAGTTCAGATAGTGTTATTGATTCTCCTAGTTCAATATGTTGATTCTTGAACACAGCTACTTTATGAGTCTTGGCCGTGGCCCTAAGCACTTTGTTTTCCATTATTACCACCGGGTACATAAATGCCACAGACACATAATTGGGTGAACCTTTTTAGATTGTGACTCAGCTTTGCTAAAGTCCCCAATTAGAGGTGTCTAGGGTTCTTAAGCATACTCTTCTTTTGCTTTGGACCTTGACTTTAACCGCTCAGTCTCAAGTTTTCACTTGACACCTTCACGCCACAAGCACATAGTTAGGGACAGCTTGGTTTAGCCGCTTAGGCCAGGATTTTATTCCTTTAGGCCCTCCTATCCACTGATGCTCAAAGCCTTGTGATCCTTTTTATTTACCCTTGCCTTTTGGTTTTAAGGGTTATTGGCTTTTTGCTATTGCCTTTTGGTTTTAAGAGCTTTTGGCTTTTTCTGCTTGCTTTTTCTCGTTTTTTTTCCTACAAGCTTTTGTATTCACTGCTTTTTCTTGCTTCAAGAATCATTTTTATGATTTTTCAGATTATCAAATAACATATCTCCTGTTCATCATTCTTTCAAGAGCCAACATATTTAACATTCTAAAACACCAACTTCAAAAGACATATGCACTGTTCAAGCATTCATTCAGAAAACAAAAAGTATTGTCTCCACATCAATATAATTAAACTAAGTTCAAGGATAAATTCGAAACTCATGTACTTCTTGTTCTTTTGAATTAAAAATATTTTTCATTTAAGAGAGGTGATGGATTCATAGGACATTCATAACTTTAGGACAAAGTTACTAAATACTAATGATCATGTAATAAGACACTAACATAGATAAGCACTTAACATAAAAATGAAAAACAGAAAATTTGAGAACAAGGAATGAGTCCACCTTAGTGATGGTGGCATTTTCTTCTTGAGGAACCAATGATGTCCTTCAGCTCTTCTATGTCTCTTCCTTGTCTTTGTTGTTCTTCCCTCATTGCTCTTTGATCTTCTCTAATTTCATGGAGGATGATTGAGTGCTCTTGATGTTCCACCCTTAGTTGTCCCATGTTGGAACTTAGTTCTCCTAGGGAGGCGTTGATTTGCTCCCAAAAGTTCTGTGGAGGAAAGTGCATTCCTTGAGGCATCTCAGGGATTTCTTGGTGATGAGCTTCTTTATGCGTCTCTTGAGATCCATGAATAGGTTCTCTTGTTTGCTCCATCCTTTTCTTAGTGATGGGCTTGTCCTCATCAATGAGGATATCTCCCTCTATGTCAATCCCAGCCGAATTGCATAGATGGAAAATGAGGTGAGGAAAAGCTAACCTTGCCATAGTGGAGGACTTGTCAGCCACCTTATAGAGTTCTTGAGGTATAATCTCATGAACTTCCACCTCTTCTCCAATCATGATGCTATGGATCATGATGGCCCGGTCTATAGTAACTTCAGACCGGTTGCTAGTGGGAATGATTGAGCATTGAATGAACTCCAACCATCCTCTAACTACAGGCTTAAGGTCCAGTCTTCTCAGTTGAACCGGTTTGCCTTTTGAGTCAATCTTCCATTGAGCTCCTTCCACACATATGTCCATGAGGGCTTGGTCCAACCTTTGATCAAAGTTGACTCTCCTTGTGTAGGGGCGTGCGTTCTCTTCCATCATTGGCAAGTCGAACGCCAACCTCACATTTTCCGGACTAAAATCTAAGTATTTCCCCCGAATCATGGTGAGATAATTCTTTGGGTTCGGGTTCTTACTTTGATCATGATTCCTAGTGATCCATGCATTAGCATAGAACTCTTGAACCATTAGAATTCCAACTTGTTGGATGGGGTTTGTTAGAACTTCCCAACCTCTTCTTTGGATCTCATGTCGGATCTCCGGATACTCATTTTTCTTGAGTTTGAAAGGGACCTCGGGGATTACCTTCTTCTTGGCCACAACATCATAGAAGTGGTCTTGATGGGCTTTGGAGATGAATCTTTCCATTTCTCATGACTCGGAGGTGGAAGCTTTTGTCTTCCCTTTCCCTTTTCTAGAGGATTCTCCGGTCTTAGGTACCATCAATGGTAATGGAAAAACAAAAAGCTTATGCTTTTACCACACTAAACTTAGAATATTACTCGCCCTCAAGCAAGAGAAGAAAGAAGAGAAGAAGAAGAAGAAGATATGGAAGAGAGGGAGAGAGGGTTGTGTTTCGGCCAAAAAGGGGATGGGAGGGTTGTGTTGTGTGAAAATGAAGAAGAATGGAGGGGTTTATATAGTGGAGGGAGAGGGGTTAGGGTTCGGCCATATGGGGTGGGTTTGGGTGGGAAAGTGATTTTGAATTTTGAAGGTAGGTGGGGTTTATGAGGTAGGTTTATGGGGAAAAGTGGATGGATGTGAGTGGTGAAGGGGTAGTAGGGAAGAGAGCTTGAGGTGTTTGGTGAAGGGTTTTGGAGAAGGGTGTTTATTGGGAAGAGAGGATGAATGAGAAGAGGGAAGAGTATGAGTGGAGGTAGGTGGGGATCCTGTAGGATCCACAGATGCTGAGATGATCCTATGAGGTCCACAGATCCTGAGGTGTCAAGGATTTACATCCCTGCACCATTGAGGCATGTAAAATGCCTTTGCATGCAATTCTGGCATTTAAACGCCGAATTGATGCTTGTTCTGGGCGTTCAACGCCCAGATGCAGCATGTTTCTGGCGTTGAACGCCAGTTCTATGCTTATTTCTGGCGTTCAGCGCTAGCTTTCCTCAGTGTGCATTCCTGGCGTTGAACACCAGCCAGATGCTCCTTACTGGCGTTTAAACGCCAGTAAGCCCTTCCTCTAGGGTGTGATTTTTCTTCTGCTGTTTTTGATTCTGTTTTTGATTTTTCTACTTATTTTGTGACTCCACATGCTCATGAACCTAATAAAACATGAAAGAACAATAAGAATGAAAATAAAATTAGATAAATAAAAATTGGTTTGCCTCTCAACAAGCGCTTCTTTAATGTCAATAGCTTGACAGTGGGCTCTCATGGAGCCACACAGGTGATCAGGTCAATTTTATAGACTCCCAACACCAAACTTAGAGTTTGGATATGGGAGTTCAACACCAAACTTAGAGTTTGGCTGAGGCCTCCCAACACCAAACTTAGAGTTTGACTGTGGGGGCTTTAGTTGACTCTGTACTGAGAGAAGCTTTTCATGCTTCCTCTCCATTGTTACAGAAGGAGATTCTTGAGTTTTAAACACAAGGTTGTCCTCATTCAGTTGAAGGATCAATTCTCCTCTGTCTACATCAATCACAGCTCTTGCTGTGGCTAGGAAGGGTCTTCCAAGGATGATGGATTCATCCTCATCCTTCCCAGTATCTAGGATTATGAAATCAGCAGGGATGTAAAGGCCTTCAACCTTTACTAACATGTCCTCTACTTGTCCATAAGCCTATTTTCTGGAATTGTCTGCCATCTCTAATGAGATTCTAGCAGCTTGTACCTCAAAGATTCCCAGTTTTTCCATTACAGAGAGTGGCATGAGGTTTATTCCTGACCCCAGGTCACATAGAGCCTTCTCAAAGGTCATGGTGCCTATGGTACAAGGTATTAGGAACTTTCCAGGATCCTGTTTCTTCTGAGGCAATCTCAGTTGATCCAATGCATTTAGTTCATTGGTGAACAGGGGAGGTTCATCTCCCCAAGTCTCATTACCAAATAAATTGGCATTCAGCTTCATGATTGCACCAAGGTACTTGGCAACTTGCTCTTTAGTAACATCCTCATTCTCTTCAGAAGAAGAATACTCATCAGAGCTCATGAAGGGTATAAGGAGGTTCAATGGAATCTCTATGGTCTCTAAATGAGCCTCAGATTCCTTTGGTTCCTCAAAGGGAAACTCCTTCTTGATCACTGGACGTCCCAGGAGGTCTTCCTCACTGGGATTCACGTCCTCTTCCTCCCTTGTAGGTTCGGCCATATTGGTTATATCAATGGCCTTGCACTCTCTCTTTGGATTCTCTTCTGTATTACTTGGGAGAGTACTAGGAGGGGTTTCAGTGATCTTCTTACTCAGCTGGCCCACTTGTGCCTCCAAATTTCTAATGGATGACCTTGTTTCATTCATGAAACTCAGAGTGGCCTTAGATAGATCAGAGACTAAGTTTGCTAAGCTAGATGGATTCTGCTCAGAATTCTCTGTCTGTTGCTGAGTGGATGATGGAAAAGGTTTACTATTGTTAAACTTGTTTCTTCCACCATTAGTAAAGCCTTGTTGAGGCTTTTGTTGATCCTTCCATGAGAAATTTGGGTGATTTCTCCATGAGGGGTTATAGGTTTTCCCATAGGGTTCACCCATGTAATTTACCTCTGCTATTGCAGGGTTCTCAGGATCATAAGCCTCTTCTTCAGAAGATGCCTCTTGAGTACTGTTGGATGCAGCTTGCATTCCATTCAGACTCTGAGAAATCATATTGACCTGCTGAGTCAATATTTTATTCTGGGTCAATATGGCATTCAGAGTATCAATTTCAAGAACTCCCTTCTTTTGAGGCGTCCCATTACTCACAGGATTCCTCTCAGAAGTGTACATAAACTGGTTATTAGCAACCATGTCAATGAGTTCTTGAGCTTCTGCAGGCATTTTCTTTAGGTGAATGGATCCACCTGCAGAAGTATCCAATGACATCTTAGCTAATTCAGACAGACCATCATAGAATATATCCAAGATGGTCCATTCTGAAAGCATGTCAGAAGGACACTTTTTGGTCAGTTGCTTATATCTCTCCCAAGCTTCATAGAGGGATTCAACTTCTTTCTGTCTGAAGGTTTGAACATCCACTCTAAGCTTACTCAGCTTTTGAGGAGGAAAGAACTTGGCTAAGACAGTCGTGACCAGCTTATCCCAAGAGTTTAGGCTATCTTTAGGTTGAGAATCCAACCATATTTTAGCTCTGTCTCTCACAGCAAAAGGGAAAAGCATGATCCTGTAGACTTCTGGATCTACTCCATTAGTCTTAACAGTATCACATATCTGCAAGAATTCAGTTAAGAACTGAAAAGGATCTTCAGATGGAAGTCCATGAAACTTGCAGTTCTGTTGCATCAGAGAAACTAATTGACGTTTCAGCTCAAAAGTGTTTGCTCCAATGGCAGGAATGGAGATGCTTCTTCCATGTAAATTGGAGTTAGGTGCAGTAAAGTCACCAAGCATCCTTCTTGCATTATTATTTTTTTCGGCTGCCATCTCCCCTTCTTGTTCGAAAATTCCTGTAAGGTTGTCTCTGGATTGTTGTGTTTTAGCTTCTCTTAGTTTCCTTTTCAGAGTCCTTTCAGGTTCAGGGTCTGCTTCAACAAGAATGTTCTTGTCCTTGCTCCTGCTCATGTGAAAAAGTAGAGGACTAAAGATACCAGGGATCCTCTTTACCACAGTATAGAGGTTCCCTTGTGTGAGTAGAAGAAAAGAAGAATAAGAATGTAGAAGAGAAGAATTCGAACTCAGAGGAGAGGAAGGGGTTCGAATTTCGGGTGAAGAGAAGTGTTAGTAGATGAATAAATAAATAGAAGGATATGAGAGAGAGAATTTCGAAAATTAAATTTCGAAAAAGAGTTAATGATTTTCGAAAATTAAGATAAAATTAAAATTAAAATTAAAAATTTTGAAACAATTAATTAATTAAAAAGAATTTTTGAAAAAGAGGGAGGTATTTTCGAAGATTAGAGAGGGAAGAGTAGTTAGGTGGTTTTGAAAAAGATAAGAAACAAACAAAAAGTCAATTAGTTAGTTGAAACAAATTTTGAAAATCAATTTTTAAAAGATAAGAAGATAAGAAGTTAGAAAAGATATTTGAAAAAGATATGATATGAAAAGGTATGATTAAAAAGATATGATTTTGAAAAAGATAAGATAAAAAGATATTTTTGAAAAGATATGATTGAAATTAGTTTTGAAAAAGATTTGATTTTTAAAATCACAATTAATAACTTGATTCACAAGAAATCACAAGATATGATTCTAGAACTTAAAGTTTGAATCTTTCTTAGCAAGTAAGTAACAAACTTGAAATTTTTGAATCAAAACATTAATTGTTGATGATATTTTCGAAAATATGATATAAAATTAAGAAAAAGATTTTTGAAAACTATTTTTAAAATTTTCGAAAATAAATAAGAAAAATGAAAAAGATATGATTTTTGAAAAAGATAAGATTTTTAAATTGAAAATTTGATTTGACTCATAAGAAACAACTAAATTTTAAAAAAATTTTGAAAAAGTCAACTCAAATTTTCGAATTTATGAGAAGAAAAAGGGGGAAGATATATATATTTTTTTATTTTTTGAATTTTTAATGAAGAAAGAGAAAAACATGAAAAAGACTCAGTGCATGAGAATTTTAGATCAAAACAATGAATGCATGCAAGAACACTATGAATGTCAAGATGAACACCAAGAACACTTTGAAGATCAAGATGAACATTAAGACTTATTTTTGAAAATTTTTAATGAAAGAAAAACATGCAAGACACCAAACTTAGAAATCTTTAATGCTTAGACACTATGAATGCAAAGATGCACATGAAAAATAACAAAAGACACAAAATAAGAAAACATCAAGATCAAACAAGAAGACTTACCAAGAACATCTTGAAGATCATGAAGAACACTATGAATGCATGAATTTTCGAAAAATGCATAAATTTTTAGAAAAAATGCAATTGACACCAAACTTGAAATTGACTCAAGACTCAAACAAGAAACACAAAATATTTTTGATTTTATGATTTTATTAAATTTTTTTTTGGATTTTTTGTATATTTTTATTTTTTTTTTAAAAACCTATATGGAAAAGGAAGCAATGAATTCATAGTCCTCAATCAAGATTCCAGGAATCATACCAAGTTAGTCTAAAGCTTGATGGCCAGCCAAACTTCAGCATACCATTTTGAAACTTTAGAATTCATTCTTAAAAATTTTAAAATAATTTTCGAAAACAAAGGAAAAATTTTTTTGAAAGATTTTTGAAGAAATTTTTTTTTTTGAAAATAAAACAAAAAGAAAATTACCTAATCTGAGCAACAAGATGAACCGTCAGTTGTCCAAACTCGAACAATCCCCAGCAACGGCGCCAAAAACTTGTGTGCGAAATCGTGATCATTCCATTCCTTGGTAACAGCGCTAAAAGCTCAATACGCACGTTCATGATCTTATATCTGTTTCACAACTTCGTACAACTAACCAGCAAGTGCACTGGGTCGTCCAAGAAATAAACCTTACGTGAGTAAGGGTCGATCCCACGGAGATTGTCGGCTTGAAGCAAGCTATGGTCACCTTGTAAATCTCAGTCAGGCGGATTCAAATGTATTAAGAGATAATAGTGGACGAAAATTTAATAAAATATAAAATAGGATAGTGGTACTTATGTAATTCATTGGTGAGAATTTCAGATAAGCGTATAGAGATGCTTTCGTTCCTCTGATCTCTGCTTTCCTGCTGTCTTCATCCAATCAATCCTACTCCTTTCCATGGCAAGCTTTATGTAGGGCATCACCGTTGTCAATGGCTACATCCCATCCTCCTGTGAAAATGGTCCAATGCGCTGTCACTGCATGGTTAATCATCTGTCGGTTCTCGATCATACTGGAATAGGATTTACTATCCTTTTGCGTCTGTCACTACGCCCAGCACTCGCGAGTTTGAAGCTCGTCACAGCCATCCCTTCCCAGATCCTACTCGGAACACCACAGACAAGGTTTAGACTTTCCGGATCTCAGGAATGGCCATCCATGGGTTCTAACTTATACCACGAAGACACTAATAACTCGGACTCGGTACCCTGTATTAGATATCCAAGAGATATCCATTCAATCTAAGGTAGAACGGAAGTGGTTGTCAGGCACGCGTTCATAAGTTGAGAATGATGATGACTGTCATGACCATCACATCCATCATATTGAAGTGCGAATGAATATCTTAGAAGCGAAATAAGTTGAATTGAATAGAAAAACAGTAGTACTTTGCATTAATCCTTGAGGAACAACAGAGCTCCACACCTTAATCTATGGTGTGTAGAAACTCTACCGTTGAAAATACATAAGTGAAAGGTCCAGGCATGGCCGAGAGGCCAGCCCCCAAAACGTGATCAAAGGATCAAGAGATAATCCAAAGATGTAAATACAATAGTAAAAAGTCCTATTTATACTAGACTAGCTACTAGGGTTTACAGAAGTAAGTAATTGATGCAGAAATTCACTTCCGGGGCCCACTTGTTGTGTGCTTGGGCTGAGCATGAAGCTTTCACGTGCAGAGGCTTCTTTTGGAGTTGAATGCCAAGTTGTAACGTGTTTTTGGCGTTCAACTCTGGTTCATGACGTGTTTCTGGCGTTTAACTCCAGACTGCAGCATAGAACTGGCGTTCAACGCCCTTTTTCGTCATCTAAACTCGGGCAAAGTATGGACTATTATATATTTCTGGAAAGCCCTGGATGTCTACTTTCCAACGCCATTGAGAGCGCACCATTTGGAGTTCTGTAGCTCTAGAAAATCCACTTTGAGTACAGGGAGGTCAGAATCTAACAGCATCAGCAGTCCTTCTTCAACCTCTGAATCTGATTTTTGCTCAAGTCCCTCAATTTCAGCCAGAAAATACCTGAAATCATAGAAAAATACACAAACTCATAGTAAAGTCCAGAAATGTGAATTTAACATAAAAACTAACAAAAACATCCCTAAAAGTAACTAGATCCTACTAAAAACATACTAAGGGCTCGTTTGGAT
The DNA here is from genome assembly GCF_003086295.3 of Arachis hypogaea. Taxonomy (NCBI): domain Eukaryota; kingdom Viridiplantae; phylum Streptophyta; class Magnoliopsida; order Fabales; family Fabaceae; genus Arachis; species Arachis hypogaea. The sequence continues at coordinate 62,960,077 of NC_092053.1, forward strand.
AGGTTCATAAGTGACCTTTTTTAACTTTTAACTTATGAAAAGGTATAGTATTAATGTCTGGTACAATTTTCAAAACAAAATTGTAACTTTCTAAAAAGCTATTTTGGTGCTTAAGGAGAAGTTAAAAAAAATGACTTCTCTCATAATAAAAAGCTTTTTATCACTTTTCTCTTAAAATAAGTATTTTTAGAATTAAGAAACCAAACACAAAATAACTTATTTATAAGCTACTTTTAATATAAACATTTATTGTTTAAGATATTTCTTCAAAAGTAACTTAATTAAGTTGTTTATCCAAACTGGGCCTAAAAACAATGCCAAAAAGCGTATAAATTATCCGCTCATCACCCTACACTAGAAGGGTTAACTTTGATCAAAGGTTGGACCAAGTTCTCATGGACATATGTGTGGAAGGAGCTCAATGGAAAGTTAACTCAAGAGGCAAGCCGGTTCAATTGAAAAGACCAGACCTTAAGCCTGTAGCTAGAGGATGGTTGAAGTTCATTCAACGCTCAATCATTCCCACTAGCAACCGGTCTGAAGTTACTATAGACCGGGCCATTATGATCCATAGTATCATGATTGGGGAGGAAGTGGAAGTTCATGAGATTATACCTCAAGAACTCTACAAGGTGGCTGACAAGTCATCCACTTTGGCAAGGTTAGCCTTTCCTCACCTCATTTGCCACCTCTGTAATTTGGCTGGGATTGACATAGAGGGAGACATTCTCATTGATGAGGACAAGCCCATCACTAAGAAAAGGATATAGCAAACAAGAGATCATAGACCTCAACAAGAGCATGAGGAAATTCCTCACCATGAAATCCCTGAGATGCCTCAAGGGATGCACTTTCCTCCACAAAACTATTGGGAGTAAATCAACACCTCCCTAGGAGAATTAAGTTCCAACATGGGACAACTAAGGATGGAACACCAAGAGCACTCCATCATTCTCCATGAGATTAGAGAAGATCAAAGAGCTATGAGGGAGGAGCAACAAAGACAAGGAAGAGACATAGAGGAGCTCAAGAACACCATTGGTTCTTCAAGAGGAAGAAGACGCCACCCTCACTAAGGTGGACCTGTTCCTTAATCTCCTTGTTCTTATTTTTCTATTTTTCGGTTTTTGAGCCTTATGTTTTATTTATGTTTGTGTCTTTACTACATGATCACTAGTGTCTAAGTGTCTATGTCTTAAAGCTATGAATGTCCTATGAATCCATCACCTTTCTTAAATGAAAAATGTTTTAATTACAAAAGAACAAGAAGTACATGAATTTTGAATACATCCTTGAAATTAGTTCAATTATTTTGATGTGGTGGTAATACTTTTTATTTTCTGAACGAATGCTTGAACAGTGCATATGTCTTTTGAATTTGTTGTTTATGAATGTTAAAAGTGTTGGCTCTTGAAAGAGTAAGGAAAAAGGAAAAATGTTATTGATAATCTGAAAAATCATAAAACTGATTCTTGAAGCAAGAAAAAGCAGTGAATACAACAGCTTTGCAGAAAAAAAAAGAAAAGAAAAAAAGAAAATGGCAAAAAAAAAGAAAGAAAGAAAAAGAAAAAGCAAGTAGAAAAAGCCAATAACCTTTTAAACCAAAAGGCAAGGGTAAAAAGGATCCAAGGCTTTGAGCATCAGTGGATAGGAGGGCCCAAAGGAATAAAATCCTGGCCTAAGCGGCTAAACCAAGCTGTCCCTAACCATGTGCTTGTGGCGTGAAGGTGTCAAGTGAAAAGCTTGAGATTGAGCGGTTAAAGTCGAGGTCCAAAGCAAAAAAAGAGTGTGTTTAACAACTCTGGACACCTCTAATTGGGACTTTAGCAAAGCTGAGTCACAATCTGAAAAGGTTCACCCAGTTATGTGTCTATGGCATTTATGTATCTGGTGGAAATACTGGAAAACAAAGTGCTTAGGGCCACGGCCAAGACTCATAAAGTAGCTGTGTTCAAGAATCAACATACTGAACTAGGAGAATCAATAACACTATCTGAATTCTGAGTTCTTATAGATGCCAATCATTCTGAACTTCAAGGGATAAAGTGAGATGCCAAAACTGTTCAGAGGCAAAAACCTACTAGTCTCGCTCATCTAATTGGAGCTAAGTTTCATTGATATTTTGGAATTTATAGTATATTCTCTTCTTTTTATCCCATTTGATTTTTAGTTTCTTGGGGACAAGCAACAATTTAAGTTTGGTGTTGTGATGAGCGGATAATTTATACGCTTTTTGGCATTGTTTTTACATAGTTTTTAGTATGATTTAGTTAGTTTTTAGTATATTTTTATTATTTTTTAAATAAAAATCACATTTCTGGACTTTACTATGAGTTTGTATGTTTTTCTGTGATTTCAGGTAATTTCTGGCTGAAATTGAGGGACTTGAGCAAAAATCTGATTCAGAGGCTGAAGAAGGACTGCAGATGCTGTTGGATTCTGACCTCCCTGCACTCGAAGTGGATTTTCTGGTGCTACAGAAACCCAATTGACGCGCTCTCAATTTCGTTGTAAAGTACACATCCAGGGCTTTCCAGAAATATATAATAGTCCATACTTTGCATGAGTTTTGATGACGCAAACTGGCATTCAAACGCCAACTCCCTGCCCTATTCTGGAGTTAAACGCCAGAAATAGGTTGCAAATCAGAGTTAAACGCCAGAAATAAGCTACAACCTGGTGTTTAACTCTAAAAAGAGTCTCTACACATGAAAGCTCAATGCTCAGCCCAAGCACACACCAAGTGGGCCCGGAAGTGGATTTCTGCATCATTTACTTATCTTATGTAACCCTAGCTACTAGTTTAGTATAAAAACTACTTTTAGTGATTTATTTCACATCTCTAGTTAGTCTTTGACTAATTTTATGTTCTGAGATCACGTTTAGGGGGCTGGCCATTTGGCCATGCCTGAACCTTCATCACTTATGTATTTTCAACGGTAGAGTTTCTACAGACCATAGATTAAGGTGTGGAGCTCTGCTGTTCCTCATGAATTAATGCAAAATACTATTGTTTTTCTATTCAACTCAAGCTTATTCTTATTTTAAGATATTCATTCGCACACAAGAACATGATGAATGTGATGATTTTGTGACACTCATCACCATTCTCACTTATGAACGCGTGCCTGACAAACACTTCCGTTCTACATGAAAACAAGCTTGAATGCATATCTCTTAGCCTCCTGGTTCACGATCAGAGTCTTTGTGGTATAGGCTAGAATTATTGGCGGCCATTCTTGAGATCCGGAAAGTCTAAACCTTGTCTATGGTATTCTGAGTAGGATCTGGGATGGGATGACTATGACGAGCTTCAAACTCGCGAGTGTTGGGCGTGTGACAGACGCAAAAGGATCATTGGATCCTATTCCAACATGATCGAGAACCGATAGATGATTAGCCGTGCGGTGACAGCGCATTTGGACCATTTTTACTGAGAGGACGGGAAGTAGCCATTGACAACGGTGATACCCAACATACAGCTTGCCATGGAAAGGAGTATGAATGATTGGATGAAAGCAGTAGGAAAGAAGAGGTTCAGAAGGAACAAAAGATCTCCATACGCTTATCTGAAATTCTCACCAATAAATTGCATAAGTATCTCTATCCTATTTTATATTTTATATCATAATTATCAAAATCCCATAACTATTTGAATGTGCCTGACTGAGATTTACAAGATGACCATAGCTTGCTTCAAGCCGATAATCTCCGTGGGATCGACCTTTACTCACGTAAGGTTTATTACTTGGACGACCTAGTGCACTTGCTGGTTAGTTGTATCGGAGTTGTGAAAAAGAATTTGAGATTATGAACGTGCGTACTGAGTTTTTGGCGCCGTTGCTAGAGATCACAATTTCGTGCACCAATGTCCCAAACATAAAAAATTTCACAGAAAAGCATAATCTGTTGAGGCATCTCATCCCTCTTGGATATATTACCAAACCTTTGGCATGGGAAAAAAGATTTACAAAATTCAGTAGCATCTTTAAAAAGAGTAGGCCACCAGAATCCACAGTCTAAGATTTTTCTAGCTATTCTTTGAGGGCCAAAATGTCCTCCATTCTCAGAAGAGTGGCAGGCCTTTAAAATGGACTGGAATTCTGTTTGCGGCACACATCTTCTAATTACCTGGTCAGTACCACACCTCCACAAATATGGGTCATCCCATATATAGTATTTAGACTCTCTTTTTAGCTTGTCTCTTTGATGCTTAGTAAAATTGGGAGGAAAAGTGTGGCTAACTAGATAATTAGCTATAGGTGCATACCAAGGAACTACTTCGGATACTACTTGCAAACTATCAAATGGAAAAGTATCATTAATAGGAGTGGAGTCATCCTTAATGTGCTCAAGGCGACTCAAGTGGTCTGCCACTAAATTCTGGTTACCACTCCTATCGTTAATTTCTAAATCAAATTCTTGCAGTAGCAGTATCCAACGTTTTAGCCTTCGTTTGGACTCCTTTTTAGCTAATAAATATTTTAGAGCTGCATGGTCTGAGTACACTACTACCTTAGTACCAAGTAAATACGCTTGAAATTTATCCAGAGCAAAAACAATAGCAAGAAGCTCTTTTTCAGTAGTAGTATAATTAGACTGAGCAGCATCTAAGGTCTTAGATGCATAAGCAATTACGAAAGGATCCTTACCTTCGCACTGAGCCAGCGCCGCTCCTACTGCATGGTTGGAGGCATCACACATAATCTCAAATGGCTGGCTCCAGTCTGATCCTCTCACAATTGGAGCTTGAGTCAGGGCGATCTTTAGCTTATCAAATGCTTGCATGCAATCCTCACTGAACTTGAACTCAATATCTTTCTGCAACAGTCTGGATAAAGGTAATGCTACCTTACTGAAGTCCTTAATGAATCTCCTGTAGAAACCTGCATGGCCAAGGAACGAACGGACTTCCCTCACGGAGGAGGGGTAAGGTAAACTAGAAATGACATCCACCTTTGCTGGATCTACAGAAATACCAGCATTAGAAACAACATGTCCTAGAACAATCCCTTATTTTATCATAAAGTAACATTTTTCAAAATTCAATACAAGGTTTGAACTACACACCTGTCTAATACTCTAGATAAACTATCAAAGCAAAGGCTAAAGGAATCACCATAAACGCTAAAATCATCCATAAAAACTTCCATATAGTTCTCAATAACATTTGAGAAGATACTCATCATGCATCTTTGGAAAGTAGCCAGTGTATTACATAAGCCAAAAGGGATCCTCTTATATGCATACGTTCCAAAGGGACATGTAAAAGTAGTCTTCTCCTGATCTTCAAGAGCTATATGAATTTGAAAATAGCCTCTATAACCATCTAAAAAACAGTAATGGGATTTACCTGACAGGCGATCAAGCATCTGATCAATGAATGGCAAGGGGTAGTGATCCTTGCGAGTAGCATGGTTGAGATGCCTATAGTCAATGCAAACCCTCCATGAATTCTGCACTCTAGTTGTCAGGAGCTCTCCATACTCATTTTTGACTGTTGTGACTCCAGACTTTTTGGGCACCACTTGTACTGGACTGACCCATTCACTGTCTGAGATAGGGTAGATAATATCTGCTTCAAGTAGCTTGGTCACTTCCTTCTTGACAACTTCTAAAATGGTGGGATTCAATCTTCTTTAGGGTTGACGGACAGGCTTTTCTTCCTCTTCTAAGAATATCCTGTGCTCACAAATTTGAGGGCTGATGCCTACTATATCCGCCAAGCTCCACCCAATTGCTTTCTTATGTTTTCTCAGCACACTAAGCAGTTGCTCCTCTTGTTGAGAAGTAAGTTTCCTTGCAATGATAACTGGGAACTTCTGATTATCCTCAAGGTAAGAATACTTGAGGTGTGGAGGAAGGGGCTTCAATTCCAATTTATGCTCTTGGCTAGGCTTTGGATCATCCGGGGCTAGTGATAATGGCAAAGTGTCCTCATTGTGTTAAGAGGGTGTCCCCAGACTTGGACCTTGCTCCATGTGTTTCTCTTCTACTTCTTCTTGGTGAACTTCAGCTACAGTTTCATCAATGATGTCGCACTGGAAGATAGAATAATCTTTCGGAGGGTGCTTCATAACTTCATTTAAACTGAAATTCACTGTTCTGCCATCTATTTCAAAGGAGTAAGTTCCTGAGAATGCATCCAGCTTGAACTTTGAAGTTTTCAGGAATGGTCTTCCAAGCAAGATTGATGATGGTCTTCCTGAGTCATTAGGGGGCATTTCCAGGATATAGAAGTCAATGGAAATTGTGAGCCCCTTAATGCTCACTAATACATCTTCAGCAATTCCAACTACTGTAATAATGGTTTTATCTGCTAACACAAAACGAGCTGCTGACCTTTTTAAGGGAGGGAGCCTTAAGGTATCATATATAGACAATGGCATTATACTAACACACGCTCCTAAGTCACACATGTAATCAGAAAATATTACACCTCCAATGGTACAATTTACCATACATGGACTTGGATCACTACATTTTTCAGGTATACCTCCCATTAAAGCAGATATAGAACTACCTAAAGGAATAGTTTCTATATCTTTAATTTTATCTTTATGTATGCATAAATCTTTCAGAAACTTTGCATATTTAGGTACTTGCTGAATAAAATCAAAACGGGGAAGAATTACCTCAACCTTTTTGAAAATTTCTACCATTTTGGGATCAAGTTCCATCTGCTTTCTGGACTTCCTTGCAAGGTGTGGGAATGGGATAGGGATGGCGCCACTTGCAGCCTCTGCATCCTTTGGTGCTCCATTCCTTTACTGAGCTAGTTCTTCTTCAACCTTGTCTTGTACCTCCTCTTCCTCTTCAGCATATTTCATTTCAGCATCTTCCACTTCTAATGATTCTTCAATTGGAGCGTGTTCTATTTCACTTGGCTCCTTCTGATTCCTCTCTGGCAGTGTAGTTCATGACCTCAAAGTGATGGCATTTATGCCAACCTTGGGGTTAGGTAAGGGTTGAGAAGGAATTCCACTAGAGCTTAAAGGTTGGTTAGTAGAAGTAGGTAATGAATTTATCCGGGCGGCGAGAGCTTGTAAAGTGGTGTTCAGACCATTTAAAGTAGAGTTCAGTGTAGTCTGCATGTCCTGTTGTCCTTGTGCAAGAGAACGAAGCATTTCATCATTTGATGAGGAAGTAGGATAAGTGATTTGTGGGACTTGTTATTGGTTATGCTGGGGTCCTTGTGACTGTCTTAGGTGAGGAGCTCTGTAAGGTTGGTTCTGATTCTGCTATCTGTTGTTGTTGTTCCACCTCTGGTTTTCATTGTTGTCTCTGCCTCCTCTGTTATAGTTGTCCTGCCATCCTTGGTTGTAGTTTCCACCTTGGTTGTAGTTGAAGCTTTCACGTGTAGAGGCTTTTCTTGGAGTTAAACGCCAGCTTTTGTGCCAGTTTGGGCGTTTAACTCCAGCTTTTATGCCAGTTCTGGCGTTTTGACGCCAGAATTTTTATGCTGATTTGGAACGCCGATTTAGGCCATCAAATCTCGGGCAAAGTATGGACTATTATATATTTCTGGAAAGCCCAAGATGTCTACTTTCCAACGCAATTGAGAGCGCACCAATTGGGCATCTGTAGCTCCAGAAAATCCACTTCGAGTGTAGGGAGGTCAGAATCCAACAGCATCTGCAATCCTTTTTCAGCCTCTGAATAAGATTTTTGTTCAGGTCCCTCAATTTCAGCCAGAAAATACCTGAAATCATAGAAAAATATACAAACTCATAGTAAATTCCAAAAATGTGATTTTTATTTAAAAACTAATAAAAACATAATAAAAACTAACTAAAATATACTAAAAACATACTAAAAACAATGCCAAAAAGCGTATAAATTATCCGCTCATCAAGGAGCCAAGACCAATAGAACACACCCAAATTGAAGACTCAGTTGAAGTGGAAGATGCTGAAATGGAAGATGCTGAAGAGGAAGATGGAGAACAAGACAAGGTTGAAGAAGAAGCAGCTCAGCCAAGGAATGGAGCACCAAAGGATACAGAGGCTGCAAGTGGCGCCATTCCTATCCCATTTTCACACCTTGCAAGGAAGTCCAAAAAGCAGATGGAACTTGATCCCAAAATGGTAGAAATTTTCAAAAAGGTTGAGCTAACTGTTCCCCTTTTTTATTTTATTCATCAAGTACCTAAATATGCAAAGTTTCTGAAAGATTTATGCATTCATAAGGATAAAATTAATGAATTAGAAACTTTTCCTTTAGGTAGTTCTATATCTGCTTTAATGGGAGGTATACCTGAAAAATATAGTGATCCAGGTCCATGTATGGTAAACTGTACCATTGGAGGTATAATATTTTTTGATTGCATGTGCGACTTAGGAGCTGTGTTAGTATAATGCCATTGTCTATATATGACACTTTAATGCTCCCTCCCTTAAAAAGGTCGGCAGCTCATTTTGTGTTAGCAGATAAAAGCATTATTACAGTAGTTGGAATTGCTGAAGATGTACTAGTGAGCAATAAGGGGCTCACATTTCCTATTGACATCTATATCCTGGAAATGCCCCCTAATGACTCAGGAAGACCATCTTCAATCCTGCTTGGAAGACCATTCCTGAAAACTTCGAAGTTTAAGCTGGATGCATTCTCAGGAACTTACTCCTTTGAAATAGATGGCAGAATAGTGAGTTTCAGTTTAAATGAGGCTATGAAGCACCCTCCGGAAGATCATTCTATCTTCCAGTGCGACATCATTGATGAAACTATAGCTGAAGTTCACCAAGAAGAAGTAGAAGAGAAACACATGGAGCAAGGTCCAAGTGTGGGGACACCCTCTGAACATAATGAAGACACTTTGCCATTATCACTAGCCCCGGATGATCCAGAGCCTAGCCATGAACAAAAATTGGAATTGAAACCCCTTCCTCCACACCTCAAGTATGCTTACCTTGAGGATAATTAGAAGTTTCCAGTTATCATTGCAAGGGAACTCACTTATCAATAAGAGGAGCAACTGCTCGGTGTATTGAGAAAGAACAAGAAAGCAATTGGATGGAGCTTGGCAGATATAGTAGGTATCAGCCCTCATGTTTGTGAGCACAGAATATATTTAGAAGAGGAATCAAAATCCATCCGTCAACCCCAAAGAAGATTGAGTCTTGGCCGTGACCCTAAGCATTTTGTTTTCCAGTATTACCACCGGATACATAAATGCCACAGACACATAACTGGGTGAACCTTTTCAGATTGTGACTCAGCTTTGCTAGAGTCCCCAATTAGAGGTGTCCAGAGCTCTTAAGCACACTCTTTTTGCTTTGGACCACGACTTTAACCGCTCAGTCTCAAGTTTTTACTTGACACCTTCACGCCACAAGCACATGGTTAGGGACAACTTGGTTTGGCCGCTTAGGCCAGGATTTTATTCCTTTAGGCCCTCCTATCCGCTGATGCTCAAAGCCTTGGATCCTTTTTATTATACCCTTGCCTTTTGGTTTAAAGGGCTATTGGCTTTTTCTGCTTGCCTTCTTTTTTCTTTCTTTCTTTCTTTTATTTTTTCGCCATTTTTTTCTGCAAGTTTTTCACTACTTTTTCTTGCTTCAAGAATCAATTTTTATGATTTTTCAGATTATCAATAACATTTCTCTTTTTTCATTATTCTTTCAAGAGCCAACAATTTTAACATTCATAAACAACAAATTCAAAAATATGCACTGTTCAAGCATTCATTCAGAAAACAAAAAGTATTGTCACCACATCAAAATAATTAAACTAGTTTCAAGGATGAATTCGAAATCATGTACTTCTTGTTCTTTTGTGCTTAAAACATTTTTCTTTTAAGAAAGGTGATGGATTCATAGGGCATTCATAACTTTAAGATATAGACACTAAGACACTAGTGATCATGTAATAAAGACACAAACATAGATAAACATAAAGCATAAAAATTTGAAAAACAGAAAATAAAGAACAAGAAAATTAAAGAACGGGTCCACCATAGTGATGGCGGCTAGTTCTTCCTCTTGAAGATCTTATGGAGTGCTTGAGCTCCTCAATGTCTCTTCCTTGCCTTTGTTGCTCATCTCTCATGATTCTTTGATCTTCTCTAATTTTATGAAGGAGGATAGAATGCTCTTAGTGTTCCACCCTTAGTTGTCCCATATTGGAACTTAATTCTCCTAGGGAGGTGTTAATTTGCTCCCAATAATTTTGTAGAGGAAAATGCATCCTTTAAGGCATCTCAGGGATTTCATGATGAGGAATTTTCTCATGCTCTTGTCCATGAGTGGGATCTCTTGTTTGCTCCATCCTTTTCTTAGTGATGGGCTTGTCCTCATCAATGAGGATGTCTTCCTCTATGTCAATTCCAGCTGAATTGCAAAGGTGACAAATGAGATGAGGAAAAGCTAACCTTGACAAAGTAGAGGACTTGTCCACCACCTTGTAGAGTTCTAGGGATATAACCTCATGAACTTCTATTTCCTCTCCAATCATGATGCTATGGATCATGATAGCCCGGTCTATAGTAACTTCAGACCGGTTGCTAGTGGGAATGATTGAGCGTTGGATGAACTCCAACCATTCCCTAGCCACGGGCTTGAGGTCATGCCTTCTTAGTTGAACCGGCTTCCCTCTTGAATCTTTCTTCCATTGAGCGCCCTCTTCACAAATGTCTATGAGGACTTGGTCCATCCTTTGATCAAAGTTAACCCTTCTAGTGTAGGGGCGTGCATCTCCTTGCATCATAGGCAAGTTGAATGCCAACCTTACATTTTTTGGACTGAAATCTAAGTATTTCCCCCGAACCATTGTAAGCCAATTCTTTGGGTCCGGGTTCACACTTTGATCATGGTTCTTGGTGATCCATGCATTGGCATAGAACTCTTGAACCATTAAGATTCTGACTTGTTGAATGGGGTTGGTGAGAACTTCCCAACCTCTTCTTCGAATCTCATGTCGGATCTCCGGGTATTCACCCTTTTTGAGCTTGAAAGGGACCTCGGGGATCACCTTCTTCTTGGCCACAACTTCATAGAAGTGGTCTTGATGCACCCTTGAGATGAATCTCTCCATCTTCCATGACTCGGAGGTGGAAGCTTTTGACTTCGCTTTCCTCTTTCTAGAGGTTTCTCCGGCCTTAGGTGCCATAAATGGTTATGGAAAAATAAAAAACAATGCTTTTACCACACTAAACTTAGAAAGTTTGCTCGTCCTCGAGCAAAAGAAGAAGGAAGAGGGTAGAGGAAGAAGAAATAGAGGAGATGGAGGGGGTTAGTGTTTTGGCCAAGTGGGAGAAGTAGTGTTTAAGATGTGTGAAAATGAAGGGGTGAAGATAGTTTTATATAGGAGTAGGGAGAGGGTAAGATTCGGCCATGTATGGGCAGGTTTGGGAGGGAAAGTGGTTTGAATTTGAATGGTGAGGTAGGTGGGGTTTATGATGGATGGATGTGGATTGGTGAAGGGTTTATGGAGAAGAAGGTAGGATTTGATAGGTGAGGGGTTGTTGGGGAAGAGGTATTGAGGTGATTGGTGAAGGGTATTTGGGGAAGAATATTATGAAAAGGTGTGAAGAAGAGAGAGAGTGAGTTGAGGTTGGTGGGGATCATGTGGGATCCGCAAATCCTGAGGTGTCAAGGATTTCTCATCCATGCACCAATTAGGCTTGCAAAACGCCCTTTGCTGCCAATCCTGGCGTTAAACGCCAGGTTGCTGCCCATTTCTGGTGTTTAACGCCAGCTTCTTGCCCTTTTCTGGCGTTAAACGCCCAGTCTGGCACCATTCTGGGCGTTTAACGCCCATTCTACTGCCCTTACTGGCGTTTAAACGCCAGTAGGCTTCTCCTCCAGGGTGTGTTATTTTTCATTCTATTTTTCAATTTGTTTTTGCTTTTTCAGTTGTTTTTGTGACTTCACATGATCATCAACCTACAGAAAACATAAAATAACAATGGAAAATAGAAATTTAACATAGATAAGTAAAATTGGGTTGTCTCCCAATGAGGGCTTCTTTAATGTCAGTAGCTTGATAGTGGGCTCTCATGGAGCCTCACAGATACTCAGAGCATGATGATAGCCTCTTAACACCAAACTTAGAGTTTGGTTGTGGCCTCCCAACACCAAACTTAGAGTTTGAATGTGAGGGTTTTGTTTGACTCTGTATTGAGAGAAGCTTTTCATGCTTCTTCTCCATGGTTACAGAGGGAGATCCTTAAGCTTTAAATACAAGGGAGTCCTCATTCACTTGAAGGACCAATTCTCCTCTGTCAACATCAATCACAGCTTTTGCTATGGCTAGGAAGGGTCTGCTGGTGCACGAAATTATGATCTCTGGTGATGGCTCCAAAAACTTGGTGCTCTAATCTCAATTCATAATTTGTCACAACTTCGATACAACTAACCAGTAAGTGCACTGGGTCGTCCAAGTAATAAACCTTACGTGAGTAAGGGTCGATCCCACGGAGATTGTTGGTATGAAGCAAGCTATAGTCACCTTGTAAATCTCAGTCAGGCGGATAATAATTGATTATGGAGTTTTCGAAATTAAATAATAAGTAAACATAAAATAAGGATAGAAACACTTATGTAAATCATTGGTGAGAATTTCAGATAAGCGCATAGAGATGCTTTCGTTCCTCTGAACCTCTGCTTTCCTGCTGTCTTCATCCAATCAGTCCTACTCCTTTCCATGGCTGGCTTTATGCAAGGGCATCACCGTTGTCAATGGTTACTGACAAACCCCAATTTGACGGTTTGTTTTGAATTGAATTTAGAGTATTTTGATAACCTTTTGTCACATTTAGCCTAAGAATTAGCATGGTTTTGTTATCTCTTCCATAATTGTGCTTAAGTGTAAAAATATGCTTTTTAAGCCTTATTTTGATGAATTCTAGTTTCTGTTTGATTCCATAAGATGCCTTGATGTGTTTGCTAGTAACCTCAGGTTGAAATAGGCTAGGCATGAATCAAAGGAAGCAAAGAAGAAAGCATGCAAGTGGAGAGAAGCACAAAAAAGTCAAAGAAGCAAAGTCAGCCGTGCACGCGTACGCGCACAAGGCGCTCGCGCGCACGTTGCAGAATCGACCAGGGGCGCGCACACGTACCATGCGCGCACGCACCAGTGATGGCACATGACCTCAGTAATGCAACACGTGCCTGGCGATTTGAGAGGGGTTCTGAACCCATTTTTGGCGCCAAATTGCTAAGGGAAAAGAATAAAAGGATTATGGATTAAGGGGAAGAGGGAGGAGAATCATCACTCCCAACTAACTAATCACTTTTAGCTTAGTTTTAGTTTTGAAAGTTAGTTTCTAGAGAGAGAAGCTCTCACTTCTCTCTAGAATTAGGATTAGGTTTAGTCCAATAATCTTAGATCTAGATTTTAATTCATGTTCTTCTACTTCTATCTCTCAATTCTTTGTTGCTACATTCAATCTTCTTCTACTCTTTTGTTGTAATTTCCTTTATGTTGTTCTTATATTTTGTTGTAGATCTAGTATTGTTCTTTCTACATTCTTCCAATTCAATAAGAGGTAATTCATAATAAATGTGTCTTCTTTGCTTTTCTATTGTTGATCTCTTGTTTTTGTAGTTGTAGATTCCTTTAATTCTTGCAATTAATAATGTTTACTTCTATTGCACTCTATGTGTTTGTTGAAATGCCTCTTTTAGTTTTAGTGTAGATTTTGTTCCTCTTGGCCTAGGTAGAGTAATTAGTGATACTTGAGTTATCTAATTCCTTTGTTGATTGATAATTGGAGAGATTGCTAATTGGTTTGGAGTGCACTAAAGCTAGTCTTTCCTTGGGAGTTGGCTATGACTTGTGGCTCAAGTCAATTCATCCACTTGACTTTCCTTTAATCAGTAAGGGTTAACTAAGTGGTAGCAATGAACAATTCTCATCACAATTGAGAAGGATAACTAGGATAGGACTTCTAGTTCTCACATCTTGCCAAGAGCCTTTTATAGTTGTTAGTTTATTTTCATTGCCATTTACTTTTCATGCTTCTTATCCAAAACCCCAAAATAACTCATAACCAATAACAAGACACTTCATTGTAATTCCTAGGGAGAACGACCCGAGGTCCAATACTTCGGTTTATAAATTTTAGGGGTTTGTACTCGTGACAAACAACTTTTTGTATGAAAGGATTATTGCTTGGTTTGGAAACTATACTTTACAACGAGATTTTATTAGTGAATTTCTAAACCGTCAAAAATCCATTCATCAGTTACTTCCCCTCCTCTTGTGAAAATGGTCCAAATGCTCTGTCACAGCACGGCTAATCATCTGAGGTTCCCGATCATGCTGGAATAGGATTCACCCTCCTTTTGCGTCTGTCACTACGCCCAGCAATCGCGAGTTTGAAGCTCGTCACAGTCATTCAATCCCAGAATCCTACTCGGAATACCACAGACAAGGTTTAGACTTTCCGGATTCTCATGAATGCCGCCATCAATCTAGCTTACGCCACGAAAATTCTGATTAAGAGATCTAAGAGATACTCATTCAATCTAAAGTAGAACAGAAGTGGTTGTCAGGCACGCGTTCATAGGGAATGATGATGATTGTCACGTTCATCACATTCAGGTTGAAGTGCGAATGAATATCTTAGAAGCGGAATAAGTTGAATTGAATAGAAAAACAGTAGTACTTTGCATTAATCTTTGAGGAACAGCAGAGCTCCACACCTTAATCTATGGAGTGTAGAAACTCTACCGTTGAAAATACATAAGTGATAATGGAGTTCATTGGTCTCGGCCCCAGAGGGAAACCGGAGTAACCAAGACCGCGAATACAATGATAAAAAGTTCTATTTATACTAAACTAGTCACTAGGGTTTACAAAAGTAAGTAATTGATGCATAAATCCACTTCCGGAGCCCACTTGGTGTGTGCTTGGGCTGAGCTTGAATGTTCCACGTACAGAGGCTCTTTCTGGAGTTGAACGCCAGGTTATAACGTATTTCTGGCGTTCAACTCTGGTTTGTGACTTGTTTCTGGCGTTTAACTCCAGACAGCAGCGTAGAACTGGCGTTCAACGCCCTTTTACGTCGTCTAAACTCGGTCAAAGTATGGACTATTATACATTTCTGGAAAGCCCTAGATGTCTACTTTCCAACGCAATTAGAAGCGCGCCATTTTGAGTTCTGTAGCTCCAGAAAATCCACTTTGAGTGTAGGGAGGTCAGAATCCAACAGCATCAGCAGTCCTTCTTCAACCTCTGAATCTGATTTTTGCTCAAGTCCCTCAATTTCAGCCAGAAAATACCTGAAATCACAAAAAAAAACACACAAACTCATAGTAAAGTCCAGAAATGTGAATTTAACATAAAAACTAATGAAAACATCCCTAAAAGTAACTAGATTCTACTAAAAACATACTAAAAACAATGCCAAAAAGCGTATAAATTATCCGCTCATCATCTACCAAGGATGATGGATTCATCCATACACTTCCTAGTATCTAGGATTATGAAATTAGCAGGGATGTAGTGGTCTTCAACCTTTACCAAGACATCCTCTACAAGTCCATAAGCCTATTTCCTTGAATTGTCTGCCATCTCTAGTGAGATTCTTACAGCTTGTACCTCAAGGATCCCTAGCTTCTTCATTACAGAGAGAGTTATGAGGTTTATGCTTGACCCTAGGTCACACAGAGCCTTCTCAAAGGTCATGGTGCCTATGGTACAAGGTATTGAGAACTTTCCAGGATCTTGTCTCTTCAGAGGTAATTTCTGCCTAGTCAAGTCATCCAGTTCTTTGGTGAGCAAGGGGGGTTCATCCTCCCAAGTCTCATTACCAAATTGGTTGGCATTTAGCTTCATGATTACTCCAAGGTACTTAGCAACTTGTTCTTCAGTAACATCTTCATCATCTTCAGAGGAAGAATACTCATCAGAGCTCATGAATGGAAAAAGTAAATTCAATGGAATCTCTATGGTCTCAGTGTGAGCCTCAGATTCCCATGGTTCCTCATTAGAGAACTCCTTGGAGGCCAGTAGACGTCCATTGAGGTCTTCCTCAGTGGAGATCACTGCCTCTTCCTCCTCTCCAGGTTCGGCCGTGTGGGTTATGTTGATGGCCTTGCACTCTCCTTTTGGATTCTCTTCTGTATTGCTTGGAAGAGTACTAGGAGGGAGTTCAGTAACTTTCTTACTCAGCTGACCCACTTGTGCCTCCAAATTTCTAATGGAGGACCTTGTTTCAGTCATGAAACTTTGAGTGGTTTTAATTAAATCAGAGACTACAGTTGCTAATTCAGAGTGGTTCTACATGGAATTCTCTGTTTGTTGCTGAGAAGATGATGGAAAAGGTTTGCCATTGCTAAACCTATTTCTTCCACCATTATTGTTGTTGAAGCCTTGTTGAGGCCTCTGTTGATCCTTCCATGAGAGGTTTGGATGATTTCTCCATGAAGGATTATATGTATTTCCATAGGATTCTCCCATGTAATTCACCTCTTCCATTGCTGGGTTCTCAGGATCATAAGCTTCTTCTTCAGATGAAGCTTCTTTGGTACTGACTATTGCTGCTTGCATTCTAGACAAACTCTGAGAAATCATATTGACTTGCTGAGTTAATATTTTGTTCTGAGCAAATATGGCATTCAGAGTATCAATCTGAAGAACTCCCTTCTTCTGAGGCGTCCCATTATTTACAGGATTCCTCTCAGAGGTATACATGAATTGGTTATTTGCAACCATTTCAATGAGCTCCTGAGCTTCTGCAAGCGTCTTCTTCAGAAGAAGAGATCCTCCAGCAGAGCTGTCCAATGACATCTTGGACAGTTCAGACAGACCATTATAGAAGATACCTAGGATGCTCCATTCTGAAAACATGTCAGAAGGACACCTTCTGATCAATTGCTTGTATCTTTCCCAAGCTTCATAGAGGGATTCACCTTCCTTCTATCTGAAGGTTTGGACTTCCACTCTAAGCTTGCTCAATTTTTGAGGTGGAAAGAACTTTGCCAAGAAGGCATTGACTAGCTTTTCCCAAGAGTTCAGGCTTTCTTTAGGTTATGAATCCAACCATGTTCTAGCTCTGTCTCTTATAGCAAAGGGAAAGATCATAAGCTTGTAGACCTCGGGATCAACCCCATTGGTCTTGACAGTGTCACAGATTTGCAAGAATTCAGCTAAGAACTGATGAGAATCTTCCAATGGAAGTCCATGAAACTTGCAATTCTATTGCATCAAAGAAATTAATTGAGGCTTAAGCTCAAAGTTGTTTGCTCCAATGGCAGGGATTGAGATGCTTCTCCCATAGAAGTCGGGAGTAGGTGCAGTAAAGTCACCAAGCACCTTCCTTGCATTGTTAGCATTGTTGTTGTTTTCGGCTGCCATGGCTTCTTCTTGTTTGAAAGTTTCTGTTAAGTCCTCTATAGAGAGTTGTACTTTAGCTTCTTTGAGCTTTCTCTTCAAGGTCCTTTCAAATTCAGGATCAGCTTCAACAAGAATGCCCTTGTCCTTGCTCCTATTCATATGAAAAGAGAGGAGAAGAAAATATGGAATCCTCTATGTCACAGTATAGAGATTCCTTGAGGTGTCAGAGAAAAATAAAAATAGAAGGATGTGGTAGAGAAGAGAGAATTCAAACTTATCAAGAGGGACAGTGATGGGAAAATTTGTGGAAAACTGAATTTTCCAAAACATCCAATTCTAACCGGCAAGTATACCGGGTCGCATCAAGTAGTAAAACTCATGTGAGTGAGGTGGATCCCACAGGGATTGATGGATCAAGCAACTTTAGTGGGTGATTAGTTTAGTCAAGCTAACATTGAAGTGAATTGTGTGAAATTGTAACCAACAGAAAGTAAATAGCAAGGAAAATTAAAGTGCAGAAAGTAAAGTGACTGAAACTTAAAGAATAAGGAATGTAAATTGGCAAAATCTTAAATGACAAGAGAAGTAAATTGCATCAATTGTAAAAGGGGGCTGGGTGCAGGAAAATTAAATGAAAGCAGTAAATTAGAACTCAGATCAATTGCAGAAAATTTAACTTGCAGGAAAAATAAATTGGAAGCAATGCAACAGAAAGTAAAAATTGCAGAGAAGGAAATTGTAGCAGAAAGGTAAATCAGCAAGAAAGCTCAATTCAATTATAAAATAAAAAAAACAAGTAAAGATCTCAGGGGATCAAAGAGACTAGAAAACAAGTCTAGATCTCAATTCCTTCCTTGATCCAACAGAGAACAAATTGCAAATGAAAGAAAGATGAAGGTAGTAAATGAAAGCTCAAATTCAATTCTCAATTCTCTAAGATTATGCAGAAGAACAAAGAGATTTTAGACCAAGTGAAACAGAATTCCTTCAACTCTTGATCCAAAATTCAAAACAAAGAGAAAAACTAAAGAGAGAATTCTCTATTCCTAATGCTCCCTAATGGAGCCAGCCTCCAATGCTCTCTCTTAATCGGCCTCTTGCTGTCATCCACGTTTGAGTTCACGTTTGAGGTCAAACGTGAGCTCAAATGTCTTGTAATGGCATGATGCAGAATGGGGGTTTGCTGTCACTCACGTTTGAGTTCACGTTTGAGGTCAAACGTGAGCTCAAACGTTAAGTCCTCCTGGGTGTGTTTTTGAAGTTCAAGTCTTGGGACGCTTCTTTGTCCTCTTGTCAATGTTGCCAATTTCATACCCACTATAGACTATTATATATGGTTGGAAAGCTCTGAATGTCAGCTTTCCAACGCAACTGGAATCATCTCAATTGGACATCTACAACTCAAGTTATGCTCCTTTGAAGAGGACAGGGTCGCTGGCTTTGGTGTGCAACGTTTGAGGTGACGTTTGCCTCAAACGTGGACGAAAACGTCAGGTTTTGGAGGCTCAAATGCATTGTCCACCCCATACTATTATATATTGTTGGAAAGCCCTGAATGTCTACTTTCCAATGCCATTGGAAGCGGATCGTTTGGAGCTCCACAGCTCGAGTTATACTCCGTCGAAGGTGTAGAGGTCAGTTGGCCTCACTGCAGGTTGCCACCATGTTCGTTTATGCACATTTCGGGGCAGTTTTCTCCCTCAATTTTAGTGTCCACCATGCAGTGCCATATATGCTTGGAAAGCTCTCAATTCCTACTTTCCATTGCTTTTTGAATCACCTTATTTGGAGCTCTGTAGCTCAAGTTATTCTTGTTGGAAGTATACCCCTTCAGGCTGTGGGGAGCAACATTTCCCAAGGTATTCGTTAGCCAACGTTTGACCTCACGTTTGAGGCAAACGTTGGCGCAAACGTTGAGCTCCTGGGTGGCTGTGCTGATGAAGCTTCCTTGATTTGGTCATGGGCCACGCTTTTAAAAGCGTGGCCTAAGGCTCCAAAGTGTGCTCCAACTTCAAAGTGTGCCCAAAATTCCTCTTTTCTTCTTTTTAGCTTATTTTGTGCTCTTTTTGTTTCTTTTTCTTCTTATTTCCTAAAAAGTTTATCAAATCAAAAGATCAAAGAAATATACTATTTAAGCACCAAAGAATGCAATATTTAAGCACTAATCATAAATTTCTTGTATGAAAAAGCATAGAAAAACATGACATGGTGACATGTCATCACAACACCAAACTTAAACCTTGCTTGTCCCCAAGCAAGAAAAGAATCATGCATTTAAAGATTGACAATCCAAGGTAAGAAGAGTAGCAACTCAATTTTCATGGTGAGCTAGTTTTCTAAGCATGCTACAATCACAAAAGAGATGTAAATGATTGATGTTTCTATCTAGCTCAATTTATGAAATCTTTCTCTTATATTTCTTCCTTGAAACAAGATTTTGATTTTTCTTATTAGCTTCTCCTTTTGGGTGCTTTGCCCCATGAGTTAATAACAAAGCTACGACTTCTAAATGCTTTGTTTTCAAGTATTACCACTTGATACATAAGCACCACAAGCATTTGATTAGAGGACTTCATTAAGCACATTTTTCTTTTCTTTTCTTGACTCTCTAATCATTGATGCTCAGAGCCTTGAGCTTTGAGGGAGTGCTTTTGCACTTTGAGCCTAACCTTGACTTCTAAGTGTTTTGTTTTCAAGCATTTGGCTTGATACATAAACACCACAAGTACTTAACAAATAAATTGCCATTGGTACTCAGAGCGTTCAGCTTTCTCATTCTTTCCCTTTTTCTTTTCTTGCTTTAATTGTATTTGCCTCTTCAAGGTTTTCATGATTTTAAAAGATTTCACAAAACGTGCTAGATGAAAACTTCAATTAAATAAAATCTAATGCAATTAAGCAACAATCAAACATACTAGCTTTCCAATACTTTTATGCACATGCTAAATTCTTCTTTAATTCCTTGTTTGTTTATGATCATGATACTTTATTGCTTTTGAATTCACAAAACTCAAGTTGATAGTCATAATGGCATGGAAACATGTTACAAATCAAGATGCAGGCTATGCTATTCATACACACATGTAAACAGAAAAGATGAAGACAATCATGCATTTTAAGTGCTGGAAATAAATGAGGAGAAAAGGAACTCTACAACCTTGTAGTTCATCTTCATTATTGTTGTCCTTTTTCCTCTATTTTTTTCTCCTTCCCTTGCCAAACTTAGAATGCTTGCTCATCCTCAAGCAACAATTAGAACAATGGCTATGGGGCTAAGATGGATCATGAATGTCTTACACAATGAAAAGTTAGTAGTACATGTGTTCTAAGCAAGCAAAATTAAAGATAATAATCAAGGCACAAGAGACAGAGACATTATGATTGCAAACTTAAGAAGGTAAGCATAATACTTTGCATAAAGAATAAGTGGCACACCAAACTTAGTGTGACACTTTCACTTGGAATTGATGCAAGTATCTTGTAAGGATTAGAACCAAATTTTGTTGCATAGCAACACCAAACTTAGAATGCAACCACATGTCAATTTATTTGAAATAAAACTAAACGAAAGAAACTGTTGTATGTTAAATACAATCACCAAGCCAAGAATCTATCATGAATAAGGATCTTTTGGTGATGTATTAACAAAAACAGTTAATGAAAGAAAGCACTAAAACAAGTAAATGAATAGAGCAGAGAGAAAAACTAAATTATCCAAAATGACACTGCAAGGGGCATTATGATTATGCAGACAAGTGGTGTTGCTTGAATGAATTGCATAGAAAATAAGTGGCACACCAAACTTAGAATCTTGGTGTGTCACTTTCATTTTTGATTTGATGCAATCATCCAAAAAGATTGAAAACAATTTGTTGCAAGGCAACACCAAACTTATAATGTAACCATATGCCAATTTATTGAATTTAAACAAAACAAAGAATGAAAAACAAAGCAGATAAGAAATGTTACCTACGGTTGGGTTACCTCCCAACAAGTGCTCTTTTAGTGTCATTAGCTTGACATGTTATTCTTCACTTTCTTCCTCTTCTTCCAGTTTGTTAAGAGGAATGACCTCAAAGGATGGAAGGATTCAGCTAGTGTCTCTTGTCTTGGCCTTTCCTCAGCAAGCTTCCTTTTGCAAATGGCTTGATTGATCTTGCTTGCTGGATTTGGGACAGAATTGGTGTTCTTGCTAGTTGCCTTCACTTCTTTGGATTCAAGACTTGGTTGCTGTGTGATTATTGGAGTATTGTATTCATCCAGAGCCTTTTGAATTGGTGGTTCCATAAGTTCTTCTATGCATTTCTCTGCTTCAATTGAGTGTAAATTTTCTGGAATGACTTCCTCACTTTCATGCTCCTCCACTCCTTTCTTTGCACCCAACATTTGACTTAATAGTTCTTTTATGGAGGAGGTTTGTTGTTCTTCCCAAGATTTCTTCATCTCTTCTTCATATTTTTCGATCACAGATTCAAGGGAAGTTTGTGAGGGTTGTGAATATTCCTTTGTTACCTCAAGTGCAGTTTCATTTTCAACCACCTCATTCTTTATTGAGAGTTCACTTGATGTAGTAGCCTCTTCCTCTTGTTTTTCCTCCTTCTTCATTGCACTCACCAATTGAGCTAGCTGCACTTCCATGTTTTTTAGGGAGTTTTCTTGTTCTTTCCAGACTTTCATTGTCTCCTCCTCATATTTTTTGAACATGGACTCAAGCTTTGAGAGCCTTGAGTGGTTCATGGAAGTTTGTGTGGGTGGTGAGTTTTGAAAGGGGCTTTCTGTTGAAGTATGGTCAAGTGATGATATCTTTGGATGAATATCATATGGAGCACTAGAATTCCCTTCCCAGCCACCATTAGAATCATGACTTGCATCATTTTGTGCTGGAGAAAAATATCCCATATGATTTTCTTTCTCATCTTGTGGTTCTGAAGCATAGCTCCATGAATTGGAGTGCCCAGAATTTGAAGTTTCTTGGTGATATTCCCAACCACCATTAGAGATTGGTGATGGTGGGTGATATCCCATAAAATTTTATTTGACCATAAGATGAGTTGAACTCCATTTGTATTTTGTAAACATCAATGAAATTTGAAATTCATGTCATAGAGAAAGAATTTCTTAGTGAGGCAATAACTCAAACACCTTGGTTTCAATTTAAAACAGAAAACAAAAATAAAGAAAATGCTTGATCTAGACTTCTCACCCACTTAATCATTGTTGGTCTAAATCAATCCCCGGCAACGGCGCCAAAAACTTGATGGGAAAATTTGTGGAAAACTGAATTTTCCAAAACATCCAATTCTAACCGGCAAGTATACCGGGTCGCATCAAGTAGTAAAACTCACGTGAGTGAGGTCGATCCCACAGGGATTGATGGATCAAGCAACTTTAGTGGGTGATTAGTTTAGTCAAGCTAACATTGAAGTGAATTGTGTGAAATTGTAACCAACAGAAAGTAAATAGCAAGGAAAATTAAAGTGCAGAAAGTAAAGTGACTGAAACTTAAAGAACAAGGAATGTAAATTGGCAAAATCTTAAATGACAAGAGAAGTAAATTGCATCAATTGTAAAAGGGGGCTGGGTGCAGGAAAATTAAATGAAAGCAGTAAATTAGAACTCAGATCAATTGCAGAAAATTTAACTTGCAGGAAAAATAAATTGGAAGCAATGCAACAGAAAGTAAAAATTGCAGAGAAGGAAATTGTAGCAGAAAGGAAAATCAGCAAGAAAGCTCAATTCAATTATGAAATAAAAAAAAAACAAGTAAAGATCTCAGGGGATCAAAGAGACTAGAAAACAAGTCTAGATCTCAATTTCTTCCTTGATCCAACAGAGAACAAATTGCAGATGAAAGAAAGATGAAGGTAGTAAATGAAAGCTCAAATTCAATTCTCAATTCTCTAAGATTATGCAGAAGAACAAAGAGATTTTAGACCAAGTGAAACAGAATTCCTTCAACTCTTGATCCAAAATTCAAAACAAAGAGAAAAACTAAAGAGAGAATTCTCTATTCCTAATGCTCCCTAATGGAGCCAGCCTCCAATGCTCTCTCTCAATCGGCCTCTTGCTGTCATCCACGTTTGAGTTCACGTTTGAGGTCAAACGTGAGCTCAAACGTCTTGTAATGGCATGATGCAGAATGGGGGTTTGCTGTCACTCACGTTTGAGTTCACGTTTGAGGTCAAACGTGAGCTCAAACGTTAAGTCCTCCTGGGTGTGTTTTTGAAGTTCAAGTCTTGGGACGCTTCTTTGTCCTCTTGTCAACGTTTCCAATTTCATACCCACTATAGACTATTATATATGGTTGGAAAGCTCTGAATGTC
Source organism: Arachis hypogaea (assembly GCF_003086295.3). Lineage (NCBI taxonomy): Eukaryota > Viridiplantae > Streptophyta > Magnoliopsida > Fabales > Fabaceae > Arachis > Arachis hypogaea. The sequence goes on from NC_092053.1 coordinate 62,983,680, forward strand.
AGCTTTCCAATGCAACTGGAATCATCTCAATTGGACATCTACAACTCAAGTTATGCTCCTTTGAAGAGGACAGAGTCGCTGGCTTTGGTGTGCAACGTTTGAGGCGACGTTTGCCTCAAACGTGGACGAAAACGTCAGGTTTTGGAGGCTCAAATGCATTGTCCATCCCATACTATTATATATTGTTGGAAAGCCCTGAATGTCTACTTTCCAATGCCATTGGAAGCGCATCGTTTGGAGCTCCACATCTCGAGTTATACTCCGTCGAAGGTGTAGAGGTCAGTTGGCCTCACTGCAGGTTGCCACCATGTTCGTTTATGCACATTTCGGGGCAGTTTTCTCCCTCAATTTTAGTGTCCACCATGCAGTGCCATATATGCTTGGAAATCTCTCAATTCCTACTTTCCATTGCTTTTTGAATCACCTCATTTGGAGCTCTGTAGCTCAAGTTATTCTTGTTGGAAGTATACCCCTTCAGGCTGTGGGGAGCAACATTTCCCAAGGTATTCGTTAGCCAACGTTTGACCTCACGTTTGAGGCAAACGTTGGCGCAAACGTTGAGCTCCTGGGTGGCTGTGCTGATGAAGCTTCCTTGATTTGGTCATGGGCCACGCTTTTAAAAGCGTGGCCTAAGGCTCCAAAGTGTGCTCCAACTTCAAAGTGTGCCCAAAATTCCTCTTTTCTTCTTTTTAGCTTATTTTGTGCTCTTTTTGTTTCTTTTTCTTCTTATTTCCTACAAAGTTTATCAAATCAAAAGATCAAAGAAATATACTATTTAAGCACCAAAGAATGCAATATTTAAGCACTAATCATAAATTTCTTGTATGAAAAAGCATAGAAAAACATGACATGGTGACATGTCATCAGACAGAGTTCGAATTGCTGATAATGGAGAAGTGTTAGTCCTTTAAATAGAAGGATTTGAGAAGAGGGGAAGAATTTTTGAAATTAAAGTAAAAATATTTTGAAATAATTAAAAGAAATTTTGAAAATTTGGTAAATGATTTTCGAAAACTAAGATTGGGAAAGAAATTAAGTGATTTTTGGAAAAGATTTTGAAACTAGAAATCAAAAAGATATGATTGAAAATTAATTTTGAAAAAGATGTGATTGAAAAGATATGATTGAGAAGATATGATTGAGAATCAAATTAAAAAGAGAAATTTTTAAAATTAAAGTTGATTACTTGACTAACAGGAAATTAAAAGATATGATTCTAGAATTAAAATTTGATCCTTTCTTAATAGGCAAGTAACAACTTGAAAATTTTGAGTTAAATCATTAATTGTAGTAAGAATTTTCGAAAATAATAATAATTTAAAAAAATGGAAAGAAATTGATTTTGAAAAGATATGATTGAAAGATATGATTTGAAAAAGATTTGATTTTGAAAAATTATGAATATTTGAAAAAGATTTGAATTAAAAACAAAATCTTTCCTCTAGTGTCCTCCTGGTGTTAAACGCCCAAAATGCTACTTTTTTGGGCGTTTAACGCCCAGCCAGGGTGTTTAAACGCTAGTTTTTCTTCCTCACTGGGCGTTTTGAATGCCCAGCTTTTTCTCTGTAATTCCTTTGCTGCATGTTCTGAATCTTCAATTCTCTGTATTATTGACTTGAAAAGACATGGTTGGAAAACTAAGATTAAACAAATAATGCATGCAGGACACCAAACTTAGAAGTTTGTATACTAAGGACTATAACAATTTGAAAATGCATATGAGAAACAACAAAAGACACAAAATAAGAGAATTTAAAGATCAGAGCAAGGAAATCATCAAGAACAACTTGAAGATCAATGAAGAACATAATGCATGTACTTTTCAAAAATTAGAAGAATGCAATTGACACCAAACTTAAGATTAGACACTAGACTCAAACAAGAAACATAAAATATTTTTGATTTTATGATTTTATAAAAATTTTGTTTGTAATTTTTTTTGAAAATTAGGTGGAAAAAGAAAAAATAAGGACTTCAAAATTCTTAATGAGAATTCCAGGAATCATGCAATGTTAGTCTAAAACTCCGGTCCAGGAATTAGACATGGCTTACTAGCCAACCAAGCTTTCAGTGAAAGCTTCGGTCCAAAACACTAGAAAAGATTGATAGAAATCATTACATTCAACAGCAAGATTGATAGAAATCAACAAGCTCTTGTGATGATAAGTTGAAACCTCGGTCCAAAAGATTAGACATGGCTTCACAGCCAGCCAGACTTCAACAGATCATCATGAAACTCTAGAATTCATTCTTAAAAACTCTGAAGAACAGAATAGAAATATTTTTTCTTTTTTTTTTTCGAAAATTAAGAGATAAAAAGCTTAAACATAAAATAAAATTACCTAATCTGAGCAACAAGATGAACCGTCAGTTGTCCAAACTCGAACAATCCCCAGCAACGGCGCTAAAAACTTGGTGCACAAAACTGTGATCATCAATGGCGCCAACAGCTTGGTACGCACAATTGTAATCTCAATTCTTTGTCACAACTCCGCACAACTAACCAGCAAGTGCACTGGGTCGTCCAAGTAATAAACCTTACGTGAGTAAGGGTCGATCCCACGGAGATTGTCGGCTTGAAGCAAGCTATGGTCATCTTGTAAATCTCAGTCAGGCAGATTCAAATGGATATGGAGAATTGATAATTAAAATATGAATAAAACATAAAATAAAGATAGAGATACTTATGTAATTCATTGGTAGGAATTTCAGATAAGCGTATAGAGATGCTTTGTTCCTTCTGAACCTCTGCTTTCCTATTGCCTTCATCCAATCATTCATACTCCTTTCCATGGCAAGCTGTATGTTGGGTTTCACCGTTGTCAATGGCTACCTCCCGTCCTCTCAGTGAAAATGTTCCAAATGCGCTGTCACCACACGGCTAATCAGCTATTGGTTCTCGATCATGTTGGAATAGGATCCATTGATCCTTTTGCGTCTGTCACTACGCCTAACACTAGCGAGTTTGAAGCTCATCACAGTCATCCCTTTCCTGATCCTACTCGGAATATCACAGACAAGGTTTAGACTTTCTGGATCTCAGGAATAGCCGCCAATTGATTCTAGCCTATACCACGAAGGTTCTAATCTTAGATTAGAAACTCAAGAGATACACATTCAAGCTTGTTTGCATGTAGAACGGAAGTGGTTGTCAGGCACGCGTTCATAGGTAAGAATGGTGATGAGTGTCACGGATCATCACATTCATCATGTTGAAGAACGAATGGATATCTTAGAACAGAAATAGGCTTGAGTTGAATAGAAAAACAATAGTACTTTGCATTAATTCATGAGGAACAGCAGAGCTCCACACCTTAATCTATGGTATGTAGAAACTCCACCGTTGAAAATACAAAAGTGATAATGGTGATCATTGGCTTCGGCCCCAGAGAGGGAACCAGAAGAACCAAGATCAAAAGTATGATCAAGTGTCTAAAATACAATAGCAAAAGGTCCCATTTGTAGAAAACTAGTAACCTAGGGTTTACAGAAATGAATAAATGATGCAGAATCCATTTCAGGGCCCACTTGGTGTGTGCTTGGACTGAGCGTTGAAGCTTTCACGTGTAGAGGCTTTTCTTGGAGTTAAACGCCAGCTTTTGTGCCAGTTTGGGCGTTTAACTCCAGCTTTTATGCCAGTTCTCGCGTTTTGACGCCAGAATTTCTATGCTGACTTGGAACACCAGTTTGGGCCATCAAATCTCGAGCAAAGTATAGACTATTATATATTTCTGGAAAGCCCAGGATGTCTACTTTCCAACGTAATTGAGAGCACGCCAATTGGGCCTCTGTAGTTCCAGAAAATCCACTTTGAGTGTAGGGAGGTCAGAATCCAACAGCATCTGCAGTCCTTTTTCAGCCTCTGAATTAGATTTTTGCTCAGGTCCCTCAATTTCAGCCAAAAAATATCTAAAATCACAGAAAAATACACAAACTCATAGTAAAGTCCAGAAATGTGATTTTTATTTAAAAACTAATAAAATATAATAAAAACTAACTAAAATATACTAAAAACATACTAAAAACAATGCCAAAAAGTGTATAAACTATCCGCTCATCAAGGAGCCAAGACCAATAGAACACACCCAAATTGAAAACTCAGTTGAAGTGGAAGATGCTGAAATGGAAGATGCTGAAGAGGAAGATGAAGTACAAGACAAGGTTGAAGAAGAAGCAGCTCAGCCAAGGAATGGAGCACCAAAGGATGCAGAGGCTGCAAGTGGCGCCATTCCTATCTCATTTTCACACCTTGCAAGGAAGTCCAAAAAGCAGATGGAACTTGATCCTAAAATGGTAGAAATTTTCAAAAAGGTTGAGGTAACTGTTCCCCTTTTTGATGTTATTCAGCAAGTACCTAAATATGCAAAGTTTCTGAAAGATTTATGCATTCATAAGGATAAAATTAATGAATTAGAAACTTTTCCTTTAGGTAGTTCTATATCTGCTTTAATAGGAGGTATACCTGAAAAATGTAGTGATCCAGGTCCATGTATGGTAAACTGTACCATTGAAGGTGTAATATTTTTTGATTACATGTGCGACTTAGGAGCGTGTGTTAGTATAATGCCATTGTCTATATATGATACTTTAATGCTCCCTCCCTTAAAAAGGTCGGCAGCTCATTTTGTGTTAGCAGATAAAAGCATTATTACAGTAGTTGGAATTGCTGAAGATGTACTAGTGAGCAATAAGGGGCTCACATTTCCTATTGACTTCTATATCCTGGAAATGCCCCCTAATGACTCAGGAAGACCATCTTCAATCCTGCTTGGAAGACCATTCCTGAAAACTTCAAAGTTCAAGCTGGATGCATTCTCAGGAACTTACTCCTTTGAAATAGATGGTAGAACAGTGAGTTTCAGTTTAAATGAGGCTTTGAAGCACCCTCCAGAAGATCATTCTATCTTCCAGTGTGACATCATTGATGAAACTGTAGCTGAAGTTCACCATGAAGAAGTAGAAGGGAAACACATGGAGCAAGGTCCAAGTGTGGGGACACCCTCTGAACATAATGAAGACACTTCGCCATTATCACTAGCCCCGGATGATCCAGAGCCTAGCCATGAGCAGAAATTGGAATTGAAACCCCTTCCTCCACACCTGAAGTATGCTTACCTTGAGGATAATTAGAAGTTTCCTGTTATCATTGCAAGGGAACTCACTTCTCAATAAGAGGAGCAACTGCTCGGTGTACTGAGAAAGCACAAGAAAGCAATTGGATGGAGCTTGGCAGATATAGTAGGCATCATCCCTCAAGTTTGTGAGCACAGAATATATTTAGAAGAGGAATCAAAACCCATCTGTCAATCCCAAAGAAGATTGAATCCTACCATCTTAGAAGTTGTCAAGAAAGAAGTGACCAGGCTACTTGAAGTAGATATCATTTACCCCATCTCAGACAGTGAATGGGTTAGTCCAGTACAAGTGGTGCCTAAGAAGTCTGGAGTCACAATAGTAAAGAATGAGCATGGAGAGCTCCTGACAACTAGAGTGCAGAATTCATGGAGAGTTTGCATTGACTATAGGCGTCTCAACCAAGCTACTCACAAGGATCACTACCCCTTGCCATTCATTAATCAGATGCTTGATCGCCTATCAGGTAAATCCCATTACTGTTTTTTAGATGGTTATACAGGCTATTTTCAAATTAATATAGCTCCTAAAGATCAGGAGAAGACTACTTTTACATGTCCCTTTGGAACGTATGCATATAAGAGGATGCCTTTTGGCTTATGTAATGCACTGGCTGCTTTCCAAAGATGCATGATGAGTATCTTTTCAGATCTTATTGAGAACCGTATGGAAGTATTTATGGATAATTTTAGCGTTTATGGTGATTAATTTAACTTTTGCTTAGATAGTTTAGTTAGAGTATTAGACAGGTGTGTTAGTTCAAACTTTGTATTGAATTTTGAAAAATGTCACCTTATGTTTAAACAAGAGATTGTTCTAGGGCATGTTGTTTCTAATATGGGTATTTCTATAGATCCAGCAAAGGTGGATGTCATTTCTAGTTTACCTTACCCCTCCTCTGTGAGGGAAGTCCGTTCGTTTCTTGGCCATGCAGGTTTTTACAGGAGATTTATTAAGGACTTCAGTAAGGTAGCATTACCTTTATCCAGACTATTGCAGAAAGATATTGAGTTCGAGTTCAGTGAGGATTGCATGAAAGCATTTGATAAGCTGAAGATTGCCCTGACTCAAGCTCCGATTATGAGAGGACCAGACTGGAGCCAGCCATTTGAGATTATGTGTGATGCCTCCAACCATGCAGTAGGAGCAGCGCTGGCTTAGCGCAAAGGATTACTGAAGAAGCATGAGATTGTTCATAAAGTAGCAACAGCTTATCATCCCCAAACCAATGGACAAGCAGAAGTGTCTAACAGGAAGATTAAACGCATTCTGGAGGAGATAGTAAAGCCTCATAGGAAAGACTGGAGTGTCAGGCTACAAGATGCACTCTGGACATATAGAACAGCAAACAAAACACCCATTGGGATGAGCCCCTTCCGCTTAGTGTACGGAAAGTCTTGCCACCTTTTAGTAGAGGTGGAACACAAGGCTTTCTGGGCTGTGAGGGAGTGCAACATGAATTTTGAAGAACCTGGGGCTAAAAGGAAGCTGCAACTAGCAGAACTAGAGAACCTTCGCCTAGAAGCATATGACAACTCCAGGCGGTACAAAGAGAAGATGAAGGCTATCCATGACAAGCACATAAAAAGGAGAGAATTCAGACCAGGAGAGTTAGTTCTTCTTTATAACTCCAGACTGAGACTCTTGCCAGGCAAACTAAGATCAAGATGGGAAGGTCCCTACAGAGTAGAAAAGGTAGAGCCATACGGAGTTTTTCACCTGCCTTATCCTTCAAGCTCCAAATTCATGAAGGTCAATGGACATCGCTTAAAGCTTTATCATGGTGAGAAGATGAAGGATCACAAAGAGCTAGAGGTTTTCTTCTTGGAAGACCCACCAACACAAGCAGAATGAGCCTGAAGAATGTCCAACTTAAGGACGTAAAAGCAAAGTGCTAGGTGGGAGACAACCCACCATGGTAGGATTGTTCCGTTTCAGTCTTAGTATTATTTTACTTTATTCTATTTTGCTTTTGTTAATGACTCTTCTCATAATCTCTGCATATAGCATGCATCTGCATTTATGTTCTGCATATATTAAAAAAAATCACGTGACGCGCAAGCGTCGCTAACGCATCCGCGTCATACATGCTTTCAAACCAAGAAGAAAAGAAGCAGAGAGTCACGTGGGAGCGTGGCTGGAGGCGTGCCTTAGGCACAAGCATGCTCACTGATGAGCGGATAATTTATACGCTTTTTGGCATTGTTTTTGCATAGTTTTCAGTATGATTTGATTAGTTTTTAGTATATTTTTATTAGTTTTTAAATAAAAATCATATTTATGGATTTTACTATGAGTTTGTGTGTTTTTCTGTGATTTCAGGTAATTTCTGGCTGAAATTGAGGGACTTGAGCAAAAATCAGATTCAGACGCTGAATAAGGACTGCAGATGCTGTTGGATTTTGACCTCCCTGCACTCAAAGTGGATTTTCTGGAGCTACAGGAGTCCAAATGGCGCGCTCTTAATAATAGTCCATACTTTGGCCAAGTTTAGACGATGCAAACTAGCGTTCAACGCCAGCTTTCTGCCCTATTCTGGAGTTAAAAGCCAGAAACAGGTTGCAAAGCAGAGTTAAACGCCAAAAACAAGTTATAAACTGGCGTTCAACTCCAAGGAAGACCTCTACACGTGAAAACTTCAATGCTCAGCCCAAGCACACACCAAGTGGGCCCCGGAAGTGGATTTCTGCATTATTTACTTATTTCTGTATACCCTAGTAACAAGTTTAGTATAAATAGGACTTTTTACTATTGTATTTACATCCTTGGATCGTCTTTGGATCTTTGGAACATCTTTTGATCATGTTTTGATGATTGAACCCTCTTTGGGGGGCTGGCCTCACGGCCATGCCTGAACCTTCATCACTTATGTATTTTCAACGGTAGAGTTTCTACACACCATAGGTTAAGGTGTGGAGCTCTGTTGTTCCTCATGAATTAATGCAAAGTACTACTGTTTTTCTATTCAATTCAAGCCTATTTCTTCTCTAAGATATTCTTTCGCACACAAGAACATGATGAATGTGATGATTATGTGACGCTCATCATCATTCTCACTTATGAACGCGTGCCTGACAAACACTTCCGTTCTTCATGCAAACAAGCTTGAATGTGTATCTCTTAGCCTTCTGATAGTGAGATCAGAGTCTTCGTGGTATAGGCTAGAACTATTTGCGGCCATTCTTGAGATCCGGAAAGTCTAAACCTTGTCTGTGGTATTCCGAGTAGGATCCGGGAAGGGATGGCTGTGACGAGCTTCAAACTCGCGAGTGCTGGGCGTAGTGACAGACGCAAAAGGATTACTGAATCCTATTCCAGTATGATCGAGAACCGACAGATGATTAGCCGTGCGATGACAATGCATCTTGGACCATTTTCACTGAGAGGACGGGAAGTAGCCATTGACAACGGTGATGCCCTACATAAAGCTTGCCATGGAAAGGAGTAGGAATGATTAGATGAAGACAGCAGGAAAGCAGAGTTTCAGGAGGAACAAAAGCATCTCTATACGCTTATCTGAAATTCTCACCAAGGAATTACATAAGTATCTCTATCCTATTTTATATTTTAATTATATTCTAATTATCAATTCACCATAACCATTTGAATCTGCTTGACTGATATTTACAAAGTGACCATAGCTTGCTTCAAGCCGACAATCTCCATGGGATCGACCCTTACTCACGTAAGGTTTATTACTTGGACGACCCAGTGTACTTGCTGGTTAGTTGTGCGAAGTTGTGACAAAAAACTAAAATTATAAATGTGCATATTAAATTTTTGACGCCGTTACCAAAGAATGAACGATCACGATTTCTGCGCACCAAGTTTTTGGCGCCGTTGCCGGGGATTGTTCGAGTTTGGATAACTGACGGTTCATCTTGTTGCTCAGATTAGGTAATTTTATTTTAATTTTAAGTTTTTGTTTTTATTCTTTTTATTTTTGAAAAATTTTCAATATATATATATATATATATATATATATTTAATAAAAATAAATTATTCTATGTTCTTCAAAATTTTTAAGAAGGAATTCTAGAGTTTCTTCATGATCTGTTGAAGTCTGGCTGGCTGTCAAGCCATGTCTAAATTTTTGGACTGAGGCTTCCACTTATCATGGCAAGAGTTATTGGACTCTCATCTAATCAACTATTATATGCCTGATTTGTAACTGCTGAAGCTTGGCTGGCCATTGGCCATGTCTAGTGTTTTGGACCGGAGCTTTCACTGAAAGCTTGGCTGGCTAGTAAGCCATGTCTAATTCCTAGACTGGAGCTTTAGACTAACATTGCATGATTCCTGGAATTCTCATTAGAAATTTTGAAATCCTTATTTTTATTTTTTTTTAAAAATAATTTTCGAAAAAACCCAAAAATTTTTAATAAAATCATAAAAACCAAAAATAATTTTGTGTTTCTTGTTTGAGTCTTGTGTCAAATTTTAAGTTTGGTGTCGATTGCATGCTTTTAAAAATTTGTGCATTTTTCGAAAACTCATGCATGTGTTCTTCATGATCTTCAAGTTGTTCTTGACAAGTCTTCTTGTTTGATCTTCATAATTTCTTGTTTGGTGTCTTTTCTTGTTTTTCATATGCATTTTCAATTTGTTAGTATCTAAAGTTTGAAAATTTCTAAGTTTGGTGTCTTGCATGTGTGTCTTTTCTTAAAAATTTTCAAAAATAAGTTCTTGGTGTTCATCTTGACATTCAAAGTGTTCTTGGTGTTCATCTTGACATTCATAAGTGTTCTTGCATGCATCATTTGTCTTGATCCAAAATTTTCATGCATTGAGTCTTTTTGATGTTTTTCTCTCTCATCATTAAAATTCAAAAATAAAAAAATATCTTTCCCTTTCTCTCTCATAAATTTTCGAAAATTTGGTTTGATTTAGTCAAAAAATTTTTAAAATCTAGTTGTTTCTTATGAGTCAAATCAAACTTTCAATTTAAAAATTCTATCTTTTTCAAATCTTTTTCAAAAATCAAATCTTTTTCATTTTTTATTTCATAATTTCAAAATTTATTTTCAAAATCTTTTTCTTATTTCTATTTCATATTTTCAAAATTAATGCTAACAATTAATGTGATTGATTCAAAAATTTTAAGTTTGTTACTTGCCTAGTAAGAAAGGTCCAATCTTTAAATTTTAAAATCATATCTTTTTGTTTCTTGTTAGTCAAGTAATCAACTTTAATTTTCAAAATCAAATCTTTTTAATTTTCTTTTCAAATCTTTTTCAAATTAAATTTTCAATCATATCTTTCAATCATATCTTTTTCAAAATTTAATTTCAAAATCTTTTCTAACTTCTTATCTTTTCAAAATTTGATTTTCAAATCTTTTTCAATTAACCACTTAACTTTTTGTTTGATTTTAAAAGTTTACTATTTCAATCATATCTTTTTCAAAACCACCTAACTAATTTTCTCTCTCTAATTTTCGAAAACTCCTTCCCCCTTTTTCAAAATTTTTTTTATTAACTAATTGTTTTAAATTTTAATCTAATTTTATTTTTTTTTAATTTTCGAATACTAACTAATAATTAAAATAAAAATAAAAATAATTTTTCTTTTGTTTTAATTTAAATTCGAATTTTTCTTCTCCTTCTTCTATTCCTCTCTTCTTCTACTCACATAAAGGAATCTCTATACTGTGGCATAGAGGATTCCTATTCTTTTCTGTCCTCTTCTTTTTCATATGAGCAGGAACAGGGATAAAGACATTCTTATTGAAGCTGATCTTGAACCTGAAAGGACTCTTAAGAGGAAACTAAGAGAAGCTAAAGCACAACCCTCTGGAGAGGACCTGACAAAAATTTTCGAAAAAGAAGGAGACATGGCCGAAAATAATAACAATGCAAGGAAGATGCTTGGTGACTTTACTGTACCAAACTCCAATTTACATGGAAGAAGCATCTCAATCCCTGCCATTGGAGCAAATAATTTTGAGCTAAAGCCTCAATTAGTTTCTCTGATGCAACAGAACTGCAAGTTTCATGGACTTCCATCAGAAGATCCTTTTCAGTTCTTAACTAAATTCTTGCAGATCTGTGATACTTTTAAGACCAATGGGATTGATCCCGAGGTTTACAGGCTTATGCTTTTTCCGTTTGCTGTAAGAGACAGAGCTAGAATATGGTTAGACTTTCAACCTAAAGATAGCCTGAACTCTTGGGATAAGCTGGTCACGACTTTCTTAGCCAAGTTCTTTCCTCATCAAAAGCTTAGCAAGCTTAGAGTGAATGTTCAAACCTTCAAACAGAAAGAAGGTGAATCCCTCTATGAAGCTTGGGAGAGATATAAGCAACTGACCAAAAAGTGTCTTTCTGACATGCTTTCAGAATCGACCATCCTGGATATATTCTATGATGGTCTGTCTGAATTATCAAAGATGTCATTGGACCATTCTGCAGGTGGATCCATTCACCTAAAGAAAATTCCTGCAGAAGCTCAGGAACTCATTGACATGGTTGCAAATAACCAGTTCATGTACACTTCTGAAAGGAATCCTGTGAGTAATGGGACGCCTCAAAGGAAGGGAGTTCTTGAAATTGATACTCTGAATGCCATATTGGCTCAGAATAAAATATTGACTCAGCAAGTCAATATGATTTCTCAGAGTCTGAATGGATTGCAAGCTGCATCCAACAGTACTCAAGAGGCATCTTCTGAAGAAGAAGCTTATGATCCTGAGAACCCTACAATAGCAGAGGTAAATTACATGGGGGAACCCTATGGAAATACCTATAATCCCTCATGGAGAAATTATCCAAATTTCTCATGGAAGGATCAACAAAAGCCTCAACAAGGCTTTAATAATGGTGGAAGAAACGGGTTTAGCAATAGCAAGCCGTTTCCATCATCCACTCAACAACAGACAGAGAATTCTGAGCAGAATCTATCTAGCTTAGCAAATATAGTTTCTGATCTATCTAAGGCCACTTTAAGTTTCATGACTGAAACAAGGTCCTCCATTAGAAATTTGGAGGCACAAGTGGGCCAGCTGAGTAAAAGGGTCACTGAAACTCCTCCTAGTACTCTCCCAAGCAATACAGAAGAGAATCCAAAAAGAGAGTGCAAGGCCATTACCTTACTTGGTGTGGCCGAACCCAAAGAAGAGGAGGAGGACGTGAATCCTAGTGAGGAAGACCTCCTGGGACGCTCAGTGACCAATAAGGAGTTTCCCTTTGAGGAACCAAAGGAATCTGAGGCTCATCTAGAGACCATAGAGATTCCATTGAACCTCCTTCTGCCCTTCATGAGCTCTGATGAGTATTCATCCTCTGAAGAGGATGAAGACATTACTGAAGAGTAAGTTGCTAAGTACCTTGGTGCAATCATGAAGCTGAATGCCAAATTATTTGGTAATGAGACTTGGGAAGATGAACCTCCATTGCTCATTAAGGAACTAAATGCCTTGGTTCAGCAAACTCTACCTCAAAAGAAACAGGATCCTGGTAAATTCCTAATTCCCTATAACATAGGCACCATGACCTTTGAGAAGGCTCTGTGTGACCTGGGGTCAAGAATAAACTTAATGCCACTCTCTGTAATGGAGAAACTTGGGATCTTTGAGGTGCAAGCTGCCAGAATCTCATTAGAGATGGCAGACAACTCAAGAAAATAGGCTTATGGACTAGTAGAGGACGTGCTAGTAAAGGTTGAAGGCCTTTACATCCCTGCTGATTTCATAATCCTAGACACTGGGAAGGATGAGGATGAATCCATCATCCTTGGAAGACCCTTCCTAGCCACAGCAAGAGCTGTGATTGATGTGGACAGAGGAGAATTGGTCCTTCAACTGAATGAGGACAACCTTGTGTTTAAAACTCAAGGATCTCCTTCTGTAACCATGGAGAGTAAGCATGAAAAGCTTCTCTCACTGCAGAGTCAACCAAAGCCCCTACAGTCAAACTTTATGTTTGGTGTTGGGAGGCCACAACCAAACTCTAAGTTTAGTGTTGAACCCCCACATTCAAACTCTAAGTTTGGTGTTGGGAGGTTCCAACAATGCTCTGAACATCTGTGAGGCTCCATGAGAGCTCACTGTCAAGCTATTGACATTAAAGAAGCACTTATTGGGAGGCAACCCAATGTTATTTAATTATATCTATTTATTTTCTATTGTTATTTTATATTTTTTTTAGGTGGATGATCATGTGGAGTCACAAAAACTACTGAAAAATCAAAAACAGAAAGAAAAATAGCATTAAAAATAGCTCACCTTGGAGAAAGAGCTTACTGGCGTTTAAACGCCAGTAAGAAGCATCAAAGTGGCGTTTAACGCCAGAAAGAAGTATCAAGCTGGCATCAAACGCCAGAAACAAGCACCTGATTGGCGTTTAACGCCAGAACAGAGCAAGGAAGTGGCGTTAAACGCTACAAACAGGCTACATTTGGGCGTTTAACGCCAGAAACAAGCAGCAAGCTGGCGTTTAACGCCAGACATGCATGCTAAGGGCGTTTTACATGCCTAATTGGAGCAGGGATGTTAAGTCCTTGACCCCACAGAATCTGTGGACCCCACAGGATCCCCTCAGGATCTGTAGACCCCACATGATCCCCACATTTTCTTTTCTCCTCTTCACACCTTTTCATAACTATCTTCCACAAATACCCCTCACCAATCACCTCAATCACTCTTCCCCATCACCTCTTCACTACTCACATCCATCCTCTCTTCCCCAAAAAACCCACCTACCTCCAAAATTCAAACTCTTTTCCCTCCCAAACCCAACCCTAATGGCCGAACCCTAAACCTCTCCCCACTCTTATATAAACCCCTCATCCCCTCTTCATTTTCACAGAACACAACCCTTTCTTCTCCTCCTTGGCCAAATACACATTCTCCCTCCATCTCCTCTATTTTTTTCCTCTTCTCCTTCTTTATTTCTTCTTTTGCTCGGGGACGAGCAAACATTTTAAGTTTGGTGTGGTAAAAGCATTGCTTTTTGTTTTTCCATAACCATTAATGACACTTAAGGCCAGAGAAACCTCAAGAAAGAGGAAAGGGAAGGCAATTACTTCTACCTCTGAGTCATGGGAGATGGAGAGATTCATCTCAAAGGTCCATCAAGACCACTTCTATGAAGTTGTGGCCAAGAAGAAAGTGATCCCTGAGGTTCCTTTCAAGCTAAAAAAAAATGAGTATCCAGAGATCCGACATGAGATCCGAAGAAGAGGTTGGGAAGTTCTCACCAACCCAATTCAACAAGTTGAGATCTTAATGGTTCAAGAGTTCTATGCAAACGCATGGATCACTAGGAACCATGATCAAAGTGTGAACCCGAATCCAAAGCATTGGCTTACCATGGTTCGGGGGAAATACTTAGATTTCAGTCCGGAAAATGTAAGGCTGGCGTTCAACTTGCCAATGATGGAAGAAAACGCACGCCCCTACACTAGAAGGGTCAACTTTGATTAAAGGTTGGACCAAGTCCTCATGGACATATGTGTGGAAGGAGCTCAATGAAAAGTTGACTCAAGAGGCAAGCCGGTTCAATTGAGAAGACTGGACCTTAAGCCTGTAGCTAGAGGATGGTTGGAGTTTATTTAACGCTCAATCATTCCTACTAGCAACCGGTCTGAAGTTACTATAGACCGGGTCATCATGATCCATAGTATCATGATTAGGGAGGAAGTGGAAGTTCATGAGATTATACCTCAAGAACTCTACAAGGTGGCTGACAAGTCCTCCACTTTGGCAAGGTTAGCCTTTCCTCATCTCATTTGTCACCTCTGCAATTCGGCTGGAATTGACATAGAGGGAGACATCCTCATTGAAGAGGACAAGCCCATCAGTAAGAAGAGGATGGAGAAAACAAGAGATCATGGACCTCAACAAGAGCATGAGGAAATTCCTCACCATGAAATCCCTTAGATGCCTCAAGGGATGCACTTCCCTCCACAAAACTATTGGGAGCAAATCAACACTTCCCTAGGAGAATTAAGCTCCAACATGGGACAACTAAGGATGGAGCACCAAGAGCACTCCATCATCCTCCATGAGATTAGAGAAGATCAAAGTGCTATGAGGGAGGAGCAACAAAGACAAGGAAGAGACATAGAGGAGCTCAAGAGCACCATTGGTTCTTCAAGAAGAGGAAGACGTCACCCTCACTAAGGTGGACCCATTCCTTAATCTCCTTATTCTTATTTTCCTGTTTTTCGTTTACTATGCTTTATGTTTATGTTTGTGTCTTATTACATGATCATTAGTATTTAAGTGTCTATACCTTAAAGTTATGAATGTCCTATGAATCCATCACCTCTCTTAAATGAAAAATATTTTAATTACAAAAGAACAAGAAGTACATGATTTCAAATTCATCCTTGAAACTAGTTTAATTATTTTGATGTGGTGACAATACTTTCTGTTCTCTGAATGAATGCTTGAACAGTGCATATGTCTTTTGAAATTGTTGTTTATGAATGTTAAATATGTTGGCTCTTGAAAGAATGATGAAAAAGGAGACATGTTATTTGATAATCTGAAAAATCATAAAAATGATTCTTGAAGCAAAAAAAAGCAGTGAATACAAAAGCTTGCGAAAAAAAAATTGGCGAAAAAAAAAGAGAAAGAAAAAGAAAAAGCCAAAAGCTCTTTAAACCAAAAGGCAAGAGCAAAAAGCCAATAGCCCTCAAAACCAGAAGGCGAGGGTAATAAAAAGGATCCAAGGCTTTGAGCATCAGTGGATAGGAGGGCCTAAAGGAATAAAATCCTGGCTTAAGCGGCTAAACCAAGCTATCCCTAACCATGTGCTTGTGGCGTGAAGGTGTCAAGTGAAAACTTGAGACTGAGCGGTTAAAGTCAAGGTCCAAAGCAAAAAAAAAAGAGTGTGCTTAAGAACCCTGGACACCTCTAATTGGGGACTTTAGCAAAGCTGAGGCACAATCTGAAAAGGTTCACCCAGTTATGTGTCTGTGGCATGTATGTATTCGGTGGTAATACTGGAAAACAGAGTGCTTAGGGCCACGGCCAAGACTCATAAAGTAGCTGTGTTCAAGAATCAACATACTGAACTAGGAGAATCAATAACACTATCTGAATTCTGAGTTCCTATAGATGCCAATCATTCTGAACTTCAATGGATAAAGTGAGATGCCAGAACTATTCAAGAGGCAAAAAGCTACTAGTCCCGCTCATCTAGTTGGAGCTAAGTTTCATTGATATTTTGGAATTTATAGTATATTCTCTTCTTTTTATCCTATTTGATTTTCAGTTGCTTGGGGACAAGCAACAATTTAAGTTTGGTGTTGTGATGAGCGGATAATTTATACGCTTTTTGGCATTATTTTTACATAGTTTTCAATATGATTTGATTAGTTTTTAGTATATTTTTATTAGTTTTTAAATAAAAATCACATTTCTGGACTTTACTATGAGTTTGTGTGTTTTTTTGTGATTTCAGGTAATTTCGGGCTGAAATTGAGGGGCTTGAGCAAAAATCAGATTCAGAGGCTGAATAGGGACTACAGATGCTGTTGGATAGTGACCTCCCTGCACTCAAAGTAAATTTTCTGGAGCTACAGGAGTCCAAATGGCGTGCTCTCAATTGAGTTGGAAAGTCGACATCCAGGGCTTTCCAGCAATATATAATAGTCCATACTTTGCCCGAGTTTAGACGACGCAAACTGGTGTTCAACATCAGCTTTCTGCCCTATTCATGAGTTAAAAGCCAGAAACGGGTTGCAAAGCAGAGTTAAACGCCAGAAACAAGTTATAAACTGGCGTTCAACTCCAAGGAAGACCTCTACACGTGAAAGCTTCAATTCTCAGCCCAAGCACACACCAAGTGGGCCCCGGAAGTAGATTTCTGCATCATTTACTTATTTCTGTAAACCCTAGTAACTAGTTTAGTATAAATAGGACTTTTTACTATTGTATTGACATCTTTGGATCATCTTTGGATCTTTGGAACATCTTTTGATCATGTTTTGATGATTGAACCCTCTTTGGGGGGTTGGCCTCACGGCCATGCCTGAACCTTCATCACTTATGTATTTTCAACGGTAGAGTTTCTACACACCATAGATTAAGGTGTGGAGCTCTGTTGTTCCTCTTGAATTAATGCAAAGTACTACTGTTTTTCTATTCAATTCAAGACTATTTCTTCTCTAAGATATTCATTCGCACACAAGAACATGATGAATGTGATGATTATGTGACGCTCATCATCATTCTCACTTATGAACGCGTGCCTGACAAACACTTCCATTCTACATGCAAACAAGCTTGAATGTGTATCTCTTAGCCTTCTGATCGTGAGATCAGAGTCTTCGTGGTATAGGCTAGAACTATTGGTGGCCATTCTTGAGATCCAGAAAGTCTAAACCTTGTCTGTGATATTCCGAGTAGGATCCAGGAAGGGATGGCTGTGACGAGCTTCAAACTCGCGAGTGCTGGGCGTAGTGACAGACGCAAAAGGATTACTGAATCCTATTCCAGTATGATCGAGAACCGACAGATGATTAGCCGTGCGGTGACAGCGCATCTTGGATCATTTTCACTGAGAGGACGGGAAGTAGCCATTGACAACGGTGATGCCCTACATAAAGCTTGCCATGGAAAGGAGTATGAATGATTGGATGAAGACAGCAGGAAAGCAGAGGTTCAGGAGGAACAAAAGCATCTCTATACGCTTATCTAAAATTCTCACCAAGGAATTACATAAGTATCTCTATCCTATTTTTATATTTTAATTATATTCTAATTATCATTTCACCATAACCATTTGAATCCGCCTGACTGAGTTTTACAAAGTGACCATAGCTTGCTTCAAGCCGACAATCTCCGTGGGATCGACCCTTACTCACGTAAGGTTTATTACTTGGACGACCCAGTGCACTTGCTGGTTAGTTGTGCGAAGTTGTGACAAAGAACTAAAATTATAAACGTGCGTGTTAAGTTTTTGACGCCGTTACCAAGGAATGAACGATCACGATTTCTGTGCACCACCCACGCGAACACGTTCCCTACGTGTTTGCATCATTTGAAAAATCAGCCTCCCAGGCGTGCACGTCACACATGCACACGCGTGACCCTGCAAAATCGACGTAAAGAGGTATATGGCAGAGAGTTATAATAGAGTGGGGCTGGAATGATGCTGGAAGCACAAGCCCTATCACGCGAACGCATGCCCCACGCGTCCGCGTTATTCTTCAAAAAGAGGCCATTCACGCGTGCGCGTCTCCCACGTGCTCGCGTCACCCTGAATTTTGGCAATGAGAGTATGAAACAGAGAGTTGTGTGTACGCGAGGCTGCACTCGCGCCAATGGCACAGTTCACTTCACGTGAACACGTGACCCACGTGTCAGCATCATCTGAAAATAACGCCAATCACGCAAACGCGTGAACCACGCGTCCGCGTCACATGCGACGCACAGTTTATCCAAATCAGCACCAGATATCTTATCTTTTCTTCCCCAATCTTAATTTTTCCTTCTCCCTTCTTATTTCTTTCTATTTCCTTTTTTCTTCTTTATTCCTTCTCACTTTTTACTTTCTTCTCCCCCTTCTTTTTCACATCCATTATCAAGGTTCCTTTCTTTTCTTCTTCCCCTTTTTACCTTTGCATTATTATTTTTATTTATGTTTTCTTCTTCTTTTCTTTTTACTTTCATTATCTATGTTTTCTTTTTCTTTCTTTCTTTTTGCATTTTTTGGTGTTAGAAATTTATTTGGGTAATTGTTTTCTCCTATATAATTGCTTGTGGATTAATTAGGAATTGTTTGTCAATTATTAGTTATTTTAGGGTCACTTGCTTGTTCAAATTCAATACTTTTCGTAACATATCTACCATGCATGCTAAGTGTTTGTGAAAAAGCCCGTATAGCATTATGCATTTGTAATTACTCTATTCTTCTACTCTAATGCCTGTTTTTCACAAAACCCCTTTTTATATTTAGTGCACGAAATTGTGATCACATTAATGGAGTACTCTTTGTTGTTGTATGGAATCATTATTATGGCTCTTTACTATGTGTGGACACAACTCCGTTCAACTAACCAGCAAGTGTACTGGGTCGTCCAAGTATTAAACCTTACGTGAGTAAGGGTCGATCCCACAGAGATTGTTGGCTTGAAGCAAGCTATGGTCACCTTGTAAATCTCAGTCAGGCGGATTTAAACATGATACTTTATTAGATTAAAATAAACAATAAAAAGGGATAGAGATACTTATGTAGATTCATTGGCAGGGATTTCAGATAAGCGAATGGAGATACTTTTCGTTCCTCTGAACCTCTGCTTTCCTGCTATCTTCATCCAATCAGTCTTACTCCTTTCCATGGCTGGCTGTATGCAAGGGCATCACCGTTGTCAGTGGCTACATCCCCTCCTCTCAGTGAATCATATGCTCACGCACCCTGTCACGGCACGGCTATTCATCTGTCGGTTCCCGATCATGCTGGAATAGGATTCACCCTCCTTTTGCGTCTGTCACTAACGCCCAGCACTCGCGAGTTTGAAGCTCGTCACAGTCATTCAATCATTGAATCCTACTCAGAATACCACAGACAAGGTTTAGACCTTCCGGATTCTCTTGAATGCCGCCATCATTCTAGCTTATGCCACGAAGATTCCTGTTAGGAGATCTAAGAGATATTCATTCTAGCTTAATTCATGTAGAACAGAAGTGTTTGTCAGGCACGCGTTCATAAGGGAGAAGGATGATGAGCGTCACACATAATCATCACCTTCATCACGTTCTTGGGTGCGAATGGATATCTTAGAAGCGAAATAAGAAGAATTGAATAGAAAACAGTAGTACTTTGCATTAATCTTTGAGGAACAGCAGAGCTCCACACCTTAATCTATGGAGTGTAGAAACTCTACCGTATGAAAATACATAAGTGAAGGTCCAGGCATGGCCGTGTGGCCAGCCCCTCTGATCTAAGAACCAGGCGTCCAAAGATGCCTAATACAATAGTAAGAGGT
Source organism: Arachis hypogaea (assembly GCF_003086295.3). Classification (NCBI taxonomy): domain Eukaryota; kingdom Viridiplantae; phylum Streptophyta; class Magnoliopsida; order Fabales; family Fabaceae; genus Arachis; species Arachis hypogaea. Next base: position 63,003,750 of record NC_092053.1, read on the forward strand.
CCTATTTATAATAAACTAGTCACTAGGGTTTACATGAGTAAGTAATTAATGAATAAATCCACTTCCGGGGCCCACTTGGTGTGTGTTTGGGCTGAGCTTAAGTGTTGCACGTGCAGAGGCCATTTGTGGAGTTGAACGCCAGTTTTTGTGCCAGTTTGGGCGTTCAACTCTGGTTTTGGATCCTTTTCTGGCGCTGGACGCCAGATTTGGGCAGAAGGCTGGATTTGAACGCCAGTTTACGTCATCAATTCTTGGCCAAAGTATGGACTATTATATATTTCTGGAAAGCCCTGGATGTCTACTTTCCAACGCAATTGGAAGCGCGCCATTTCGAGTTCTGTAGCTCCAGAAAATTTACTTTGAGTGCAGGGAGGTCAGAATCCAACAGCATCAGCAGTCCTTTTTCAACCTCTGAATCTGATTTTTGCTCAAGTCCCTCAATTTCAGCCAGAAAATACCTGAACTCACAGAAAAACACACAAACTCATAGTAAAGTCCAGAAATGTGAATTTAACACAAAATCTATTAAAAACATCCCTAAAAGTAACTAGATCCTACTAAAAACATACTAAAAACAATGTCAAAAAGCGTATAAATTATCCGCTCATCACAACACCAAACTTAAATTGATGCTTGTCCCCAAGCAACTGAAAATCAAAATAGGATAAAAAGAATAGAATATACTATAAATTCCAAACTATCAATGAAACAGAGCTTCAATCATATGAGCGGGACTTATAGCTTTTTGCCTCTTGAATAGTTTTGGCATCTCACTTTATCCATTGAGGTTCAGAATGATTGGCATCTATAGGAACTTCAGATTTCAAATAGTGTTATTGACTCTCTTAGTTCAGTATGATGATTCTTGAACACAGCTTCTTTATGAGTCTTGGCCGTGGCCCTAAGCACTTTGTTTTCCAGTATTACCACCGGATACATAAATGCCACAGACACATAATTGGGTGAACCTTTTCAGATTGTGACTCAGCTTTGCTAAAGTCCCCAATTAGAGGTGTCCAGGGTTCTTAAGCACACTCTTTGTTTTTGCTTTGGACCTTGACTTTAACCGCTCAGTCTCAAGTTTTCACTTGACACCTACACGCCACAAGCACATGGTTAGGGACAGCTTGGTTTAGCCGCTTAGACCAGGATTTTATTCCTTTAGGCCCTCCTATCCACTGATGCTCAAAGCCTTGGGATCCTTTTTATTTGCCCTTGCCTTTTGGTTTTAAGGGTTATTGGCTTTTTCTGCTTGCTTTTTTTTTTCTTTCTACATTTTTTTTTCGCCTATTTTTTTTTTCTTCTTTTTTTTTTTCTGCAAGCTTTGTTCTTTGCTGCTTTTTCTTGCTTCAAGAATCATTTTTATGATTTTTCAGATTATCAAATAACATGTCTCCTAGTCATCATTCTTTCAAGAGCCAACATATTTAACATTCTTAAACAACAACTTCAAAAGACATATGCACTGTTCAAGCATACATTCAGAAAACAAGAAGCATTGTCACCACATCAATATAATTAAGCTAAGTTCAAGGATAAATTTGAAACTCATGTACTTCTTGTTCTTTTGAATTAAAACATTTTTCATTTAAGAGAGGTGATGGATTCATAGGACATTTATAACTTTAAGACAAAGTCACTACTACTAATGATCATGTAATGAAGGCACAAACATTGATAAGCACATAATATAGAAAACGAAAAACAGAGAAAGTAAGAACAAGGAATGAGTCCACCTTAGTGATGTCCTTGAGCTCTTCTATGTCTCTTTCTTGCCTTGGCTACTCCTCCTTCATTGCTTTTAGATCTTCTCTGATTTCATGAAGGATGATGGAGTGCTCTTGATGTTCCACCCTTAGTTGCTTCCAATAATTGTGTGGAAGAAAATGTATCCCCTGAGGTATCTCAGGGATCTCTTGATTTGCAGTCAAATGTTCTACCACTGAGCTATAGATCCTTGATGGAAGCTTTTGTCTTCCCTTTCTTTTTTCTAGAGGTTTCTCTGGCCTTAGGTGCCATCAATGGTTATGGAAAAAACAAAAAAAGCTATGCTTTTACCACACCAAACTTAGAATGTTGCTCGCCCTCGAGCAAAAGAAGAAAGAATAGAAGAATAAGAAGAAGATATGGAGGGGATGGATGGGAGTGTGTATTCGGCCATATGGGTGGGATTGGGTGGGAGAGAGATGTTGAATTTTGAAGGTAGTGGGTGTATGGATGTGAGTGGTAGATGGAAAACAGAAGGGATGATCATGAATGGAAAGAGAGATGATGAGGTAGGTGGGGATCCTGTGGGGTCCACAGATCCTGAGATGATCCTGTGGGGTCCACAGATCCTGAGGTGTCAAGACTTTTACATCCCTGCACCAGTTTAGGCATGTAAAATGCCCTTGCACACAACTCTGGGCGTTCAGCGCCAGGTTGGTGCCCATTTTGGGCGTTCAACGCCACTTTGCTGCCATTTCTGGCGTTGAACGCCAGAACCATGCTTGTTCTGGGCGTTCAGCGCCAGGATGCTCTCATTCTGGGCGTTCAGCGCCAGAACTATACTCTGTTCTGGCGTTTGAACGCCAGACAGATGCTCCTCCAGGGTGTGATTTTTCTTCTGCTGTTTTTGATTCCGTTTTCAATTTTTATATTTATTTTGTGACTCCACATGATCATGAACCTACGAAAACATGAAAAATAAGAATTAGATATACATTGGGTTGCCTCCCAACAAGCGCTTCTTTAATGTCAATAGCTTGACAGTGGGCTCTCATGGAGCCTCACAGATGTGCAGAGTTTTGTTGAAACTCTCCAACACCAAACTTAGAGTTTGGATATGGGAGTTCAACACCAAACTTTAGAGTTTGGTTGTGGCCTCCCAACACCAAACTTAGAGTTTGACTGTGGGGGCTCTAGTTGACTCTGCTTTGAGAGAAGCTTTTCATGCTTCCTCTTCATGGTTGCAGAGGGAGATCCTTGAGTTTTGAATACAAGGGAGTTCTCATTCCATTGAAGGACTATTTCACCTCTGTCAACATCAATCACAGCTCTTGTTGTGGCCAGGAAAGGTCTTCCTAGGACGATGGATTCATCCCCTTCCTTTCCAGTATCCAGGACTATGAAATCAGCAGGGATGTAAAGGCCCTCAACCTTTACTAAAACGTCCTCTACTTGTCCATAAGCCTGTCTTTTTGAGCTGTCTGCCATCTCTAATGAGATTTTAGCAGCTTGCACCCCATAGATTCCCAGTTTCTCTATTACAGAGAGGGGCATGAGGTTTATCCCTAAACCAAGGTCACACAGAGCTTTAAAGATCATGGTGCCTATGGTACAAGGGATTATGAACTTTCCAGGATCCTGTCTCTTCTGAGGCAATGTCAGTTGATCCAGATCACTTAGTTCATTGATGAATAAGGGAGGTTCAACTTCCCAAGCATCAATGCTAAATAATTTGGCATTCAGCTTCATGATTGCACCAAGAAACTTGGCAGTTTGCTCTTCAGTAACATCCTCATTCTCTTCAGAAGAGGAATACTCATCAGAGCTCATGAAGGGCATAAGGAGGTTCAATGGAATCTCTATGGTCTCTTAGATGAGCCTCAGAGTCCTTTGGTTCCCCAAAGGGAAGCTCCTTATTGATCACTGGACGTCCCTGGAGGTCTTCCTCCTTGGGATTCACATCCTCTCCTCTCCTCACAGGTTCGGCCAGGGCACTTATGTCAATGGCCTTGCACTCTCCTTTTGGATTCTCTTCTGTATTGCTTGGGAGAGTACTAGGAGGGATTTCAGTGATCCTTTTACTCAGCTGGCCCACTTGTGCTTCCAGATTTCTAATGGAAGACCTTGTTTCATTCATGAAACTTACAGTGGCCATAGATAGATCAGAGACTAGATTTGCTAAATTAGAAGCATTTTGTTCAGAGTTCTCTGTCTGTTGCTGAGTTGATGATGGAAAAGGCTTGCTATTGCTAAACCTGTTTCTTCCACCATTATTAAAGCCTTGTTGGGGCTTTTGATCCTTCCATGAGAAATTTGGATGATTTCTCCATGTTGAGTTATAGGTGTTTCCATAAGGTTCACCTAAGTAATTTACCTCTGCTATTGCAGGGTTCTCAGGATCATAGGCTTCTTCTTCAGAAGATGCCTCTTGAGTTCTGTTGGATGCAGCTTGCATTCCATGCAGACTCTGAGAAATCATATTGACTTGCTGAGTCAATATTTTATTCTGAGCCAATATGGCATTCAGAGTATCAACCTCAAGAACTCCCTTCTTCATAGGCGTCCCATTGCTCACAGGATTCCTTTCAGAAGTGTACATGAACTGGTTATTAGCAACCATGTTAATGAGTTCTTGAGCTTCTGCAGGCGTTTTCTTTAGGTGAATGGATCCACCTGCAGAGGTATCCAATGACATCTTTGATAGCTCAGATAAACCATCATAGAATATATCCAGGATGGTCCATTCTGAAAGCATGTCAGAAGGACACTTTTTGGTCAACTGTTTGTATCTTTCCCAAGCTTCATAGAGGGATTCACCTTCTTTCTGTCTGAAGGTTTGAACATCAGCTCTAAGCTTGCTCAGCTTTTGAGGAGGAAAGTACTTGGCTAAGAAAGCCGTGACCAGCTTATCCCAAGAGTTCAGGCTGTCTTTAGGTTGAGAATCCAACCATAATCTAGCTCTGTCTCTTACAGCAAAAGGGAAAAGCATGAGCCTGTAGACTTCAGGATCTATTCCATTAGTCTTAACAGTATCACATATCTGCAAGAATTCAGTTAAGAACTGAAAAGGATCTTCAGATGGAAGTCCATGGAACTTGCAGTTCTGCTGCATTAGAGAAACTAATTGAGGTTTAAGCTCAAAGTTGTTTGCTCCAATGGCAGGAATGGAGATGCTTCTTCCATGTAAATTGGAATTAGGTGCAGTAAAGTCACCAAGCATCTTCCTTACATTATTATTATTTTCGCCTGCCATCTCCTCTGCCTGTTCGAAAATTTCTGAAAGGTTATCTCTGGATTGTTGTATTTTAGCTTCTCTAAATTTTCTCTTCAGAGTTCTTTCAGGTTCTGGATCTGCTTCCACAAGAATGTTCTTATCCTTGCTCCTGCTCATATGACAAGGAAGAATGGCCAGGAAAATGATAATAATAATAGAGATCCTTTATACCACAGTATAGGGATCCCTTTGTAAGTAGAAGAAGAGGGGAAGATAAAGGATGTGATGTAAAGGAAGAAACACAACTGTGAGGATTGGAATGTGAGATGAGATGTTAGGACATGAATGAATAAATAGAATGAGATGGGGGAGGAATAATTTTCGAAAATTATTTTGAAAAAGAGTTAGTGATTTTTGAAAATGGTTTTTGAAAAATGTTAGTGATTTTCGAAAATTTTTGAAATTAAAAATAAAAAATAAAAATATTTAGTTAATTAAAAAGAAATTTTTGAAAAAGAGGGGAGATATTTTCGAAAATTAGAGAGAGAGAGTTAGTTAGGTAGTTTTGAAAAAGTTAAGAAACAAACAAAAAGTTAGTTAGTCAGTTGAAACAAATTTTGAAAAGATAAGAAGTTAGGAAGTTAGAAAAGATATTTTGAAAAGATATTTTTGAAAAAGATAAGATAAGAAGATATTTTTGAAAAGATATGATTGAAATTAGTTTTGAAAAAGATTTGATTTTTAAAATCACAATTAATGACTTGATTCACAAGAAATCACAAGATATGATTCTAGAACTTAAAGTTTGAATTTTTCTTAACAAGCAAGTAACAAACTTCAAATTTTTGAACCAAAACATTAATTGTTTAAGTTATTTTCGAAAATTATGATTTAAAATGAGAAAAAGAATTTTGAAAAATATTTTTGGAATTTTCGAAAATAACTAAGAATTTTGAAAAAGATTTGATTTTTGAAAAAGATTTTGAAAAAGATAAGATTTTCAAATTTGAAAATTTGATTTGACTCATAAGAAACAACTTGATTTTAAAAATTTTTGAAAAAGTCAACTCAATTTTCGAATTTGATGAGAGAAAAAGGGAAAGATATTTTTTTGATTTTTGAATTTTTATGATGCAAGAGAAAAACATGAAAATTATGCAATGCATGAAATTTTTAGATCAAAACATGTGATGAATGCAAGAATGCTATGAATGTCAAGATGAACACCAAGAACACTATGAATGTTATGATGAACATCAAGAACATATTTTTGAAAAATTTTTAATGCAAAGAAAACATGCAAGACACCAAACTTAGAATTCTTTGATGCTTAGACACTAAGAATTCAAGAATGCATATGATAAACATGAAAAGACACAAAACAAAAAAAAATCATCAAGATCAAACAAGAAGACTTACCAAGAACAACTTGAAGATCATGAAGAACACCATGAATGCATGAAATTTTCGAAAAAATGCAAGATGCATATGCAAGTGACACCAAACTTATAACATGACTTAAGACTCAAACAAGAAACACAAAATATTTTTGATTTTTATGATTTTATGATTTTTTTTGGATTTTTAACTTAAATTTTTTGAAAATTATTTAGAAAAAAGAAAAATAAGGATTCAAAATTTTTAATATGAATTCCAGGAATCTTATGCTGTAAAGCTCCAATCAAAGGGTCAGGCATGGCTTAATAGCCAGCCAAGCTTTAGTATGTAAATCAGAAACAGTAGCAGGTGGATTAACTCCAACTAGCTTGCTCTTGATAACAAATTGCTGCCTCAGTCCAAATAAATTTAGACATGGCTTTACAGCCAGCCAGGATGCAACATATAATTACATGGGCTGAAGTGATTAGTTGAATACCAATCCCAAAGTAGTTTGGGTATGGCTTTACAGCCAGATATGATTCAACGTATTTCATGAAACACTAGAATTCATTCTTAAAAAATTTTGAAGCCATAGAATAATTTATTTTTGAAAACATTATTTTTAGTAAATTTTTTTTTTTCGAAAACAAAGGAAAATATTTTTTGAAAGATTTTTGAAAACAAAACAAAAAGAAAATTACCTAATCTGAGCAACAGGATGAACCGTCAGTTGTCCAAACTCAAACAATCCCCGGCAACGGCGCCAAAAACTTGGTGCACGAAATTATGATCACATTAATGGAGTACTCTTTGTTGTTGTATGGAATCATTATTATGGCTCTTTACTATGTGTGGACACAACTCCGTTCAACTAACCAGCAAGTGTACTGGGTCGTCCAAGTAATAAACCTTACGTGAGTAAGGGTCGATCCCACAGAGATTGTTGGCTTGAAGCAAGCTATGGTCACCTTGTAAATCTCAGTCAGGCGGATTTAAACATGATACTTTATTAGATTAAAATAAACAATAAAAAGGGATAGAGATACTTATGTAGATTCATTGGTAGGGATTTCAGATAAGCGAATGGAGATGCTTTTCGTTCCTCTGAACCTTTGCTTTCCTGCTATCTTCATCCAATCAGTCTTACTCCTTTCCATGGCTGGCTGTATGCAAGGGCATCACCGTTGTCAGTGGCTACATCCCCTCCTCTCAGTGAATCATATGCTCACGCACCCTGTCACGGCACGGCTATTCATCTGTCGGTTCCCGATCATGCTGGAATAGGATTCACCCTCCTTTTGCGTCTGTCACTAACGCCCAGCACTCGCGAGTTTGAAGCTCGTCACAGTCATTCAATCATTGAATCCTACTCAAAATACCACAGACAAGGTTTAGACCTTCCGGATTCTCTTGAATGCCGCCATCATTCTAGCTTATGCCACGAAGATTCCTGTTAGGAGATCTAAGAGATATTCATTCTAGCTTAATTCATGTAGAACAGAAGTGTTTGTCAGGCACGCGTTCATAAGGGAGAAGGATGATGAGCGTCACACATAATCATCACCTTCATCACGTTCTTGGGTGCGAATGGATATCTTAGAAGCGAAATAAGAAGAATTGAATAGAAAACAGTAGTACTTTGCATTAATCTTTGAGGAACAGCAGAGCTCCACACCTTAATCTATGGAGTGTAGAAACTCTATCGTATGAAAATACATAAGTGAAGGTCCAGGCATGGCCGTGTGGCCAGCCCCTCTGATCTAAGAACCAGGCGTCCAAAGATGCCTAATACAATAGTAAGAGGTCCTATTTATAATAAACTAGTCACTAGGGTTTACATGAGTAAGTAATTAATGAATAAATCCACTTCCGGGGCCCACTTGGTGTGTGTTTGGGCTGAGCTTAAGTGTTGCACGTGCAGAGGCCATTTGTGGAGTTGAACGCCAGTTTTTGTGCCAGTTTGGGCATTCAACTCTGGTTTTGGATCCTTTTCTGGCGCTGGACGCCAGATTTGGGCAGAAGGCTGGCTTTGAACGCCAGTTTACGTCGTCAATTCTTGGCCAAAGTATGGACTATTATATATTTCTGGAAAGCCCTGGATGTCTACTTTCCAACGCAATTGGAAGCGCGCCATTTCGAGTTCTGTAGCTCCAGAAAATCCACTTTGAGTGCAGGGAGGTCAGAATCCAACAGCATCAGCAGTCCTTTTTCAACCTCTGAATCTGATTTTTGCTCAAGTCCCTCAATTTCAGCCAGAAAATACCTGAACTCACAGAAAAACACACAAACTCATAGTAAAGTCCATAAATGTGAATTTAACACAAAATCTATTAAAAACATCCCTAAAAGTAACTAGATCCTACTAAAAACATACTAAAAACAATGTCAAAAAGCGTATAAATTATCCGCTCATCAATATTTTATTCATTAAATATAATTGTCAATACAAATAGGTTGTTAGTTTGAAAGAGTTGATAATCATATTTAGCATTTGATGCTTGATCTATGCTACTCATGCCTTTGCCAACATGCCAATAAACATCTTGCATCTTATTGCCACAAAATGCACTTGCTATATTTCCATTGATGAACATTTCACATGGATTCGCGACCATGTGTTAACAACATCCTTCTTTACCGTGCATTGATTATCACTTGTACCATCCTCTTCCTTGCTCTAACCCTTAGTTTTAAAGTTACTTACTTTTTCCCTTTTCAGGATAGCCACCAAGAAGGGTAAAGAGAAAGCTACTCCCAAATAAACAGCAAGAAAAGGAACAAAAAGAGCACTATCTGTAGAGCCATCTTCAACAGCAGTAAAGCCCTCAACAAAAAGAATCAAGAGGATCATCAAAGTCGATGAAAAAGAGAAAGCCTTTCCAGCAAAGGACACTGCGCGGTTCACTAACTGCTACTGTGAGCAGATGTTCCCCATCCTGGCTGAAAGGAACTATAATAATGAATACCTTCTCACCCTCCCGACAAACATTGCTAAATTTGTTGAGCCCCGAATTGAACGAAGACAATGGAGATTCCTACGGAGACAGCCACGACAGGTTAACCTTTCATGGGTAGTTGAATTCTACTCCAATTTTCACATGCCAACCATGCAGTCTGTCTATGTCCGTCAGAAGCAAGTCTCTATAACTGAAGAGGCCATTCAATGAGCTTTAGATCTTCCCCCTGCTCCAGAAGGATTAGACGCATTCCAAAAAGCCTCTTTCAAGCGCTAGACATACCAATTTGACTGGGACGCAGTTCTCAGAGTTATAGCACAACCTGGTAGCAGATAGATATATGGATACCATTGATCTCGACCTAAGAGCATATTCGCTTCAGCACTCACCTTGGAGGCTCGAGTATGGGCACAGATCATGTCCCATTACATCTTTCCAAGTACTCACGAGTCCTCCTTCACTGCAGACATGGCTGTTTTACTCTGGTGTATCCTTACAGACCAGCACCTCAATTTACCAAGACACATTCGGCATGCTATGGGACACGTATAGATTCCGGGTAACCTACCTTTTCCTGCCTTGGTTTCAGATCTAGTCTCAGCAGCCGGAGTCTCCTACAGAACTGGGGACACCAAGGCCGTGCTTCCATGGGATGATCAGTACATCCCTAACGGGAAGTATATCAGACCTCCAGCAGCCACTATCAACCAGAGCACAGAACCAGCAGAAGATATCCCTTCTCCTACCACATCACAAGCACCTTCAACAAACCAACTGCTCCATCAGATAATTGAGAAATTGAACCAGCTTGACCGGCAAGGAAAGCGAAGAGAGCGCCGTAACAAGCACCGATTTACATACCTCAAGGAGCTATTTGTTTGTAACCACCCACCTGAAGAAAACCCAGACACCCCAGACTCCACTTCACTTACCAGTACAGGGAGCCATGATGGTCCCGATTGTGGAGATGCTGCTACCAGCCCCCCTCTGTTCCTGACTGATGGCACCGAGGACGGTGCCAAGCTTTAAGTGTGGGGAGGTCGGTCAATACCTGACTTCCAAAGGTAATTTCTCTTTCTTAACACTAATAAATAATTTATTTTTCTTTTATTAGGATAGGATAGATAGCATAGTAATAGGTAATTGCATGCATGTTCTATTTGGTTGAAAAATAATAAGTTTCTTTTTAAGACCCTATTTGTGAAAATTTCACTAATTTAAATAAAAACTTTTCTTTAAAACTTGTTTGGAAGTTGTATTTGGAACATAGTTTAAAGCTAAGAACATACAACCCAATGAGAATTGAGCTTAATTACATGGTTACACTATTTAACCATAAAAAATTTATTCTTATGTGTTTGCTTCTCTATAATTGTAATCTATATTTTGTTCCATCCTATATGTCCAATGTTTAATGTGTTATATTCATAAACCCATATTTTATGATGTATTTTGTGCTTAGTTTGAGTGATTTATTCAATCCTTCACCCACTTATTCATGTTAATTGCATGGTTTTACCTTCCCTTCCTTATTATGTGATGTATGTGAAAAACATGTTTCCTATGCTTTAAAATTAATTATTTTAATTTCCTTTATTTCCATTCGATGCCGTGATTAGTGTGTTGAGTAGTTTCAGATCTTCTAAGGCAGGAATGACTCAAAGGATAGAAAGGAAATATACAAAAATGGAAGGAAAGCGCAAAATGAAGTCCTTGAAGAAACTGATATCCACGCGATCGCATGGACGACGTGATCGCGTGCCAAGCGCGAATCAGCAGCAACGCGGCCGCATGACTGACACGACCGCGCACTTTAAGCAGAACGCATATGACGCGGCCGCATGACTGACGCGACCGCGTGGCAAGGAAAAGCTCCGAATGACGCGACCGCGTGACCCACATAGACACGTGACAGAGGCAACGCACCAGAAATTGTAGAAAACGCTCATAGCAAATTCTGAAGCCCTTTTTGGCCCAAATCCAAGTCCAGAAGGCATAGACCAGGGGTTATGAAGTGAAGGAATGCATCCATTTAAAGAGAGCTCGCCAATTTCCACTTCTCATGTTTTAGATCTAGTTTTGAGGGAGGTTCTCTCCTCTCTCTCTCTTAGGATTAGGATTTAGGACTTCTCTTAGTTTTAGGAGTAACTCTCAATCCCAGATTCTTTATTTTTATTTATTCTTCCAATTTAGTTTATGAACTCTTCATGTTAGATTACAATTTAACTTATTAATGTTATTTGAGGTATTTCAATTCATGATTGGTTTCTTTAATTTATGCTATTATTGCTTTTACTCTGAAGACATCTTTATTCCAGTAGATTTACTTTTCCCCTTTTGGTTTTGGTTAAGAAATCAGTAACTCAGGAGTTATCCAATTCAATAGCATAATTGATAATTGTTATCTTAACAATTGAATTGAACTTCAATAATCCCAATCTTTTCTTAGGAAATAAATAGGATTCGAAGATCAAACCAATTTGTCCCTTGACCTTCCTTTGCTTTAGTAAAGGTTGACTAAGTGGAATTAAGATTCGACCTTCATTGTTGTTGATAAGAATAACTAAGCCTGGACTTCCAATTTCTCATACCTTGCCAAAAGTTTGCTTTACGGTATTTTATTTATTTTAATTGCTATTTAAATCAACTGTCATAATTGTCCATCAATCTTAAAACCCCCAATTCTACAATCTCCATAACCAATAATAAGAACATACTTCCCTGCAGTTCCTTGAGAAGACGACCCGAGGTTTGAATACTTCGGTTATCAATTTTAATGGGTTTGTTACTTGTGACAACCAAAACGTTTGTACGAAGGGATTTATGTCGGTTTAGAGACTATGTCTACAACGCGAATGTTTTTATGAAATTCTTTACTGGCGAAAATCCCAACGTCAAAAAATGGCGTCGTTGCCGGGGAACTGCTAACGTGTGCCTTATTATTGGTTATTGTACATATTTTTCTTTTACTTGTTTATTTATTTTTGTTTTTCCTTTTTAATTTTATTTGCTACTTTGAACTCTCACCCCTCTCGCTTTGAGTTTGGTTCTAACTTTGTTGAAGGAAATAGAAGTTACAACAGGTATATGCATCAAGGTCAGACCAATCAAGGATGGATAGAGCCAAGAGGATCTAATCAACCCTTTAGGCAACAACACCCTCCAAGATATCATGGACAACGACCATTCTACAATGCATACCCAGCTGATAGATATGGTGGACAATCTTGTAACTACCAACAAGCCCCACCCTGTGCCCATAGACCAACCTCTCAACATAACCTCGAACCGCCCCACTCACAAGCTTCTCTTCACCATTCGCCACCGTATGATCCTTTTCCACCCCAGTTCCAATTCAATCACTCCCAAGCACCACCACTTCCCTACTCATGTCCAAATCCATCACCCCGAGAATCAGAGGTTTGCCTCAAGGCAACAGTAAATAAAATTCAAGCAACTATTTGACAACTGGAGCAAGCAGTAATTCAATTAGTTTCTAGACACGCGAACATTCAAGAACCAACCACAGCCCCATGTAGACAATCTAATGAAGAGCGTAGCATGAAGGAGATATTAGAAACTCCAGTGGACAAGACAGAGCATGAATTCGTACTCAAACAAGTAGAAGAAGCTGTCATTGTACAAGAAGAAGAGTTGGTTGAAGATCTAGGAGACGCTGAACCTCCATGGGAATCCAGAGCTGAGGAGAACTCCGTCAAGGACCTTACAGTTAATGCTAAGGAGGATATTGCACAATCCCCAAGGCAAGTCGTTTATGAAGAACTAGACGGAATAACCCAGGACACAAATTCCCTTGATAATGATAGTCGCAAGTCAAGCTCTCTTAGTAATGAACTTGCATCTGCAAGTGACTTCTCTGAGATCGAAGAATCTTCCCCAAATGAATACGAAGATGATGCAGAGGTAGATTTCTCTCAACCTCCCATCTATGACTCAAGTGATGAGGAAGACATAGAAGAATTTGACCAGGACTCAGATGCATTTGAAGAACCTTACAAGGAAGTGGAGGAATTCACAGAAGAACACAAGGGAGTAGAACTCACAAAACCATTGGAATCACCTACCCCAAGGCCATTACCGCCAAATACAAGCTTCAAGTGGGTACAATCCTTAACCTTTAACTTTACTTATTCACTTGAATATGGTTTACTTGAAACAGATGGCCAGCTTAGAGCTCTATGCGGCTTTAAGAGTAAGAGGGAAATGGCTCGTGCTCAGAGCTGGTGCACAAGGTTCAATAAGGTTCCACGCTTCAACTCGAAGTGCACGGATTGGCATCAAAATCAATCGAATGGATCTCGGAAAACGTTTGGTTACCATGGTGAGAATTTACTTTTTAAACCGCCCGGATGGAAACAAGGAGATCAAGACGGAGGCGGATTTAAAAACAAGGCTTGGGATCCTGGAATCTATTCTTACATTCGTCACCCCGGGAGCCTAAAAATCTGTTTGAAGCTGCTCAGAAGCTTTACATGCCTAGTTTGGGATCCCGGAGGCTATTGGCATTCCAAGCACTGGTGGAGATTTCTGGATGAATTTAAACACAAGCCACCATAACAGGAAGCTCTTCAAATGTCCAACTTAAGGACTTTAACTAAAAGTGCTAGGTGGGAGACAACCCACTATGGTATGATCGTTTCTTTTGCAATTCTAATTTTATTTAGTTTTGTTTGTTTTTGAATTTTATTTTATTTTATTGAACCTGGAATCATGCATAGCATTCACATTAAGCACTGCATTCTGCATATTGCATTCCGCATTCTGCATATGCTAAAAAAAAGGGTGAGCGACGTGACTGCATGCCCCATGCGATCGTGTCATATGGCGAACTACACTTCCCACGCGACCGCGTCATCCACGCGGCCGCGTGACCTGGAATTCGGCGTAAGGATCTAACGTCCAGAGAGTTGGGCTGGAATCGTGCGGCCATTGTACGTCTAGCACAAAATGGCCCACGCGATCGCATGCCCCATGCGATCGCGTCACCTGCACACAATCAATCCCACGCGACCGCGTGAGCGACGCAACCGCGTCGCATGGATTGCACAAATCCCAAAAAGGAGACAGAGAGTTGTGCTGGAACGACGCTGGATTCGTGCGTTTAGCACACTTTCCAGCGACGCGATCGCATGCCCCATGTGATCGCGTTATCCCTTCTTTTACCCCCTCCATGCGATCGCGTGCCCCACGCGATCGCGTCATTTACTCTTTCTGCCCTCCGCGCAATCGCGTCACCCACGCGATCGTGTCAACCACCTTTTTCGCTCCAGCCACGCGACCGCGTGCCCCACGCGGCCGCGTGGATTCAAAAATATAACCCCCCAGTCACGCGAAACCCCATCAGTCGCGATCCCCCCCTCCCCCCGCCAATTCTTCTTCTCCCTCTCTTCTCCCTCAACCCTCAACCACCATCAACCTATGAATAGTTTAAAATGTGGGAAACCTATTGGGAACATGGATGATAAAAACAAAAGGTAGAAGAGTTGAAAAGAATAAAATAACTCCAAATAAGAAATTTTGGGAAGCATGCTCATGAGAAATCAAAGTGATTAAATTACCATGTGAAAAAAAAAGTTATTTTTTTTAGTATTTAATAAAGGGGATACAAAAAGAATTCCCCAAATGCAAAATAGAAGCAATGCACATGGGATAAAAAAAATAAATAAAAATTGAAACATGAGCATGTAACATCAAGTGGGAAAATATGGGAAAATAGGTAAAGAAGTTTTGTTTTACTAAGTATGTATGTTAGGTGAGATCTTAGTCTAATTAAGTATTCACTTATTAGCTCACTTAGCCTTATACATATATCCTTACCTTTACCTTGGCCCCGTTACAACCTTAATTAAAGACCTCATGATTTTTGGTATGACTGTATTCTATAATTGTTGATTGGTTAGATGAAGAATAAAGTTATAGAAAGGAAGAATAAAGAAGAGGAATAGAGTGATTAACCCAATAAACACTGAGTGACTAGAGAGTAAACACAAATCCAGTAAAGGTTCAATAGCTCATTAACATTTATCTCTGTTTGAATTATCTAATTCTCTTGCAAGTTCATAAAATGCTTTTTCTCCCATCTCAATTGTAAAAGTGCTTATTGATTATCTAAGGTTTGGCTATATATACATATATGACTCCTTGAGAATGTGAATTAATTTAACTACCTGTAAGCTTTATATATGAGTGAATAAATTAGAATTGTATGATGCATTTAGGTAATTGCATTTAGATTAAATTGCATTGCATGACATTCCATCACTTTAACCTTACTTATTACCTTGGATTTAGCATGAGGACATGCTATTGTTTAAGTGTGGGGAGGTTGATAAACCCATATTTTATGATGTATTTTGTGCTTAGTTTGAGTGATTTATTCAATCCTTCACCCACTTATTCATGTTAATTGCATGGTTTTACCTTCCCTTCCTTATTATGTGATGTATGTGAAAAACATGTTTCCTATGCTTTAAAATTAATTATTTTAATTACCTTTATTTCCATTTGATGCCGTGATTAGTGTGTTGTGTAGTTTTAGATCTTCTAAGGCAGGAATGACTCAAAGGATGGAAAGAAAACATACAAAAATGGAAGGAAAGCGCAAAATGGAGTCCTTGAAGAAACTGATATCCACGCGATTGAATGGACGACGCAATCGCGTGCCAAGTGCGAATCAGCAGCAACACGGCCGCATGACTGACGCGGTCGCATGACTGATGCGACCGCGTGGCAAGAAAAAGCTCCGAATGACGCGACCGCGTGATCCACGCGGACGCGTGACAGAGGCTACACACCAGAAATTGCAGAAAACACTCAAAGCAAATTCTGAAGCCCTTTTTGGCCCAAATCCAAGTCCAGAAGGCATAGACCAAAGGTTATGAAGTGAAGGAATGCATCCATTCAAAGAGAGCTCGCCAATTTCCACTTCTCATGTTTTAGATCTAGTTTTGAGGGAGGTTCTCTCCTCTCTCTCTCTTAGAATTAGGATTTAGGACTTCTCTTAGTTTTAGGAGTAACTCTCAATCCCAGGTTCTTTATTTTTATTTATTCTTCCAATTTAGTTTATGAACTCTTCATGTTAGATTACAATTTCACTTATTAATGTTATTTGAGGTATTTCAATTCATGATTGGTTTCTTTAATTTATGCTATTATTTCTTTTACTCTGAAGACATCTTTATTCCAGTAGATTTACTTTTCCCCTTTTGGTTTTGGTTAAGAAATCAGTAACTCAGGAGTTATCCAATTCAACAGCATAATTGATAATTGTTATCTTGCCAATTGAATTGAACTTCAATAATCCCAATCTTTTCTTATGAAATAAATAGGATTCGAATATCAAACCAATTTGTCCCTTGACCTTCCTTTGCTTTAGTAAAGGTTGACTAAGTGGAATTAAGATTCGACCTTCATTGTTGTTGATAAGAATAACTAAGCCTGGACTTCCAATTTCTCATACCTTGCCAAAAGTTTGCTTTACGGTATTTTATTTATTTTAATTGCTATTTAAATCAACTGTCATAATTGTCCCTCATTCTTAAAACCCCCAATTCTACAATCTCCATAACCAATAATAAGAACATACTTCCCTGCAGTTCTTTGAGAAGACGACCCGAGGTTTGAATACTTCGGTTATCAATTTTTAAGGGGTTTGTTACTTGTGACAACCAAAACGTTTGTACGAAGGGATTTCTGTCGGTTTAGAGGCTATGTCTACAATGCGAATATTTTTATGAAATTCTTTACTAGCAAAAATCCCAACGTCATATATGCATGCATATGATTGAGGCCATTAATTGATTATTAACTCACTTATCCCAAATAGCCTACCCTTCTATTTACCTTTGTTAGCCACTTTGAGCCTTTTTAAATCCCCTTTGTTCTATATTTTACCATATTACTAGCCTTAAGCGGAAAAACAAGTAATACCTCAAATTGAATCTTTGGTTAGCTTAAGATAGAAATTGTGTGTCAACTAAGTGTGGGAAAATTATAGGAACATGGGTTAATAAGGGAATGTGTCATGATAAAATATTGGGAATTTGGGTACCTACTCATGTGAAACTAGAAAAATTAAAAATTCATGTGCATTGGCAATGTTATGTTTATTTTTTATGCTTCAAAAAAAAATCCAAAAATATTCAAGTAATTAAGTGATTAAATAAATGAATAAGGGGACAAAATTACCCCAATGTTAAGTTTAATGAAAAATCAATGCATGTGTGATACAAAGTTAAGAGAAAAGTTGAAGCATGAGTATGTAATACAAAAGTGGGAAAACTTTGGGTAGCTAGGCATGAATCTAAAAATATAAGGAGTATATGTATAGGTAAGAGCTTAGGTTAATCAAGGATTCAATTTATAGCTCACTTAGCCATATATATACCCTCACCTTTACCTTGGCCCCATTACAACCTTGAAAAGACCTCATGATGTTTGCATTGGTACATTAAATACTTGTTGATTGGTTAGGTGAAGAACAAGGTTTAGAAAGCATGATTAGAGAAGAGCAGAGTGATTACCCTATACACTAGAGTGACTAGAGTGCATATATACCATCAGTGAGCTGTCTTCTTACAAGTTTGCTTGTTTTTGCTGTATAGTTTTAATTAGTGATATTTGATTTAAATTTGTCTTGAAGAACTTATTTACTTTTAACCAAGTAGGAAAAATCATTTTAGCATATAGTTGCATTCATATACATAGGTTGCATTGCATTGCATGAGTCTTACTTTTCCCTACTCATTTACTTTATCTCCTTAAGCTAAGCATGAGGACATGCTAATATTTAAGTATGGGGAGGTTGATAAACCACTATTTTATGGTTTATCTTGTGTTTAATTGAGTGGTTTTTATCAATTCTTCACCCACTTATTCATATGATTTTCATGATTTTATAATCCTTCCTAGTATTGTTTTATGATTGAAAACTTGCTTCCTAGAGATCTTTAATTAGTATATTTTAATTCACCTTTATATCATTCGATGTCGTGATCCGTGTGTTAAATGTTTCAGGCTTTATAGGGCAAGAATGGCTTAGAAAATGGAGACGAAGCTTGCAAAAATGGAAGGAACACAAGAAACTAAGGAGATGACCAACGAGCACCGATGAGCGCGCATGGCTCACGCGAGCACGCGGAATGGAGGAAATTGCAGCGATGCGTGCGCGTGCCTAACGCGTACACATGGAATGGAGTTCTAAACGATTACGCGCAGCATGGACGATGCGTACGCGTGACAAGGAAATTCGCCAAATGACGTGTGATGAGCGGATAATTTATACGCTTTTTGGCATTGTTTTTAATATATTTTTAGTAGGATCTAGTTACTTTTAGGGATGTTTTTATTAGTTTTTATGCTAAATTCACATTTCTGGACTTTACTGTGAGTTTGTGTGATTTTCTGTGATTTCAGGTATTTTCTGGCTGAAATTGAGGGACTTGAGCAAAAATCAGATTCAGAGGTTGAAGAAGGACTGCAAATGCTGTTGGATTCTGACCTCCCTGCACTCAAAGTGGATTTTCTGGAGCTAAAGAACTCCAAATGGTGCGCTCTCAATTGCGTTGGAAAGTAGACATTCAGGGCTTTCCAGCAATATATAATAGTCCATACTTTGATTAAGGATAGATGACGTAAACTGGCGAACGCCAGTTCCATGCTGCATTCTGGAGTCAAACGCCAGAAACAGGTTGCAAAGTGGAGTTAAACGCCAGAAACAGGTTACAAACTGGCGTTCAACTCCAAGAAAGACCTTTACACATGTAAAGCTCAATGCTCAGCCCAAGCACACACCAAGTGGGCCTCGGAAGTAGATTTCTGCATTATTTACTCATTTCTGTAAACCCTAGTAACTAGTTTAGTATAAATAGGACTTTTTACTATTATATTTACATCTTTGGATTATCTTTTGATCTATAGATCACGTTTTGGGGGCTGGCCATTCGGCCATGCCTGAACCTTCATCACTTATGTATTTTCGAAGGTAGAGTTTCTACACACCATAGATTAAGGTGTGGAGCTCTGCTGTTCCTCAAAGATTAATGCAAAGTACTACTATTTTTCTATTCAATTCAAGCTTATTCATATTCTAAGATATCCTTTCGCACCCAGGAACATGATGGATGTGATGATTATGTGACACTCATCATCATTCTCACTTATGAATGCGTGCCTGACAAACACTTCTGTTCTACATGCAGGCAAGCTAGAATGAATATCTCTTAGATATCTAATACAGAGGACCGAGTCCGAGTTATTAGTGTCTTCGTGGTATAAGTTAGAACCCATGGATGGCCATTCTTGAGATCCGGAAAGTCTAAACCTTGTCTGTGGTATTCCGAGTAGGATCTGGGAAGGGATGGGTGTGATGAGCTTCAAACTCGCGAGTTCTGGGCATAGTGACAGACGCAAAAGGATAGTAAATCCTATTCCAGTATGATCTAGAACCGACAGATGATTAGCCCTGCAGTGACAGTGCATTGGACCATTTTCACAGAGAGGATGGGATGTAGCCATTGACAACGGTGATGCCCTACATAAAGCTTGCCATGGAAAGGAGTAGGAAGGATTGGATGAACACAGCAGGAAAGCAGAGGTTCAGAGGGACGAAAGCATCTCTATACGCTTATCTGAAACTCTCACCAATGAATTACATAAGTATCTCTATCCTATTTTAATTATCTTTTAATACACTATAATCTCTTAATACATTTGAATCCGCCTGATTGAGATTTACAAGGTGACCATAGCTTGCTTCAAGCCAACAATCTCCGTGGGATCGACCCTTACTCACGTAAGGTTTATTACTTGGACGACCCAGTGCACTTGCTGCTTAGTTGTATCGAAGTTGTGAATGAAAAAGAATTTGAAATTAAGAACGTGCGTACTGAGTTTTTGGCACCGTTGTCGGGGATCACAATTTCGTGCACCAAGTTTTTGGCGCTGTTGCCAGGGAGGGAATGATCACGATTTCGCACACCAAGTTTTTGGCGCCGTTGCCGGGGATCAAAAACTTCGTGCACCAAGTTTTTGGCGCCGTTGCCGAGGATCACAATTTCGCACACCAAGTTTTTGGCGCCGTTGCCGGGGATTGTTCGAGTTTGGACAACTAACCGTTCATCTTGTTGCTCAGATTAGGTAACTTTATTTTAATTTTAACCTTTTTATTTTTATTATTCTTATTTTCGAAAAAATCAAAAAAATATATTTTTTTTTATTCAAAATTTTTAAGAATGAATTCTAGAGTTTCATGAAGCATGTTGAAGCCTGGCTGGCTGTAAAGCCATGTCTAATTTCTTATGGACTGAGGCTTCCAAACCATCATCACAAGAGCAAGCTAGCTGTTCCTAATCCATCTGCTGCTGTATGACTGATTTGTATTCTAAAGCTTGGCTGGCCATTGACCATGTCTAGTGTTTTGGACCGGAGCTTTCACTGAAAGCTTGGCTGGCTAGTCAGCCATGTCTAATTCCTGGACTGGAGCTTTAGACTAATATTGCAAGATTCCTGGAATTCATATTAGAAATTTTGAAATCCTTATTTTTTTCTTTTTCAAATAATTTTCGAAAAATACCAAAAAAAATTTAAAAAATCATAAAATCAAAAATATTTTTGTGTTTCTTGTTTGAGTCTTGAGTCAATTTTTAAGTGTGGTGTCAATTGCATGTTTTTATTCTTCTTGCATTTTTTCGAAAGTGTGTTCATATGTTCTTCATGATCTTCAAGTTGTTCTTGGTAAGTCTTCTTGTTTGATCTTTAAAATTTCTTGTTTTGTGTCTTTTGTTGTTTTTCATATGCATTTTCAATTTGTTAGTGTCTATACATGAAAAAATCTTTAAGTTTGGTGTCTTGCATGTTTTTCTTTTCTTAAAAATTTTTCAAAAATAAGTTCTTGGTGTTCATCTTGACATTCATAGTGTTCTTGCATGCATTGTGTGTTTTGATTCATAATTTTTATGTTATGTGTTATTTTTCATGTTTTTCTCTTTCCTCATTAAAAATTCAAAAATAAAAAAAAATATCCTTCCCTTTTTCTCTCATAAATTTTCAAAAATTTGAGTTGACTTTTTCAAAATCTTTTAAAAATTTAGTTGTTTCTTATGAGTCAAATCAAATTTTCAATTTAAAAACCTTATCTTTTTCAAAATCTTTTTCAAAAATCAAATCTTTTTCATTTTTCTTATTTATTTTCGAAAATTTTAAAAATATTTTTCAAAAATCTTTTTCTTAATTTTATCTCATAATTTTCGAAAATATTATCAACAATTAAGGTTTTGATTCAAAAATTTCAAGTTTGTTACTTTCTTGTTAAGAAAGATTCAAACTTTAAGTTCTAGGATCATATCTTGTGATTACTTGTGAGTCAAGTCATTAATTTTGATTTTAAAATTCAAATCTTTTTCAAAACTAATTTTAATCATATCTTTCTATCATATCTTTTTAAATCTTATCTTTTTTAAAAATTTGATTTTAAAATATCTCTTCTAACTTCTTATTTTCTTATCTTTTCAAAATTGATTTCTAATTCTTTTTCAACTAACTAATTAACTTTTTGTTTGTTTCTTATCTTATTCAAAACCACCTAACTACTCTTCCCTCTCTAATTTTCGAAAATACCTCCCACTTTTTCAAAAATTCTTTTTAATTAATTAATTATTTTAAATTTTAATTTTAATTTTATTTCCCCTTTAATTTTCGAAAATCATCAACTCCTTTTCAAAAATTATTTTCGAAAACTTCTCTCTCTCATCTCCTTCTATTTATTTAATTACTTACTAACACTTCTCTTCATCTCATATCTCTGCTCCTATCCTCACCCTTGTGTTTGGATTATCCATTCTTCTTCACTCTAATTCCCTTTCTTCTTCTACTAACAATAAGGAACCTCTTTACTGTAACATAGAGGATTCCTCTTCTTTTCTTATTCTCTTCTCTTTCATATGAGCAGGAACAAGGAAAAGGGCATTCTTGTTGAAGCTGATCCAGAACCTGAAAGGACTCTGAAGAAAAAACTAAGAGAAGCTAAATTACAACAATCCAGAGACAACCTTACTGAAATTTTCGAACAAGAAAAGGAGATGGCAGACGCACCTAACAACAATAATGCAAGGAGGATGCTTGGTGATTATACTACACCTACTTCCAAGTTTGATGGAAGAAGCATCTCAATCCTTACCATTGGAGCAAACAATTTTGAGCTGAAACCTCAATTAGTTGCTCTAATGCAACAGAACTACAAATTCCATGGACTTCCATCAGAAGATTCCTATCAATTTTTAACTGAGTTCCTGCAGATCTGTGAGACTGTTACGACTAATAGAGTAGATCCTGAAGTCTACAGGCTCATGCTTTTCCCTTTTGCTGTAAGAGACAGAGCTAGAACATGGTTGGACTCACAACCTAAAGATAGCCTGAACTCTTGGGATAAGCTGGTCACGGCCTTCTTGGCTAAGTTCTTTCCTCCTCAAAAACTGAGCAAGCTTAGAGTGGATGTTCAGACCTTCAAGCAAAAAGATGGTGAATCCCTCTATGAAGCTTGGGAAAGATACAAGTAGATTACCAAAAGGTGTCTTCCTGACATGCTTTCAGAATGGACCATTCTGGATATATTCTATTATGGTCTGTCTGAGTTCTCAAAGATGTCATTGGACCATTCTGCAGGTGGATCCATTCACCTAAAGAAAACGCCTGCAAAAGCTCAAGAACTTATTGACATGGTTGTAAATAATCAATTCATGTATACTTCTGAGAGAAATTCCATGAATAATGGGACGCCTCAGAAGAAGGGAGTTCTTGAAATTGATGCTCTGAATACCATATTGGCTCAGAACAAAGTGTTGACTCAGGAAGTCAACATGATTTCCCAAAGTCTGAATGGATGGCAAAATGCATCCAACAGTACTAAAGAGGCATCTTCTGAAGAAGAAGCTTATGATCCTGATAACCCTGCAATAGTAGAGGTAAATTACATGGGTGAACCTTATGGGAACACCTATAATTAATCATGGAGAAATCATCCAAATTTCTCATGGAAGGATCAACAAAAGCCTCAACAAGGCTTGAATAATGGTGGAAGAAACAGGCTCAGCAATAGCAAGCCTTTCCCATCATCTTCTCAGTAACAGACAGAGAACTCTGAACAAAATACCTCTAATTTAGCAAACTTAGTCTCTGATCTGTCCAAGGCCACTCTAAGTTTCATGAGTGAAACAATGTCCTCCATAAGAAATTTGGAGGCACAAGTGGGCTAGCTGAGTAAGAAAATCACTGAAACACCTCCTAGTACTCTCCCAAGCAATACAGAAGAGAATCCAAAGAGAGAGTGCAAGGCCATTGATATAACAATCATGGCCGAACCCACAAGAGAGGAAGAGGACGTGAATCCCAGTGAAGAAGACCTCCTGGGACGTCCAGTGATCAACAAGGAGTTTCCCTTTGAGGAACCAAAGGACTCTGAGGCTCATCTGGAGACTATAGAGATCCCATTAAACCTCCTTATGCCATTCATAAGCTCTGATGAATATTCTTCTTCTGAAGAGAATGAGGATGTTACTGAAGAGCAAGTTGCCAAGTACCTTGGCGCAATCATGAAGCTAAATGCCAAATTATTTGGTAATGAGACTTGGGAAGATGAACCTCCCTTGCTCATCAATGAACTAAGTGATCTGGATCAACTGACATTGCCTCAGAAGAAACAAGATCCTAGAAAGTTCTTAATACCTTGTACCATAGGCACCATGACCTTTGAAAAGGCTCTGTGTGACCTTGGGTCAGGGATAAACCTCATGCCACTCTCTGTAATAGAGAAACTGGGAATCTTTGAGGTGCAAGCTGCCAGAATCTCATTAGAAATGGCAGACAACTCAAGAAAACAGGCTTATGGACAAGTAGAAGACGTGCTAGTAAAGGTTGAAGGCCTTTACATCCTGATGACATGTCACCATGTCATGTTTTTCTATGCTTTTTCATTTGTTTTCAATAGGTTTTATGCACTTTCTTGAGCCATAAGCAAGCCAATTGGGTAGATTTTCATGTTTCCTTTGATTTAATCAACCATGTGTGAATTCATGCTATTTCATGAGGTTTTATGCTATAATTATCACATATTATGAAAGAATGAATATCTCATGATTTTGAACATAGCTTTGATGTGTTTGGTTGATTAATGATAGGTGAAGAAAGCTTGGAGAAAGGTTGAAGCAAGAAGGAATGGCTAGGAGTAAAGAGAGGACAATGGAATAAGTGAAAATGAACCAGGAAGCAAAAAGTTGGACCAAAAGTTAGCCTCAAACTTTTGCACAAACTTTTGGGTGAAAAGTTAGCCCCAACGTTAGCCCCTAACTTTTGGGCTAACGTTGGCACATGAAAGTTACTCCCTGGGCACCAAAAGTTTGCGCCAACGTTAGCCCCTAACTTTGTGGCTAACGTTGGCATGAGAAAAACACCCCCTGGCCACCAAAAGTTTGTGCCAACGTTAGCCTCTAACTTTTGGGCTAACGTTGGCACATGAACAATACAAAGGGGGAGCAAAAGTTTGCGCCAACGTTAGCCCCTAACTTTTGGGCTAACGTTGGCGCCATAAGTGTGCAAGGGGTATACTTCCAACAAGAATAACTTGAGCTACAGAGCTCCAAATGAGGTGATTCAAAAAGCAATGGAAAGTAGGAATCGAGAGCTTTCCAAGCATATATGGCACTGCATGGTGGACACTAAAATTGAGGGAGAAAACTGCCCCGCAATGTGCATAAACGAACATGGTGGCAACCTGCAGTGAGGTCAACTGACCTCTGCACCTTCAACGGAGTATAACTCGAGCTGTAGAGCTCCAATTGATACGCTCCTAACGGCATTGGAAAGTAGACATCCAGGGCTTTCCAACAATGTATAATAGTATGGGGTGGACAATACGTTTGAGCCTCCAGAACTGGCGTTTTCGCCAACGTTTGAGGCAAACTTTACCTCAAACGCTGCACACCAAAGCCAGCGACCATGCCCTCTTCAAATGATCATAACTTGAGTTGTAGATGTCCAATTGAAGTGATTCCAAGTGGGTTAGAAAGCTGACATTCAGAGCTTTCCAACCATATATGATAGTCTATATTGGGCATAAAATTGGCAACATGACAAGAGGACAAATTTGGCGCCATGAACATGCATAAGGGAGGCCAACGTTGGAGCAAAAGTTAGACCCCTAACTTTTGCACCAACGTGAGTATCAGCAAAATATGGGGGCTGATATGAAAAGTTGGACCAAAAGTTAGACCCTAACTTTTGCTCCAACTTTTACTCAAGCTTTCATGATTTCAAACCCGGTTCACTTCAGTTCCTCTCCAAACTCCAAGAGCAATCAACCAAGGCCTCTATCAACCCAATTCCATCAAGAGCAAGGGCCCATTATCATCACTCAAAGGCACAAGAGATAGATAAAATAGGAATTTCATTTAATTGTAATTTCATTTTCATTTCCATTTTGTAAAGCCTATATAAGGCATTATTTTCATATTTGTGGGGAGGCTGGCTCCATTAGGGAGCACGAGGATTCGAGAGCTCTCTTTAATTTTCTTTTCTTTGTTTTTGAGTCTTGGGTGGAGAATTGAAGGTGTTCTGTTTCATTCTCCCTCTGAGATTTCTCTCTGCTTTCTTTACTGCTTAATTGAATTGAAATTTCTGTTAATTGCTCTTCATCTACTTTCTCTGCAATTTACATTTCCTTTGCAATTGTTCTTGTTGGATCTAGGAAGGCATTGAGATCTAGACTTGGTTATCTAGTCTCTTGGATCCTGAGATCTTAATTCCAATTTTACATTCTCTGTTTATTGCTTTTCATGTTTATTTACATTTCTGTTTTGGTTCCGAATCAATCAAATCCATCTTTTACTTCTCTGCTTGTTGCAATTTAACTTTTTCTTGTTTAATTTCTGCAAATCCAATTCCCAATTTCCTTTACATTTAATGCAATTTATATTTCTTGTCATTTAAGATTCTTGAAATTTTAATTTCTTGCTCTTTAAGTTACTTGCCAATTTACATTCTGCAACTTTAAATTCATTGTCATTTACTTTCTGTTGGCTACAATTTCACACAATTCACTAAATGTCAGCTTGACTAAACTAATCACCCACTAAAATTGCTTGATCCATCAATCCCTGTGGGATCGACCTCACTCCCGTGAGTTTTTATTACTTGATACGACCCGGTACACTTGCCGGTTAGATTTGTGTGTTTTGGAGGAAATTTATTTTTCACCAAAATACTCATCACATCCCTGCTGATTTCATAATCCTAGACACTGGGAAGGATAAGGATGAATCCATTATCCTTGGAAGACCTTTCCTAGCCACAGCAGAAGCTGTGATAGATGTTAACAGAGGAGAATTAGTCCTTCAATTGAAGGGGGACTACCTTGTGTTTAATGCCCAAGGCTATCCTTCTGTAACAATGGAGAGGAAGCAAGAAAAGCTTCTCTCACTGCAGAGTCAACCAAAGCCCCCACAGTCAAACTCTAAGTTTGGTGTTGGGAGGCCACAACCAAACTCTAAGTTTGGTGTTGGGAGTCTATAAAATTGACCTGATCACCTATGTGGCTCCGGGAGAGCCCACTGTCAAGCTATTGACATTAAAGAAACGCTTGTTGGGAGGCAACCCAATTTTTTTATCTAATTTTTTTTTATTTCCACTGTCCTTTCATGTTTTATTAGGTTCATGATCATGTGGAGTCACAAAATAAATACAAAAATTAAAAACAGAATCAAAAACAGCAGAAGAAAAATCACACCCTGGAGGAAGGACTTACTGGCGTTTAAACGCCAGTAAGGAGCATCTGGCTGGCGTTCAACGCCAGAACAGAGCATGGATCTGGCGTTGAACGCCAGAAACAAGCAACATCCTGGTGTTCAAACGCCAGGAATACACCCTGAGAAGAGCTGGCGCTGAATGCCAGAAACAAGCATGGAGCTGGCGTTCAACGCCAGAAACATGTTGCACATGGGCGTTGAACGCCCCCAACAAGCATCAATTCGGTGTTTAAACGCCAGAATTGCATACAAATGCGTTTTACATGCCTAATTGGTGCAGGGTTGTAAATCCTTGACACCTCAGGATCTGTGGACCCCACAGGATCACTTCAGGATTTGTAGACCCCACAGGATTCCCACCTACCTCCACTCATATTCTCCCCTCTTCTCATTCATCCTCTCTTCCCAATAAACACCCTTCTCCAAAACCCTTCACCAATCACCTCAATCTCTCTTCCCTGTTACCACCTACCACCACTCATATCCATCCACTCTTCCCCATAAACCCCACCTACCTTCAAAATTCAAAATCACTTTCCCACCCAAACCTACCCACTATGGCCGAACCTACTCCCTCCTTCCTCACTATATAAACCCCTCCATCCCTCCTTCATTTTCACACAACACAACCCTATCTTCTATACCTTGGCCGAATACACCTCCCCTCACTCTCCTCCATATTTTCTCTTCTTCTTCTTCTTTTCTTTCTTCTCTTGCTTGAGGCCGAGCAATATTCTAAGTTTGGTGTGGTAAAAGCATAAGCTTTTTGTTTTTTCCATTACCATTGATGGCACCTAAGACCGGAGAAACCTCTAGAAAAGGGAAAGGGAAGACAAAAGCTTCCACCTCCGAGTTATGGGAGATGGAAAGATTCATCTCCAAAGCCCATCAAGATCACTTCTATGATGTTGTGGGCAAGAAGAAGGTGATCCCCGAGGTCCCTTTCAAACTCAAGAAAAATGAGTATCCGGAGATCCGACATGAGATCCAAAGAAGAGGTTGGGAAGTTCTAACCAACCCCATTCAACAAATCAGAATCCTAATGGTTCAAGAGTTCTATGCAAATGCATGGATCACTAGGAACCATGATCAAAGTGTGAACCCGAATCCAAAGCATTGGCTCACCATGGTTCAGGGGAAATACTTAGATTTTAGTTCAGAAAATGTAAGGCTGGCGTTCAACTTGCCAATGATGGAAGAAAACGCATGCCCCTACACAAGAAGAGTCAACTTTGATCAAAGGTTGGACCAAGTCCTCATGGACATATGTGTGGAAGGAGCTCAATGGAAGATTGACTCAAAAGGCAAACCGGTTCAACTGAGAAGATTGGACCTTAAGCCTGTAGCTAGAGGATGGTTGGAGTTCATTCAACGCTCAATCATTCCCACTAGCAACCGGTATGAAGTTACTATAGACCGGGCCATCATGATCCATAGAATCATGATTGGGGAGGAAGTGGAAGTTCATGAGATTATACCTCAAGAACTCTACAAGGTGGCTGACAAGTCTTCCACTATGGCAAGGTTGGCCTTCCCTCACCTCATTTCCCATCTATGCAATTTGGCTGGGATTGACATAGAAGAAGATATCCTCATTGATGAGGACAAGCCCATTACTAAGAAAAGGATGGAGCAAACAAGAGAGCCTATTCATGGATCTCAAGAGACGCATGAAGAAGCTCATAACCAAGAAATCCCTGGGATGCCTCAAGGGATGCACTTTCCTCCACAGAATTTTTGGGAGCAAATCAACACCAAGGGTAGAACATGGGACAACTAAGGGTGGAACATCAAGAGCACTCCATCATCCTCCATGAAATTAGAGAAGATCAAAGAGCAATGAGGGAGGAGCAACAAAGACAAGGAAGAGACATAGAAGAGCTCAAGGACATTATTGGTTCCTCAAGAAGAAAACGCCACTATCACTAAGGTGGACTCATTCCTTGTTCTTAAATTTTCTGTTTTTCGTTTTTATGTTAAATGTTTATCTATATTTGTGTCTTATTACATGATCATTAGTATTTAAGTGTCTATGCCTTAAAGTAGTGAATATGAATCCATCTCCTCTCTTGAATGAAAAATGTTTTAATTACAAAAGAACAAGAAGTACATGGTTTTGAATTCATCCTTGAAACTAGTTTAATTATTTTGATGTGGTGACAATACTTTTTATTTTCTGAATGAATGCTTGAACAGTGCATATGTCTTTTGAAGTTGTTGTTTATGAATGTTAAAAATGTTGGCTCTTGAAAGAATGATGAACAGGAGACATGTTATTTGATAATCTGAAAAATCATAAAAATGATTCTTGAAGCAAGAAAAAGCAGTGAATACAAAGCTTACAGAAAAAAAGCAAGCAGAAAAAGCCAGTAGCCCTTAAAACCAAAAGGAAAGGGTAAATAAAAAGGATCCAAGGATTTGAACATCAGTGGATAGGAGGGCCTAAAGGAATAAAATCCTGGCCTAAGCGGCTAAACCAAGTTGTCTCTAACCATGTGCTTGTGGCGTGAAGGTGTCAAGTAAAAACTTGAGACTGAACGGTTAAAGTCAAGCGCCAAAGCAAAAATAAGAGTGTTCTTAAGAACCTTGGACACCTCTAATTGGGGACTCTAGCAAAGCTGAGTCACAATCTGAAAAGGTTCACCCAGTTATGTGTCTGTGGCATTTATGTATCCGGTGGTAATACTGGAAAACAAAGTGTTTAGGGCCACAGCCAAGACTCATAAAGTAACTGTGTTCAAGAATCAACACACTGAACCAGGAGAATCAATAACACTATCTGAATTCTAAGTTCCTATAGATGCCAATCATTCTGAACTTCAATGGATAAAGTGAGATGCCAAAACTATTCAAGAGGCAAAAAGCTACAAGTCATTGATAGTTTGAAATTTATAGTATATTCTCTTCTTTTTATCCTATTTGATTTTCAGTTGCTTGGGGACAAGCAACAATTTAAGTTTGGTGTTGTGATGAGCGGATAATTTATATGCTTTTTGGCATTGTTTTTAGTATATTTTTAGTAGGATCTAGTTACTTTTAGGGATGTTTTTATTAGTTTTTATGATAAATTTACATTTCTGGACTTTACTATGAGTTTGTGTATTTTTCTGTGATTTCAGATATTTTCTGACTGAAATTAAGGGACTTGAGCAAAAATCAAATTCAGAGGTTGAAAAAGGACTGCAGATGCTGTTGGATTCTGACCTCCCTGCACTCAAAGTGGATTTTCTGGAGCTAAAAAACTCCAAATGGCGCGCGCTCAATTGCGTTGGAAAGTAGACATCTAGGGCTTTCCAGCAATATATAATAGTCCATTCTTTGATTAAGGATAGATGACGTAAACTGGCGTTGAACGCCAGTTCCATGCTGCATTCTGGAGTCAAACGCCAGAAACAGGTTGCAAAGTGGAGTTAAACGCCAGAAACAGGTTACAAACTGGCGTTCAACTCCAAGAAAGACCTCTACACGTGTAAAGATCAATGCTCAGCCCAAGCACACACCAAGTGGGCCCCGGAAGTGGATTTCTGCATCATTTACTCATTTTTGTAAACCCTAGTAACTAGTTTAGTATAAATAGGACTTTTTACTATTGTATTTACATCTTTGGACTATCTTTTGATCTATAGATCACGTTTTGGGGGCTGGCCATTCGGCCATGCCTGAACCTTCATCACTTATGTATTTTCAACGGCAGAGTTTCTACACACCATAGATTAAGGTGTGGAGCTCTGCTGTTCCTCAAAGATTAATGCAAAGTACTACTGTTTTTCTATTCAATTCAAGCTTATTCCTATTATAAGATATCCATTCGCACCCAAGAATATGATGGATGTGATGATTATGTGACGCTCATCATCATTCTCACTTATGAACGCGTGCCTGACAAACACTTCCGTTCTACATGCAAGCAAGCTAGAATGAATATCTCTTAGATATCTAATACAGAGGACCGAGTCCGAGTTATTAGTGTCTTCGTGGTATAAGTTAGAACCCATGGATGGCCATTCTTGAGATCCGGAAAGTCTAAACCTTGTCTGTGGTATTCCGAGTAGGATCTGGGAAGGGATGGCCGTGACGAGCTTCAATCTCGCGAGTGCTGGGCTTAGTGACAGACGCAAAAGGATAGTAAATCCTATTCCAGTATGATCTAGAACCGACAGATGATTAGCCATGCAGTGACAGTGCATTGGACCATTTTCACAGAGAGGATGGGATGTAGCCATTGACAACGGTGATACCCTACATAAAGCTTGCCATGGAAAGGAGTAGGAAGGATTGGATGAAGACAGCAGGAAAGCAGAGGTTCAGAGGGACGAAAGCATCTCTATACGCTTATCTGAAACTCTCACCAATGAATTACATAAGTATCTCTATCCTATTTTAATTATCTTTTAGTACAGTATAATCTCTTAATACATTTGAATCCGCCTGACTGAGATTTACAAGGTGACCATAGCTTGCTTCAAGCCGACAATCTCCGTGGGATCGACCCTTACTCACGTAAGGTTTATTACTTGGACGACCCAGTGCACTTGCTGGTTAGTTGTATTGAAGTTGTGAATGAAAAAGAATTTCAAATTAAGAACGTGCGTACTGAGTTTTTGGCGCTGTTGCCGTGAATCACAATTTCGTGCACCAACGCGCACGCGTGACTGACACATACGCGTGACCTGTGCGATCTGCAAAATTAACAGAAAACGCTGGGGGCGATTTCGGGCCGTGTTTTGACCCAATTTTTGGCCCAGAAACACAGAATAAAGCCAGAGAACATACAAAGACTCGACACATACAGAGACATACACATTCACATATTCTCATTAGGATAGTTTTTAGGTTTTTAGATCTGAATCTAGAGAGAGAATTACTCTTCCTCTAGTTTCTCTTTACATTCCTAGTTTATTGCTTTTGCTTTTGGATACTGAAGAGTCATTACCTCCGTTGAAGATACTATTCTAGTTTGTTTCCTTACTTACTCTTTTATTTATTCCATATTCTTAATTCTTGTTTAGAGTGGTAATTGGATTATTTTCATGGATTGTTAATGCAAAGGATTACTTTTACTTTTAATTAATTTTGAATCTATATTTTATTTAAATTATCATGTCTTCTTTTTATATTTCTACAAGCGTTATATCCATGTCAATGGAGTAGATTCCCTACTTGACATGGGGGTTGATTAAAAGGAGACACTTGAGTTGGAAGGCTTAAGTGATGGTTAAATTGGAAGTTGTTGGCTAGTTCTGTATTTACTAACGCTAGACCTTCCCAAGGGAGAGGACTAGGATTTGCGAATAAGAGTTAGCTCAATCACTTGACTTTCCTTTATTTAGTAAGGGTTAACTAAGTGAAAACAACAACCTTTTTGATACTACACTTAAGAGATCCCAACAAGGATAGAACTTCCTATTAATCATTCCCCCAGTCAAGGCTTTTTATTTAGAATATTATAAATCTCTTTTAATTTTTATTGCACTAAATTACAATTATTTATTTTTTGTTATTCAACTCTCAAAATTCTCGAAAAACTCCTTATTAATAAATTAGCACCCTTTCTAGCAACTCGTTGGGAGACGACCTGGGACTCATACTCCCAGTATTTTTATTCTAAACTTTTTGTGACAACCTTTCTAAATTGATGAGGCGGATTTTTGTTGGTTAAGAGCTATAATCGCAACGCTATTCTATTATATTATATTCTCTTAATTGGTCTAACTTCTGCCACTCGTCATGCGCACACACAAGTGTGTGCGTGCGCACAGAACATTCTTTTTTTTTTTTCAGGTAAGGATCATGTGTGCGTGTGCACACAGGTCCCTGCGCACGCATAAGAGCGAAAAGAAAAGGGTTTATGCACATAGGCTGTGCCAACGCTGCCAACAGGGGGAGTGTATAGACGTGTGCGCGCGCACAGCTCTGTGCACTCGCACAAAGGGTGCGAATAAGGGGATGCGTGCGTACGCACAAGGTGGTGCGTACACACAAGGCACAGGAAAACAGGGGAGCGCCCATGCATACGCTGTGCTAGCGCTACGAACAGGTGGGTGCGTACGCACAGAAGGTAAAATTTTGTTGTTGTGTGCGTGCACACAAGGGTGCGCGCGCACATGCCCTGTTTTTCCCAAAAAATTTTCTTCAAAATTCTAAGGTATTAAACCTTAGCTCAATAAAGTTCAACCCCAAAACATTAAAAACATCACAAAATCATGATCCATACTAAAATAACCTACTAAACTCACAATTAAACTACTCCTAAGCTAACCAAGACAAGCAAAATGCATAAAACCAAGACTATAAACAAATAAAAAGGGTAAGAAAGATGTTACCATGGTAGGGTGTCTCCCACCTAGCACTTTATTTTATTGTCCTTAAGTTGGACTTCTTGTGGAGACTCTTGTTAGGGTGGCGTGTGTTTCCACTCCTCCTTGAACCTCCATCCAAGCTTGTACTTTAAGGCTCCTCCGGGATCCCATGTCCTAGTTTCCCGTTCTCCTTCTTATTGATCTCTATGCTCCAACCCGGATGGACAAGCTCTCAATTTACCCTTGTAGCACCCTAACACTCTCCAGAAATCACCTAATTGTGCTTGACATCCCACTTGAACTCCAATTCTTGAATTGATTATCTAGAAGAACCTTGGATTTACTTGACAACTAACATCCTTTCCTCCACCATGTACGAACCCAAGAAAGATTTTGAGTTGGTAGTCCA
The DNA here is from genome assembly GCF_003086295.3 of Arachis hypogaea. Classification (NCBI taxonomy): domain Eukaryota; kingdom Viridiplantae; phylum Streptophyta; class Magnoliopsida; order Fabales; family Fabaceae; genus Arachis; species Arachis hypogaea. Next base: position 63,037,529 of record NC_092053.1, read on the forward strand.
TCTCCAAGAGAGCATATTGATGGGGGCCAATAAAGCTCCTAGATGAAATTGCCACCCACTCAATGTGCTCTTGGTTGTTAACTCCTTCCTCACCAACCTCTTCCTCCTCTTCCCCATCACTCACATCATAACAAGGAGGTTGTGAAAAGTCTACCTCCATGTCTTTCTCAAACTCAATGAGAAGAGGCTCATTAGGATCATTAAGGGGATTGACCAAGGAGGACAAAAAATCATCAATGATATAATCCTCATCTTGATCAATCTCCCTCAATTCTCCCTTTCTCTCTTCCAGTGCACTTATCTCACCTTGCTCCTCTTCATCCACTTGACATTCCATGCTCTCCTCTTCTCTATGCCCTTCAATTGCTCCTTCACATCCTCCAAGAGAGGTGCCTTGATCAGACGAGCGTAAAAGAACTAAGTGGTTCACCGCTTCGGCTACGGTAGCTACGAATTACCCTTGCATCTTTCGGAATCCTTCTTGCTCTTGGAGAAAGGCTTGAAGGTCTTGTGGTTCTTGGGTCAAGAGTTGGGAACTTCACATTGTGATGAAAAAGGGGTTTTAATGTTTAGGCGGAAGGTTATATATGTGGAAGGTAATTCATGTTAGTAGGTGTTTTGAGGTGGTATGTAAGAAGGTAGATGATGGTATTGGTGGGGTGGTTGAAAATGTGGTGATTGAGGGTTATGTTGGGGGTATAGGCTATAGGCATATGGTGGTGGAAGTATATAATCATTGTGAAACCCACCATATCCTTGATTTGGGTGTGCATATTGGAGAATGTTTTGCTCATTGTAGTATAGGAGAGGTTGCTCCTTTCAAAATTGATGCTCCAATGCCATAATGCAATCCAAAATTAATGTTATCACATGCTACAAAATGATCACAACCAAATTCCAAACCAAGAGAGTGATAACTCATAGAGAAAATAGAAAATAAAAACAAAAGACATCAAGTAACAAAATAAACAAAATCCTAATTAATAGCAAAAAAAACCCAAAAAGTATCTGTTCCGAGGGTTACCTGAAACTGGAGGTCGATCTCAGAAGAGATCTTCTGTACTGGTCGGAGCCGACGTGTCCGGTCGGTGGATGACGTCCGGAGCGGGAGCGTCTGACTTGTTGGATTGACTGCACTGCTGATCCTTCGTCACCGGAAGGTGGGGGTACCTGCAAGAGACTCCGATGCTTAAGTTAGCATGGGTATTAAGCAGGTTTATTGTAGAATCAGAGTATGAGTTATACCTGGGTGCTCCAGTGTATTTATAGTAGTGTGGGCTGACCTTTCTGATAAGATAAGTTAGTTATCTTATCTTATCTTATCCTGTTTTGGATGAAGTCAGCTTATCTTCAAGGGAACCGCCTTTATCTCTATAGGCTGGGATTGCCTTTGGATTTAGGTCGTGTTCCTCTATTTGGGCCCTTTATTGGGCTTTCCTGTAGATTTGGCCGAGCTCTTTTACAAAGAGGTCGGGTAGTCTGACCTGAAGAGGTCGGTCGCTGTGTCGCCGATCATCCCAGGTTGGATAGCTCGACCCAGGGTATGAACAGTGCCCCTGCTTGAGCTCGGTCTTCTTTTGAGGTCGAGTTTTTTTACTTCGGTTTAGTGAGGCCGAACTCAAGCATTTTGTCGATTCCTTTGAAACAGCTTTTGAATGTAGAACGTTTCCTCTAAAAGCGCGCGCTTTTATATCGGCGCTTTGGGAACGTGCAAGGTTTTAATGCTTTCATTAATTTTGTCATTAATTGCCCCATTTCCCTTTGGCTCTTTCATTTTGATTTTGAAAACCCCAAAAACGGTTTCTCTCCTTCGCCCTTTTCGTAACTTCTTTCTCTGCTCTCTTTGCTCTCTGTTTTTCATTTTGTTCTTCTGCTTCCTTGCGTTGCGGCGTTGCTTGGTGATTTTCTTGGGCAGCTTTTATTTCTGCGCTTCTGTCTTTGTCCTCGAAGTTTCTCATTGTCTCCAGGTTAGTCCCGTTTCATATATTCTCCTTGTTTTGCTTTGATTTTGACCCTTTCTTTAGAGAAAGTTTGGATCTTTTGTTTTGTTATGCCCTATTGTTGTGCGTTCTGGGAGTTTTTTCATTTTCTGCATGGTCCTTTTTCGCCATTGCTTAATGCTTTTAGGGTTTTGCATGTTCTTTGTTGTTTCCGTTCTGATGCCGTTTATCCAGAAAAAACCCGTATTTGTTTCTTGCTTTTTTTTTACGGTTGCTTTGCCTGATTCTGAAAACGTTTGCACCTTTGATGGTTTCTTCTTGGCGTACTTTGATTTTGGGAATGCTTTTGCTGATAGATTGTGATGACTTTTTCTTTTGACGCTACTTGCTGTTTAAAGTCTTTTTCTTGTTTAAAAAATGCTAGGGTGGGAGCTATAGATTTTCCTGGAAACCTTGCTTTGTTACTGCCTCCAAAGGATGCCCCAAGATTTTGGTTTGAGTCTTGGAGTTTTCCTTTTCTGTGTGTTCGCCTACATCGTATTGAGTTGTTTTCTCCCTTGTCCGAGATGTTTTTAGTAATCCCATCTTCTTTTCTTACTTGTAGGATTAGTTGGCCTCATGTCCTCTCGCAATAACATTGTAGAGATGTCTTCCAGAGTTCCCGAGGGGATGTCTGATTGGCTGGACTCCCTTGTTTTGTTGTGTGTTTCTATTGTGGATGCTGAATTTTGCACAGAGCTGAGGAAGCGCCATAGGATTTGTGATAACAGTGCCCGCGAGGGTGATTATGAGCTTGTTGCTCCTGATTCCGATGAGAGAGTTTGTTTTCCGACTTCCGTCTAGGGGGAGCGTCCCTCTTTCTATGCTTATGAATACTTCTTCAGCCAATTAAACGTTACTTTCCCTTTTACTGCTTTTGAAACTGACTTGTTGTGGTCCTGCAATATTGCTTCGTCCCAGCTTCATCCAAACTCCTGGGGTTTTATCAAAATATTTCAACTTCTTTGTCAGGAGTTGGACATAACACCTTCTGAAACTCTTTTCCTTTATCTTTTTGTCTCGGCCAAACCTGGAGGTTCCTCCAAAAAGAAAACTTCCTGGGTTTCTTTCAGGTCGGCCCAGGGGCATAAAGTTTTTGCCATGTATGATGAGTCGTTTAAAGATTTTAAGAATTATTTCTTCCGAGTCCGTGCCATTGAGGGAGTTCGCCCCTTTTTTCTTAATGAAAATGATGAGCCTGCTTTTCCTCTGGAGTGGCAAAAGAATGTAAGAGTGCCACGTTACACATGGGAAATGCTTAGTGAGGTTGAGCGGGCCTTTGTAGTTGTTCTTGAGGATTTGTGGGGGAAGCCTCCCCATCTGGACACGAAGAGATTTTTGAGTGATCCATCTTTGGTTCGGGCTGCTTTGGGTACTGTCTGATTCGTTTTTATACTTGCTCCTGAGCTTTGCTTCTCCTGTGTTTTAACTTGTCTTTAATTTTTGTGTTTTTCAGAGATGTCGAAGAATAATGATTCTATGAGGGCCTATAAGAAGGCGAAGAAGGCGACCGCTGCTTTAAACATCTCGGCCAAGGCAGCCGGAGAGGGATCTTCTCAGCCTCCAGTTAAACCTCCTATATCGAGTTCTCCCGGGCCGAGGAAAGCAATTCCTACTCCTCGGGTCCGTCTGGTCGATCCTCCACAATCTTCTGTTGCAGCTTCCGGTGCCCCTCCTAGTAAAAAGCAAAAAACAATTGAGCCTTTCAACCTTGATGCTCTTGACTTTGATGTGGTTGAGTTTGTAGATCAACAAATCGGCCCTTATGGTGCTCTTTCTATGGACGACGTGTCGCTTCTTCATCATTTTAATTATATCATCCGGAGTGGTATCAAGTTGGCACACATGGGGGCGGCCCTATATCGAACTGCTCAAAGTCTTCCTCTCCATGCCACTAAGGCTTTTATGGAGGAGGCCAAACAGGAGTTTGATCGGATGAAGGGCTTGAAGGAGGAGCTTGAAGTAAGGGTGGTCAAGTTGGAGAAAGACTTGGAGAATGAAAAGGCTAGTTCCACTTCTCTGGCTGGTTCTCTCAGATTGGCCGAGGACACGGCTATGCGTCATAAGGACAGTTATCTGACGTCTTACCGGGAGGTGTTGCGTCTGAGAGAAGAGTTGGAGAATGCCCGGGCTAATTATTCCGAACTCCAAGGTCATCTTGTTGGCAGTGTTACTACTGCCTATGAGAACCTGAAGGAACAAGTTCGGGTTATTGCTCCCGAGGCTGACCTGACCCTCTTTAGCTTGGAGAACGTTGCCAGGGATGGCAAGGTTGTCCCTGATGACGAGGATGAGGATGATGTCGATCCTCCCCCTGTAGCCGCTACCAAGGTGTCAACTTCTACTGTTCCTGCCGAGGTTGGTCCTCCCGCTTCTGATCCCGACTGCCAGATCTTGAACCGGGATGACGGTACCGTAGATGCCGTTCCTCTCCAGACTCGCCCTCCGTCTCCTCGGGCTGATGCTGCTAAAATGTCTTCTGACCTTTAGCTTTTACTTTATTCTGGATATGTGGTTGGCCCGGCTTGTGGGCTTTTTTAACTCTTTATGTTTCGTTAACTGCTGATACTTTCCCGTTGCTTGCCTAGCAACTTTTGTTTTTTATAAAAAACAAAGGGTAGCTTGCCTTAGCTTTTTTAAGGTAGGTTTTAGTGGCCTCCGGGGCTTTTATAACCTTGTGGATGATATCAGGCTTTTTGTGCTTGACTTGGTATCTCTTTTCTGTGAATATTGAAACCTTGCGGCTAAACCTTTTTTTGGTTTGCTTTATACTTTGTAGCTTGAATCCTTTGTGGTTGTAGGTCCAACTTTGATTTTTGGTTTTCTTTGCTTTGTATGCTTTCTCAACTTTGGTCCCCCTTCTAAGCTATTTTCGTAATCCTATGTCTTGGACCTTTGCTAGGTCTCCTTCAGGGATTACTTGTTTTTGTAGGAGTTCGACTTCGTTAGGTCGACCTCTTTATAAGTTATTTTTGTAATCCTCTTTCTTGGACCTTTGTCAGGTCTCTTTCAGGGATTACTTTGATAACTTTCCAGTTGTAGGAGTCCGACTTGGTTATATCGGTCTCCTTTAAGTTATTTTTTGTAGTCTTCTTTCTTGGATCTTTGTCAGATCTCTTTCAGGGACTATTTTGATAACTTTTAAGTAGTAAGAGTCCGACTTGGTTATACCGGTCTCCTTTAAGTTATTTTTTGTAGTCCTCTTTCTTGGATCTTTGTCAGATCTCTTTCAGGGACTATTTTGATAACTTTTAAGTAGTAGGAGTCCGACTTGGTTATACCGGTCTCCTTTAAGTTATTTTTTGTAATCCTCTTTCTTGGACCTTTGTCAGGTCTCTTTCAGGGATTACTTTTATAACTTTTCATTTTGGGCTGACTTTGTCTTGTCGAGCCCTTCTAAGTTAAAGTAATCCTCTTTAATAGGGTTGGCCAGACCTCTTTCCAGGGTTTACTTATAACTTGGGTTGACTTGGTCCGACTTCTCAACGTCGGCCAGTCTTTAAGTTATTATTTTAGCGATCCGTAAGACCTCCTCGTCAGGTTCTTTTTTAGATCACTTTCGATAACTTCTTACATTATTCTGTGTTCATCTTTGCCGATTTGTAGAAAGTGGTTGTTATCTCTAGATCGTCCTTTGGGTGAATCGCGTTTTCACCTTTATCGGACGATTTGTTGTTATCGTGATCGTGCAGTGAAATTGTTTTTCACTTTCTGCCGATCTGTCGCTTTATAATCGGACGATGAATGCTTCAAATTAATGCGTCTTGAAATCTTTGTAGAACATTTAAAATGTACTTTATTTAAAAGAAAAGTGCAAATATATACATATGGGATTGTCTGAGTCTCAACTTGGTGGCTCATTAAAAAACCTTTTCAGGAAAAAGAGTGCATCCAATGATGAGATCTTTTATCTCTTCTAACTGTAGTACCTTCTTAGGTTGCAGGCGTGCCATGACCTGGGAAGCTCTCGCCCATCGAGTTCAGACAGTCTGTAGTAGCCCTTCCCAAGTACTTCTACAACTCGGTAGGGTCCTCTCCAGTTTGCTGCCAGCTTTCCTTCTCCTGGTCGAGTTGTTCCGATATCATTTCGGATTAGGATGAGATCATTCTCTGTGAAACTTCTTGGTACTACCTTTTGATTATATCTGGAAGCCATTCGGTGCTTTAGAGCTTCTTCCCTGATCCGAGCTCTTTCCTGGATTTTGGGTAGCAAGTCGAGCTCTTCTCTCTGGAGTTGGGAGTTTATTTCCTCATTGTAGTGAATTACTCTAGGCGACCCTTCCTCAATTTCTGCTAGGATCATTGCCTCTATTCCGTATGCTAATCGGAAGGGAGATTCCTTCGTGGTAGAATGTGGCGTTGTTCGATATGCCCATAGGACCTGTGGAAGCTCTTCTGCCCAGGCTCCCTTTGCATCCTGTAATCTCTGTTTTAATCTGGCCAATATGACTTTGTTAGCAGCTTCGGCCTGCCCATTGGCTTGTGGATGTTCGACGGAGGTGTACTGGTGCTTTATATTCAAGTCGGCTACTAGTTTTCTGAAGCCTGCATCTGTGAATTGGGTGCCATTGTCTGTGGTTATTGAATATGGAACCCCGAACCTTGTGACAATGTTTCTATATAAGAATTTTCGGCTTCTTTGAGCGGTGGCATTGGCCAGGGGCTCTGCCTCAATCCACTTTGTAAAGTAATCTACCCCTACTATGAGGAATTTAACTTATCCTGATCCCTGTGGGAAGGGGCCGAGAAGATCGAGTCCCCATTTTGCAAACGGCCAAGGCGAGGTCACGCTGATGAGCTCTTCTGGCGGGGCGATGTGAAAGTTGGCATGTTTCTGACATGGTGAGCATGTCTTTACAAATTCTGTGGCTTCTTTCTGTAGAGTTGGCCAATAAAATCCCGCCCGAAGTACTTTTTTGGCGAGAGCTCATGCTCCGAGATGATTGCCACAAATACCGCCGTGTATTTCTTCTAGCACTTCCTTTGTGTTGGAGCTTGGCACACATTTTAGTAAAGGTGTCGAGATTCCTCTTTTGTACAAGATGTTGTTTATGATGGTGTAGTACTGTGCCTCCCTTTTTAACCTCTTTGCCTCCTTTTCTTATGTGGGGAGTGTTCCTGTTCTGAGGTAGTTGGCTATAGGGGTCATCCATCCTTGGTCCTGACTTGTTATGGTCAGGACTTTTTCCTCTTTTGAGATTGACGGGTTCTGTAACATTTCCTGGATGAGGCTTCTATTGTTACCCCCTGGTTTGGTGCTGGCTAGTTTTGAGAGTGCGTCAGCTCGGGCATTTTGTTCGCGGGGTATGTGGCAGATCTTATACTCCTCAACTTGTCCGAGTTGTTCCTTGGTTTTATCCAAATACTTTTTCATGGTGGGATCTTTGGCTTGGTTGCTCCCTGTTATTTGTGATGTGACCACTTGTGAATAGCTGTAAATGTTGAGTTTTTGAGCTCCAACCTCTTTAGCCAGCTTCAAACCAGCTAATAACGCTTCATATTCCGCCTGGTTGTTTGAGGCGGGGAACCCGAACTTGAGGGAGAGCTCAACTTGGGTTCCTTGGTTGCTTTCTATTATCACGCCCGCACCACTTCCAGTTTTATTTGAAGAACCGTCCACGTAAAGATTCCATTCTGTGGGGGTTTCTAGGGCATATGTGAATTCTGCGATAAAATCGGCCAGATACTGTGATTTGATGGCCGTCCGAGCTTCATATTGGAGATCAAACTCTAACAACTCGACTGCCCATTGTAAAATTCTGCCTACTAGATCTGTTTTCTGTAATATTCCTTTTATGGGTTGATTAGTTCGAACCTTAATGGTGTGAGCCTGGAAGTACGGGCAGAGTCGTCGAGATGTTAGGATAAGAGTATAGGCAAATTTTTCTATTTTCTGGTAGTTCAGCTCGGATCCCTGTAGTGCCTTGCTAATGAAGTAGACGGGTTGTTGCCCATTTTCGTCTTCTCTGACTAGTGCTGAGGCTATTGCCCGACTCCCTACTGCGAGATATAATATGAGCGGTTCTCCTTCTCGTGGTCGAGATAGGATAGGTGGCCGTCCTAAGAATTCCTTGAAGTCTTTGAAGGATTGCTCACATTCTGTCGTCCATTCGAACTTTTTTCCCTTTCTTAGAGTGGCATAGAAGGGGAGAGATCTTATCGCAGCTCCTGCTAAGAATCGGGATAGGGCGGCCAATCTCCCGTTGAGTTGTTGTACTTCTTTGACACAGGTTGGGGTCTTCATGTTGAGTATGGCTTGACATTTGTCTGGATTTGCTTCAATTCCCCTTTGTGTGAGCATGAAACCTAAGAGTTTGCCTGCTTCTACTGCGAAGGTACATTTTGTGGGATTGAGTCGCATGTTGTGTTTCCTTATGGTGTCAAACACTTGAGCCAAGTCGGATAATAATGTATCCTCGGTTTGTGTTTTTATCAACATGTCGTCCACATAAACTTCCATAATTTTTCCGATGTGATCTGAGAAGACTTTATTCATTAGCCTTTGATAAGTAGCTCCTGCGTTCTTGAGACCGAAAGGCATCACGATGTAGCAGTAGTTTGCCTTTGGTGTTAAGAACGAGGTCTTTTCCTGATCTGGCGGGTACATGGGGATTTGGTTGTATCCCGAGTATGCGTCCATAAATGAGAGATATTTATATCAAGAGGAAGCATCTACCAGGGCGTCAATACTTGGGAGTGGGTATGGATCTTTTGGACAAGCTTTGTTGAGATCGGTGTAATCGGTGCACATTCGCCACTTCCCATTCGATTTTTTCACCAAGACGACGTTGGCTAGCCATAGTGGGTATTTAACTTCTCTTATAAATCCGGCTTCCAGTAGTGCCTGTACTTGCTCTTTCACAGCCTGGGATCGCTCTGGCCCAAGCTTTCTTCGTCTCTGCTGTACCGGTCGAGATCCTGGGTAGACCGCCAACTTGTGGCACATTAGCTTAGGGTCTATGCCTGGCATGTCCGCTGCTTTGCATGCAAAGAGGTCGACATTATCTCGTAAGAATTGTATTAGCAATTCTTTTAAATCTCCTTTGAGGATTGTGCCGATATTAGTTATTTTTTCCGAGGTGTCCCCGATCTGAATTTTTTCTATCTCGCCCTCTGGTTGGGGGCGAAGATCTTCTCGTCGTTGGACTCCACCCAACTCGATTGCGTGGAACTCTTCTCCTTTACCTCTGAGGTTTAGGCTTTCGTTATAACAGCGACGTGCCATCTTTTGGTCAGCTTTTATCGTGGCTATCCCTTTTGGAGTTGAGAACTTCATACGTAGGTGTGGGGTCGAGACTATTGTGCCGAGTTGGTTGAGTGTTGTCCGACCTATGAGAGCATTGTAAGCTGAACTTACATCGACTACGATGTAGTCTATTTTGAGGGTCCTGGATTGGTCTCCTTTTCCGAAGGTTGTATGTAGTGATATATATCCCAGTGGTCGAACCGGGGTATCTCCTAACCCGAACAGACTGTTTGGATATGCCTTAAGCTCTTTTTCTTCTAAGCCGAGTTTGTCAAAGGCTGTCTTGAATAAGATGTCGGCAGAACTCCCTTGGTCTATTAAGGTGCGGTGTAGGTTGGCGTTTGCCAATATGATGGTGATGACCATGGGAGCGTCGTGTCCTGTGATGATGTCGGACGCGTCCTCCTTAGTGAATGTTATTGCTGGGATGTTGAGTGCTTCCTCCTCTCCTTCGACATGATATACTTCTTTGAGATACCTTTTGCGGGAAGATTTGGAGATCCCTCCTGCTGCGAATCCGCCATGTATCATGTGGATATGTCTTTCTGGTGTCCAAGGTGATCGTTCTGTTCGCTCGGTATCTTCATCCCTTCGTCTTTTTCTTTGATCATCATCTCGGGTGGCCAGGAATCGATCTAATTTTCCTTCCCTTACCAATTTTTCTATGATATTTTTTAAGTCGAAGCATTTGTTGGTGGCGTGTCCTCTGACCCTATGATATTCACAATATTCCTTCCGATTTCCTCCTCCCCTTTTTCCTTTGAGGGGCCTTGCTGGGGGAATTTTTTCTGTATGGCAGACCTCTTTATATATTTCGACTAGGGATGCTCTGAGGGGAGTATAATTATGGTATTTTTTTAATTTTCTCCCCTTGTCGGTCTTCTTTTTGTTTAGATTCCTTGTCTTTGTCACGGTAGGAGGCCCTCGATTTTGAGGTCTCTCCTAACCGAGCGTTTTCTTCCATGTTGATGTATTTTTCTGCCCGTTCCTGCACTTCGTCTAAGGAGGTCGGGTACTTTTTTGATATAGACTGGTTGAAAGGTCCCTCTCGTAGGCCGTTGATAAGTCCCATGATGGCGGCCTCTGTGGGTAAGCTTTGTATGTCCATGCATGTTTTGTTGAATCTTTCCATGTAGCTGCGGAGGCTCTCCCGATCTCCTTGCTTGATCCCTAGTAGACTGGGGGCGTGTTTAGCTTTATCTTTCTGGATGGAGAATCTGGCGAGGAACTTTCCAGCTAGATCGTCGAAGTTTGAGATGGACTTGGGAGGTAAGCTGTCGAACCATCTGATCGCCGTCTTCGTGAGGGTTGTTGGAAAGGCTTTGCAGCGAACGGCATCTGAGGCATCGGTAAGGTACATTCTGCTTCTAAAATTGCTGAGATGATGGTTGGGATCGGTGGTGCCGTCGTACAAAATCATATCCAGGAGTTTGAAGTCTTTTGGAATTTTGGTTTTCATAATTTCCCTGGTGAATGGATCCTGTTCTTTGCGTGAGCTTTCCTCAGGAGTGACCCGAGGGGCTTTTAATTTGAGATCGGCTTCTAATTGCTGTAACTTGGCTTCCAATTCTCGACGTCGCCGTATCTCTCTTTGTAGATCCTTTCCGACCTCTCGTTGTTGTTGAGTTTCTTTCTCGAGTTGCTTTAAACGGTCTTGAAGTGCGTCTATTATCCCCGGATTTGATGAGTCTTTGTCTCCGTTGGATTCTAGAGTATTCTTTAGCGTGGTGTCCATGTTCTTGTGCGGTGTTTTGTTTTCCAGATCTGAATTGTGGTCGTTGTCATGGCCGTCCGCCATGGTGTTGGGATGACTTCCAGGTCCCCGGCAACGGCGCCAATGTTCCGAGGGTTACCTGAAACTGGAGGTTGATCTCGGAAGAGATCTTCTGTACTGGTCGGAGCCAACGTGTTCGGTCGGTGGATGACGTCCGGAGCGGGAGCGTCCGACTTGTTGGATTGACTGCACTGCTAATCCTTCGTCACCGAAAGGTGGGGGTACCTGCAAGAGACTCCGATGCTTAAGTTAGCATGGGTATTAAGCAGGTTTATTGTAGAATCAGAGTATGAGTTATACCTGGGTGCTCCAGTGTATTTATAGTAGTGTGGGCTGACCTTTCTGATAAGATAAGTTAGTTATCTTATTTTATCTTATCCTGTTTTGGATGAAGTCAGCTTATCTTCAAGGGAACCGCCTTTATCTCTATAGGCTGGGATTGCCTTTGAATTTGGGTCGTGTTCCTCTATTTGGGCCCTTTATTGGGCTTTCCTGTAGATTTGGCCGAGCTCTTTTACAAAGAGGTCGGGTAGTCTGACCTGAAGAGGTCGGTCGCTGTGTTGCCGATCATCCCGGGTCGGATAGCTCGACCCAGGGTATGAACAGTATCTATTCACACTATTCACATATTTACAACAACTAAAATCATGGCACTCATTTGCACTATCTCCCCGGCAACGGCGCTAAAAACTTGATGTGAGCAAACCGTCGGCTAAGAATCTCTTCTCGGTAAAAGAGAAATAACCTCATTTCAAGTATATTTCTCAACCAACAAGTAATGCTCAATCAAAGTTTAATTTTCAATAAAAACAATTAACCGAGAGTAATCAAACCTCGGGTCATCTTCCCTAGGAAGTAATGGCTAAGAGCGCACAATTTTGGTTGTGAGAGCAAAGGGGTTTTTCAAGGATTGAAATAAACAAATAAAGAGATAAAAGAACAAGACAAAATTGCAATTAATAAAATAATGAAGGAATTAAAGAACTATGTATGTAGTATAAACAAGTAAGACTCAAAATTGATGGAAAAGTGGCTCAAAACATAAATGGAACCTTGACTTGGGATGAGTTATGGAGTCCCTTGCTTGCCATAACCACAGCTATGATAATTATGATGGATTAATCTCACTTAGTCAACCCTTAACATCGAAGGGTAGGACAAGTAAGCATAATTGTTATTAATCCACAAATCCTAGCTAACTTACTAATTACCTTAGTAAAAAGCTAGCATTAGTGGAAATAATAACAACCAACAACCCAAGAATTATCACTAAATGTTGGACATTATAACTCTAGTAATTCATATAATTATTTTCCCCAAGCCAAGGTGTGGAAATTACCCCATAATCAAAATTGGCATTTCATCAAACACATAGTGGGCATAATCATAAAACATGGCAAAATTAGGAAAATGATGAAAACTATGAACTACAAATGATCAAAATCAATAAAAGTAACTCAAACAAACATATAATAAGCATTAAACATCGAATTCATTAACTCAAACTCAAAATTACAACATCATATATATATTGACAAAGCAAAGTAAAACATAAAAAAGTGTAGAACAAGTAGTATAATAGAAGAGAAATTAAAGAAATACTTACAATGAAATTGCTATAATCCCAAATCAAACTTGAAGTATAAAATGCTACAAACCCTAACTAAGAACCCTAAGGAAATTTGAGAGAAAACTAACGTAAACTACCCTAAAACTACTCCTAAAATGTATCCTATAAAGTATGGTATGTAATGGTGTGATATGGTGTTGCTTCCCCCTTCAAATATGCCTCCAAGCTATCAGAAATGGGCCAAAAAGCCTCTCCAAACGCGAGTCACGTGACTTTTTAAGGAAGTCACGTACTGGTACCTGTGCGTACGCACAGATGTGTGCGCACGCACACTTCGCTGAATTTGCACTTGTGCGTACGCACAGGGAGTTGTGCGTACACACACATGACTGTGTACTTCTCCTTTGTTTTCTTCATGTTTTCTCCCTTTGTACATGCTTTCTTCCACTTTTGCATTGCACAACTTGCCTCTAGGACCTAAAATCACTCAACAAACATGTCATGACATCGAATGGCATAAAAGTATGATTAAAATCACTAATTTAAGCAGAAAAATGCATGTTTTCATATTTAGGCACAATCTAGAGAGAAAACATAAAAGCATGCTATTTACATGAATAAATGTGGGTTTATATGATGAAATCCACTCAAATCAAACCAAAATATATCATCAAATATGGACTCATCAATGGATAAGTGGATGTTGAGTTGGTGTTGAGGAATATGGTTAGTTTATGATGTTTCTTGAGATTTGGTTATTATTGAATGTGTACATATACATATGCTAGAATGATGATGATGAATGAAGGGTTTATGATTATGGCAAAGTAGTGATATGGTTGAGATAGTGAATGGTGTTTATTTTGGATTGGTTGGTATTGTTATGATGAATAATGTTGTGATAATGATTGAAGAATTTTATGATGATGATAATATGTGGAATTGGAATAATATGTTAGTTGTGAGTAAAATGTGTAAAGTTGGGAAAATGTGATATGATTGAGCTAAGGTTGCTAGAATGGTTGTGTGATGGTGAAGGGTAAGTTGTATTGATGATTATGGCCTGTTAAGCTGAATGAGAATGGGTTTTGAAAAGGAAATGTGGTTTTGGTAAAATGAGGTTTGGGTGTAATTTGGTAAAAAGTAGTTTTTGATAAACTTTGGTAGTCCATAACTTGTTCCTCAAATTTTGGATGGAAATGCGGTTTCTTTCAAATAAAAGATGGTTTTACAAGCTTTTGAACGATATAAATTTTGTGAAAAACGGAATTTTTTAGAGAAAGTTATGGACGATGGAAGTTTAGTGTAAAAAGTGCATTATGCAGGTGATAAACTTCTGGTTTTGCAGCTTTCTATGCAATCTGTTAGTTTTTGAAAAAACGTACATCCATGCGTACACGTGGCCCACGCGTACGCGTGGCATGGAAATTTTAAACTGCGAATGCGCGAGTAGCCCATGCGTGCACGCGATGAGCCAACATACATGTCCACGCGTACGCATGACCCATGCGTACGCGTGACATGATGTTCTCACCTACGCGTACGCATGGTAAGAGAATGCACGCGCGTGCTATCTTTTTATACTACCACGCGTACGCGTGGCCCCTGTTTCCTGCAAAACTGGATTTTTGTGTTTTAAACCAAAGTTTTTACTTCTAAACCTCCATTTTCATCCTTTTAGACGCAATGTATAGTACTAAGTCCAGTAACTAGTTGAAGCTTGGAAAATAAGGTAACTTGGGAAAGAAGAAAAGGGACAACATGAGGATTTACAAGAAAAAGAGATGGATATTAAATGAAGTTATAATGCCATGGCTTTGACGAATGATTACATAATGATTATGAATATTGAATGGCTTATGAAATGATGATATCGGAGACACGAGTTTTCCTGGGTACAGAACCGTGGCTTGCCACCACGTGTTCCAGGTTGAATCTCGATACTCTGTTGACCCTATGTCGTAAGGGTGACCGGGCACGTATAAATTTCCGGGTATGGATATCCCCCATTGAGTGATATATGAATGAATGATTAAATGATGAATGAATGTGAAATCTATGCATAGACTCATAGGGATGTGCGACCAGCGAAAGTCTAAGCTTTTCGGACTTGTCGGGTTGGCTGGATAACCGACAGATGAGTCTCATCAGCTATAGGACAGGCATGCATCATGTGCATTTGTTTGTTTTGTCTGCTATGCATTATTTGGGATTGCCTAACTGAATATATACCCTGATAACTGCTATATTTGCTATTTGCACTACCTATTTCCTATTTGTGCGTAAAACTATTTAATTGTTTGTCTCTGCTGACTCATGGATGATGGAGGATCGGAGGAAGGGGTGGAATGGTTTGGTGTTTATGTTAGGTTTAAAAGTGAGTAAGTTTAGGGCACTTAGATCACCTACCCCTTTTTATTACTTCTGATTAGAAATTAAGTTTTATAATTGTATGATGGAGTTCTAGGATTGCCTCTGGCATTCCCAGAACCTTATTTATTATACGCATGGCACCTTTACCATGCTGAGAACCTCCGGTTCTCACCCCATACTGTGTTGTTATTTTCAGATGCAAGTCGAGAAGCTCCTCGCTAGGCGTCTGGATTTCCCTGAAGCGGAGTAGTCCCTGGGTTATTTTGGGTTTTCAGTTTGTATATGTATGTATATATGTAGTAGCTTGCTCTCCAAGAAACTTTATTATTTTGTTCCTCTTAGCGGTTACCGGAGAGTTAGAGATTTGTTTCTGTATTTTGGGTATTTGGGATACTTATATATATATATATATATATATATTCTCCGGCCAGCCTTGGTTTCGCAGGCTGAGTCAAGGCTCCTAGTATATTATCTCCTTCCACTACTATATGTAAATATTTTATGATTAGAGGTCTATAACACCACACTACCTCCGTTTTACGACTTAAGCATAAAACTCTATGTAGTAGGGTGTTACAGATGCTACGTATCTCCTTGTGAAAGTGAACTGGTAAAGATAGCAATTATGGGATTAGAATTTTATATGCGTCGAAAGTTACTTAACATTCATATACCTAACTTGGCTCACTTAGCTGAAAGAGTTCGCCAGGTTGAAATTTTAAAGAAAGAAAAAGAGAAATATAATAATGATGAAAGGAAGTTGAAGAGTAAATCTTTCTCTCGAAAAGAGAAAGTATCTTATGTAGCAATGGAATCCTCTGACGAGGAGTTCGATTTAAAAGCAGAAGATGATTTGGTTGAACTTAAGAAAGGTCCACCTTATGTTTGTTTCTTACTTAAGAAAATCCCAAATAGTGAAAAGTTGAATGATATAAAATAGAAAAGTGGAAAAATATGTAGTTTTGATATTTCAAAATCAGAACAGATATACAATTTGTTGCTTAAGGATAAACAGTTAATTTTACCTGAAGACAAAACTTTGCTTTCAGCAAAAAATTTAAAAGAGAAACCTTATTGTAAGTTTCATCAAGCAACTAGTTATTCGACTAATAATTGTGTCCGTTTCAGGGCTTGATACAAGAAGCCATCATGGAGGGGCGTCTGAAATTCGATGATAGAAAGAAAGAGACGAAGGTCAATTCTGATCCCTTTGATAGTGAAGCCTGTTTTGCCGAGCCATATTTTGGCATGAATATGGTTGGGATGTCTTACGACTTCGATGTGGCCTTGGGAAAATTTGAATCGGATGTCCGTTCTATTTACCCTAGGGTGGGAAATGGTTTGTTAGATTTTTTAGTACAACAAAAACTGAAGGATCAGGACGTATTTCTGTGTCGTCAATGCAATGCAATTTTTGATGCTGAAGCTGCAGCTATTTTTGAAAAGGAAAAGATGAAGAAAGAATTAGCACTCAAAGAAGAGCAGGCTCGACAGAAACATCCTATTCAATGAACTGAGGGACAGAGTTCTGGTGGACCTTAGAGAAATATTGCTGTGCCTATAAGTCGTTCTCAATATTTAGGCGTATAGTTGGTCCGCAACTGTCAAGTGTTTCAGAATAGGGATGATTACTATAAGTGTAACCCACAGTGGGGTCACAAGGGTCCTCCTTGAGGTCAATATCCTTACTTCTGTGGCCGAGCCAAAGGATACCAGAGGGGCAGAGGAAGAAGAGGACGCCAACTGCCCAGCATGTCTTAAGATAAGGCTAAGGGGGCAACCATTTCTGTACATTCTCGAATAGTGTTTCCAACAGATGGGGAGACTTGTCCAAAAGGTATTCCTTCTCCAGTGAAATTGGATAAGGGTAAAGCTGTAGCTGTTGCATCCAAGGATGATAAAGACAAAGTTGCTAATTTGGATGAGGAGTACTTCGAAGAAGGTAAAGACGAGATGGTCAGTACTATTTTGATTATCCCAACTGAGTATTTGGGGGAGTATGAAAGTAATCCAGTGGAAGACTATGATGTTGATGATGAAGAAGCCTTTTCGTTCATTGGATATGAGGATGAACCTAGGTACTTTTAAAGGCCTTCCGAAAAATAGAAGTCTCATTTGCGCCTAATGCACATCACAACAGTCATGAGTGGGATCACGATAAATAAAGTTTTGATGGAGGAGCAGCAATAAGCCTCCTGCCAGAAAGGATGTTGATGAAGGTAGGAAAACATCCTGATGACTTAGTTCCCACTAATATCTCCGTGATAGATTACAGTAGAGTTTCAACCCCTGCAAAGGGTTTAGTAACACTTAGGGTGAAAGTTGGGTCATCTGATCGAAATACTTCTTTGTTGTGGTGTCTTCGAAGGCCAGTTATAATGCCTTGTTGGGGCATGACTGGATCCATGGAGTCGGGGTAGTGCCTTCTACTGTGCATCAAAGCGTCCTTTTGTGGAGAGAGAAAGGAAAACCTGAAATAATTAAGGCTGATTCGAACCTTTCTGTCAAACAATTACATATTGATTTCAGAGTATATAATCTTAAACTGAAGCCTTTGCGTGTCGACAGGGTGCTTAATTTTTTCAACTGTGAAAGTTGTTATTGACTTCGGAGGGTTTAAATGTGAAGCTCCGCGATCCACAACTCAGTGTTCCTCCAACTGGGTGGGATTGTTCGATGTAAGTGGTGATTTGAAGACATTCTTCCATGGCATGTGAACAAGACCTCTCGAATTATTTGGTAACTTTAAATAAGTATTTAAGTAGTTTTTCTTCAGTCGAAAATAAAAGTGATTCTTCTAATAAAGTCGAATCCTTTAGGAATTTAGCTTCATCTTCTGTTTGTAGTATAGATTCGATTCCAGCAATCGAATTTAGTCACGATTTAAATTCCTTCTATTTTCATAGTTTTAACAATGTTGTCAATCAAACTGCTGCTGATATAGCAGAAGTACATTGTATTGAAAACAATATTGTTGTTAATTTGGTGGATAATCAAGTGTGTTTCAGTCCCGATGAATCTGTTGATTTGTCTTTTGATTGCATCTATGATTTAGAACCTATGGGTTTTGAAAAATACTCAGTAAAGGATGATGAATATGCAAAAAGCTTCGAGTTGTAAGATCCCTTAGAAGAAATTAATTTAGGATCTGTTGATGATGTTCGAATTACTTACATATGTAAGGACCTTGCGGGCCCATGTCGAACGAAATTATTCCATCTTTTGCACGAATTTAAAGATTATTTTGCCTGCGACTATCATGAGATGCCTAGTCTTGATCGTTCTCTTGTGGAACATGGATTAGCACTAAAACCAAATTCTCGACCTGTAAACCAAATGCCTCGGCGATTTGCTCCTGAAATTAATCAAAAGATTAAAAACGAGGTTGAACATTTGATTTTAGCAAAATTTATTCGAATTGCGCATTATGCAGAATGGGTTTCGAATATTGTCCCTATAATGAAGAAAAATGGAAAATTAAGAGTATGCATTGATTTTCGAGATTTGAATAATGCTACTCCAAAAGATGAATATTTTATGCCCATAGCAGATATGTTAATCGATTCTGCTGCCGGTAATGAAATTTTAAGTTTCATGGACAGTTAGTCGGGATATAACCAGATCTTCAATGCAGAGTATGACGTGTCCAAAACTGCTTTTAGATGCCCTGGAGCATTAGGAACGTTTGAGTGGGTGGTTATGCTATTTGGTTTGAAAAATGCTAGTGCGACATATCAACGCGCCATGAATGCAATTTTCCATTAGTATATTGGAAAATTTATAGAAGTGTATATTGATGATGTTATGGTTAAGTCAAATTTAGTAACCCAACATATCGATCATTTGAGAAAGGCATTTAATACGATACAGAAAAAAGGATTAAAGATGAATCCTTTAAAATGCGCATTTGGGGTATCAGCAGGAAATTTCTTGGGATTCGTTGTTCATAAAAAAGGGATTGCTATTGCTGAAAATAAGGCCAATGCAATCTTATGGTAGGCCTCTCCTAAGTCGAAAAAAGAAGTGCAATCTTTTCTTGGAAAGGTTAATTATCTTAGAAGGTTGATATCGAACCTTTTGGGTCGAACTCGAGTATTTGCGCCCTTGGTGAAGCTTAAGACCAAAATGCAGTTCGAATGGACAAAAGAGCATCAAGAAGCTTTTGAGTCAATCAAAGCTTATTTGTCCAGAGCCCCGGTAATGGCAAACGTTTGTCCTCATGAGCCTTTAAAGTTATATATTGCAGCATCCACGAATACAATCGGCTATATGTTGGCTCAGGATGATGAAAACGGACATGAATGGGGCATTTATTACATTAGTCCTGTATTAACTAACGTAGAAACTAGGTATTCCCCCATCGAAAAGTTGTGCTTATCTCTTTATTATACTTGCACAAAGTTAAAGTGCTATATGGTTGCTAAATTTGTGAAGGTAATTGCACAGACTGACTTAGTTAAATATATGCTGACTTATCCTATGCTAAGAGGTCGATTAGAGAAATAGATGTTAGCTTTAACAGAGTTTGATTTGCAATATGTTCCAGCAAAGGCTATGAAAGGTCAGGTCATTGTAGATTTTTTTGTAGATCATTCGAATAATTTGAATGACCAGGGGGCAAACATAATTGATGTAAATTTCGACTATTGGAAATTATATTTCGATGGTTCGAAACACAAAGATGGTGATAGAGTAGGGATTTTAATTATTTCACTAGAAGGGGTTCCATCAGAGTTTTTGTTTGAGTTAAAATATCCTTGTTTGAAAAATGTGGCTGAATATGAGGCTTTAATATTGGGCCTCGAAATTTTGATTGAAAAAGGAGCTATAGATATTCAAATCTTCAGGGATTCTCAGCTAGTTTTGAAATAGTTGTCAAAGGAATTCAAATGCAATAATGAAAAGTTAAAAAAGTATCTACTAATGGCATGGGAACTGTTGGCATCTTTTTGAAAAGTGTCATTGGTTCATATTCCAAGGATTTAAAATGATATTGCTAATGTGTTGGCCCAAATTGCGTCGAGATACAAAGTATTCCCAAAAACGATAGGGAAATTAGCGAGGGTTCATTAGATCCTAGTACTTGTCGATGAAAGAGAGGCTTTGGCTTTGGATGAATGGGAAGATGATGATTGGAGGAAGCCAATTGCGGAATATTTAAAAGATCCTAATATTCAAGTTGACAGAAAAGTAAAGTTGAAAGCGATGAATTTCGTTTTGATAGTTGATGATTAATATAGAAAAGGCATCGATGGAGATATCTCTAGATGTTTAAGTCAATTAGAGAAGGATATTGCTTTGAGAGAGGGTCATAGAGGTATATGTGGTGCCCATCAGGCTGGAATAAAAATGAAGTGGATACTTCGTCATAATCATGTTTATTGGCCTTCTATGATTAGAGATTGCATTGATTATGCAAAAGCATGTTAAGAATGTCAACGCCATGGAGTAATACAACAGATCCCAGCATCTTAATTACATTCAGTTATTAAACCATGGCCTTTTCAAGGATGGGCTTTGGATTTGATTGGAGTGATACACCCCGCTTCGTTGAAAAATCACAAGTTTATTCTGGCAATTAATTATTTCACGAAGTGGGTTGAAGCCATTCCTTTAAAAGAGGTTGGGCAAAATGAGGTGATAGACTTCATCGAGGAACATATAATCCATCGATTTGGAATTCCCTAAACTTTGAGTACTGATCAAGGAACTATGTTTACTGGTTAGTGGATTAAGAATTTTGCAGCCTCAAGAAACATTAGTATCGTTACTTCAACTCCTTATTATGCACAAGCAATGGGCAAGTTGAGGCAGCGAATAAAATATTGATCAATTTGATTAAGCAGCAAATTGGTAGTAAACCTCGAACTTGGCATAAAACTTTGAGCCAGGTGTTATGGGCTTATCGAAATTCACCAAGAGGGTCAACAGGTACTTCCCCTTATAAATTAGTATATGGTCATGATGCAGTTTTTCCAATAGAAATTAATCTTAACACATTAAGAATATTAAGGCAAAACAATTTACCGGTCGATGATTATTGGAGTGCGATGTATGATGAGTTGAACGATTTGGATTCGGAACGTATTTTAGCACTCGAAAATATGATTCGACAGAAAGAAAACAGTGTCCGAAGTTATAATTGTCGCATAAAAGAAAAGTGGTTCGGTATAGGGGATTTGGTATTAAAAGTTGTATTACCAATTGAAAAAAAGTCAATATTTCTTGGCAAATAGTCCCATAATTGGGAGGGGCCTTTTCAAGTAATTGACTTGTATTCTGGGAATGCATATCGAATTAAAGATATCAATTCCGGAAATGTGGTTAAGTCAATAAATGGGAAATAATTGAAGCAATATCAATGTATGGGAAATACTTGAAGCAATATCGATGTATGGGAAATCAAGACTGAGAGTAAAAATATAAAAAAAATCATTATACATGATAAGAGTTTCAGACAGATGGAATGAAAGGTTCCAAAAGTTTTTTGAGTTCGGAATAGAGCTGAATCCTCTCAATGTCTAAAGCAGAAAATGCCTCAACTTGTTCATGTTCTTTACTCTGAGCCTTGTCTAGTTGCTTATTGAGCTCTTTTTGTTTAGCCTCTGCAGTACAAAGTTTCTAGAAAATTTCCTGTTGCTTGTGTTAGGCTGCAGCCAAGGATTCGGCTAAATCGGTTTTTCTTTTTCAAATTCTAGCCAGCTTCTGTTCAATTTGAGCTAGTTATCTTTCGAGCTCCTCTTCTTGTTTGTCATAATAGGCTCGATCATTGAGGGCTTGAGCGACTCTCAGATCATATATTTTTGCATGATTCTTTCATGGTTGAAGAACCAGATTAACTTCTTCTGACTCGGTTTCGATTTGGGCCATTTCTTCCTTGGCTTCCTGCAACTTATCTTGAACAGTGATGCAGCTATACAAGACTCTTATAAACCTCTTGATTATGGAAGAAAATTGTAGAGGAACCTGAAATTCCAAAGAAGAACTCAGAATATCGGAATAAAGAGAGTTTAAGTTCGATTGACTGATCCATTCGGTGGGAGAATGAGATAAAAGCTCCAAAAGAGTATTTAGCTGCTGAAGAGTGCGTTGATTAAGCTTAGAAGGAAGGCTGGATGTTGAGGGGTCTTTGAAAGTTGGATTCAAGATAGGTACTTCATCTTCTTGTGCAATCTGTGTTAGAAATGCTACAAGATTGACCAGTTCAACATCAGGAGAGTTAGAAGTGGTATCAGGAATCCTAGTTGATGGTTCGGGATCATGTAAAGAAGATGGCTCAATGGTTTTTTTCTGGGCTCAGGACTCTTGGAGGAGAAGGAACATTCCCTATATCTGAAGTAGGTAACTCGAGACCTTGTGCAACAGGAGACTTGAGAAGAGATTACGTATTTACTGGAGAAGGAGGATTGTTGATGGCGTGACTCTGTGGTAATGGGAGGTGTTCCTGAGTTAAGTCAACAAAGGGTGGTATTTCATTGGTTGATGGCAGAATGAACTGTATGGGTTCAGTAGAGATCTCGGCTTGAGCAGTGGAGTGAGACTCTTGTTGTTCTAGCTTTGGTTGATCCTTTGGTGTTTCAGATTCAGGCGTGAATGAGGAACTAGTGGTAGACTGAGCAATTTTCTCAACCTGAAATAAGAAAGAAATGTTTTACAGGTTAAGTTTTTTCAATTCATTGGTAAGATTTGAAATTAACATAAAACTACGTAGATGGATTTTCTTTGAATCAAATGAGGAATTGGAGCGTCTTCAGAGTCATCTTCCGAATCAGATTCTAGGGAAAGAGTGAAGATGTTTGGTTGTGTATGCTGTTCACTTTCATTAGAGGAATTTTTTTTTTGAATCTGGTGCTGATCAAACAGTTCGGAATCAAGGTGTGTTTAAATAAATATGGTAATGAAAGGTTCAGAAAAATTCGATCGAAAGTTTACCTTTTTGGAAGTTCTGGTAAGAATTTTTTGTATTTTCTTTTTTGGTTGTCTCTGTTGCGATGCCGCTTCGATCTTTCTTTTTGAAACCTGATAAACCACTATTTTCTGGTTTATCTTGTGCTAATTTGAGTAGTTTTTATCAACTCTCTGCTCACTTATTCATATAATTCACATGTTTTACATTTTCCCTCCTAACTTTGTGCTATGATTGAAAACATGCTTCTTTGGCCCTAAATTTGCTAATATTAATCCTCTCTTATTACCATTTGATGCCTTGATATGTGTGTTAAGTGATTTCAGGGTTTACAGAGCAGGAATGGCTTGGAGGATGGAAAGGAAGCATGCAAAAGTGGAAGGAATACAAGAAATTGAAGGAATTGCTGAGTTGTCCAGCCTGACCTCTTCGTACTAAATCCACCATAACTTGAGCTATAGAGGTCCAAATGAGGCAGTTTCAGTTGTGTTCGAAAGCTAACATCTGGGGCTTCGAAGTGATATATAATTTGCTATAGTTTCCATGCTATTAGGTGATACGCACGTGTGGATCACGTGTACGCGTGACCTGGCAAAAGTTCAATCCACGCGTACGCGTGGACGACGCGTACGCGTGACAGAGCCACGAGCTGGACGCATTAGAACACGCTGGAGGCGATTTCTGGGCTATTTTTGACCCAGTTTTCGGCCCAAAAAACACATATTAGAGGCTACAAAGTGGGGGAATCATTCATTCATTCACACAACGTTCATTATTCACAATTTAGGTTTTAGATGTAGTTTTTAGAGAGAGAGGCTCTCTCCTCTCTCTAGGCTTTAGGATTTCTCTTAGTTTTAGGTTTATTTCTTCTCAATTCCAGGTTCAACGTTCCTTTAATTTAATTTCTCTTCTACTCTTATTTATTCTAGCATTCTACTTTATTTATTTTCCCAATTTGGTTTATGAACTCCATGTTAGTTTTGATTTCTTTATTTAATGCAATTTGAGGTATTTCATATTTATGATTTTAATTCAGCTTTTTACATTCTTAGCTTTGGTTGAGTAATTGGAGACACTTGAGTTGTCAAACTCCTTTGTTGATTGATAATTGAAAATTGCTAATTGACTTGAATCCCACTAACTCTAGTCTTTCCTTAGGAGTTGACTAGGACTTGAGGATTCATATTGATTTATCCATTTGACTTACCTTCATAGTTAGAGGTTAACCAAGTGGGTGCAACAATAATTCTCATCACAATTGATAAGGATAACTAGGATAGGACATCTAATTCTCATACCTTGCCAAGAGCTTTTCTTAGTTATTAATTTAATTTCTTGCCAATTTACATTCCTTGTTCCTTATTCAAAATCCAAAAAGATACAATCTCATAACCAATAATAACTACACCTCCCTGCAATTCCTTGAGAGACGACCCGAGGTTTAAATACTTCGGTTTATTTTTATTGGGTTTGCTTTAGTGACAAACAAGTTTTTGTACGAAAGCATTACTGTTAGTTTAGAAACTATACTTGCAACGTGATTACTTTTGTGAATTCTTTACTAGCAAAAATTTGTTCGTCAAAACCCTTTTTGGCGAGCTTTCAGCAGTTGGGATAACCTTGATTGCCGAATTCTTGATCTCATCGAAAGTGCGACTGTATTGGGAGAAATATGTAGTCCACCACTCGGAAAAGGATTTGGTGATGTATGAGCTACGTTCGTAAAGAAGATGGTTGTAGTTGTCTCTGTGCTGTTGATTGGCTGTGAGGCAGTAGTCAATCTCTTTCTTCAAAATGAATTCGATATGACAAAGGGGATGCTCATTCTGATGAGTAAGAACAGGGATGGCTTGAGAGAAACCCAGTTGCCTAGCAACGTAATGAGGGGCATAAAGGGTTGCCTTAAATTGCTCCCTTTTGTACTGAGGTAATTTAGTCGGAATTACCTGAACAGCAAGCAAGTTTGCCCAGGTTTTATTGGCAATTTCATCTTCTTGATTATTAGTAGGAAAGAGAAGGTGTTCGAACCATAGGGGACCACAGCTTTGACGCAAAAAAGGGGGTGAAATTCAAATCTTGTTATTGAAACTTTTACAAGAATGGAGGAGGGAGAAAGTAGCCCAAAACAGGTCTTTCAGTGATGTGGCATCTTTGAAATTTGGTTGAAGAGGGGCCAAATGGAATCCTTCAATGTGTTATTTTTTGGAAGTTATGTCCCCCTCTTTGTTCATGTATTTTTCAAATACAGCATTTAACCAGAGTTGGAGCCAAAGAGGACCTCCTACACTGATCGAAGAGTTAGTTCGAAGACAGTCAACCAAATGGACAAGTTCTTCAAACAGATGTCCTAAAATTAACTTGGCCAAACTGAATCTGTAACCTTCATGTAAGAGAGCAGCCAAAGGAGGGAATAATTTCTGCATTTGGACACTTCTTCAGCAGAAAACAATGGCATTTAACCAATAGTACAAAAAGGCGACAAGTTCCTCATCAGTTATAGGATTGTCTTCTTGTCCCATGTTGTGAACAATAAAATCACTATATAAATTCTTGTGGACTACTTTATAGTCCTGGTTTGGTTGCATATCGAAAGTCAGCTCAGGGGCATTTACTGGGAGACCAGTAATGGCAATCACATCAAGCAAAGTGATACCCACCATTCCACAAGGAAGGTGAAAATTATTTGTTGTTTTATTCCAAAAAGTTACAGCTGCACCAATCACCCAGTGGTAAGTAGTCAGCGAGAAGTGGGGAAGTCAGAGAAGGTCATGGATACCAAGTGTTCTCCAAACATCACTTTTTTCTGATTCGAGGCGCCTACGCCAGACTCGAAAGTCAGCCCCTTGAGGAGTAATTTTGGGATTATTTCTGAAGAGTTTCTGAGGGTTGATGAAGGGAGTGATAAGGAGATTGTGTTTGATGAGAAAATCTTCTCCTTTGGCATTAGGGAAGAAACTGAGTTGTTTATTAGCTCATTCTAAGGTTTGAATAAGGCAAATGAAGCAGTGAGTCTCATCATCGATGGTGAAAGGGATGAGAATTATTCTGTCGTCAGGATGAGATTGAGGGTCCTCAATGATTTCATCGTTAATCTGGTTGAGTATTTGCAAAGTTGGGGGAGCTTGATCACGAGCTATAGGACCTTTGTACTTATCCTGGGCAGTGGGAGTGTTATAAATCGAAAAAGAAGCCATTGTTAAGTAGATTGAGAAGTTAATGATAGTGAACTGAAGTTACAGGAAAGTTGAACGGAAGATTAAGAGAAGAAGAAAAGGATAAAATCTCAGAGAATAAAAATCCAGAAAGTGAAATGACGGTAAGTGATGAGCGGATAATTTATACGCTTTTTGGCATTGTTTTTACATAGTTTTTAGTATGATTTAGTTAGTTTTTAGTATATTTTTATTAGTTTTTAATTAAAAATCATATTTCTGGACTTTACTATGAGTTTGTGTGTTTTTCTGTGATTTCAGGTATTTTCTGGCTGAAATTGAGGGACTTGAGCAAAAATCAGATTCAGATGTTGAAGAAGGACTGCAGATGCTGTTGGATTTTGACCTCCCTGCACTCAAAGTGGATTTTCTGGAGCTACAGGAGTCCAAATGGCGCGCTCTCAATTACGTTGGAAGGTAGACATCCAGAAATATATAATAGTCCATACTTTGCCCGAGTTTAGATGATGCAAACTGGCATTCAACGCCAGCTCTTTGCCCTATTCTGGAGTTAAACGCCAGAAACACGTTACAAACTGGCGTTTAACTCCAAGGAAGACCTTTACACGTGAAGCTTCAATGCTCAACCCAAGCACACAACAAGTGGGCCCCAGAAGTGGATTTCTGCACTATTTACTTATTTCTATAAACCCTAGTGAGTAGTTTAGTATAAATAGGACTTTTTATTATTGTATTTGAAGTCTTGGTTACTCTGGTTCCCCTCTGGGGCCGAGACCAATGAACTCCATTATCACTTATGTATTTTCAACGGTAGAGTTTCTACAGACCATAGATTAAGGTGTGGAGCTCTACTATTCCTCATGAATTAATACAAAGTACTATTGTTTTTCTATTCAATTCAAGCTTATTCCTATTCTAAGATATTCATTCGCACCCAAGAACATGATGAATGTGATGATTATGTGACGCTCATCACCATTCTCACCCATGAATGCATGCCTGACAACCACTTCTGTTCTATATGAAGACGAGACAGAATGAGTATCTCTTAGATATCTAATACAGGGGACCGAGTCGGAGATATTAGAGTCTTCGTGGTATAAGTTAGAACCCATGGATGGCCATTCCCGAGATCTGGAAAGTCTAAACCTTGTCTGTGGTATTCCGAGTAGGATCTGGGAAGGGATGGCTGTGACGAGCTTCAAACTCGCAAGTGCTGGGCGTAGTGACAGACGCAAAAGGATAGTAAATCCTATTCCAGTATGATCGAGAACCGATAGATGATTAGCCATGCAGTGACAGCGCATTGGACCATTTTCACAGAGAGGATGGGATGTAGCCATTGACAACGGTGATGCCCAACATACAGCTTGCCATGGAAAGGAGTATGAAGGATTGGATGAAAGCAGTAGGAAAGCAGAGATTCAGGAGGAATGAAAGCATCTCTATACGCTTATCTGAAATTCTCACCAATGAATTACATAAGTATCTCTATCTTTATTTTACGTTTTATTTATCATTTAATTATTAAATCTCCATAATCAATTGAATCCGCCTGACTGAGATTTACAAGGTGACCATAGCTTGCTTCAAGCCGACAATCTCCATGGGATCGACCCTTACTCACGTAAAGTTTTTTACTTGGACGACCCAGTGCACTTGCTAGTTAGTTGTCCAAAGTTGTGACAAAGTGTGATTCACGTTTGAGAGCACCAAGTCTTTAGCGCCATTGTTGATGATCGCAATTTCGCATACCAGTAAGAAAATTTAATTTAGTAAGCAGAGATGTTTTAGCTATGTCATAGAAGGAAGTTCAAAATTTGAAATTGAAGTAACTTCCTAGAGAATGTGAAGTGGTGGACAGAGAAATTGAAGGATCATGGGAAACGTGTCAGACAGATGTAAGTAAATAGAGGAAAGTAAGTTTCATTTATGATTAATTAATGCCTTGAGTTAATTGCATGTTTAGGATTACGTGTTTTTCCTGAAATGATATCGAGGATAACACATTAATCCTAGGGGAAATTTGTTAGTCGAAAATAATTAATTTCGAAGAAGGGAGTTATTTGAGAGTCAGTAAGCATGTATTCTCGGAAGGTAGTTTACATCAAGAAGGCTTTTTGACAATAAGTCGAAGTTTGATTATTATAGTTCGTCGGTGAGTTGATCGATGAAGTAAATCGAAGACCTCAAGATTCGAAGATTGCATTTTGGACATTACGTTATAAAGTAGAAGAAGCGGGAACAGTTACACACGTTTTCATCAACGTGGGAGTTACATTTTAATTTGATTGGCTAGAGATGGCTATAAATAGGAGAAGGATCGAAGACATAAGGGTTGGAACTTTGTTTCAAAAATTACTCACGTACGCTCACATCCCAGCGAATTTCTGAGTCTGCTTCGAGTCAATTTTCTATAGGGTTCCTTCCACTTGTTTTTTACTTTTCATTTACATTTTCTGGAAACTTTACCTTTTCATGCAAATTTATAATTTCAGCAATTTTTTTATTTCGAATTCAAAGTCCTTTGATCCGATCGAAGGTATTTTATTGCTTTGTTTAAATTCAATGCTAATCATTTCAAATTCAGTCAATTTATTTTCAAAGTCTTTATTTATTATTTTCAGATTTCCTTAAATTTCTGTCCGATCGAAAGGTTTTTAATATGCTTTGAAAAACTAGTACTCGCAAAGAGGAGTAGATTTCGCTCTCAGACCATTAGATATTGAACCACCATCAATTTGCTAAAAAACAACAAAACACTATGTAAGAATCTCGTACATATCATATATACATGCATCATGGGTTATTAACGAATTCAAGATGATAGCTAGCTACCAGAAAGAAATTACCAACATAAACAACGGAAAATTGGCCTACCCTTGTGATCAAGGTTCTGAAAACCGGACCGATAATCAAACTGTTCTAGTCACTGGTTTACTGGTTTATTGGTCCAATCGGTTCAACCGGTGGTTCAACCGGAAAAATCGTTTTAGAATAAAATAATATATAAATTATAAATAAACATCCTAAAATATCTTCCAAATTTAAAACACTACACAAAAATCATCAACCAAAAAGGATTTCAGATTAACCAGATTAACTTTGTGGTAAAGTACCAGAAATTTAATGGATTTCAGACTAATAACATTTATTTTTTCATCTTTACAGATGATATTAAATTCCGTATACATATACTATATATGGGTTTATTTTTTATTTTTTGGACCGAGTATTAGAAGCATTAATTATCACACACTGCACTCTTTCCAGCTACTGTTTATTGAGCTTAGCCAATAGCACTTTCAAGTTTCAATTCGTCTACCAATTAGCAGTGATTTTCTAATAACAAAGTCAAAAACCAATTGGTTGTTTTTGGACTTTCATCATGTATGTAAGTATGTTAATTAACAAGGACAAAGCAACGTTCTGAATAACAAAATTGTTAGCACAAAAATTAATAAAGATTAATAAAGATAAGCATAAGATTGATTATAATGAACAAGTAATAGTTTCACAATTTTAACATGGCCTAAAGTGATCTTAGTGGATGATCATGAACAAACTCTACTAAAAAACAGGATGAAAAACCAAAAAGAAAGGAAAACTTGGAATGCTAGAACACTGTAATTGCTATTTAGAAAATCAATATAGTAACAATGTTATTGAGTTTGCACATATATGTTCAAGACTCATCCCAAGACTCCTTTTTAACAAAACTAATCTCAATTGATATACCAGATATATATTTCCTATAACTAACAGAACTTAATTTTACTAAGTGATTTCACTATCTTTTGTACCCCTTGTCAAGTATAAATTAACTAATTTAGTTAATACACAGCTCCAAACACAGCAAGTGATCTGCTTCATACACTCCTCAATAATAGTGAACTATGCTTCATAAACAACTCAAATTGTCAAAATCAGATTTCAAGAAATGCATTATTTATCAAGCATGGCAAAGCTAAGTTCTCAAACAAAATTCTAATTGAACACAGAATCACAACATAACAGAGCACAAAATACAGTAGAGTATATCACAACAGCATTGAGCAAAGCTAATCAATAATCAATTAAACATTCAATAATCAATCAATCATTCAATAATCAATATAATATCTGAACAAAAAATAAAAACAAAAAGAAAAACAAGCATTAGCAGTGAGTAGAGAAGCCATTGCCTTCTTCGATTTGAGCAGTCTGGGCAGAGTATGAGGAAAAGTGGTTGAGCGCGACGGACGACGGTGACCAGGCAACAAGCACGATGACGGACGGCGGCAGAAGCGTAGTTGAGCAAAGGTAGACCAGACGACGAACGCGGAGAATGAGGAAGAAGCTGTGATTGGTGAATGAGGAAAGGAGTTGGAGACTTGGATCACGATGACAACCACCAGACAAGGACAGAAGCTCCTGAGCACGACGGACGGCGGCGGAAGCTATTGTAAGCTAGGGTTTCTTTTTGGGGGAAGATAGCTTCGTTTAAGAGAGTGAGAGTTGAGAGGAGTTGGAGTGAACAGAGGTTGCAGAGCTCAAGAACGACAATGGCGCGATGGACGACGGCAGTGTCTTCTTCCTTGCAGCGGCGGTGGAGGCTACTGCTAGGGTTTTGTTTTTTGTTTGAGAGTGATTTTGAGACGAGGAGGAGACTGAACGCCAAACGCTTTCCCTTGTTGTTTTTATCCGAAACCCAAAATGGCACCATTCCAGGAAAATCGGCCGGGTTTCGGTTCGGTCTGACCGACTGATTCTCGGCCGGTTCAACAGTTTTTAGGCGATTTTTAAATTAGCGGTTTTATAATTAAACCAAACCATAATGAGTTTCGGTTCGCGGTTCATCCGATCGGATCGGCCGGTCCGGTCCAGTTTTCAGAACCTTGCTTGTGATTAATTCCATAATATTCATTTGGTCCTGTTAGGAAACCAACTAAAAATAACATTAATTAATTAAAAAAATTGGTCTATTACCAAAAAAAATCTATTATCTTAATTTTTTAAATTTTAAAATTAAAAATAAAAAAATTAACTTATATTATAATTAACCCCTTGAACTTTTTATATCCATTACTTACTAAACAGATAACTGTATAAAAAAAATGACTAATAGAAGAAACTTATATCAAAATATTTTTCTATAGAGTTAAAAATTAATCAAGACCCGGTAAACGACTCCAATATATATATATATATATATATATATATATATATATATATATAAGTGATAGATAGTTAAAAAATTACTCGTAAAAAACAAAAGAAAATCAACGAAATTTTACGTATATTATGACTCAATTTTGTGAATAAATATGAGCTTTCTCCTACGTCCGTATAGTAACTTTTTAATTAAATAGTTGTACGATTGTGCAAATTAATAGTCATCGCACGTGTTGAATAATCAGATACTTCATAAATACTTTTTAGATCATTCTCATTATATTTTTATTATCTTCTATACCAAAAATCATATAATAATCATTCAATCAAATAAGTACATCATGATGAATGAATTATATAATACTAATAGTACTATTAGTATTATCTTTTCTATATACAACAGAAGCGGGAGTTAGCGGCGATAAATTTAGGACAATTTAAAAAAATGCTGCTATCTGATAATTTTGGGATAATTACTATAGTGGTTTAATTTTTCAGCTACCATATCGTTTGATTTATGGCAGATTTGGAACAAACTGCTAAAATAATCATCTATTCTATTCTATTATCTATTATCTATTATATTAGATAAAAAGAGAAAAAAAATCCTAATCTTCGTTTTCATTTTCCTTGTTACATGTAGTGAAAATTCCCATTCTTCTTCTTCTCCATCTTAGTCGAGAGATACCTAGTACTTACCCGTTTTCGCGAGAGCCACCCACCCCATCTTCGCAAGAGCCACCCACCCCATCAAGCTTTGCGTTGCATATGCAGTGGATATCTTCACTCGATTCATGTTCTCTCTCTTTATTCAACGACATCCGTTTTCAACTACTCCGCCTCCTCATTGAGATTCACTGTCAATTCCTCTCCAGCGACGCCGACACTAATCTTAGGGAAGTTTAAACTTTTTTTACTTTTCTATTTAATTGATTTATCATTTATTACATCTTTGTTTTTTTTCTATGTAGTTTAATCTTGGGAGATATTTTTAGTAAACTATTGAGAGGTGCATTTGTTTTCTTGATATTCAGATATGGTTGTAAAATTTGAGTAGATTCTCTATAAAATTCATGTGTATTAGGACTAAGGGTTATCTATTAGGAATTAGGTTGAATTTTTGGATCTGTTTTAATTGATGAGTTTTCAAATTACCAAATTGTCTTTCACTTGCTTCTTGACCTAAATTACCAAATTGTGTTCCTCTGCAGCATTGTGATTGGCTATGATGAAGGGACTATTATAGTTAAACGTGGTCGAGAAGTACCTGTGGCTAGCATGGACAACAGTGAAAAAATTATTTGGGCTAAGCATAATGAAATTCAAACTTTCAATATAAAAAATGTAGCAGCAAATGTGGAGGTATGGGATTAATTTTCACCCTTATTTCTGTAGAATGCAATAATTTGTAAGTATTTGATTTTATTAACTCATGCAAATACTATGCTTCTTAGGATGCTGATGGAGAAGGGTTACCCTTGGCTATTAAAGAGTTGGGCATTTGTGATCTCTACCCATAAGTTAGTTAATATTCTTCTTCCTCACGTGATGTTCCATTTTATTGCTCTGTTTTCTCTAATTTTAAAGAGTTTCTATTCTTTCCTAATTCTCATCATACAACCCTTTCTTTGTGGGATTTTGAAAATGAATGATTGGCATGTTTATCCTAATTTATTATGCTGTATTTTTCACATGTAAGTATTTGATTTTATTAACACATGCAAATACTATGCTTCTTAGGTTGCTGATGGAGAAGGGTTACCCTTGGCTATTAAGGAGTTGGGCATTTGTGATCTCTACCCATAAGTTAGTTAATATTCTTCTTTCTTACGTGATGTTCCATTTTATTGCTCTGTTTCCTCTAATTTTAAAGAGTTTCTATTCTTTCCTAATTCTCATCATACAACCCTTTCTTTGTGGGATTTTGAAAATGAATGATTGGCATGTTTATCCTAATTTATTATGCTGTATTTTTCACATGTTTCCTAAAGCCTACTAGCAGTTTTGTTGTGCTTCTATGTAGGAAGCTTGATTTTATTATGTAATGTTAGAAATTGAAATTGAGATATTGAACAAATTAATCTATAAGGATATAATTATACAACATAAATGATTTCATCTGCTTTTATGATGGGCAGAATACAGGTTAATTTATAGGATTGATGTCAACATGAAAGTGAGTAAGTGGTGTTCATTTCATATTAAACTAAAAAAAAAAGGAAATTTCATATCATTTAAAATTCATTAACTTGACTTTTTATTATCTATCAATTTATTGTCAGTGTTATGGGATACACACTACTTTTAAGCTTGATTAGTTATCAATCCCATGGCTGCCCATACATCCTCCTCTCATCGTCGTCGAAGTTTTTTCTCTCCTTAACTCTGCGTGAAACCCTTATACCCTCCTCTACCGTGCATGAATCTCAACTATCGCGGCCTCTCTCCTGTCACTGGTTCGTTCTTCTTTATTGCTCTTTCTTTCTTGTTTTCATTCTTGATTTTGATGTTGGTGTTGTTTTGATTGGAATCATGGTGTTTAGTTTTTACTTTTTAGATTAGGTTATTGCTTACTTTGCTATTTTTATTAGATTTGGATGAAGAAAGAGAGAGAAATGAGAGAGAGAGAGAGAGGAGTTTTGAGCTGCTTTTTTCAGCTTTCAAAATTCAGAATGTTTAAGCTTTGATTTTTAGCTAGCTGTTGCTCAAAACAAGAAGAATCTCCAAAAAAATTTCTCTTGCAAGAAACTGACTAGTAAGAACAGTACCAGTACTAATAGCACTAGCTGTAGGTTCTGGAAAGTGAAGCTGGTGATTACACCACACCATGTTATGGAACTCATTATTATTATTATTATCCTATTATTAAGGGCTTGATTGGGTGAGCTATGTGAAGTTGTTTCTGTAAATTATAAATGTGGTTTTTCCCAAATCCTAGCTATGTTAAGTTGTTTATGTAGGATGTGTTGGGAGAAATTACGGATTTTGTTGTATGTTTTGATTGTTTTAGAGAGATTTTATAGAAAATGAGGGTCCTATGCTTGTAAAAGGAGGAAAAGAAATTGTCCCAAGTGTGATCAAAACTATGCAAGTTGCCAGGCAACGTGGAATTCTCATAGTTTAGGTAATAATTTGCTTCATGAGTTTATTGTCATTGCCTTTTTCAGTATCTGATCTATTTGTGTGAGAGATGTATGTGGTGGATAGTTTTAACTTAATTTTGATATAATTGGATATTAGGAAAATCTTTTGAAAGTCCCTAATAGCATTATTGTATTAATATTGTTTTTTAGTCACTATATTTTTTATTTATAATCACAAACACATGCCTTTTATATTTGGCTTGAGGAGTTATGATACAGCTCTCCTTTAGCATTTCTGTTAGAGTTATTGATATTAGGAAATGAGATGAGAAATATGTGTGTGTGTGTGTGAAAACTTATTATCAAATGTTGTTTTCTTTGAGTTATATCCCCTATATTATTATGTCGTTCAACAATTCAGGATACTAATTCATTTTGTTTGTAGGGGTTCAAATTTCAAGTTGTATTAGGCAAACTCTCTATGATACCGTAGCATTAGACTATCAACCTGTAACCTGTAATTTGACCATATACTTTTGTTGCTTAGTTATCTAACTCTGTAGATGCTTAATTTAGTTAGCAACACCTTTGTTAGAGTATGTGCTTATCTGATATGAAATCTATAACTTTAGGAATTCTTCATGCTAGTTTTAGACATAAATTATTTTTTGAGATAAAAAAATAGATATATTAACATATTATGATAGGATCACACTACAAAATTGACATCGAGGGACATTGGAGCATACAATTTGTTGTGCCTTGATGTTATTCAATTCAAGACTAAAAAAAGTTGCTTATGTCTCTATCAAGGTAAAATGTAAAGTGAAAAAATGCAAAAAATGTATGCTATTTTGCTTTTAAAAAATGTCACAGTAACCTAGTATATCATTTGTAACGCAATAATACTATTTATCTTGCATTGAGTTTCATTAAATCAGTTTCAAATGTCGAAAATTAATTTACTTATAGACTTGTAGTGGTTGAATGTTATTAGAGGAGACCCAGAGGAAGTTGCTTGAACTGCAGGTAGAGTTGGAAGCCGAGAAATTGAAAAGAAAGGTGATCGAGGTTGAAGCAGTAGCAGAGAAGAGAAAGAGGCAGACGATGGAGAGTGGTCTGAGATATCTATTTCAGCAGCAGGGTGAGGAGCTACCACCAGACATTGCTGCAGGGATGAGTTCCGTGGAATAATAGAGTGACAAATAGTATATTAGGATAGGAATTGTTTTAGTTTGAAGTCAACATTTAGTTGAATTTGACTATGCAACTCTTTGCAAGAGACTTGTTTTATTGATATCTTTATAAATATATTATTTTGTCTTGCATATAATATTTTTTTTATTTTTGCCACAGGTTTAGATTCTAGGCCTGAAAATATTAAGACTTAAAATATTAAAAAACCTTAAAAGCACAAAAAAATATATGTATAATATTTAAAAAAAACTGCGATTTTTATAGAAAAACGAAATATTTTTTTTAAAACTATTTTAAGATTAGCGGCGGTTTTAAATTGCCGCAAAACAGTCGCAAACTTAATGGCAACCATGTTAAATAGTGGCGGTTCGTGATCGCCGGTAAACATGTGCGAAATCGTGTCGCTCGTATTTAACGGCGGTTTTTTAACTGGGTGCCACAAAATACTAATTTAGCGGCGGTTATACTAGCGGTTGCTGGAAACCGCTGCCAAACCTAATCCCCGCGCCCATAACCATGGCGGTTTGGTGAGCCGCCGGCTTTTGATTTTGCGGCGGTTTAAAACCACCGCTAATCATGAAAGAAACCGTCGGTAAGTAACACCTCTCTTTAAAGATCTTTTTGTATGTTAATAATTCTATCAAATTTCAATTATTATCTAAAATTATAACTTATTCTGTAATTGCGTAAGTATAGAAAATAATTTTTCAATTAGTTAATATTAATTAAGTTTTTTTAATTTAAAAAAAAGTTAGTATTGACTAAAAAGAATTAACTTCCTAACATTAATTCACTACTAGAAAACTAGTTATTACAGACGGATATTTTCGACGGATTTTATCCCACGGAAATACAGACGGAATTTTAGAGGGATTTTTTTGTCGGAAAACAAAAAAAATGAATTAGCATAAATTACAGATGGAAAATAGAATCCGTCAATAATTATGTCGGTAAAATTAATTTTTTTTCATGGAAAATGGTTACAGACGGATTTTCCGTCTGTAATTAAATAGACAAAATGCTACATTTTATTAACTTATTACAGATGGAAAATCCGTCTGTAATTTAAAATTTTCCGTCGAAAAATTTTAATTTAGACCTAACTTTATCCCTACCCTATCGACGTCCTTTCACATACACAAAAACACAATCAAACGAGTTGTTCATCTCTCATTCAACGAGCTTCTCCGTCGCACGAGCTTCTTCTTCTCCTTTCCTCACTCACAGCGCCACCGCCGCCACCCTAACCACTGCAGCTACCTTCTCCTTCTTCTACTCTCTTTTAAATACTGAACCAGTAGAACACAGCCCCTGTCTCTCTCGTTCTTTCTCGTTCGTAGAACAAATCAAGCTCAAGCTCCTGTTCTCTTCGTATCAGGTGAGCTCCAGCACGCCGGCGCCACCTGTAGCAGTGTTTGTCCCCACCACCGTCGCGCCTCTCTCTCCTTTTATTCCCACTCAGTTCTGGCTCGAATATCTTTTTAGCGCCGCGGCCATCATCTCCTCCAGTCAATGCTTCCAGGTTTTGGTTTCAAAATTCTTTTAATTTCTATTAAGTTCAATTAATTTTTTTTAGTTAATTTGATTTTAGTAATTAGTTTAGTTAGATTTGTTTTCTGATTAGTGGATTTTTAGGTTTTGATTAGATTAGGTTTAGTTAGATTTTTTTCTTTCTAATTTTAGTAATTAGTTTGATTTAAAATTTGTTGTTGAAACTTTTTTCCTCATGGTTTTTCAATTTTTGGTGTTGTGGCATAGATAGAAAGAAAGCAAAAAGGAAAAGATGTTGAAGGTGAAGGTGTATGCGGACCGCATGTCCCAACCATCTCGTGCCGCTCTTATCTTCTGCAAGTAATTCAATTCAACGTTGTATTTCTTTGCTGGAATTTGAATTCTGCTACTACTATTGCTAATGCTTAATTTCTCAATAAAGTTAATGGAATAGAATTCGACAAGATTAAAGTTGAAATCTCTAAAAGACAGCAGTTATCTCCCGAATTTGCAGGTAATCGTTACAATTACTATGCTTCCGAAGACACTTATCTACCTCTTTAATTAAACCTCCATAATCCGTCTCTATCAGCTATCAACCCTTTCAAGAAACTCCCTGCTATTGTTGATGAAAGGTTCAAGCTATTCGAGAGGTACTTCCTTCTTATTTCAATTTCATTTTGATCAATCATTTCTATGAATTTGAACTTCAATTAGACGTGTTCTTTTCTTCTTGGCAGTCACGCAATTCTTATCTATCTTGCTTCTGCCTTTCCTGGTATTGCTGATCATTGGTTGGTATTATCCCCTTTTCACTTATTTAATCACAATAATTTTCTTATGACTCCACAGATATGTGAATGACCACAGCGTTAGGTACTTGGTTGTCACATCTGCGTCACTTAAATTAAACGGAAAATCTTCTTCTTTTCAGGATGTATGGTGTGGCCCTGGAATTGGACTCGCATCAGATCATGCTTCTACTTCTGTGGATTGTGTGGTGGCAAGGAAGAATGCTTCTTCAAGAAGGAACCTTGATGCTGTTGAGAGAGCAACACATAAGGAAGAGGTATTCTTCTTTCTCCATCATCATCTTCTACTTCAATTCTTACTGTTTTCTTTTTTATTTATTTAATTGATTCATTTATGTTATTTTCTCTTCAGACACTGCATTTTCATGTTCATATAATTGTTGTGAATTGAATCCTCTTCTCTTCCTCAACTCAATGACAGTTCTTGATTGTTTAATTGATCAAAGATTGTACATTGGTTTGCCTGATGCGAAGCAAAGAATCCAAATTTTTGGTGTGCATACTTCTGGAAAGCAACTTGCAAAGGATGTTGATTTTGAAAAAGTATATTGCTTATCTATTCAAATTCACTTATCTCTTTTCCATTGAACTTATACATTGATTTCTTACATCAACAGCTTGTCTTCCAAATTGTTGGATTCTCAGGAGCAGATATAAGAAACCTTGTCAATGAAGCAGCAATAATGATGGTGGGTTTCTGCTGTATTTGATTTTATTCTTTGTTGTGCTACTAACTTCCAGATTTAGACTTGTTGTATGCAACATCATGGTGGTGTCTTCAGTGTGACTTTAATATGTCTGTAGTTGAAGGGAATGTGATTAATCACGGTTAAGAACTATAGGTTTTTGGTAAGGGGAGTTAATGTACAAATGATAGAGTTGATGCATTACAAAACATTTAAAGGCTGCAGCATCTATTTGTTTTATAATCTGAGAAGGCTCGAAGTGAGTTGGAGCATAGTCCAATCTTCTCATTCAGTTTATGAGAATTGACAATCATGTATTTTTCATTTATAATAGGAAACTGTTATAGAGAAACAAAGCCTTAACCTAGTGTTTTTGAGTGCTAGTAGTAGTTATGAAAGCCCAGGCCCATGAGTAGCCATAATCAAATCCTTGCATAGCTTCTGGTCATCTTGTATTCAGTTTACATGGTAAATTCCCCTTGCTGCTCTTCCCTCTGTTACTGTATTAGTAAGCAAAGATAAGATGCAAAATTAAAGCTTCTATTATTGGCTGCAGGTGAGGAAAGGGCATTCAAAAATTTTTCAGCATGACATTGTTGATGTATTAAATAAACAACTGCTTGAGGGTATGGGTGTGCTTCTCATTTTAAATAACAAAATAAATCAACAATTTTTTTAATGTTCAAATGTTTTTAATTCTTGTTGCTGTACTATTTTTGTACTGTTTATGAATTTATTATAGGTTTTGATGCGTGTGGATTAAAAGCTTACAATTTACCTTTTTTTTAGGTGATCTCAGATGCAAGACAACTTAATGAGAGAACTGGTAAATGATTCCATATGATCCCTTTTGTATCCATTTCTAGTTATTCCTATTTCTTAATTGATGAAAGTAGGACAAGTGACAAGTTTTATCAATATATGGTATTATGTAACCTTATATTCCTAGTGTATTATCCAATTTATACATGAATGACCAAAATAAAAAGGTCATGTGACTTTTTCTTAATTGATTATGTAGCCTTTTTAACAACCATACATGGTTACACAACCACCATTTGCTCTTGCTCTTGCATAAAAATAAAACTACTCTTCTGACTAGATACATCCTTTTATATATGGAAAATACATGTTAATTGAGGGCATTGATTCTGTATGTATGAATGTGAAGAGTGAATTTGATTAGTTAGATCTTTCACTAATAGTTAATATTATAATATAAAGCCACTTTTTTTAAACTCCAAAGAAATGTTCTGAAGATTGGGGGAAAAGAACAGATTCTTTAGAGCAAACACTAAGCAGGTTGTTCATCTATTTATATTTTTATTCATTTAAGAAATGATTAACAAATTAGAGCAAGGGCTTAATTCATAACTTTTTTTCTTATGAACTTTATATTTTTATTATTTATGCCATTTACAACCTTTTAAATTATAGTTTAAATTAAGATCATACTTTTTTGATCTTCTTGAGGCAGCTCTATTGAAAAATTATAAAGATTAACTCTCTTGTGTTAATAAACCGAGACAATGTTTATCTTTCTATTCTTAGCCATTTTTCTGTACTATGGCTACCCTTTTCACACACAAGTTTTACTTTTAAAATGAAAAGTTCTTATTAGTGCCAATTTTTTTCACTTTTTTAAGGATAATAAACTAGATGCTTAGAAAAGAGAACAAAAAACTAAACTTTTTCATGATAGATCCTTTCTTGCTTACAGTATTTGTATAGTTTATTGCAGTGGATGATTAATGTTACTGTTGATTCTGATTTTACACCATTTCATGTGTAATGAGGGTGGTTAGCAGCAGCACACACTTCATCAAATAAGATCAGTATTTGTTTTATTTTATGATTTCAGGAAGAGTTTAAGTCAATTTTCAGTTTTTTAATATTTGCTTAGTGTCATAGAGTTTGGATATTTCTTTTAAAATAGGGTTGTTCTCAGATCTTATTTGAGTGCAAAGAGACCTGAGGGATCTCTATGTCTCTCTTTGCAGTTAATGGTAACATTCCCCATGGAAATTCTTTTATAGACAACATTTGCTTTTTCATATTTTTCAAGACCTGTGACACCACTGCCATAACCCACCGCTTTGCGACGTCGGGAAGGTCGGAAACTGTCTAGGTGGTACTCCCGACAGCTTCGCTTCTCCATTCTGTCAAGATATCCAAATGCCAATTCTTTCATTTGCTAGTTATTCTGTCATTCAATTTCATCTTTCATGTAGGTAAGAGCCACCCTCAATGCAGTTGAGGAAGTCATAGAAGAAAGAGATCTCGATCCCTTATTTTCAGACAGGTATTATCTGCTTTTGCCTATAACTGAAGTAGCTTATATAGGATGTATATATTTTTTATATATATTTAAAAGTTAAAATATGTTATGCTTCAATTTAACAATTAGTGAAGCTTAAGTTGAATTAAGAAGTCTTCGTTGTCATTAAGTTCTCTATGTGCTAGTCTTATCCACATTTTTGCTTATTCTAGTAGAGGGTTTGCCTTAAAATTTGCTAGTCTTATCGACAGAGAAGGTAAACATGAACCACTTTTTTTGGGTCAAAATTATCAAACTCATCCACTCTTTATAATAATTATTATATTATTAATAAGAAATACAAAGTGTTGGTTACTAGTAATTATTATATTCTTCTCAAACTTTTTGCAATTTTTTTTTACTTTTTAATTATTTTATTTTTGTTCTAATCTCTGTTTTTCTCTGTTTTGATTCTTTGGCATAAATTGGTCTAGAGGTACCTTTATGAGTGAAGCAAAATTTGTCATGTGTACATTTAATATAGAGAAGTGAAGTTGGCAATGATAATGGGGCATTAAAGTATACAACCACTATTTGATAATGGTTCAGTTGAGAGTTTTCGTTTAGATCTTCGTATATTTTGGTATTAAAGTATATGATTGTACTTTGTTATGGCAGGTATACTTTATTTTGGATAATGCTACTACTTAGCAAGCTTGCATTCAGCTACTATGTGGAGGTATTATGTCTTCAAATTTTACTACAATTCCTCCTTTACCCCCTTTAAGAAGCTCATGGTTCTTGCTTTCTAAGAAGAGATGTGATTCCCTATTTACTGATTCTTTTATAGAAAATTGTTTAGGCAAAAAGAGACTACTTCTGGAGTGCAAAATGCTTTAAATAATATGCTTTATTTTTATTCAAGCATTCCAATTCGCTCCAATTCCAATTCGGGTTTTGATTCTATTTCAGTCAGGAGATGTCAAGATTAACTTTCAATGTGAAGCTTGATGCTGCCGATGCAATTTAGTTATCTATTAATATTTTAGATTATTCTATCTTTAAGTGCTAAGTGTAATTTGTGACATTCATGTAACATTAGGATGGTCATCTTATTTTTTTGGGGTATCTTTTTATTAAGACAGTGAAATATTGGCCAATGATGTTGAAAAATAACATCCAATTTTATAGGTATCATATAATGAATATTATGTTTATTTATGCGATTTTTGGCTTTCTTTTTTCAATTTACAGTGTTTGATGGAGTAAATTTAGAAAACAAACCTATTCATTTTGCAATGGAAAAATTAAAAAAAAAATTCTATTTTACCTTACTGACAGATTTACAGACAGATTTTCTGTCTGTAATTAGAGTGTGAGATGATTTTCCAAAGTTCAAATTACTGACGGAAAATCTGTCAAAAAATTCGTCTGTAATTACAAACAAAAAATCCGTCAAAAAATCCGTCTGTAATTACAGACGGAAAATTCGTCGGAAAATTCGTTTGTAATTACAGACAGAAAATCCGTCAGAAAATCCGTTTTGTAAATACAGACAAAAAATCTGTCAGAAAATCTGTCTGTAACTACAGACGAAAAATCTGTCAGAAAATCTGTCTGTAATTACAGACGAAAAATCCGTCGGTAACT
Organism: Arachis hypogaea; assembly: GCF_003086295.3. Taxonomy (NCBI): domain Eukaryota; kingdom Viridiplantae; phylum Streptophyta; class Magnoliopsida; order Fabales; family Fabaceae; genus Arachis; species Arachis hypogaea. The sequence continues at coordinate 63,079,880 of NC_092053.1, forward strand.
GGTAAAAATCCGTCGGTAATTTTTCGACGGAAAAAAATCCGTCGGTAAATAATTTCCGACGGGGCTTTTACAAAGGGACAAAATTCGTCGGTAACCAAAAATCTGTCTGTAATAAAGACTAAATCTGTCTGTAACTCTGTCTGTATTAATCAATTTTCTAGTTGTGATTTTTGTCGTAATTTTCTAACGTCTAAACATTACCATCATCTGTTAATTTTATATTATATTCTATTGCATATTTATATCGTGTGTTTTATAGAATATGGTGTCTTTCTTTTTATAATATTCAAAGAAACTGATTAGTATTGGTTCTAAAAAGTACCTGAAACTAATATAATTTGGATTTAGATATGATTTTTTTTTGAGGATTTTGACGTTTTTTAATGAGACAAAATCGTTCGAAATCTTTGAGTGAAGATAAAAGATAGTATTTTCAAAAATATATTTTAAGTGAATTAAAATTAAAAAATATCTATATTTAATAGAATATTTATACAACTTAGGTGATAATTTTACTATCATTCTAAAACTCTTCCACTTATAATAGTGAATAGTGTTGTAAAATAAATAAATAAATAAATAAAATAATATAAAATAAAAAAATATAAATAAAAAATTCTAATATTAATATTCATCCATATATTTAATTATCTTAGTATAATGGAGATTATTCATATATTTATTTAATATATGTAGTAACGTAAAGAGAGAAAAAGGAATATTAACATTGTATAAATAAAGAAAAAATTGTTATTCTTGTCGTGTGTCATTTGCTTCATATTATGCTTTTATTTATATGCACACAAAAATTATACTTTCAAATGTAATTAAATTTGGTCTTGTTTTGATAAACTTAACTTCTATATTAAAAAATTTAGCTTCCCAGAATTGTGAAGGAAGTCACAATTCATTAAATGGGCATCCACCCATGCTTATATCAGAATTTTGGACAACTGCAGGTGTCTTTACTATGTCTTTATCCTTTTCAACACGAATAGTATTTACCTCTTTTCTTTTTTGAGAATTTTTGTTTTTAGAACTGACAGGCCTACCACACTTTTGATCTGAATTTGTTTCAATAGCCATTTGTCCGACTGGGACATCAATTCAAATTGGAGCATTTTCAGTTGATATATAGGATTTAGTAATCTTTTTTGTATCAGAAAATGCATCAGGCAATTCATTTGCTATTCTTTACAAATGTATAATCTTTTGAACTTTTAGTTCACATTGTCCTGATCGAGGATCTAAATGCATCATCGGATGATGCATTCTAATTAAGTTCATTTTCAAAAAGCTTATTCTCTTCCCCTAATGTTAGAAATTTTGATTCATCAAAATGACAATCTGCAAATCGAGCTTTAAACACATCTCCTATTTGTATCTCAAGATTCCTCACTATAAAGGGAGAATCATATCCTACATAAATTTCTAATTTTCTTTGGGATACCATTTTAGTGCGAGAAGGTGGGGCAATTGGAACATATATTACACACCTAAATATGTTCAAATGGGAAACATTTGGTTGCTGGTCAAAAGTTAATTGCAGAGGAGAGAATTGATAGTAATTTGTTAGCCTCAAATGAATAAGTGCTGCAGCATGTAAAATGATCATGCTCCCAAAGAGAGATCGGGAGATTTGTTCTCATAAGTAAGGGCCTAGCAATTAATTGGAGACGTTTAATAAGTAATTCTGCTAACCCATTTTGTGTGTGAACATGAGCTACTGGATGTTCAATAATTATTCTGTTAGCCATAAAATAAACATCAAAGGCTTGGGAAGTGAATTCACCAGCATTATCAAAGACGAATTACTTTGATTGGATTTCCAGAAAGCTGTGCTTTTAATCGAATAATTTGAGCAAGTAATCTCGCAAACGCAAGGTAGCAAGAAGACAATAAGCATACATGTGACTATCTCGAAGATACGTCTATTATGACCATAAAATATCTAAAAAATTCCACATGGTGGATGAATAGGTCCACATATATTGCCTTGAATCCTTTCTAGGAATTTAGGAGACTCTAATTCAATCTTTACTGGTGATGGCCTTAAAATTAACTTTTCTTGAGAACATGCAGCACAACAAAATTCACTAGATTTAAAAATCTTCTGGTTCTTTAGTGAATGTCTATGAAAATTTTCAAAAATTTTTTGCATCATTGTTGTTCCAGGATGACCCAATCAATCATGCTAAATTATAAATTCATTTGGGTGAGCAAACTTCTGGTTTACAATGGCATGTGATTCAATTCCACTTATTTTAGTATAATATAACCTAAAAAAAAGTAAAGACAACTTTTCTAATATAACATTTTTATTTGAATCATGAGTTGTGTTACATAAGTACTCATGATTTCTCTTATTTATTATTTCAATATAATATCCATTTCGGCGAATATCCTTAAAACTAAATAAGTTCCTTAGAAACTTGGTAGACAATAGTGCATTATTTATTATGAATTTTGTTCCTCTGAAAAATAAAATTATAGCTCTTCCGGAGCCTTCTATCACATTGCCTGAGCCAATAATAATATTAACATATTCTTTTTTTATATACAAAATGAGTAAAATATATATTATTTTTTAGAATGGTATGCGAACTTGCACTATCCGCAAAGCAAACAGCTTAATTATATATTCTTGCCATTTTCTTCAAACATAAATAATAATAATAATAATAATAATAATAATAATAATAATAATAATAATAATAATAATAATAATAATAATAATAATAATAATAATAATAATAATAATATGAGTAGCAGTACAGATGCACAGTAAAATTGTATTTCTAATTGGAATTATTTTTCTAAAAAATACTGTACATAATATCATATACTACAAATTTTATTATTATTATTATTTTAGAACTTGACTCATTTATTAATTTTGAAATCCATAAACATAAATATTTTGTTAAACTTTATTTATATACATCATATTTGAAATTCAAATACATAGGGAATAAAACTTAACAAGAAGTTTTTTACATTATTTATTTACATGAGTGCTTTAACAAATCAACATAATAAACTTTTCCATTATTAATCAAATGATCAATATTCCCTTCAGAGTTCTCAAAGAAATCAGATACTTCATAATGAGTGGTATAATTTTTAATAACATCCTTTGAAACAAAATTCGTCTCCTTTCCTTTGTCATCCTTTTTCAATGATGTTTGATAAAGATCAACTAGGTGCCTCGGGGTACAATAGGTATGTGACCAATGACCCTTTCTACCACAACGGAAACATTTATCCTCTGTTGATTTATTTTGTCCATTATTTCTTTCTTTATCCAACTTCTGGTGAAATCCTTTCGTGTGAACATAATTTTTTTTCTTCCATAATTTTTCTTGTTATCAATACCTTCCCATTTACCTCTTCTGTGATTATGATTTGCCACATTTGCTTCAGGAAATGGGGCGACACCAGCTGGATGTGCTTCATAATTTTTTAAAAGTAATTCATTGTTACGTTCAGCAACAAGAAGGCAAGAAATTAGCTCAAAATATTTTTTAAATTTTTTTCTCAATACTGCTGCTGTAGGAGCACATTCAAGGCATGGAAGGTCGAGAAAGTTTTCTCTAACATATCATTATCAATTATCTTTTCCCCACATAATTTCATTCGTGAGGTAATTCGGAACATTATTGAGTATATTTATTTATGGATTTAAAATCCTATAGACAGAAGTGTGTCCACTCATATCGAACTTGAGGAAGTATCACTGTCTTTTGATGATTATATCTTTCTTCAAGGTTCTTCCATAGATCTGCAGAATCTTTTAGTGTGAGATATTCCTTTTTTAATTTTTCATCAAGATGATGACGAAAGAAGATCATGGCTTTGGCTTTATTCTTCTGAGATGCATTATTTTCAACCTCAATGGTATCTCCAAAATTCATTGAATCAAGATGAATTTGGACATCTAATATCCATGATAATTAGTTGTTTCCAGATATATCAAGAGCATTAAATTCAAGATGAGAAATCTTTGACATAATGAAAATTTATTACCCGAGACTTCCTAAATTTTGATCAAAATCTCATACTAATAACGTGTTGTAAAATAAATAAATAAAGAAGAAGAAATAAATAAAAAATAAAGAAATATAAATAGAAGATCATAATATTAATATTAACCAATATAATTATCTCAATATAATAAAGATGATTCATATATTTATTTAATATATGTAGTAACGTAAAGAAAGAATAGAATATTATCGGTGTATAAAAAAATAAAAGAGTATTGTTATTACTATGTGTTATTTGTTTCATTTCACGTTTTTATTTATATGCACACAAAAACTATACTTTCAAATGTAATTAAATTTGGTCTTGTTTTAATAAACTTAACTTTTATATTAAAAAAAGTTAATCACCTAGAATTGTGAAAAAAATCACAATTTTTTTTGTAATTCATTAAATGAGCATTCACCCATGAATATCACAATAAATAGTTATTTTCCAATGAATTATTATTATCTCACGTTTTAAACAGCGAGTGAGTTTATAGACATGCAGGTGTTAGTATTGTTAAGAGACTTTTTATTGCACAAGTCCGAGTTGAAACCCATTTTGGCCCCTGAAATTTTTGACCGGCCTCAATTTCGACCTCTAAATTTATAGTTATCCAATTAATACCTTCAAATATTAGATTGTGACTCACGTTTGCCCCTGTAGCTATCTCCATTAACGGAGATCTGATGTGGCACGTTAAGTTGATAGAATGTGTATCAACGTGGCACCCAACTTGTTAGAATGGATGTGATGAGTGAATGACGTGGCAAAAGTTGAATGAACTCAATTTCTCCAGCAAAGTCTCGAACATATTGGGAAAAGAGGGCTGCAAATTGAGTTCATTCAACTGTTGCCATGTCATTCACTCATCACACATCCATTCTAGCAAGCCGGGTGCCACGTGGATACACACTCTGTCAACTTAACGTGCCACATCAAATCTCCATTAACGAAGATAGCTACAGGGGTAAGCGTGGGGTACAATCCAATATTTGGGGGTGTTAATTGGGTAACTATAAATTTGGAGGTCGAAATTGAAGCTGGTCAAAAATTTCAGGGGCCAAAATGGGTTTCAACTCGCACAAGTCCAGTCGGGCTTGAACCAAGGGATCCGCGTCCCAGATAAATCAAGTTGCTTGTCAGAATGAACCTTTTGAATTCCAGTTACATTTTACAAGATTAGATTTATTCATTTTGATCCTACCTCTGATTGTGGAACAAGCTCTGAACAAATATTTATTGGATTTCACTTACTGACAACTTGACAATTGGCATTGCCTTGGTTGGTTTTTTCATCAAGGAAGCCTACCTTTGCTGAGAAAAATTATTGTGAATTAAATACTTCTTTACATTCAAAATAGCTGGTGTCTTTAAAATCAAGCAGATGAAAATTGAAAAATATTATGCACAAGAATTTAAAATTTATTCAAATGTGAAATTAACCAAATTTGGATATACTAGAACTGCAATCTCAATCTGAGCCCTGAAGCTGCGTTTTCCCACTCTTTTCCATTCCAGCCTTCTGCTGATTACAAGAATGGTTTTTCGTTTTGCCTCAGGGATATATACAAGAATTTTGCGATCTGATTTTGGGATTACATTTGGTACCCATCGACCGTTTGATTCGCAATTCTCACATTTGCACTTAGAATATTATACTATGTTGCTGTGTTGGAAAATACTTATGCATTGTTAAACTATAGAAAGCAGTTCACATATACCGTTGTAGTTTAGCAGTACATGATGTTCTATTCTTTTTAATCATTGAAATTTATAATAAAATAAATCAAAAGATGAGATTGAGTGAGAATTTTATAGGTGAAATTGTTTGATTAATGAGTATAATGAAAAAGAGATTTGTCCTTCCTTTTACCCACTAAGAGAGAGATAAAATTACAATATTATCCGATCTATAGCTTGTCTTCTTTCTTTTTTGTCAGGATAGCTAGCCTGTGTTGCTGTATTGGATGAGCTGAGACTGTGATAGCTAGTGTGACTAATCTCTTTCTCAACAAGCTTTAGGAAATTTATTAAGAAAAAGCTCATTGATTATTCATTCTTTTTTAAAAGTTGTGATTTATTTTTCTAAAAAAAGAAAAAGTTGATTGGTCCATTTATAAACTTTTTTTTTATAAAAACAAAAGATATTATTTAGGTATTTAAAAATAACAATAAATATTTTTAATTTATAGTTATCATTTTCATTAATTATAATTATTGTAATAATAGTATAACAATAATTAAAACAACATTAACAACATTTTTCTTACAAAAATTAAATACAACACGCAAGCCAGACTTCTTTTTATTTCTATAAACTTCCTTTAAAAATTGCACATAATTATATTTTAGTAATAAATGTCACAATTTCTTTAAATATCTCATTTATCCAATTTATATTTTAGAATAAATTATAAAATAGAATCCTAAAGTTTAGGTTACCCAACAAATTTAATCTTAAAAGATATAAATAATAAATAAGATTCCAAAAGATTTAAATGATAAATTGATCCTTTTGTGGTTTTCAATTAAATTTTCAATATGTTTATTGAACGAATAAATATTTAATAAATTTTATTAGAAAATAGTTAAGTTCCCAAAAATACACTCTAAGACAAATTAAATTCTTTTAAAATAAACGACAAAAAAACCAATATATATGATGGGAGTAATAAACAAGGACTTTTAAAAAATACAATTTTTTCAATGACTAAAGTATCCACTCTAAGATTTTTTAAAGATCAATTTGGATATTTATTTATATACAATAAATAACCAAAAATCTAACAGATCAAATTTTATTCAGTAAAAGTAAAATAAATTATTAAAAAAAATATGTTATAAATAACATTTCTATAAAAAAAATTAACATTCATACTTTTATAATAACAAAATATAAAATGATAATACAAAGTTTGAATTAATAATTTAAAAATCGCCCTATTAAAAAATCATAATACATTTGATAAAAAGAATGATATATATATATATAGCCGCATGTTGTATCAATAGCGAATTCTAAAAGAATCTCATTCTTATTGGATCGGACCATTTTTTTTGTTTGAATTCGTGAACAAAATCAGTTGAGTTTAAGTAATAAAGGGATAGAACTTGGCAACTCCAATTATAGAGAAACAAAAAGCTACGAGCTTTCATTCTTTTTAATCGAATGATTACCCCATCTAATTGGACATTAAAAATATATTAGTGCTTGATGCGGGAAAAGCTTTTTCCATGAATAGATTACTTATTTTTGTTATAAGTCCTAATTATTAGCTATTCTCCATTACGGAGTGGCGATCAATGTGTAGAAGAAAGAGTAATATTGATAAAGATACTCTTTTTCCAAAATCAAAAGAGCGATTAGGCTGATAAAATAAAGGATTTCTAACTAGCTTGTTATCCTAGAACAATTAGGTGGAAAAAGCAAATGGAGAGAATCCGTTGATCATTTTTTGGTATCTATTCATAATTCGTTTTAATTCGAATATCTAGAAATGCCCCATTTTGACTGTATCGCACTATGTATTGGATTTCCAATCCAATAAATCTTTGATCCCTTTAACAAAATTGAATTTAAAAAATAAAAGAATATCAAAGATATTTAGAACTAGATAGATCTCGTCAACAGAACTTCCTATACTCACTTATTTTTCGGGAGTATATTTATGGACCCACCTCTGGTCATGATTTTAATAGAAATCGATATATTTTGTCGGAAAATGTGGATTATGATAAGAAATCTAGCTTACTAATTGTAAAACGGTTAATTACTCGAATATATCAACAGAATCATTTGATTCTTTTTGATAACGATTCAAGTAAAAATCAATTTTGGGGGTCTAACAAGAATTTGTATTCTCAAATAATATCAGAGGGTTTTGCCATTGTCATGGAAATTTCATTTTCCTGACAGTTAAGTTATTCTTTAGAGGAGGCGGAAATCATAAAGTCTTTTAATAATTTGCAATCAATTCATTCCATTTTTTTCTTTTTCGAGGATAAATTTACATATTTAAAATCTTTTTCCGATGTACGAATACCCTATCCTATCCATCTGGAAATCTTAGTTCAAACTCTTCGATATTGGATAAAAGATCCACCCATTTTTTATTTATTAAGATTGTTTCTTTATGAGTATTGTAATTGGAATAGTCTTATTACAAAAAAAAAATTATTTTGACTTTTTCAAAAAGTAATCCAAAATTTTTCTTGTTTCTATATAATTTTTATGTATGTAAACACGAATCCATCTTCCTTTTTTACGTAAAAAATCCTCTTTTTTACGATTAAACTCTTTTAGCGTTCTTTTTGAGCGAATCTATTTCTATACAAAAATAGAGCATCTTGTAGAAGTCTTTTCGAATAATTTTTTGTCTACCTTATCATTCTTCAAGGATCCTTTCATTCATTATGTTAGATATCAAGTAAAATCTATTCTGGCTTCAAAGAATGCACCTCTTTTGATGAATAAATGGAGATACTATCTCATTTATTTTTTGCAATATTATTTTGATATTTGGTCTCAATCCCGAATGATCCATATAAACGAATTTTTTGAGAATTCATTTTATTTTTTTTGGGAGGGCTATCTTTCAAATGTATGGCTAAACTTTTCAGTGGTACGGAGCCAAATGCTAGAAAATTCATTTCTGATAGAAATTGTTATGAAAAAACTTGATACAGTAGTCCCAATTATTCCTTTAATTAGATTTTTAGCTAAAGCAAAATTTTGTAATATATTAGGACATCCCATTAGTAAGTACGTATGGACCGATTCATTTGATTTTGATATAATTGACCGTTATTTGCGGATATACAGAAATCTTTCTCATTATTATAATGGATCCTTAAAAAAAAGTTTGTATCAAATAAAATATATAATTCAGCTTTCTTGTATTAAAACTTTGGCTCGTAAACACAAGAGGACTTTACGCGCTTTTTTGAAAAGATTAGATTCAGAAGAATTATTAAAAGAATTCTTTACAAAGGAAGAAGAGATTCTTTCTTTGATCTTTCCAAGATCTTCATCTACTTTGCGGAGGTTATATAGAAGTCAGATTTGGTATTTGGATATTCTTTTCAGTAATGATCCAATCAATGTAAATTGATAAATCAAAATCATCCTTACCTAAAATTTGGATAAAAAATACATTTCTTTTTTAGTTCGAATAGTATTCTCTATAGGATTCTGAAATGTTTATGTAATGTAGTAAGAGGGGGATTTGAGATTCATCAATACTAAGTATTTGACTTTTGGAGAGTATTGTTCTGGATAAGTAACTCAGGTTTAGATGTATACATAGGAAAAGCCGTGTGCAATGAAAAATGCAAGCACGGCTTGGGGAGAGATTTTTTATTGTTTTCCTTTTTAAATTCATTAACAAATCCAATTTCTACTCCATCCGACTAGTTCCGGGTTCGAGTCCCGGGCAACCCATATATATATACATATATATATAGATTTAATGATATCTATATCAACTTTAATTATAAAATCTATAAGAAAATACGTCGAAGTTATATTTATATAACGGTATATGTATATACCATAGTGAATTCATAATCATTTTCATTCTTTGTTTATTTTATTAGAGTGGGGTAAAAAAATCAATTTAGATCAATCTAGATAAATAAAAGTATTTTCAACATATATATTGATATATATCTTCTTGGTTGACACCAATATATACCTCGTGTTATACTGTTGAATAACAAGCCCACAATTATCTAGTTAGAGAGAATTCATGTGCTTGGGTGTCCCTGATAATTAAAAAAACCAAGATTTTACCATGACTACAATTTTAGAGAGACGCGAGAGCGAAAGCCTATGGGGTCGCTTCTGTAACTGGATAACCAGCACTGAAAACCGTCTTTACATTGGATGGTTTGGTGTTTTAATGATCCCTATTTTATTGACCGCAACTTCTGTATTTTTTATCGCTTTCATTGTTGCCCCTCCAGTAGATATTGATGGTATTCGTGAGCCTGTTTCTAGATCTTTACTTTATGGAAATAATATTATTTCGGGTGCTATTATTCCTATTTCGGCGGCTATAGGTTTGCACTTTTACCCGATATGAAAAGCGGCATCTGTTGATGAATGCATATATATATATATATGCATTATGATTTTTTTTGTTAGAACGATTTTTATGTTTTTCATTTAAACTTTATATTATGTTTAATATTTTTTTATTATAAATTTATGAATGTTAATTTTTTAGGAATGTTTTTTCTTATAATATATATTTTTATATTTTGTTTAATTTTTTATTTGATAAAATTCGATATATATTAGATTTTTGGTTATTTATTCATAAAGCATATTAGGCTAGTAGATTTTATGTACAATTTTAAAAATTTATTATTATTATATTATTATTATTATTATTTATGTATTAATTAATAGTATTAAATTTAAAAGTAATTAAAAAGTAATAGAATAACACAATTTATGTATTAAAAGACAATATAATTAATAGAGATAAAGTATGTAATGCAATAGATTAAGATCAAGAAGATTAAGTCACACTTGTTAAGTGACTGTTAAGCCTAGTCTATCTTGTTTTCAATTCTATTATTTATGTTTCAACAGAATTGTGGTAGCTTGCACACACACACTCTCTCTCTTTCTCTCTCTCTCCCTCTCTCTCTCTCTCTATATATATATATATATATAATATAACAGAGTTGCCTCATATATTGTAGATCCATGGCTTCAATCATCCCTCATCAGAACCCACTCACTTCTTCTTCTTCTTCTTCTTCTTCTTCTTCTTCTTCTTCTTCTTCTTCTTCTTCTTCTTCTTCTTCTTCTTCTTCTTCTTCTTCTTCTTCTTCTTCTTCCCCTTTTTCTCAACTTTTTTACTGCACCAGTTCTTGACGAATTGACTGAAAACACTTTTTGAACCTGGCAAAAGCTTGTCCTTCAGGTTATCAATGTTAATGGTCTTGCTGATCATCTTTCTGCTGACAAGATTCCATCACAATTTGAATCTAAATCTGCCAGAGAAGTGGGTAGGGAATCAAAGGCTTATACGGTTCAAAAGCAAAAAGATGATTACCTTATGACATGGCTCCTTCTTCTCTGGACCTCACATTCAAGAATCGAATGTTGGATTACAAGTATGCACATCAAGCTTGGACAACTATCACTGAATATTTTGCAAAGACCTCTAAGATCAAGATTCAACAATTGAAGATTGAATTAAAGTCTGTAAAGAAACAAGGTATGATAGCAAATGAGTATCTCAAGAAGATTCGAGCAATTGTTGATTCCATGGCATCAATAGGCTACACTCTTTCCCTAGAAGATCACATATCAGTCATTATAGATGGCCTTAATGAAGACTATGTTTTGTATCTCTCAACAGTAATAGAAAAATCTGAATCCATTAGTCTTATTGAAGCTGAAGCACTTCTTCTTGGACATGAAGAAATGATTGAAAAGTTTAAAAAGACTACTTTGGAAACGTTACAAGCACACTACACTCAATCACCATCTTCCCTTCCCAGACCACCGAATACCACAAAATATGCTCTAAGAAGAGGTTGAGGAGAAAGAAATTCTAACAGAGGCAGGTTTGCAAATTCTATTTTTGGATCGATTTGTCAAGTCTGTGGAACGACCGGTCATACTGCACTCTTTTGTTTTCACCGCTTTGATCAACAATTTCAAGCTCCATCTTCTAATGCAAGAACACCTACCCAATCTGGAATTTCGCCACCCCCTACTACCTATCACAATCCAAGGGCTTACATGGCTGTTTCATCTACTTTCTCAGATACAAGTTGGCTTCCTGACACGGGGGCAAGCAATCATATCAGAAATGATGCACACTCTATTTTGGCTCTCTCTGAATTTCTTGGTACAGACCAACTCTTTCTAGGTAATGGATCAGGTAGTAGTATCTCTTATGTTGGACACTCATATTTGGTGAATTTAGTTTCAAAGAAACATTTTCTTTTGAATCAGCTTTTACTTGTTCCTGAAATTATACAAAATTTAGTGAGTGTACACAAGTTTGCCACTGATAATGCATGCTTTTTTGAGTTTCATCCTAATATTTGTTATGTGAAATCTCAGGACACCCAGGAGCTCCATATAATGGGGTGTACAAGTTTTGTAAAACCCAGTTAATTAATGGCTAATTAACTCATAAATTAAAATATATTCTAGAAACTGAGAAATGAGATTTTTATGGTTTAATGTGATAGAGAAAATTAAAATGAGAATTTTGACACCAATTTTAAAGAAATCGGCCCAAGATTGGACCAACCGGACCTATATTGGGCCCAAGGGCCTAGCCAAGCCCTCATTCATTAAAGAGTTCAGCACACTCTCTTCTGTCTCAACACACATACATGCTGAACAGAAAGAGAGAAGGGGGGAAACATGAAACCCTTGCTCCAAATCACTCCAATCTTCCATTGATCATAACTTGTGATCCGGGGTTGCGATTGACGCACCGTTTAGGGCCACGCGACCGTGGCGTCGAGCTCTACAAAACCCACACCATTATTCTTGAGGTAAGCCACATTTTTTCCTTCAAATTTCCAGCCCTTAGTTTCGAAAATTTTGGGTGAAAAGTGTTGAGATTTTTTAGTTTGGATGTTATAGGCTCAAATTAACTTGAAGGAGAAGCTTCTTCTTACCTCTTTTGATCCTTGGGCTTGGTAAGTACCTCAAACCCTAGTGAAATTCTGAATTTGAGGTATTGGGTATTGAGTTATTATTTTTGGATATGATAATTGTGGCTTAGGAAGTGTGTATGTGCATATTGAAGCTTGATTGATACCTTGGAAAGCTTGAAAAGGAGCTTTGTCCTTGGAAATCTGATTTTTGGAAGCATTGAGACCTTGAAAGTTGAATTTGAGGGTGTTTCGGGTGGAATGGGAATCGGCCAAGGTATGGTTTCGGTTTCCTGTATCTAAAATGTAATGTGGTGTGAAAACTTAGGCTAGAGACCCTAAGATAGGATTTGAACTATTGATGTCGTTGATTGATTGAGATAAATTGTGTTGTTATGCATGTGTTTAATGGATTGTGGAATGTGATGTGGATTAAGTTGAAAATGTATGGATAATGATAGAATGATTGTGAATGGTGATAATTATTGGTAAGGCATGTGAAGTTGTATGTGATATGGATTGGTATGCTTAAATGTTGGTGAGATTGGTGCCTTGTTGGTAAGTATGCTTGGGAGTGGGATATTGATATGTGCATATGTATGATGATTGATGGAATTGAATTTTTGTTTGGAAATCGAGAAAGGGAAGGATGATTACGAAATGAATTATTGAATTGAGATTGGTTAAATATGGAAGAATTGGTGGCTTGAGGGTTGAATGAGGTTTGAAAATGATTGATGTTGGAATGGTTGAGGTTTGGTTGATTTTGAATGAATTTGGGAAGTGTATGCTTTGGAAAATTGGAGGTTGATGAAATTGGTAAAAATAAAATTTTGATGAATTTCAACAGATCATATCTCAAGCTATTGTTTTTGGAATTTGATGATTTTTATATCAAATGAAAGATAATTTCGTAAGCTTTAAAATGGTTTAAATTTAGTAGAAATCCAAATTTTGTGGAAGGAGATATGATCGTTGAAAGTTTGGGCCTGAAAGGACGCACAGCCTTGTTTGTACACATACACGGGGAAAGGGCTACTGATGGGAGCGCTAGCACGCCCTGTGGGCACATACAATCAATAAAGTTTTGCAAGCTATACGTACGCACAGTCCTGTGCGTACGCACATGTTGGGAATGACATTCTGTTGGTGGCGCTAGCACACCTTGTTCGCGCACTCAACAATGGAGATTTTACTTTCTGTGCGTACGAACAAGCCTGTGCACATGCACACTTTTAAAAATACTTCTGGGCGTGTGCACGTACACCCCTATGCGTATGCACACGACCCTGTTCTTTTCTAAAGCTTTTGTTTTCAAGTCTTTCACATTCCCAACAAGCTTGCGACCTTCCGAGATATTGTTTCAGGCTTATAAACCCCCGTTTTCATCTTTTAAATCTTAAATTAATGTAAAATGCCTAGTGATTGAGAGTAAGCTTGGGAAAGGGATAACTTTTGGATGAAAAAAGGGGATATTATGATGAGTTATTGAGAAGGATGGTGGAGTGCTGTAAATGATATGAGCTGAATGGCTGTGTGTGATGATGGTTATGGCTGGTTATGAATTATGATTTAGAAGCCGGATGGCTGAGATGAATATTAATGTATGGCTGTGATTGAATGCATATATGTTGAATTGTTGATTATTGTGATTATTGCACTCCACCTATCTGAGATACGAGTTTTCCTGGGTGAAAGCAGTGGCTAGCCACCACGTGCTCTAGGTGGAGACACGATACTCTGCTGACCCTATGTCGTAAGTATGGCCGGACATTATGAAAGTTCCGGATGAGCTCGCCCCCGTGAATATACCCCAGTGAGGGTGTTGGATGTGAATTATGATTCATATTGTGAATAACTCGAGTTGGGGATGCACGACAGAGGGACAGTCCAATGATTAGTGTTCCGAGGGTTACCTGAAACTGTAGGTCAATCTCAGACGAGATCTTCTGTGCTGGTCGGAACCGATGTGTCCGGCTGATGAATGGTGACCGGAGCTGGTACGTCCGACTTGTTTGGACTTTGAACGTGCTGCTGATCCTCTGTCATCGAAGGGTGGGGGGTACCTGCAAGAGACTCCGATGCTTAAGTTAGCATGGGTATTAAACAGGTGTTATGTAGAATCAGAGTATGAGTTATACCTGGGTGCTCCAGTGTATTTATAGTAATGTGGGCTGACCTTTCAGGTAAGATAAGTTAGTTACTTTATCTTGTCTTATCTTATTTTGAGTGAAGTCAACTTATCTTCAAGGGAACCGCCTTTATCTCTATAGGCTTGAAGTGCCTTTGGATTTGGGTCGTGTTCCTCCATTTGGGCCCTTTACTGGGCTCTTTTATTGACACGGCCGAGTTCTTTAAGAAGAAGTCGGTCCGCTCAACCTGAAGAGGTCGGTCGCTTTATCATTGGTCATTCTGGGTCGAATAGCTTGACCCAGGGTATGAACAATTAGCTACCAGGACTTGTCGGGTTGGCTTTATAACCGACAGATGAGACTCATCAGCCACTAGGACAGGCATGCATCATATGCATTATATGTGATTTGTTTGGAATGCCTAATTGTCTGCATATTTACTTGCTAATTGTCTAACTACCATGTCTGCTTCCTACTTGTGCATTTCTTGTGTGTTATACTTGTGTTTGCATATTATTACTGTTGGCGGTTGGGAGGTTGTTGTCCATTTTCGTCTTCTCTGACTAGTACTGATGCTACTGCCTTGCTTCCCACTGCGAGGTATAATATGAGTGGTTCTCCAACTCGCGGTCGGGATAGGATAGGTGGCTGTCCTAAGAACTTCTTGAGTTCTTGGAAGGCTTGCTCACACTCTATTGTCCATTCGAATTGTTTTCCCTTTCTTAAATTAGCATAGAAGGGAAGAGATCTTATCGCGGCTCCTGCTAAGAATCGGGATAGGGCGGCCAGTCTCCCGCTGAGTTGCTGTACTTCTTTAACACAGGTTGGGCTCTTCATGTTGAGTATGGCCTGACATTTGTCTGGATTTGCTTCAATTCCTCTTTGAGTGAGCATGAAGCCTAAGAATTTGCCTGCTTCTACTGCAAAGGTGCATTTCGCGGGATTGAGTCGCATGTCATGCTTCCTTATGGTGTCGAATACTTGAGCCAGGTCGGACAATAGTGTCTCTTCGCTTTGTGTTTTTATTAGCATGTCGTCCACATAGACCTCCATGATCTTTCCGATGTGATCTGAAAAAACTTTATTCATTAGTCTTTGATAAGTAGCTCCTGCGTTCTTGAGACCGAAGGGCATCACGATGTAACATTAGTTCGCCTTTGGTGTTAAAAACGAGGTCTTTTCTTGATCTGGTGGATACATGGGAATTTGGTTGTATCCTGAATATGCATCCATAAACGAGAGATATTTATATCCAGAGGAAGCATCTACCAGGGCGTCAATACTTGGGAGTGGGTATGGATCTTTTGGACAAGCTTTGTTGAGATCGGTGTAATCGGTGCACATTCGCCACTTCCCATTCGATTTTTTCACCAAGACGACGTTGGCTAGCCATAGCGGGTATTTAACTTCTCTTATAAATTCGGCTTCCAGCAGTGCCTGTACTTGCTCTTCCACAGCCTGGGATCGCTCTGGCCCAAGCTTTCTTCGTCTCTGCTGTACCGGTCGAGATCCTGGGTAGACCGCCAACTTGTGGCACATTAGCTTAGGGTCTATGCCTGGCATGTCTGCGGCTTTCCATGCAAAGAGGTCGACATTATCTCATAAGAATTGTATTAGCAATTCTTTTAAATCTCCTTTGAAGATTGTGCCGATATTAGTAGTTTTTTCCAAGGTGTCCCCGATCTGAATTTTTTCTATCTCGCCCTCTAGTTAGGGGCGAAGATCTTCTCATCGTTGAACTCCACCCAACTCGATTGCGTGGAACTCTTCTCCTTTGCCTCTGAGGTTTAGGCTTTCGTTATAACAGTGACGTGCCATCTTTTGGTCAACTTTTATCGTGGCTATCCCTTTTGGAGTTGGGAACTTCATACATAGGTGTGGGGTCGAGACTATTGTGCCGAGTTGGTTGAGTGTTGTCCGACCTATGAGAGCATTGTAAGCTGAACTTACATCGACTACGATGTAGTCTATTTTGAGGTTCTTGGATTGGTCTCCTTTTCCGAAGGTTGTATGTAGTGATATATATCCTAGTGGTCGAACCGGGGTATCTCCTAACCCGAACAGACTGTTTGGATATGCCTTAAGTTCTTTTTCTTCTAAGCCGAGTTTATCAAAGGCTGTCTTGAATAAGATGTCGGCAGAACTCCCTTGGTCTATTAAGGTGCAGTGTAGGTTGGTGTTTTCCAATATGATGGTGATGACCATGGGATCGTCGTGTCCTGTGATGATGCCGGAGGCGTCCTCCTTAGTGAATGTTATCGCTGGGATGTTGAGTGCTTCCTCCTCTCCTTCGACATGATATACTTCTTTGAGATACCTTTTGCGGGAAGATTTGGAGATCCCTCCTGCTGCGAATCCGCCATGTATCATGTGGACATGTCTTTCTGGTGTCCGAGGTGATCGTTCTGTTCATTCGGTATCTTCATCCCTTCATCTTTTTGTTTGATCATCATCTCGGGTGGCCAGGAATCGATCTAATTTTCCTTCCCTCACCAATTATTCTATGATATTTTTTAAGTCGAAGCATTCGTTGGTGGCGTGTCCTCTGACCTGATGATATTCACAATATTCCTTCCGATTTCCTCCTCCCCTTTTTCCTTTGAGGGGCCGTGCTGGGGGAATTTTTTCTGTATGGCAGACCTCTTTGTATATTTCGACTAGGGATGCTTTGAGGGGAGTATAATTATGGTATTTTTTAATTTTCTCCCCTTGTCAGTCTTCTTTTCTTTTAGATTCCTTGTCTCTGTCACGGTAGGAGGCCCCCGATTTTGAGGTCTCTCCTAACCGAGCATTTTCTTCCATGTTGATGTATTTTTCTGCCCGTTCCTGCACTTCGTCTAAGGAGGTCGGGTACTTTTTTGATATAGACTGGCTGAAAGGTCCCTCTCTTAGGCCGTTGATAAGTCCCATATGGCGGCCTCTGTGGGTAAGCTTTGTATGTCCATGCATGTTTTGTTGAATCTTTCCATGTAGTTGCGGAGGCTCTCCCGATCTCCTTGCTTGATCCCTAGTAGACTGGGGGCGTGTTTAGCTTTATCTTTCTGGATGGAGAATCTGGCAAGGAACTTTCCGGCTAGGTCGTCGAAGTTTGAGATGGACTTGGGAGGTAAGCTGTCGAACCATCTGATCGCCATCTTCGTGAGGGTTGTCGGAAAGGCTTTGCAGCGAACGGCATCTGAGGCATCGATAAGGTACATTCTGCTTCTAAAATTGCTGAGATGATGGTTGGGATCGGTTATGCCGTCGTACAAAATCATATCTGGGAGTTTGAAGTCTTTTGGAATTTTGGTTTTCATGATTTCCCTGGTGAACGGATCCTGTTCTTTGCGTGAGCTTTCCTCAGGAGTGACCCGAGGGGCTTTTAATTTGAGATCGGCTTCTAATTGCTGTAACTTGTCTTCCAATTCTCGACGTTGCCGTACTTCTTTTTGTAGATCTTTTCCGATTTCTCGTTGTTGTTGGTTTTCTTCTTCAAGTTGCTTCAAGCGATCTTGAAGGGCTTCTATTGCTCCTGGTTTAGCTGAATTTTTGTCTCCATTGGATTCCAGAGTGTCTTTTGGTGGGGTGTCCGCATTTTTGTGCGGTGTTCTATTTTCTAGATCTGAGTCATGGTCGTTGTCATGATTGTCCGCCATGGTGATGGGATGACTTCCAGGTTCCCCGGCAACGACGCCAATGTTCCGAGGGTTACCTGAAACTGTAGGTCGATCTCGGATGAGATCTTCTGTGCTGGTCGGAACCGATGTGTCCGGCTGATGAATGGTGACCGAAGCTGGTACGTCTGACTTGTTTGGACTTTGAACGTGTTGCTGATCCTCTATCACCGAAGGGTGGGGGGTACCTGCAAGAGACTCCGATGCTTAAGTTTGCATGGGTATTAAACAGGTGTTATGTAGAATCAGAGTATGAGTTATACCTGGGTGCTCCAGTTTATTTATAGTAATGTGGGCTGACCTTTCGGGTAAGATAAGTTAGTTACTTTATCTTATCTTATCTTATTTTGAGTGAAGTCAGCTTATCTTCAAGGGAACCGCCTTTATCTCTATAGGCTTGAAGTGCCTTTGGATTTGGGTCGTGTTCCTCCATTTGGGCCCTTTACTGGGCTCTTTTGTTGACACGGCCGAGTTCTTTAAGAAGAAGTCGGTCCGCTCGACCTGAAGAGGTCGGTCGCTTTATCATTGATCATTCCGGGTCGGATAGCTCGACCCAGGGTATGAACAATTAGCTACCAGGACTTGTCGGGTTGGCTTTATAACCGACAGATGAGACTCATCAGCCACTAGGACAGGCATGCATCATATGCATTATATGTGATTTGTTTGGAATGCTTAATTGTCTGCATATTTACTTGCTAATTGTCTAACTACCATGTCTGCTTCCTACTTGTGCATTTCTTGTGTGTTATACTTGTGTTTGCATATCATTACTGTTGGCGGTTGGGAGGTTCGAAGGACTTGGAAAGGGGATATTTAGTTAGAAGATCCTTAAGTTAGTTGCCTACTTCCACTTTCTCATGGTTTAGTTACATTTATACGCTTTGATTATAACACGGAGTTCTAGGATTACCTTCGGCTTTCCCAGGACATTACATGTTAGATATTTTGGCACTGTTACCATGCTG
Source organism: Arachis hypogaea (assembly GCF_003086295.3). Taxonomy (NCBI): domain Eukaryota; kingdom Viridiplantae; phylum Streptophyta; class Magnoliopsida; order Fabales; family Fabaceae; genus Arachis; species Arachis hypogaea. Next base: position 63,099,299 of record NC_092053.1, read on the forward strand.
AGAACCTCCGGTTTTCACCCATACAGATTTTGTGGTTTTCAGATGCAGGACGTGAGACTCCTCGCTGAGACATGCTGGAGACTTCTATTTTGGCGAAGATCCTTAGCTCTCGGGATTTTATTTTGATCTTATATACTTGTTCAGATACTTTTATTCTCCACTGTATATATATTTTGTATTAAATACTCTTAGAGGTTATTTTGGAGAAATAGGTTTTATATTTTGACTTTTAGGTTCTTTTGGGATTTCCTACTATATATGTATGAATACTGTTATGCTCAGACTGGTTACCTTCGCAAACCGAGTCTCGAGCCTTAATATTTGTATTGTTGGCACTCTTTGGTATATCTTCTCATGTTAGCTTATCCTGTATCTATTTCATTTACGTTATCGATCGGAGTGTTGCGCTTTTTGATTTACCGGTTTCGATTTACCCCTTTTTCTTCAAAGGCTCCTAGTTATAAACCCTTTTACACTACTATACGTACTAAATTTTATTTTTAGAGGTCGTAATATCTCACCACCTCTGTTTTATGACTTAAGCATAAGACTCTGTATGGTTGGGTGTTACATTATGGTATCAGAGCAGTTCATTCCTGTAGAGCCTGAGGGACGGACTGACTATGCTTCTGTACATTCCCTGTGTCTGTGTTTACGTGCTATTAGGATATTGATGAGCAAATATTTTATACGCTTTTTGGGGGTATTTTTCATATAGTTTTAGTAGGATTTAGCTACTTTTTAGTATAACTTTATTAGTTTTTATGCAAAAATCACATTTCTGGACTTTACTATGAGTTTGTGTGTTTTTCTATGATTTCAGGTATTTTCTGGCTGAAGTTGAGGGATCTGAGCAAAAATCTAATTCAGAGGCTGAAAAAGGACTGCAAATGCTGTTGGATTCTGAACCTGCTTCACCGAAATGGATTTTTTCGAGCTACAGAAACCCAATTAGCGCGCTCTCAATTGCGTTGGAATGTAGACATCCAGGGATTTCCAGCAATATATAATAGTCCATACTTTGCCCGAGTTTTGACGACGCAAACTGGCGTTTAAATGCCAACTTCCTGCCCTATTATGAAGTTAAGCGCCAAAAACAGGTTACAAACCAGAGTTAAACGCCACAAACAAGCTGCAACCTAGCATTTAACTCCAAGAGAAGTCTCTACACGTGTAAAGCTCAATGCTCAGCCCAAACACATACTAAGTGGGCCCCAGAATTAGATTTCTGCACTATCCATCTTAGTTTACTCATTTTCTGTAAACCCTAGCTACTAGTTTAGTATAAATACTACTTTTAGAGACTTACTATGTATCTCATGACATTTTACACGTTTCTCTAAACCCCATGGTTGGGGGGTGAGGAGCTCTACTGTGTCTCGATGAATTAATGCAATTACTTCTATTTTTTATTCAAAAACGCTTGTTTCTGTTCTAAGATGCTCGCTTGTACTTAACCGTGATGAATGTGATGATCCGTGACACTCATCACCATTCTCAACCTATGAATGCGTGCCTGACAATCACTTCCGTTCTACCTTAGATTGAGTGTGTATCTCTTAGCCTTTCGGTTCATGATCAGAGTCTTCGTGGTATAGGCTAGGATTATTGACAGCCATTCCTGAGATCCGAAAAGTCTAAACCTTGTCTGTAGTATTCTGAGTAGGATCTGGGATGGGATGACTGTGACGAGCTTCAAACTCACGAGTGCTGGGCGTAGTGACAGACGCAAAAGGATCAATGGATCCTATTCCAACATGAGTGAGAACCGACAGATGAATAGCCGTGCGGTGACAGCACATTTGGACCATTTTCACTGAGAGGATGGATGATAGCCATTAACAACGGTGATCCACCAACATACAGCTTGCCATGGAAGGAGCCTTGCGTGCGTGAAGAATAAGACAGTAGGAAAGCAGAGATTCGAAAGACAGAGCATCTCCATATCCTCAATCTATTCTCCATTACTGCATAATAAGTATTATTTAATTTATGCTATTTACTCTTCACAAATATAATCACTCTTATCAATGAGTTCCTGACTAAGAATTACAAAATAAGCACAGCTTGCTTCAAGCCGACAATCTCCGTGGGATCGACCCTTACTCACGTAAGGTATTACTTGGACGACCCAGTGCACTTGCGGGTTAGTGGTACGAGTTGTGAAAAGTGTGATTTACAATTCGTGCACCAAGTTTTTGGCGCCGTTGCTGGGGATTGTTCGAGTTTGGACAACTGACGGTCTATTTTGTTGCTGAGATTAGGAAAAATTTTTCTATTTTGGTTCAGAGTATAAAAATTTTTAAGTTTGGTGTCCTTTGTGTTTAGTGTTCTTAAAATTTTTTCAAAAAAAAGTTGGTTTTTGGTGTTCATTGTGATATTCAAAGTTTTCCTGCTTGTTTTCGTTGTCCTGATCTAAAAATTTTAAGTTTGGTGTCATTTTGTGATTTTTCTCTTTCCTCATAAAATTTAAAATTCAAAAAAATATATATCCTTTCCTTTAATTGCTCATAATTTTCGAAAATCTACTCTTACTCTATTATTGTGATTTAAAAATTTTAAGTTTGGTGTTTCCTTATTGAGGAATTTTTAACATTTAAAATTTTGAAATCATATCTTTTTCAAAACTTACTAACCATTTTTTCTCTCTCCATTTTTCGAAAATATTCACCCATTTTTCATTTATTTTATTTTTTTATTTTTATTTATTTTAATTTTGAAAAATATATATATATAAAATAAAATAAATTTTTTATCCACATCATCTCCCTTACTCCAACATGGACATAAGTGGAAATGAACAGTCCAGAAAGACTTTGGAGTCATATGTTAACCCCATTACTGCTGCATATGGGAGTAGTATCTGTATACCTCCCATCAAAGCAAGCAGTTTTGAGCTAAATCCTCAGCTTATTGTCATGGTGCAGCAAAATTGCCAGTATTCCGGTCTTCCACAAGAAGAACCTACTGAGTTTCTGACACAGTTCTTACAAACTGCTAACACAGTACGTGACAAGGAAGTAGATCAGGATGTCTACAGATTATTATTGTTTCCATTTGCTGTAAAAGATCAAGCTAAGAGGTGGTTAAATAACCAACCTACAGCAAGCATAAGAACATAGAAACAGTTATCAGACAAATTCCTGAATCAATATTTCCCTCCAAAAAGGATGACACAGCTAAGGCTGGACATCCAAGGCTTTAAACAAGAGGATGATGAATCCCATTATAACGCCTGGGAAAGGTACAAAGGGATGCTAAGGAAATGCCCCTCTGAAATATTTTCAGAGTGGGTGCAGTTAGACATTTTCTACTACGGGCTTACAGAAAAAGCTCAGATATCTCTAGACCACTCAGCTGGTGGATCTATACACATAAGAAAGACTGTTGAAGAGGCTCAAGAGCTTATTAATATAGTTGCTAGAAATAAGCATCTATACATAAGTAATGAGTCCTCTATGAAAGAAGAAGGTAAGGAAGTGTCAACTGACTTTAGTCCTCAGGAACAAGTTGCTGAACTCAATCAGCAACTATCTTCTATAACAAGGCAGCTAGCAGAATTTAAGGAGATGCTACAAGAGACCAGAATTGCTAACAGGGATATGGAATCACAATTGAATCAGACAAAATAGCAGTTATCAAAACAAATAACAGAGGAGTGCCAAGCAGTTCAATTAAGAAGTGAAAAAATGCTAAACACTTCAACTCAAAGCAGCAGAAAGCCAAGAAAAGAACAGCTGACAGAGGAGGAGCAACCTGCTACCCAAAATCCCTCTGAGGACAATAAGAGCCTAGAAAGGAATAGGTCTGGCGATCAAATGCCAGAAACAGGTGAAAAACTGGCGTTAGACTCCAAATCCACGTCCAGTTCTAGCGTTCAGACGCTAGAAAAGGGTAGGAATCTGGCGTTAAACGCCCAATCCATGTCCAGATCTGGCGTTCAAACGCCAATGAAGGATCAGATACCTGCAAGTGCTGATACTAACTCCTTCAAGAAGGCTTCTTAACCTGCCTCTATAGGAAATAAACCTGCAGCAACTAAGGTTGAAGAATATAAAGCCAAAATACCTTATCCTCAGAAACTCCGCCAAGCGGAACAGGATAAACAATTTGCCTGCTTTGCAGACTATCTCAGTACTCTTGAAATAAAGATTCCGTTTGTAGAGGCACTTGAGCAAATACCCTCTTATGCAAAGTTCATGAAAGAGATCTTAAGTCATAAGAAGGATTGGAGAGAAACAGAAAAAGTTTTTCTCACTGAAGAATACAGTGCAGTCATCCTAACAAGCTTACCAGAGAAGCTTAAGGATCCCGGAAGTTTTATGATACCATGCACATTAGAGGGTACTTGTACCAAGACAGCTCTATGTGACCTTGGGGCAAGTATCAATCTAATCCCTGCATCCACTATCAGAAAGCTTGGCTTGGCTGAAGAGGTCAAACCAACCCGGATATGTCTTCAACTTGCTGATGGCTCCATTAAATATTCATCTGGCATAATTGAGGACATGATTGTCAAGGTTGGGCCATTTGCCTTTCCCACTGACTTTGTAGTACTGGAAACGGAGGAGCACAAAAGTGCAACTCTTATTCTAGGAAGACCCTTCCTAGCAACTGGACGAACCCTCATTGATGTCCAAAAAGAGAGGTGACCTTAAGAGTCAATGAGGACGAGTTCAAGCTGAATGCTGTTGAGGCAATGAAGCATCCAGACACATCAAAAGACAGCATGCGTGTTGATATTATTCACTCCCTGGTAAAGGAGATCAACATGGCTAAGAGTCTCGAATCAGAGCTAGAAGATATCTTTAAAGATGTCCAGCCTGATCTGGAGGAATCAGAGGAAATAAAAGAGCCTCTGAAATCTCCTCAGGAAGAGGAGAAACCTCCTAAACCTGAGCTTAAACCACTACTATCATCCCTAAAATACGTATTTCTGGGAGAAGGTGACACTTTTCTGGTGATCATAAAATCTGCTTTAAATCCACAGGAAGAGAAAGCACTACTTCAAGTGCTAAGGACACACAAGGTAGCTCTTGGGTGGCCCATAAGTGATTTTAAGGGCATCAGCCCAACAAGATGCATGCACAAGATCCTATTAGAGGACGTTGCTAAGCCAATGGTTTAACCACAGAGGCGGCTAAATCCAGCCATGAAGGAGGTGGTGCAGAAAGAGGTCACCAAGTTACTGGAGGCTGGGATTATTTATCCCATTTCTGATAGCCCCTGGGTGAGCCCTGTCCAAGTTGTCCCCAAGAAGGGAGGCATGACAGTGGTTCATAATGAAAAAAATGAACTGGTTCCTACAAGAACAGTTACAGGGTGGCGTATGTGTATTGATTACAGAAGGCTCAATACAGCCACCAGGAAGGATCACTTTGCTTTACCATTCATAGACCAGATGCTAGAAAGACTAGCAAGTCATGAATACTACTGCTATTTGGATGGCTATTCAGGTTATAACCAAATTACAGTAGATCCTCAGGACTAAGAGAAAACAGCATTCACATGTCCTTCTAGAGTGTTTGCCTACAGAAGGATGCCTTTTGGTCTGTGCAATGCACCTGCAACCTTTCAGAGGTGCATGCTCTCTATCTTCTCTGATATGGTAGAGAAATTTCTAGAAATCTTCATGGATGACTTTTCAGTATTTGGAGATTCATTCAGCTCCTGCCTTGACCATTTAGCACTTGTTCTGAAAAGATACCAAGAGACTAACCTAGTTTTAAACTGGGAAAAATGTCACTTTATGGTGACTGAAGGAATTGTCCTAGGGCATAAAATTTAAAACAAGGGAATAGAGGTGGATCAAGCTAAAGCGGAAGTAATTGAAAAATTACCACCACCTGCCAATGTTAAGGCAATGAGAAGCTTTCTGGGGCATGCAAGATTCTATAGGAGGTTTATAAAAGATTTTTCAAAAATTGCAAAACTTCTGAGCAATCTGCTAGCTGCTGACATGCCATCTGTGTTTGACACAGAGTGTCAGCAGGCGTTTGAAACTCTGAAAGCTAAGCTGGTCACAGCACCAGTTATTTCTGCACCAGACTGGACATTACCATTTGAACTAATGTGTGATGCCAGTGACCATGCCATTGGTGCAGTACTAGGACAGAGGCATAACAAGCTTCTGCATGTCATTTATTATGCTAGCCGCGTTTTAAATGATGCCCAAAAAAATTATACAACCACAGAAAAAGAATTGCTTGCAGTGGTTTATGCCATTGACAAGTTTAGATCATACTTAGTAGGATCAAAAGTGATTGTGTACACTGACCATGCTACTCTTAAATATCTACTCACAAAGCAGGATTCAAAACCCAGGCTCATAAGATGGGTGTTGCTTCTACAAGAGTTTGATATAGAAATAAGAGACAGAAAAGGGACAGAGAACCAAGTGGCTGATCATCTGTCCCGGATAGAGCCAGTAGAAGGGACGTCCTTTCCCTCTATTGAGATCTCTGAAACCTTTCCGGATGAGGAACTGTTTGCCATTCAGGAAACACCATGGTTTGCAAACATTGCAAACTATAAAGCTGCAAGATTCATACCCAAGGAGTACAGCAAGCAACAAACGAAAAAATTAATTACTGATGCAAAGTACTACCTGTGGGATGAACCATATCTCTTTAAGAGATGTGCAGATAGAATAATCCGTATGTATGTGCCTAGAGAAGAAGCACAGAAGATCCTATGGCATTGTCATGGATCATAATATGGAGGACATTTCGGAGGTGAGCGAACAGCCGCAAAAGTCCTTCAATGTGGCTTCTACTGGCCCACTCTCTATAAAGACTCCCGAGAGTTTGTGCGTAACTCTGACACTGGTAATCGGCCTCATAGTTATGCCATGCCTCAGCAAGGGATCTTAGAGATTGAGTTGTTTGACGTATGAGGTATTGACTTTATAGGGCCTTTCCCACCATCATACTCAAACACTTATATTCTGGTGGCAATCGACTATGTATCCAAATGGGTAGAGGCCATTGCAACACCCACCAATGATACTAAGACAGTGCTGAAGTTCCTCCAAAAACATATCTTCAGCAGGTTTGGTGTCCCTAGAGCACTAATCAGTGATGGGGGCACTCACTTCTGCAACAAACAACTTTACTCTGCTATGATCCGATATAGAATTAGCCACAAGGTGGCAACTCCATATCATCCACAGACAAATGGGCAAGCTGAAGTCTCTAATAGAGAACTAAAAAGAATCCTGGAACGGACTGTAAGTACTCGTAGAAAGGATTGGGCAAGAAGCTTGGATGATGCCCTGTGGGCATACAGAACAGTATTCAAGACTCCTATAGGGACCTCTCCATACTAGCTTGTGTATGGTAAGGCCTGTCATCTGCCCATGAAATTGGAGCATAAGGCCTACTGGGCAACCAGATTCCTAAACTTTGATGCCAAATTAGCTGGAGAAAAAACATTGCTCCAGCTGAATGTGCTAGAGGAATTCAGACTCATTGCTTTCGAAAATGCTAAGCTCTACAAAGAGAAAGTAAAAAGGTGGCATGACAGAAAGCTGTCATCTTGAGTCTTTGAACCAGGACAGAAAGTTCTGCTATTTAACTCTAGGCTCAGATTATTCCCCAGGAAACTGAAATCCCGGTGGAGGGGACCATATGTGATTACAAGTGTGTCACCATATGGCTATGTGGAGCTTCAAGACATTGATTCTAATAAGAAGTTCATTGTTAATAGACAGAGAATCAAGCATTATCTTGAAGGCAATGTTGAGCAAGAATGCTCAAAGCTGAGGCTAGATTAAAAGCTCAACAAGGTCCAGCTAAAGACAATAAAGAAGTGCTTGCTGGGAGGCAACCCAGCCATTAGCAAAGCTTATTTGTTATTTAAATAATAATTATACGAGTTTAATATAAATAATCTTCAAGGTAAAGAATCAATTGCATAAGTTCACAAAGTTACAGAAGGATTCAGAGTACAAAACAAGGAAACGGAGCTCACTGGCAAGAAAACGCCAGTAAAAGGTATATTTAGGTGTTAAATGCCCAAAAGAAGCATATACTGGGCATTTAACACCAATAATGATACCTTTCTGGGCGTTAAACGCCATAATGGGTACCATTCTGGGCGTTTAACGCCAAACTTGCAGCATCCTGGGCGTTCAGAAAAATGCCCAGTGACAAAGGAATTCTGGCGTTTAACGCCAGCCAGAAGCAACAGCTGGGCGTTAAACGCCCAAAAGAGGCTACAGAGGGGCGTTAAACGCCCAAAACATGCAGTAGTTGGGCGTTTAACGCCCGGATTGTGGAGGGGAGGAAGTTTTGTTTTCCAAATCTATTTTTTTTTCAAATTTTCATGATTTCATCCATAATTTCTTGCATAAACATGTTACAAATCATCATCTTTCAAATTCAATTTCAATTTTAAAAAAAAATAATAATAATAAAATCTTTCTTCATTCTCCTTCAACTTCTTTTCAAATCTTTTCCAAAACTCATCTATCTTTTTAAATTCTTTTCAAATCTTTTTCAAACAATCATATTATCTTTTCAAAATAAATCTATCTATTTCAAATTCCCCTCTTATCTTTTCAAATTTAAAATTTCATCTTTTGCATATCCTAATTATCTTTTTACAAATCATATCTTCTATCATATCTTTTTCAAAATTTTCAAACCCACCCCCTCCTTTATAAATTCAAACTCGGCCTCCCTCTCTCCTTCACCATTCGAATTTGGCTCACCTTCTATTCCTCTCCTTTCCTTTCTTTTGCTTGAGGACAAGAAAACCTCTAAGTTTGGTGTGCTTTGCGTGATCACTGAGCTAAGACTCACTAAGATCATGGCCCCTAAAGGGAAACAAACCACTTCAAGAGGCAAGAAAAAGAATATTCCAAAATCACTTTAGAATCAGGAGAAGTTCTTAACAAAAGAACATGCAGACCATTACTACAGAATAATGGGTCTAAGATCAGTGATCCCGGAAGTTAAATTCGATCTGAAAAAAGACGAATATTCGGAGATCCAAGAGCAAATTCGAAAAAGGGGCTGGGAAATCCTAGCTAATCTTGAGACAAAGGTGGGAAGAAACATGATTCATGAATTCTACACAAATGTATGGCAAACAGATAGGCAGAGAAGGGCTGGAATCGCCTTTTACACCTTTCGAACCATGGTCAGAGGGAAAGCTATTTACTTCCACATTCACAAAATAAAAGAGATCTTCAAGCTGCAGCAACTTCAAGATGATTTGGATTCCTTTATTAAGAGAATGGTGAGATCAAATAAGCGCTTGTACCAAGTTCTGAAGGACATATGCATCCCTAGAACCAAGTGGACAACCAACACAAAGGGTGTCCCAAATCAACTCAAGAGAGGAGATCTCAAACTAGTCGCTAGGGGCTGGCTGGACTTCATTGGGCGTTCCATATTGCCCACCAGTAACCGCTCTGAGGTTACCCTCAAAAGAGCAATAATGATCCATTGTATTATGCAGGGAAACAAAGTGGAGGTTCAAGATCTAATTTCGTGTGAGCTCTACACAATTGCAAACAAGAACTCCAAAGAAGCCAAATTGGCTTACCCAAGCTTAATATCTCAGCTATGCAAGGATGCTGGGGTAAAGATGGGAGTGGATGAGTATATCTCAGTCGAGCACCCAATCACCAAAAAATCAAGGGAAGGACAATAGGTGCAAGATAACTCCATCAAAAGGAGGGCACGGGAGTTCCTCCCAGAAATCCCTCAGATTGACTACTGGACCCGCTTAGAGGCCTCTGTCACCAAGCTGCAAGAAGCTATGGATCAACTAAAAGAAGAACAGCAAGTTCAAAATAGCATGCTCTGCAAACTGCTGAGGGAACAAGAGGAGCAAGGGCGTGAGCTACAGGAGCTGAAGCGCCAGAAGCTGTCGCTTGAAGGGCCAAGCACCCCACAGACTAAAGGAGCATCCATCTCCCAAAATAAAGGTTGTTGAGTCCTAATCTTAGTCTTAACTCTGTGATAACTTTTACTATTAGAAAGCTACCTTAGAAGTTATATGAGTAGTAGTAATTAGTATCTTTATTTTTTATTTTTCTATCCCCAAATAAGTTATAATTTATCTTTCTTATCATCATTCAACATGAATAAAATAGCAGATTTTTAGAATAAGGAGGCAATTTTATTTTCGAGTTTTTAATAAGAAAAATTCAAATTATTTATATGTGGTGGCAATACTTTTTGTTCTCTGAATGAATGCTTGAACAGTGCATATGTCTTTTGAATTTGATGTTTTTGAATGTTAAAACTGTTGGCTCTTGAAGAATGATGAAAAAGAGAAATGTTATTGATAATCTGAAAAATCATGAAATTGATTCTTGAAGCAAGAAAAAGCAGTAAAAAAAAAAAGCAAAAAAGCCAGTAACCCTTTAAACCAAAAGGCAAGGGTAATAAAAAAGATCCAAGGCTTTGAGCATTAATGGATAGGAGGGTCCAAAGGAATAAAATCCCGGCCTAAGCGGCTAAACCAAGCTGTCCCTAACCATGTGCTTGTGGCGTGAAGGTGTCAAGTGAAAAGCTTGAGACTAAGTGGTTAAAGTCGTGATCCAAAGAAAAAAGAGTGTGCTTAAGAACCCTGGACACCTCTAATTGGGGACTCTAGCAAAGGTGAGTCACAATCTGAAAAGGTTCACCCAGTTATGTGTCTGTGGCATTTATGTATCCAGTGGTAATACTGGAAAACAAAGTGCTTAGGGCCACGGCCAAGACTCATAAAGTAGCTGTGTTCAAGAATCAACATACTAAACTAGGAGAATCAATAACACTATCTGAATTCTAAATTCCTATAGATGCCAATCATTCTGAACTTCAAAGGATGAATGGAGATGCCAAAACTGTTCAGAAGCAAAAAGCTACTAGTCCCGCTCATCTAATGAGAATTTAAGCTTCATGTAAAACACTGAGATGCCATTGCCTCTTGACCTTCTTTCTATCCTGTTTTATTTATCTAGTTTCTTGAGGACAAGCAACAGTTTAGGTTTGGTGTTGTGATGAGTGGATATTTTATACGCTTTTTGGGGGTATTTTTCATATAGTTTTAGTAGGATTTAGCTACTTTTTAGTATAGTTTTATTAGTTTTTATACAAAAATCACATTTATGGATTTTACTATGAGTTTGTATGTTTTTCTATGATTTCAGGTATTTTCTGGCTGAAGTTGAGGGATCTGAGCAAAAATCTGATTCAGAGGCTGAAAAAGGACTGCAGATGCTGTTGGATTCTGACCTTGCTTCACGTGAAATAGATTTTTCAGAGCTACAGAAACCCAATTGGCGCGCTCTCTATTGTGTTGGAAAGTAGACATCCAGGGCTTTCCAGAAATATATAATAGTCCATACTTTGCTCGAGTTTTGACGATGCAAACAGGCGTTTAAACGGAAACTTCCTGCCCTATTCTGAAGTTAAGCGCCAGAAACAGGTTACAAACCAGAGTTAAACGCCACAAACAAGCTGCAACCTGGAATTTAACTCCAAGAGAAGCCTCTACACGTGTAAAGCTCAATGCTCAGCCCAAACACACACTAAGTGGGCCCCAGAATTGGATTTCTGCACTATCCATCTTAGTTTACTCATTTTCTATAAACCCTAGCTACTAGTTTAGTATAAATACTACTTTTAGAGACTTACTATATATCTCATGATATTTTACACGTTTCATATTGTATTTCTGACGGCATGAGTCTCTAAACCCCATGGTTGGGGGTGAGGAGCTCTACTGTGTCTCGATGAATTAATGCAATTACTTCTGTTTTCTATTCAATCACGCTTGTTTCTATTCTAAGATACTCACTTGTACTTAACCGTGATGAATGTGATGATCCGTGACACTCATCACCATTCTCAACCTATGAACGCGTGCCTGACAACCACTTCCGTTCTACCTTAGATTGAATGTGTATCTCTTAGCCTCTCGGTTCATGATCAGAGTCTTCGTGGTATAGGCTAGGATTATTGGCGGCCATTCCTGAGATCCGGAAAGTCTAAACCTTGTCTGTGGTATTCCGAGTAGGATCTGGGATGGAATGACTGTGACAAGCTTCAAACTCACGAGTGCTGGGCGTAGTGACAGATGCAAACGGATCAATGGATCCTATTCCAACATGAGTGAGAACCGACAGATGATTAGCCGTACGGTGACAGCACATTTAGACCATTTTCACTGAGCGGATGGATGGTAGCCATTGACAACGGTGATCTACTAACATACAGCTTGCCATGGAAGGAGCCTTGTGTGCGTGAAGAAGAAGACAATAGGAAAGCATAGATTCGAAAGGCAGAGCATCTTCAAATCCTCAATCTGTTCTCCATTACTGCATAACAAGTATTATTTAATTTATGCTATTTACTCTTCATAAATATAATCAGTCTTATCATTGATTTCCTGACTAAGAATTACAAAATAACCATAGCTTACTTCACGCCGACAATCTCCATGGGATCGACCCTTACTCACATAAGGTATTACTTGGACGACCCAGTGTACTTGCTGGTTAGTGGTACGAGTTGTGAAAATTGTGATTTACAATTCGTGCACCAGATATCTGACTGATATAACTAGCATAAATGTTCATGAGCATGCATTTGGGACTTTGAAGCACTAGACTTCCAATATTGAGACTGATCAACTTGATATCGATTGTTTTGTGTGTATAGGAACCAGATGGCGCCTCGTGGACGCAGTCGAGGCCGTGTGAGATGACGTGCCGGTACTCAAGGGCTGGAAACCAATCCGAATGACCTGTCGAATTTCATGGCTGTGTTCCAAAACATGGCTGCTGCTATGCAGGCCACTGTTGAGGCACTAGAGCAGCAGATGAACAACAATCATAATGGGGAAAATGGCAGAAACGGGACTCAAAGTCCGATGACATTGGCGACCTTCCTAAAGGTTAATCCACCAAAGTTCAAGGGAACCACCAATCTGACTGAAGCCGATACTTGGTTTCAGGCTATGGAGCGAGCACTGCAAGCGCAGTTGGTGCCGGAAGAGCAGTGTGTCGAGTTTGCTACCTATCTGCTCACGGGGGAAGCATCGCATTGGTGGTAGGGAACCCAATGACTCCTACAGCAGGGTGATGACCCTATCATCTGGGATGCCTTCCAGGTGGAATTCTACAAGAAGTACTTTCTGAATTCTGCCAGGACGGCCAAGGAACTGGAGTTAGAGGCTAACCCAGATAAGTGCGAAGCCATTCTTCGCATGACAAGCTCTGGTTGTGTGAAGGATGTACAAAGGCTGGCGGGGAGAATGTTTAGGAAAACAATCGAATGAAATGTCCACAAGGAATAGATAACTTAAGAGGTAAATCATCTTACCTTGTAAAAAGAGAAGGTATGTGATGAGAAGATTATGGTTGGTCTAGAATTTCATCAATAGAAAATTATTGTCATTGTCATAGTATAGTCCTAGACCAACATATAATCCTATCGATCAAATTTTGATATAGTTGTCACAAAGTCAATCCCAATAAAAAGTAACCGAGAGTATTGGTCCCGGGTCGTCCTCAAGAGAATAGGCAAATATGTGCATCAATATTAGTCAGAATTCAGGGGTTGGGAGTCATAAACAAGAATTTAAACTACTAAACTTAACATGCAAGAAATCTTAAAGGGCAAGAAACTAAATCAAAGAAATTAAAGCAGGGTATAAGCGAATTCAATCTAGCAAGAGAACATATAAATCTATTTCTACTCTAAGACTAAGTAAACAACTAAACTAACTATAACAAGAATCAAGTAATTGAGATTTTTGGGTTTCAAATATGAATAATAAAAGGAACTCTTGGCTAGGCATAGGAATTGGGATCACCATCCTTGTCTAATAACCACATATTTACACTTATGAGGAACCAAACCCATTAAGTCTACTTCTACAAGTGAAGTATGTCAAATAGGCTTGATCAATTTCAAATCATAAGTTCTAATCCAACTACTAATTGGCTTAATAGTAGATTAGCATCAATGGGTATCAATTTGACCAACAAGAGTTCTCAAAGCACCAATTCAATTAGGTCGATCTCGGTCGAGATCTGCAGTGGTGGCCGGAGCCAACATGTCTGGCTTGTTGGACTTTGGTGGTGTTGCTGATCCTTCGTCACCGAAGGGTGGTGGTACCTACAAGAGACTCCGATGCTTAAGTTAGCATGGGCTTTAAGCAGGTTTATGTGTAGAATCAGAGTATGAGTTATACCTGAGTGCTCCAGTGTATTTATAGTAGTGTGGGCTTGACCTTCTTGGATAAGATAAGTTAGTTATCTTTATCTTATCTTTAAGTAAAGTCATCTTATCTTTAAGGGGGACCGCCTTTTGTCTTTCTAGTCTTTAGCTGCCTTTAGATTGGGCTATGTCCCTTTGTTTGGGCCTGCTTGGACTTCTTGTGGTGATTTGGCCAAACTCTTTAAAGAAGAGGTCGGGGGACCTGACCTGAAGAGGTCGGTCACTTTGTCTTCAATCATCCCGGGTTGGATAGCTTGACCCAGGGTATGAACAGTTCCCCTGCTTGAGCTCGACTTTTTCCTTTAAAGTCATGTCTTTTAGACTTCGATCCTTTTTTGAGGAAATCGAGCTTGAGCATTTCGCCTTGGGTCGATCTCCAGTATGACTCCTGTTGGGACTTGAATGTGGAGCATTTTTTCTTTTTCCTTTAGTTGTGGCGAGTGTTTCGCTTTTTCTTGGAAACATGCGAGGGTTTAAAAGCTTATCAATACCCCTTCGCCGTTTCCTTTTTCCCTCTTTGCTACTTCATTTTTGAAATTTTCAGAGTGTCATTTTACAGTTTCTTTCTCTAATTCATCTTTGTCTTCTTTGCTCATAGTTTGCAAGGAATTTTGCTTCTTCTGATATCCTCTAGTTTACTGATAAACCCCATTTTTAGGGATTATCTTGTATTGAATTTAGAGTATTTTGATGACCTTTTCTCGCATTTAACCTATGAATTAGCATGGTTTTGTTATCTCTCCCGTATTTGTGCTTAAGTGTAAAAACACGCTTTTTAGGCCTTATTTTGATGAATTTTGATTTCTCCTTAATTCCATAAGATGCCTTGATGTGTTTGCTAGTAATTCCAGGATTGAAATAGGCCAGGCATGGATCAAAGGAAGCAAGGAAGGAAGCATGCAAGTGGAGAGAAGCACAAAAAAACCAAAGAATTAATCACGGCCAAGCACGCGCACGCGCACAAGGCGCTCGCGCGCACATTGCGGAAGCAGCCAGGGACGCGCACGCGTACTGTGCGCGCACGCGTCGATGTCTGCACATGACTTCATTAAGGCAACACGTGCCTGGCGATTTTGAGGGGTTTCTAAACCCATTTTTTTGGTGCCAATTGCTGATAGAAAAGAATAAAAGGCTCAAGGATTAAAGGGGAGAGACAATTAGATTAGAAGTTAGTGGTAGCT
The DNA here is from genome assembly GCF_003086295.3 of Arachis hypogaea. NCBI lineage: Eukaryota > Viridiplantae > Streptophyta > Magnoliopsida > Fabales > Fabaceae > Arachis > Arachis hypogaea. Next base: position 63,114,705 of record NC_092053.1, read on the forward strand.
CTAGTTTAGAGTAGTTTTAGAGGGAGAAGCTCTCACTTCTCTCTAGGATTAGGATTAGGTTAGGGTTAATCTCTCTTCTTAGATCTAGGTTTAATTCATGCCTTAATTCAATTCTCCTTTGCCAATTCTTAATCTTCTCCTCTTCCTCTCTCTAGTTATGTACTTTAATTCTTGTGATTCTTCACTTTGTTTTGGATAGATTGTTGTTTCTTTTATTCCCTTTCAATAATGCAATTTGAGGTAATTCATGATAATTGTGATTTCCTTGGTTGTTGTTGTTAATTCTTTGTATTCAATTGTAGTTAGAATTCATTCTTGTTGTGATTTGCTATACTTTTCTTTTGTGCCTTCCGAGTGTTTGATGAAATGCTTAGTTGGATTTTTGTATAGATTTTGTTTCTCTTGGCCTAGGTAGAATGATTAGTGACTCTTGAGTTATCTAATTCTTTTGTTGATTGATAATTAGAGATTGCTAATTGATTTGAATGCCTCTAAAGCTAGTCTTTCCTTTAGGAGTTGATTAGGTCTTGAGGAATCAAATTGATTCATCCACTTGACTTTCCTCCATGGTTAGAGGTTAACTAAGTGGGAGCAATGAACAATTCTCATCACAATTGAGGAGGATAACTAGGATAGGATTTCTAGTTCTCATATCTTGCTAAGAGCTTTGTCAATTGTTAGTTTATTTTCTTTGCCATTTATATTTCTTGCACAAAATCTTAAAACCCCAAAATAACTCACAACCAATAACAAACCACTTCATTGCAATTCCTAGGGAGAACGACCTGAGGTTCGAATACTTCGGTTTATAAATTTAGGGGTTTGTTTTAGTGACAAACAACTTTTTGCATGAAAGGATTCTTGATCGGTTTGGAAACTATACTTTACGACGAGACTTCATTAGCTAAATTCTAAACCATCAAGCATTCGTTCATCATTTACACACCCCCAAGCTTTCCATCTCCTTTGCCTGAGAGCATTTTGTTGGCATAGATTTGGTCGCTCGCTTCTTCCTGATCCTTCCCTCGCACTTTCTTCTTCATCCTCCACAAGTTAGTATTTTCTTTTCCTTTTATGTTTTCGATAGTCGCCTTCTTGTACGTCTTCACTGTTGCGTGTGATTGTTACTGATTTGGTCTTTGAGAACCCTGACCCCTTTGAAAAAAAGATTGTATCTTTCCTTTCGACATTTTGTTTTCACGATTTTCTAAAAAAGCTTGCATCTTTGTGGTGATCCCTGCATTCTTTTGCTATGACGTGTGCCTGGTAATAAAAGGCTTCTTTAGGGCATTATTGTCGCTGTTCCTGTTTCTTTCACCCTTGCATGTCCTCGTCTCTGGGTTTATTACTTTTGTTTGAACTGTTGGTAAAGAAAGATTGTGACTTTGATAATTTTTGTTGGTGATGATGACTTGCTGTTTGGAGTGTCGTTTGCCAGAGAAGGATTGTGTTTTTTGTTGAAAGGTGTTAGGGGACAGAGTGTCGATTTCCTTCTTTCCTGGTTCTTGCCTTGTTACTGCCTCCAAAGGGTGCCCCCTGGACTTTAGTAAGAATCCTGGGGTTTCCCTTTTACTGTCGTGTCTGACTCTTGATGTTCATATGTTATTGTTCGAATTGTTTCCATATTTGCCCGAGTTGTTTGGTAGTTGATAAACCCATATTTCATGAGTTCTTTTGTGCTTAATTAGAGTGATTTATTCAACTCTTCACCTACTTATTCACATTAATTGCATGGTTTTACTTTCCCTTCCTTATTATGTCATATTGTGAATAACATGTTTCCTAAGCTTTAAAAATTAATTATTTTAATTACCTTTACTTCCATTCGATGCCGTGATTAGTGTGTTGAGTAGTTTCAGATTTTCTAAGGCAGAATGACTTAAAGAATGGAAAAGGAAACATACTAAAATGAAAGGAGAAAGCAAAACGGAGCTTTGAAGGAAACTGATATTCACGCGATCGCATGGATGACGCGATCGCGTGCCAAGCACGAATCAGCAGTGACGCGGCCGCACAACTGACGCGACCGCGCGCCTTAAGCAGAACGCACATGACGCGGTCGCATGACTGACGCGACCGCGTGACCCACGCGGACGCGTGACAGAGGCCACGCACCAGAAATTACAGAATACGCCCCCAGCAAATTCTGAAGCCCTTTTTGGCCCAGATCCAAGTATAGACAGCATAGACCAGAGGTTATAAAGTGTGGGAATGCATCCATTCAGAGAGAGCTCGCCAATTTCTAGTTTTCATGATTTAGATTTAGTTTAGGGAGAGATTCTCTCTCTCTCTTAGGATTTAGGACTTCTTCTTGTTTTGGGAGTAACTCTGGATCCAGGTTTTAATGTTCTTTTATTTTAGTTCTACATTTATTTATTCCAATATTTGAATTGATTATTATAATTTGATTTATGGATTATTCCATGTCACAGATTGCTATTTTAATTTATGATAATTGAGGTATTTTCAGTTCATGATTGTTCTCTTTGATTTAAGTTATCATTGCTTCCCATCTAAGGACATTTTTATTATTTTAGTAATTTTACTTTTTCCCCTTTTGATCCTGGTTAAGAATTCAGTAACTCAACAGTTATTAAACTCAGCATAACTGATAATCGTTATCTTGCTAATTGAGTTGAACTTAAATAATCCCAACCATTTCTTAGGAAATAATTAGGATTCAAAGGTCAATTTAATTAGTCCCTTAACTTTCCTTTGCCCTGGTAAAGGTTGACTAAGTGGAATTAAGATACAACTTTCATTATTGTTGAGAGAGATAACTAAGTTGGACTTCTAATTTCCCTTATCTTGCCAAAAGTTGTTTCACCGTTATTATTTATTTTTAATTGCCATTTAATTCACTCGTCATTTAAATTACTTGCTTCTCACCTTCTAAACCCCGATTACAACCTTTATAACCAATAATAAGAACATACTTCCTCGCAGTTCCTTGAGAAGACAACCCGAGGTTTGAATACTCGGTTAACAATTTCTAAAGGGGTTTGTTACTTGTGACACCCAAGACGTTTGTACGAAGGGATTTTTGTCGGTTTAGAGACTATATCTACAACGCGACTATTTTTATGACATTCTTTACTGGCAAAAATCCCCAACGTCAAAATGGCGCCGTTGCCGGGGAACTGCTAACGTGTGCCTTATTATTGGTTATTGTAAATATTTTTTCTTTTGCTTGTTTATTTATTTTTGTTTTTCCTTTTTATCTTTATTTGCTACTATGAAATCTCACCCCTCTCGCTTTGAGTTTGGTTCTAATATTGTTAAAGGAAATAGAAGTTACAGCAGGAATGTGCATCAAGGTCAGACCAATCAAGGATGGATGGAACCAAGAGGATCTAATCAACCCTTTTGGCAGCAACACCCTCCGAGATATCTTGGACAAAGACCATTCTACCGTGCATACCCAGCTGAAAGACATGGTGGACAACCTTGTAACTACCAGCAAGCCCCACCCCGTGCATATGAACCATCCTTTCAACATAAGCTCGAACCACCACACTCACAAGCTTCTCTTCACCATTCGCCATCATATGGTCCTTCCTTACCCCAATACCAATCCAATCGTTCCCAATCATCACCACTTTCCTTTGTATCATGTCCAAGTCTGGCAAACCGCGAAGCAGAGGATCGCCTAAAAGAAACAGTAATTAAATTTCAAACAACCATTCAACAACTGGAGCAAGCACTAATTCAATGGGCCACTAGACGCTCAAATATACAAAGACCAACCACAGCTCGATGTGGACAGCCCGATGAAGAGCATAGCATGAAAGAAATACTAGAGACTCTAGTGGACAAGACAGAGAATGAATTCGTACTAAAACAAGTGGAAGAAGCTGTCATTATTCAAGAAGAAGAGTTGGTTGAAGATCTAGGAGATGCTGAACTTCCTTGGGAATCCAGAATTGAGGAAAACTCCATCCAAGATGCTACAGTTGATGCTAAGGAGGATACCGTACAATCTCCAAGGCAAGTCGTTTACGAAGAATCAGACGGAATAATCCAAGAAGCAAATTTCCTTGATGATGATAGTCACAAGTCTAGTTCTCCTAGTGATGAACTTGCGTCCGCAAGTGAATTCTCTGAGATCGAAGAATTTTTCCCAAGTGAATATGAAGATGATGCGGAGGTAGATTTCTCTCAACCTCCAATCTATGACTCAAGTGATGAGGAAGACACAGAAGACTTTGACCAGGATACAGATACAATTGAAGATCTTTGCAAGGAAGTGGAAGAATTCACAGAAGAGCACAAGGAAACGGAACTTGCAGAACCACCAAAAATACCTATTCCAAGGCCATTACCACCTAATACAAGCTTCAAGTGGGTACAATCCTTAACTTATAACTTTACTTATTCACTTGAATATGGTTTACTTGAAACAGATGGCCAGCTTAGAGCTCTCTGCGGCTTTAAGAGTAAGAGGGAAATGGCTCGTACTCAGAGCTGGTGCACAAGGTTCAATAAGGTTCCACGCTTCACTTCAAAGTACACGGATTGGTATCATGCTCAATCACATGGATCACGGAAAACGTTTGGTCACCAAGGTGAGATTCTACTTTTTAACCCGCCCGAATGGAGACATGTAGATCAAGACAGAGGCGGATTTAAAAGCAAGGCTTGGAATCCTAGAGTTTATTCTGACATTTGTCATCCCGGGAGCATAACAATATATTTAAAGTTGTTCGGAAGCTTTGCGTGCTTAGTTTGGGACCCCGGAGGCTATTGGCATTCCAAGCACTGGTGGAGATTTTTGGACGAATTTAAACATAAGCCACCATAACAGGATACTCTTCCAATGTCCAACTTAAGGACTTTAACTAAAAGTGCTAGGTGGGAGACAACCCACCATGGTATGGCCGCTTCTTTCTCAATCTGTTTCTTGTTTATTGTTTTCAATTTACTTTTTTTTTATTTTAACATTAACCTGGAATCATGCATAGCATTCATGTTAATCACTGCATCCTGCATTTTTCAGTTTAAAAAAAAAAGGGATGCACGACGAGACCGCATGCCGCATGCGATCGCGTCATATCGCGGAAAACACCACCCGCGCGACCGCGTGACCCACGCGGCCGCGTGATATATATATCGGCGTAAGGATCCAACGAACAGAAAGTTAGGCTGGAATCATGCGGCCCCTGTGCGTTTCGCACAAATTGGCCCACGCGATCGCATGCCCCATGCGACCGCGTCACTTGCACAATACCAATCCCACGCGACCGCATGAGCGACGCGATCGCGTCGCATGGATTGCATACCACCCCAAAAGGAGACAGAGAGTTGCGCTAAAACGGCGCTGGAGTCGTGCGTTTAGCACAAATTCCAGCGACGCGATCGCGCGACCCACGCGATCGCGTCACCCTTCTTTCCCCCTCTCATGCGATCGCACACCCCACGCGATCGCGTCACTCCCATTTTTGTCCCGACCACGGGACCGCATGCCCCACGTGGTCACGTGGATTCGAAAATATAACCCCCCAGCCCGCGAACCCTATCAGTCGCGAGCCCCTCCACCCCCAAACCCTCTCCTCCCTCTCTACTCCCTCTCCCTCCAACCACCACCCAGCCGCCACCGCCGGCCACCCAGACGCCGCCGCCACCCCGTACACCGCCGCTCCAACCCCCTTCCCTCCCTTCTTCTCCGTTCCTCCTCTCTCCTCCCCTCTCCACCACTGCCCCCGCGACCACCGCCCTACCACCGCCGGCCATCCAGCCGCGCCCCCCTCTCCGCCACCTACCCCCTTCAGCCAGCAACCACCACCGCCCTCCCTTCCCTTATCCTCTCCCTCTCTCACTAACGCTAATACCTCCCTCCGCCACTACCCCCTCAGCTGCCACCGCGACGCCGTGCACCACCACCGTGCCGGACGCCGCCGCAGCCACCTTCTTCCCTATCCCACCCTTTCCGCTTACCAGGTTCCGCAACACGCAACCCTTTCTATCCGTTCGTCACTTTTCTATATTTACTTTTTATTCCGTTTATGTTCATGATTAGGATAGCTAGCCTTGCATGTTGTAGTGGATTTTTAGGATGTTAGGTAGCTTAGGCTGTGGTTAGTGGATCTAGGTCTGATTACTTGCACTGTTCTTACTTCTGTTTTATCCTATGTGCAAATCTGTTGCTGCTATAATCATGATTCATATGCTGCTTTCTTGTATGTTGCTGCTGTTTACATTGAGTTTTTATGTTTATTTTATATCTATGTACATGCAGCTTGATTTTTTTTAATTCATATGAACTGATATGATTATTGTTTATTTTCCGGGACAATCCGATTTTAGCCGGAATGCTGCCCAAATTTTTTTGAAAATTGTTTTCATTCTTGTTTCGGTTTGGCAACTCTGTTTTACTCTGCTTCCCCCAAACCATTTCAGAAATGCTAGGGCCACTTTCTCATCCTCTTTGATTTCCTGGTTCATAACCTGCATTTGTGATTCACTGATTGCAATTTCTGATTTCTTTATTTCTATTCAAATCAGCATCACCCTGTTTTCTTTATTCGATTATGAGTACTTCTATTCTTACCTGTGAATCCTTGTTATATGGAATTTTTTCTATGCCACTTACTTCCCCAACTCACTAATTTTAATTTACTAATTTCTTTTTACCATACTAACCCTCTTGATATCTTTTCTGATTACTTTCACTTCCTCTAACTTTCTCACTATGGCATATTGATTTCTTTCTTTCCATTTAACATTAATTCAATTACATTTCAATTACTCATTTTCCTTATTCTATTTCTCCCTTACCGCTTTGAATTTCCTTTGTTTAAATTGCCTATTTGCTTTCCTATTTTATCCATTTCCTAGTTTTCTGTTTTTCAGGATGTCTGCCTCACATAGGAAAGGCAAAGGCAAGGCTACTGGCAAGCGCAAGAGAGGATATTCCTCCCAGTCCATCATTGCTCTAATGCACGATTCCTCATGGCGGGAGAAGAACTTTACACAGCAGGAAAAAGCTGACCAGCTGCTCCCTTCGACTGATCCTATAAAATTTGCAAACCAGTACTGTGAGCTGAGGTACCCAACTTTTGCAAACTCCAGAAATCTATAACTGGAACGTACCTTGAAGATTCCAGAAGCCCTCCAGTAATACACCACTGAGTAAATCAAGCAACGGGGCTGGTTCTTTCTGGAGAGACCACTGACAGAGGTCAATGCATCTTGGGTACGGAAATTCTATTGCAACTACTACCTTACTACCCTAGATGTAGTGAACCTGAGGGGAAAGCAAATTCTGGTTACTGAGGAGGCCATAGAGACCATTCTCCAACTCCCAGCCAAGTCCGATCAGCCAGATGGTTATGCACAGGCTGAGGAGGACATGGGCCAGATGCGGTTTGATTGGGATGCTGTAAAGGCAGGGATAGCTCTCGACCCTACTGTTCCTTGGGAGATGGGTCAGGACATCACTATGCCTAGAGGGATCAAGAGAGTACACTTGAATGATGAGGCTCGGCTATGGCATCAGATCTTGAGCAACTATGTGATGCCGAGTACTCATGAGACTGAGATCCCGGTTGCCATGATCACCCTCCTCTGGTGTGTGCTGGAGGGTAAGGACCTGTACTTGCCTCGTTTTATCCGGCATTATATGGCTAGGGTCCACGTCCGAGGCACCCTCCCCTTTCCTTATCTAGTTACACGAATAGGCTGTCAGGCTGATGTGCCTTGGGAGGATGCCGATGAGCGACCAGCAGCAGCGGACTGCAGGAAGATCATCCCTCACAGCAGGAACTTCCTTGCTTTGGGCTACAGACCACCACCTGTCACTGCTACTGATGAGACAGCCCCTCCGTCTGCTGGACCCTCTTCATCCACAGCTGCCCCAGCTGCCCCTGCTGCCACCACTGCACCTCCACCCGCCTCTGAGCCAGTTTATCGCCTCGTGCACCATTTATTCCGCCAGCTTGATCAGATGGAGCGCCGTAACAGGCGCCGGTATGAGAGATTGGAGCACCGCAGCAGGCGACGCTATTCCCATTTGAAGCTGATGATCAGACAGGGCGCCGACATCCCCTCCGAGCCCGACACACCATCGGAGCCATCAGAGGAGGAGGAGGATGAGCACGAGGAGGAGCCTCATTCCCAGGCGGAGACTCATCAGCAGGCAGGCACAGAGCACGCTACACCACAGCAGGAGGCCCCACATCAGCTTGAGGCTGCAGATCTTGAGATACCGATCTAGTCAGCACCCCCTCTACAGCAGCCAGACTCTCAGCCCACCGCCGCCACAGAGACCCCCGCTACCATCCCTCCCAGTGATGACACTCCTTCACACCCGGCTTGATTGAGCATCGAGGACGATGCTTCCTTTTAAGTGTGGGGAGGTCGCCATCTCTGGCATTTATTTTGGTGAACTACTACATACTTTTCCTTTTATTTTGGATATTTTTTTCTTTATTTTTCTCTTTTTCTTTTATTGTTATTTTCTGAGTACTTATACATTTCTACTTGTGTATTTTACTCTATTTTCTGCATTTTGCATTTTTTGTTCATATTTTAGTTACTTAGTTCATTTTAGTTATTTAGTTTAGTTTGCAATTATAACTTATTAGTGGATCAATTAGTATAATTTACCCTTTTTACATAAGATAGCTTAATTATAGCTTAGTTTAAATTGACAAATATAAAAAAGAGTAAGCTAGGAACTTGAACATAATAGATTTAAATCCACAAAACTTGTATATAGCATTACATGATGTAGTTAAGCTGACAACATTTCATCAAGGAGGAACATTAAAACTTTAAAAGCCACCCTAAATAACTTTTTTTATGAGAATAATGGAAATTTTTAACTAAACCTGCATACAATATATAAATGATATATGATGCTTGAGTTAGAGAACACACAGCCTGTGAGTCTTGAGCTTAAATTGTATGGTTGTATTCAAACCATAATTTCATTTCTGTGTGTTACATTTCTTTTTATTATGATGTTTTTTCCTTTGCTTTAATCTATATGTCCAGTTATAGAATATAGAATAGATACATACTAAGAGAATGATTGAGGCCATCATTTGATTTCAACTCACTTACCCCAAATTAGCCTACCTTTTACATCACCCTTGTTAGCCCCCTTGAGCCTTTTATTCCCTTTATTCTATTTAGCCAAATTACTAGCCTTAAGCAGAAAAACAAAAGAAAATCCCAAGTGAATCCTTGGTTAGCTTAAGATAGAAAATTATGAATAGATTTAAATGTGGGCAACCTTTTTGGGAACATGGGTAATAGAAACAAAAAGGTAGAAAAGTTAAAAGAATAAAAATAAAATTTGGGAAGCATGCTCATGAGAAAATCTAAGTGATTCAACTACCATGTGCATATAAAAAAAAAGTATTTTTTTAATTTTCAGCATCTAAAGAAAAGGGGATACAAAAGAAATTCCCCAATGCAAAATAAAAACAATGCACATGGAATAAAAATAAAAAGTAAAACATGAGCATGTAAACAATAAGTGAGATAATATGGGAGAATAGGTAAAGAAGTTTTATCTTGCTAAAAATGTATGTTAAGGTGAGATCTTAGTCTAATTAAGGATTCGCTTATTAGCTCACTCAACCCTATACATAAATCCTTACCTTTACCTTGGCCCCATTACAACCTTAATTAAGACCTCATGACTTTTTGGTATGACTATATTCTATAATTGTTGATTGGTTAGATGAAAAAAACAAAGCTATAGAAATTAAGGATAAAAAGAAAAATAGAGTGAATAAACCCAATAAACACTGAGTGACTAGAGAGTAAACACAAAATCCAGTGAAGGTTCTATAACTAATCAACATATATCTGTGCTTATATTTACTAATTGTTTTGCAAGTTTGTACAATATTTTCTTTCCCATCCCATTTGCTAAGATGCTTTATTATTTAAGGGTTAGCTATATATATATATATACTTGACTCCTTGAGAATGTGAATTAACTTGACTACATGTAAGCTTTATATATGAGTGAATAAGTTAGAGTTGCATAATGCATGACTCATTAGGTAGATGCATTTAGCATAGGTTGCATTTCATAACATTCCATCACTTTAACCTTAATTATTTACCTTGGATTTAGCATGAGGACATGCTAGTGTTTAAGTGTGGGGAGGTTGATAAACCCATATTTCATGAGTTCTTTTCTGCTTAATTAGAGTGATTTATTCAACTCTTCACCTACTTATTCACATTAATTCCATGGTTTTACTTTCCCTTCCTTATTATGTCATATTGTGAATAACATGTTTCCTAAGCTTTAAAAATTAATTATTTTAATTACCTTTATTTCCATTCGATGCCGTGATTAGTGTGTTGAGTAGTTTCAGATTTTCTAAGGTAGAATGACTTAAAGAATGGAAAAGGAAACATACTAAAATGAAAGGAGAAAGCAAAACGGAGCTTTGAAGGAAACTGATATTCACGCGATCGCATGGATGACGCGATCGCGTGCCAAGCACGAATCAGCAGCGGCGCGGCCGTACGACTGACGCGACCGTGCGCCTTAAGCAGAATGCACATGACGCGGTCGCATGACTGACGCGACCGCGTGGAAAGGAAAAGCTCCAAATGACGCGACCGCGTGACCCACGCGGACGCGTGACAGAGGCCACGCACCAGAAATTACAGAATACGCCCCCAGCGAATTCTGAAGCCCTTTTTGGCCCAGATCCAAGTACAGACAGCATAGACCAGAGGTTATAAAGTGTGGGAATGCATCCATTCAGAGAGAGCTCGCCAATTTCTAGTTTTCATGATTTAGATTTAGTTTAGAGAGAGATTCTCTCTCTCTCTTAGGATTTAGGACTTCTTCTTGTTTTGGGAGTAACTCTGGATCCAGGTTTTAATGTTCTTTTATTTTAGTTCTATATTTAATTATTACAACATTTGAATTGATTATTATAATTTGATTTATGAATTATTCTATGTCACAGCTTGCTGTTTGAATTTATGATAATTGAGGTATTTTCAGTTCATGATTGTTCTCTTTGATTTAAGTTATCATTGCTTCCCATCTAAGGACATTTTTATTATTCTAGCAATTTTACTTTTTCCCCTTTTGGTCCTGGTTAAGAATTCAGTAACTCAACAGTTATTAAACTCAACATAACTGATAATCGTTATCTTACTAATTGAGTTGAACTTAAATAATCCCAACCTTTTCTTAGGAAATAATTAGGATTCAAAGGTCAATTTAATTAGTCCCTTAACTTTCCTTTGCCCTGGTAAAGGTTGACCAAGTGGAATTAAGATACAACTTTCATTATTGTTAAGAGAGATAACTAAGTTGGACTTCTAATTTCCCTTATCTTGCCAAAAGTTGTTTCACCGTTATTATTTATTTTTAATTGCCATTTAATTCACTCGTCATTTAAATTACTTGCTTCTCACCTTCTAAACCCCGATTACAACCTTTATAACCAATAATAAGAACATACTTCCTCGCAGTTCCTTGAGAAGACGACCCGATGTTTGAATACTCGGTTAACAATTTCTAAAGGGGTTTGTTACTTGTGACACCCAAAACGTTTGTACGAAGGGATTTTTGTCGGTTTAGAGACTATATCTACAACGCGACTGTTTTTATGACATTCTTTACTGGCAAAAATCCCCAACGTCAGTAGTAACCCATTTTTTCTTTTTCTTCCTGTAGGAATAGTTGACCTATGTCTTCCTGCAAAAATATTGTTGAGATGTCTACTAAGATCCCAGATGGCATGTCTGACTGGTTGGACTCCATAGTTTTGATGTGTGTTACAGTTGCTGACCCTGAGTATTGTGTGTGACTTAGGAGGCACCATAGGATTTGTAGTAATCGGGACAGGAAAAAAATTATGAGTTGGTGTCACCTGACCCTGAGGAGAGGGTTTGTTTTCCTCCATTCACTCAAGAGGAACGTCCTTTTTTATATGCTTATAACTACTTCTTCAGTCAATTGAATATTACCATTCCTTTTACCCCTTTTGAAACCGAGCTGTTGTGGTCCTGCAATGTAGCTCCTTCTCAGCTCCATTCGAACTCATGGGGTTTCATAAAAATCTTCTAATTGTTATGTCAGGAACTGGATATCCGACCTACCCAAACTCTCTTTCTTTATCTTTTCGTGTTGACGTAGTCTGGGGTAGCTAAGAAGAAAGCTTATTGAATTTCTTTCCGAGCTACCCAGGGAAAGAAAGTGTTCTCCATGTATGACGAGTCTTTTAGGGATTTTAAGAATTACTATTTCAAGGTCCGAGCTGTTGAGGGAGCTTGGCTCTTCTTTTTAGATGAAAATAATGAACTTGCCTTCCCTTTGTGCTGGCAAAAGAATATGGTAGTGGCTAGGTATTCTTGGGAAAGTCTGGATGAGGTTGAGCAGGCCTTTGTGCATGTGTTGGAGGAAAATTGGGGAGAGCCTCCCCATCTCGACACGAAGAAGTTTTTAGGAGATCCTTCCCTTCTTCGGGCTGAATTGGGTAGTTGCCGACTTCTTTTTTGGCTTTTCTTTATTTGTTTGTTTGTTTTCCAATCTGTCCCTTTCTTACTTGCAACTTGATTTTACTTTTTTCAGAAATGGTGAAGTCTGCAGATTCCATGAAGGCCTATCGTCGAGTTAAGAAGGTGACTGCTGCTCAAAACATCTCGGCGAAGGTTTCTGGAGAAGGATCTACTCAAGTACCTCCGAGGAAGCCGACCTTGGACGTTTCTGGACTGAGGAAAGTCATCCCGACTCCTCAGGTTCGTGTGGTTCCTTCTGCTCCTCTCCAGTCAACCTCTGGTGCTGCCTTTTCTCTTACTGCTGGTCCTCCTCCTAAAAACAGAAGACTGTAGATCCTTATGACTTGGATGCCCCTGATTTTGACGTTGTGGGGTTTGTTAATAATCAAATTGCTCCTTATGGTCGACTTCCAATGGATGATGTGTCCATCCTTCATTATTTGAATTTTATTAACAATAACAGTATTCAAATGGCCCATATGGGATCAGATCTATTCCGTACTATTTAGGGTTCCTTAGTCCATGCGACTAAGGCTTTTCTGAAGGATGCTAAATTGGATTTCGATAGAATAAAAGGGGTGAAGGATGAGCTTGATGCCAGGGTAATTAAGTTGGAGTTGGACTTGGAGAAGGAAAAGTCTCGAGCTGCCAGGGCTGAGGCGGCTGCAAACTTGGTAGAGGAGATGACGAAGAAACACAAGGAGATTTATACCCGTACTTATGCCGAGTTGTTGGAGTTGAAGGAGAGACTTGCTTCTACCCATGCGGATTACGCCGATCTCCAGGGTCATATGGTAGATTCCATAACTGGTGCTTATGACAATTTAAAGGCACAGGTCTATGTTCTAGCTCCTGAACTCTTTCTGACTCTCTTCAGCTTGGACAATGTGGTAGAGGATGGCAAGATAGTGCCTGTCCCGGATGATGAAGATGACAGGCCTCCTCCTGCATCGCCAGCCAAAGCTTCTGCAGCCACAACTTCTTCAACTCCTTCTATTGAGGTCGACCATTCCGAACCTAATCCTGATTGTCAAATTCTCAATCGGGAGGATAGGACTGTGGACGCCACCCCCATGAAGATCATTCCTCCTCCTTTAGCCACCGATGCCACTACTGGGGAAACTTTGAACCCCTTATGATTTCTTTGTTTTATCTGTACAGCCCGATTTGTGGGCTTTTGAACTCTATTTTTTGTAACTTGTCTATGGTTTGACTCTCTTGACTTTTAGTTGCTTCTATGCAACTTTATAAGTAGAAAAACAAAATACTTTGAACTCTTGAGGCCCTCTTTCAGGTCGCCTTCTGAGTCTTTAATGATAGTTATGTTTCTTTTGATATGTTGATCGTTCTTTTGCAACCTTTGTGAATTTTTATAGAGAGCTGCTTGTCCAACCTCTTTTGATCATTTCTGGTTTTGTCCACTCTCTGATTTGGTTTAGGTGATCTTTGGGGCTAATTTGTCCGACAACTTTTTTAGTGTTCTCGTAGAACCTTTTTAGTTAGTCTGAACAATTTTGATAGCCTTGTCGTGGAGTTGTGGCTTTATGGGCAAAGCTTTGTCCCTTTTAGAGCACGCTTTTTATTGGTCCGACTTCTCTTGTCGATCCTTCCTAAGTTATTTTTAGTAATCCATTTTTAGTTAGACCTCGTCAGGCCACTTTTTATGGATTACTTTTTATAACTTTTTGCGTTGAGAGGTTTGGTCCGACTTCTTCTTTGTTGGTCCTTCTTAAGTTATTTTTAGTAATTCATTTTTAGTCAGACCTCATCAGGCCACTTTTTGTGGATTACTTTTTATAACTTTTTGCGTTGATCGTTTTGTCCGACTTCTTTGTCGGTCCTTCTTAAGTTATTTTTAGCAGTCCATTTTTAGTCAGACCTCGTCAGGCCACTTTTTATGGATTACTTTTTATAACTTCTTGCATTAATCTGTTTTTATTGCTTTCACCTTGCCGACTTCTTTGTAATCAGGTGATGAATTTGGTTTTCATTCTGCCGACTTTGTCGTGATCGGGCGATGAATTTGGTATTCATCTTGCCGACCTTGTCATGATCGGGCAATGAATTCTTGCACTCAGATTAATGCGTCTTGGTAGGAAACTTTTTTAGGGAATCTGAAAAACTTTATTCAAGTAGGAAATATAAAATAGACAAGAATATATACATATAAGTGCTTACCCTTCTAAGTCGGGCAATTTCGTAGATCTTGGCTTGGCGCCTCATTAAAAACCTCTTCAGGAAAAAGAGTGCACTTTGACCTAAGATCTTTATCACTTTCTAACTATAGTACCTTCTTAGGTTATAGGCATGCCATGACCTTGGTAGCTCTCGCCCCTCGAGGTCGGACACTGTTCCGAGGGTTACCTGAAACTATAGGTCGATCTCGGACGAGATCTTCTGTACTGGTCGGAGATAACGTGTCCGGCTGGTGGGTGGCGGCCGGAGCTGTCGTGTCCGACTTGTTGGTCTGGCTGCACTTCTGATCCTTGGTCACCGGAGGGTGGGGGGTACCTGCAAGAGGCTCCAATGCTTAAGTTAGCACGGGTATTAAGCAGGTTTTTAGTAGAATCAGAGTATGAGTTATACCTGGGTGCTCCAGTGTATTTATAGTAGTGTGGGCTGACCTTTCTGATAAAATAAGTTAGTTATCTTATTTTATCTTATCTTATTTTGAGTGAAGTCAGCTTATCTTCAAGGGAACCGCCTTTATCTCTATAGGCTTGGATTGCCTTTGGATTTGGATCGTGTTCCTTTATTTGGGCCCTTTATTAGGCTTTCCTATCGATTTGGCCGACCTCTTTGAGAAGAGGTCGGATAGCCTGACCTGAAGAGGTCGGTCGCTTTGTCACTGAACATCTCGGGTCAGATAGCTCGACCCAGGGTGTGAACAGTGCCCCTGCTCGAGCTAGGTCTTTCTTTTTGAGGTCGAGTCTTAGACTTCGGTCCTTCTCTGATGAAGCCGAACTCGAGCATTTGTCGACTTCTTTTTTTTTGTAGAATTTTTGAATGTGGAACGTTTTCCTCTGAAAGCGCGCGCTTTTATAGTAGCGTTCTGTTCTTGGGAACGTGCGAGGGTTTAATACCTTCATTAATTGGTTTTAATTTCCCCGTTCCCTTGGCTTTTATTTTTGAAATTTGCTCACAGAAACGGTTTCTCTTCTTCGTAACCTCCCTTACTTTTCTTTCTTTCTGTTTTTTCGCCTAGAGTTCATATTTTCTCCTTGCGACGCCTGCTTGCTACTGCTTCCTGTGGAAGAGGGGTGATTCTGGATTTCACCTTCCGTTTCCTACTTTTGGCGAGTTTTTCCGTTCGAGGGGTGGCTCTTTCACCTGCCGCTTCTGCTCCTCAGCTTTCTTTTGAGGTTTTCTCCTATTTTTTCAGGTTTGATTTTTCTTCCTTTCTCTTTTCCGTGTCACTTTTTCATGTCTGATTTTGAGAAAGTTTTGATTTTGCTTGGAGAAAGTTTGGATCTTTCTGCTTTTGTTGTGCTTGTGTGTTCTGGGAGTTTCTTCGCCTTTTTGCATGAACCTTTTCGCCTTTCCTGTTGTTTGATGCTTTTAGGGCTTTTGCATGTTATCACCGTTTCTGTTTGTGCTTTTGATGATGGTTTTGTTTGATTCTGAAAGAAGGTTGTGCATTTGAAGATTTCCGCTTGGCGTGTTTGATGTTGGCGATGCTTTTTGCTGATAGATTGTAAAAAGATAGTGGCTTTGATGACTTTTTGTGTTTTGTCTTTCTCCTATGAAATGTTTGTAATTTGAAATCTTCTTTTCTTGTTGGAGAGATACCGGGATGTAAGCTATAGATTTTTCCTAAAACCTCGCTTTGTTACTGCCTCCAAAGGATGCCCCAGGACTTTGGTTTGAGTCTTGGGGTTTTTCTTTTCTGTTTGCTCTTCTGTATCATATTAGTCGAGTTATTTTACCCCTCGTCCGAGATGTTTTTTAGTAACCCAATCTTCTTTTCTTATTGTAAGATTAGTTGGCCTCATGTCTTCTCGCAATAAAATTGTAGATATGTCTTCTAAAGTTCCCGAGGGGATGTCTGATTGGCTGGACTCCCTTGTCTTGATGTGTGTCTCTGTGGTGGACACTGATTTTTGTGTAGAGCTGAGAAAACGTCATAGGATTTGTGGTAGCAGTGCCCGGGAGAGGGATTATGAGCTTGTAGCGCCTGACTCTGATGAGAGGGTTTGTTTTCCTACTTCGGTCGAGGGGGAGCGTCCCTTTTTCTATGCCTATGAATATTTCTTCAGCCAGTTAGACATTACCTTTCCTTTTACTGCTTTCGAGACCGATTTGTTGTGGTCTTGTAATATTGCCCCATCCCAGCTTCATCTGAATTCCTGGGGTTTTATCAAGATTTTTCAGCTGCTTTGCCAAGAGTTAGGCATAACACCTTCTCAAACTCTTTTCCTCTATCTTTTTGTTTCTGCCATGCCCAGAGGGTCTTCCAAAAAGAAAGCTTCCTGGGTTTTTTTCAGGTCGGCCCAGGGGCATAAAGTTTTTGCCATAAATGATGAGTCTTTTAAAGATTTTAAGAATTATTTCTTCCGAGTCTGTGCTGTTGAGGGGGCCCGCCCCTTTTTTCTTGATGAAAATGATGAGCCTGCCTTTCCTCTAGAATGGCAAAAGAATATGAGAGTGTCTCGGTATACATGGGACATGCTTGACGAGGTTGAACGAGCTTTTGTAGTTGTTCTTGAAGATTTATGGGGGAAACCACCCCATCTTGATACAAAAAAGTTTTTGAGTGACCCGTCTTTGGTTCGAACTGCTTTGGGTACTGTCTGACTTGTTTCTATACTTGTTTCTTAGTTTTGCTTCTTCTGGAGTGTAACTCATCACTATGGTTGATTCTATATTTTCAGAGATGTCGAAAAACAATGATTCCATGAAGGTCTACAAAAAGGCAAAGAAGGCTGCTGCTGCTCAAAATATCTCGGCCAAGATGGCGGGAGAGGGATCTTCTCAAGTTCCAATGAAGCCGTCCGTCCCGAGTTCTCCTGGGCCGAAGAAGGTGATCCCCACTCCTCGAGTTCGTCTGGCTGACCCTCCATAGGCTTCTGTCGCTACTTCTAGTGCTCCTCCCAATAAACAACAAAAAACAATTGAGCCTTTCAACCTTGACGCTCCTGACTTTGATGCGGTGGAGTTTGTTGACCAGCAGATCGGTCCTTATGGTGTCGTCCCTACTGACGACGCCTCTCTCCTTCGCCATTTGGACTTCATAACTCGGAGTAGCATCAAGATGGCCTATATGGGGGCTGCCCTGTATCGGACTGCTCAAAATCTTCCGCTTCATACCACCAAAGCCTTCATGGAGGAGGCCAAACAAGAGTTTGATCGGATGAAGGGCTTGAAGGAGGAGCTTAAGGTGAAAGTAGCTAAACTGGAGAAGGATCTGGAGAACGAGAAGGCTAGCTCTCTTGCCCTGGCGGTCTCTGTGAGGTTGGCCGATGACACTGCTTTGAGGCATAAGGACAGTTACATCACATCTTATCGGGAGGTAATACGTCTGAGGGAGGAGTTAGAGTCTGCTCGAATTGACTACTCCGAGCTCCAAGGTCATCTTGTTGGTAGCGTAAATGCTGCTTATGATAATTTAAAGGAGCAGGTTCAAGTTCTTGCTCCTGAGGTTGACCTTACTCTCTTCAGCTTGGACAACGTTGTGAGGGATGGTAAGATTGTCCCGGATGACCAAGATGATGATGACGTCGGGCCTCCCCCTGTGCCTGCTGCTAAATTGTCGACTTCTATAGCTCCTCCCGCTAGGATCGTTCGTCCGGAGTTAGATCCCGATTGTCAAATTCTGAATAGGGACGACGGTACAGTGGATGCAGTGCCTCTTCAGGCTCGCCCTCCTTCACCTCAGACTGATGCTGCCGAGAAGTCTTCTAGTCTTAGCTGAATTTTCTTGGATATTTGTGTGGATAGCCCAACTTGTGGGCTTTTAAACTCTTTATTTTGTAGTCTTGAATATTATGCTAACTGTTGATACTCCTTTTGGTTGCTTGTTTAGCAACTTTTGATTTTGAAAAAACAACAAGTAGCTTTCAAGCTTTTTGGGCCTGACCCTGAAGCTTGTTTTAATATTATGCTTGTTTGCACTTGTCTTGACACCTTTCTGGGTTTTGAAAGTGTTAGAGCCTTGCTGCTCGGCCTCTTTGGATTGCCTTGTACTTATTGCTTGTAGCTTGGATCCTTTGAGGTTGTGGATATGTGGGTCCAACTTGTATTTCGGTTTTCTCGCTTTTATTTGTATTAATTTCTAGCATTCCGTAACCGATTTCTTCATGTTGGTCCGCTTTCCAGTTATTTTTGTAATCCTCTTTCTTGGACCATTGTCAGGTCTCTTTCAGGGACTACTTTATAACTTGTTGTTTGTAGGAGGTCGACTTCTTTACGTCATCCTCTTCTAAGTTATTTTTTGTAATCCTCTTTCTTGGATCTTTGTCAGGTCTCTTTCAGGGATTACTTTTATAACTTGTTGTTTGTAGGAGGTCGACTTCTTTACGTCGTCCTCTTCTAAGTTATTTTTTGTAATCCTCTTTCTTGGACCTTTGTCAGGTCTCTTTCAGGGATTACTTTTATAACTTGTTGTTTGTAGGAGGTCGACTTCTTTACGTCGTCCTCTTCTAAGTTATTTTTTGTAATCCTCTTTCTTGGACATTTGTCAGGTCTCTTTCAGGGATTACTTTTATAGCTTGTTGTTTGTAGGAGGTTGACTTCTTTACGTCGTCCTCTTCTAAGTTATTTTTTGTAATCCTCTTTCTTGGACCTTTATCAGGTCTCTTTCAAGGATTACTTTTATAACTTGTTTTTTGTAGGAGACCGACTTCGTCATGTCGATCTCTCCTAAGTTATAGCAATTCCTCTTTTATAGGGTTGGCCAGACCTCTTTCCAGGGATTTGCTGATAACTTGGGTTGACTTGGTCCGACTTCTCAATGTCGGCCAGTCTTTAAGTTATTATTTAGCAATCCATAAGACCTCGTCAGGTTCTTTTTTCAGATCACTTTCGATAACTTCTTACATTATTCTGTGTTCATCTTTGCCGATTTGTAGAAGGTGGTTTCTATCTTTCTTTGGTCGACCTTTAGATGAATCGCGTTTTCATCTTTATTGGTCTTTTATCGTGATTGTACAGTGAATCTGTTTTTCACTTTCTGCCGATTTGTTGCTTTATAATCGGATGATGAATGCTTCAGATTAATGTGTCTTGAGAATTTGTAGAATATCTAAAATATATTTTATTCAAAAGAAAGTGCAAATATATACATGTTGGAGTTTTTCATCCTTTTAAGTCGGATAATATCTGGATCTCAACTTGGTGCCTCATTAAAAAACCTTTTCAGGAAAAAGAGTGCATCCTATGATGAGATCTTTTACCTTCTCTAGCTATACTACCTTCTTAGGTTGCAGGCGTGCCACGATTTGGGAAGCTCTCGTCCATCGAGTTCGGACAGTCTGTAGTATCCCTTCCCAAGTACTTTTATGACTCGGTAGGGTCCTTTCTAGTTTGTTGCCAACTTTCCTTCTCCGGGTCGAGTTGTTCCAATATCATTTCGGATTAGGATGAGATCATTCTCCGCGAAACCTCTTGGTACTACCTTTTGATTATATCTTGAAGCCATTCGGCGCTTTAGCGCTTCTTCCCTGATCCGAGCTCTTTCTTGGATTTTCGGAAGTAGGTCGAGTTCTTCTCTTTGAAGTTGAGAGTTGGCTTCTTCATTGTAGTGGACTACTCTAGGTGACCTTTTCTCGACCTCTACTAGGATTATTGCCTCTGCTCCGCACGCTAATCGAAACGGTGATTCATTTGTGGTGGAATGTGGCATAGTTTGATATGCCCATAGGACCTGTGCAAGTTCTTCAGCCCAAGCTCCCTTCGCATCTTGTAGTCTTCGTTTCAACCCAGCCAATATCACTTTGTTGGCAGCTTCGGCTTGCCCATTGGCTTGAGGATGCTCGACGGAGGTGAAATGGTGCTTTATGTTCAAGTCGGCTACTAATTTCCTGAAGCCTACATTTATGAATTGAGTGCCATTGTCTGTGGTGATGAGTATGGAACCCCGAACCTCTTGACAATGTTCCTATATAAGAATTTTCGGCTTTTTTGAGCAGTGGTGTTGGCTAGGGGCTCTGCCTCAATCCATTTTCTGAAATAGTCTACTCCGACTATAAGGAATTAGACTTGTCTTGATCCCTGGGGAAAGGGTCCGAGAAGATCGAGTCCCCATTTTGTAAATGGCCAAGGCGAAGTTACGCTGATGAGCTCTTCTGGCGGGGCGATGTGAAAGTTGGCATGTTTCTGGCATGGGGGACATGTCTTTACAAATTCTGTAGCTTCTTTTTATAGAGTTGGCCAGTAAAATCTCGTCCGAAGTACCTTTTTGGTGAGAAGTTGTGCCCCGAGATGATTGCCACAAATGCCGCTGTGTACTTCCTCTAAAACTCCCCTTGTGTTAGAGGTCGGCACACATTTTAACAATGGTATAGAAATTCCTCTTTTATATAGGGTGTTGTTTATGATAGTGTAGTACTGTGCCTTCCGCTTTAATCTCTTTGCCTCCTTTTCATCTGTGGGGAGTGTTTCGGTTTTGAGGTAATTAATTATGGGGTTCATCCATCCTTGATTCTGACCTGTTATGGCTAGGACTTTTTCCGCTTCCGAGATTGACGGATTCTGTAGCATTTCCTGGATGAGGCTTCTATTGTTGCCCCCTGGTTTGGTGTTGGCTAGCTTTGAGAGTGCATCAGCTCAGGCATTTTGTTCGCGGGGTATGTGGCAGATCTTATATTCCCCAAGTTGTCCGAGCTGTTCTTTGGTTTTATCCAAATACTTTTTCATGGTGGTATCTTTGGCTTGATAGCTCCCTGTTATTTGTGAGGTGACTACTTGTGAATCGCTGAAGATGTTGAGTTTTTGAGCTCCAACCACCTTAGCCAGCTTCAAACCAGCTAGTAACGCTTCATGTTCTGCCTGGTTGTTTGAGGCCGGGAACCCAAATTTGAGGGAAAGCTCAACTTAGGTTCCTTGGTTGCTTTCTATTATCACACCTGCGCTGCTTCCAATCTTATTCGAGGACCCGTCCACGTAGAGATTCCATTCTGTGGGGGTTTCCAGGGTATCTGTGAATTCTGTAATGAAGTCGGCCAAGTACTATGATTTGATGGCTGTCCGAGCTTCATATTGGAGGTCGAACTCAGATAACTCGACTGCCCATTGTAAAATTCTGCCTGCTAAATCTATTTTCTACAATATCCTTTTATGGGCTGGTCGGTTCGAACCTTAATGGTGTGAGCCTGGAAGTACGGGCGAAGTCGTAGAGATGTTAGTATGAGAGCATAGGCAAAGTTTTCTATTTTTTGGTAGTTCAGCTCGGATCCCTGCAGCGCTTTACTAATGAAGTATACAGGTTATTGCCCTTTGTCGTCTTCCCGAACTAGTGCTGAGTCTACTGCCCGACTTCCTACCGTAAGGTACAATACGAGTGGTTCTTCCATTCGTGGTCGAGTTAGGATAGGTGGTCGTCCCAGGAAACTTTTGAATCCTGGAAGGCTTGCTCGCATTCCATTGTCCATTCGAAGTTCTTTCCTTTCCTTAGAGTGGCATAGAAAGGAAGGGATCTTATCGCTGATCCCGCTAGGAACCTGGACAAGGCTGCCAACCTTCTGTTGAGTTGTTGTACTTCTTTGACCCAAGTTGGGCTCTTCATGTTGAGTATGGCCTGGCATTTATTCGGATTTGCCTCAATTCCTCTTTGTGTGAGCATAAAACCCAAGAACCTGCCTGCTTCTACTGCAAAAGTGCATTTTGCGGGATTGAGGCGCATGTTATGTTTCCTTATAGTGTCGAACACTTGGGCCAAGTCAGACAATAATGTCTCTTCACTTTGTGTCTTTATTAACATGTCGTCCACGTAGACTTCCATGATTTTTCCGATATGATCTGAAAAGACTTTATTCATTAGCCTTTGATACGTAGCTCCTGCATTCTTGAGACCGAAAGGCATTACAATGTAGCAGTAATTTGCTTTTGGCATCAAAAACGAGGTATTTTCTTGATCTGGTGGATACATGGGGATTTGGTTGTATCCGGAATATGCATCCATAAACGAGAGGTATCTATATCCGGATGAAGTATCTACCAGAGCGTCGATACTTGGGAGTGGGTAAGGATCTTTTGGGCAGGCTTTGTTGAGATCGGTGTAGTCGGTGCACATTCGCCATTTCCCATTTGATTTTTTCACCAAGACGACGTTACCTAGCCATAGTGGGTACTTGACTTCTCTTATGAATCCTGCCTCCAGTAGTGCTTGTACCTGTTCTTCCACAGCTTAGGATCGTTCTAGCCCAAGTTTTCTTCATCTCTGCTGTACCGGCCGAGATCTTGGATAGACCGCCAACTTGTGACTCATTAGCTTGGGGTCTATGTCTGGCATGTCTGCAGCTTTCCATGCAAAGAGATTGACATTATCTCGTAAGAACTGTACTAGTAATTCTTTCGTGTCTCCCTTCAGGATCGTGCCAATATTAGTTGTTTTGTCCGAGGTATCCCCGATCTGAACTTTCTCTATTTCTCCTTCGAGTTGTGGATGGAGTTCTTCACGTCTCTGAACTCTACCGAGCTCAATTGTATGGAACTCTTCTCCTCTGCCTCTGAGGTTTAGACTTTCGTTATAACAGCGGCGTGCCATCTTTTGATCTGCTTTTATTGTAGCTATCCCTTCTGTAGTTGGGAATTTCATGCATAGATGTGGAGTTGAGACTATTGCGCCGAGTTGATTTAGTCTTGTCCGACCTATTAGGGCATTGTAGGCTGAACTCACATCGACCACGATGTAGTCTATCTTGAGTGTTCTGGATTGGTTCCCTTTTTCCGAAGGTTGTATGTAGTGACACGTATCCCAGCTGTTGTACTGGGGTATCTCCCATTCCGAACAGGCTGTTAGGGTATGCTCTAAGCTCCTTTTCTTCTAAGCCGAGCTTGTCGAAGGCAGTTTTGAATAAGATGTCGGCGGAGCTCCCTTGGTCTATTAATGTGTGGTGGATATTGGCGTTTGCCAGTATGATGGTGATGACCATGGGGTCGTCGTGTCCTGAGATGATACCGGATGCATCTTCTTTGGTGAATGTGATTGTAGGGATGTCGGGAGCTTCATCCTTTCCTTCAACATGATATACTTCTTTGAGATATCTTTGGCAGGATGATTTGGAGATTCCTCCTCCTGCAAATTCTCCATGTATCATATGGACATGTCTTTCTGGCGTACGAGGTGATCGCTCGATTCGTCCGACATCTTCATCCCTTCTTCTCTTTCTTTGATCATCATCTCAGGTGGCCAGAAACCGATCTAGTTTTCCTTCTCTTACTAATTTTTCTATGATGTTTTTTAAGTCAAAGCATTCGTTGGTGGAATGCCCTCGGACTCGGTGATATTCACAGTATTCATTCTGATTTCCTCCTCTTCTTTTACCTTTGAGTGGTTGAGCTGGGGGTATCTTTTCCGTATGGCAGACTTCTTTGTAGACATCTACTAGGGATACCCTAAGAGGGGTGTAATTATGATATTTTTTAATTTTCTTCCCTTGTCGATCTTCCTTCTTTTTGGATTCTTAATCTTTGTCTCGGTAGGAGAATCCAGATTTTGAGGTTTCTCCTAACCGAGAGTTTTCTTCCATGTTGATATATTTTTCTACTCGCTCCTGCACCTCATTTAGAGATGTGGGATATTTCTTCGATATAGATTGGTTGAAAGGTCCCTCTCGTAGGCCATTGATGAGTCCCATGATGGCGGCCTCTGTTGGCAAGCTTTGTATGTCTAGGCATGTTTTGTTGAATCTCTCCACGTAGTTGCGAAGACTTTTCTGATCTCCTTGCCTGATTTCTAGTAGACTGGGGGCGTGCTTGGCCTTGTCTTTTTGGATGGAGAATCTGGCCAGAAATTTTTTGGCTAGGTCGTCAAAGCTTGAGATGGACTTAGGAGGTAAGTTGTCGAACCATCTAATTGCTGTCTTCGTGAGGGTCGTTGGAAAAGCTTTGCAGCGAACAGCGTCTGACACGTCGGTGAGGTACATTCTGCTTCTGAAATTGCTGAGGTGATGGTTGGGATCTATAGTGCCATCATACAGAGTCATATCCAGGAGTTTGAAGTCCTTAGGAATTTTAGTTTTAATGATGTCCCTAGTGAATGGATCTTGATCTTTGCGCGAATTGTCCTCAGGGGTGGTCCGGGTAGCCTTTGCTTTGAGATCGGCTTCGAGTTGTAGGATTTTATCTTCTAGCTCTCGACATCTCCTTACCTCTCTTTGTAGATTCTTGCCAACTTCTCGTTGATGCTGGCTTTCTTTTTCAAGTTGCTTTAGACGATCTTGAAGCGCTTCTATTACACCCAGATGTGATAAGTTTTTGTCTCCGTTAGATTTCGGAGTATCTTTTGGTGTAGCGTCTGCGTTTTTGTGCGGTGTTCTGTCCTCTAGATTTGAATCATGGTCGTCCACCATAATGATGGGATGACTTCCAGGGTCCCCAGCAACGGCGCCAATGTTCCGAGGGTTACCTGAAACTGTAGGCCGATCTCGGATGAGATCTTCTGTACTGGTCGGAGATAACGTGTCCGGCTGGCTGGTGGCGGCCGGAGATGTTGTGTCCGACTTATTGGACTGGCTGCACTTCTGATCCTTGGTCACCGGAGGGTGGGGGGTACCTGCAAGAGACTCCGATGCTTAAGTTAGCACGGGTATTAAGCAGGTTTATTGTAGAATCAGAGTATGAGTTATACCTGGGTGCTCCAGTGTATTTATAGTGGTTGTAGAGTGACCTTTCTAGATAAGATAAGTTAGTTATCTTATCTTATCTTTTTCTTTGAGTTGAGGTCACCTTATCTTCAAGGGAATCGCCCTTATCTCTCTAGGCTTGGACGGCCTTTGGGTCGTATTCCTTGGGTTGGGCCCTTCCTTGGGCTTTCCCGTCGATTTGGCCGAGCTCTTTTAGGAAGAGGTCGGATAGTCTGACCTGAAGAGGTCGGTCGCTTTGTCGCCAATCATCCCAGGTTGGGTAGCTCGACCCAGGGTATGAACACCAACTGGCTGAAAAAATATTCATAGGCGTAGAAAAAGGGACGCTCCCCCTCGACAGAAGTAGGAAAACAAACCCTCTCGTCAGAATCGGGCGCCACAAGCTCGTAATCTCTCTCTCGGGCACCACCACCACAAACCCTATGACATTTCCTCAGCTCTACACAAAACTCAGCATCCACAACAGAGACACATATTAAAACAAGGGAGTCCAGCCAATCGGACATTCCCTCGAGAACTTTAGAAGACATCTCTACAATGTTATTGCGAGAAGACATGAGGCCAACTAATCTTACAATAAGAAAAGAAGATTGGATTACTAAAAAATATCTTGGACGAGGGGCAAAACAACTTGACTAATATGATACAGAAGAACAATCAGAAAAGGAAAACCCCAAGACTCAAACCAAAGCCCTGGGGCATCCTTTGGAGGCAGTAACAAAGCAAGATTTTAGGAAAAATCTACAGCTCACGTCCCGACATTTCTCAAAACAAGAAAAGAGGATCTCAAATAACAAACATTTCGAAAAAGGAAAACACAAAGTCATCAAAGCCACTATCTTCCTATAGTCTATCAGCAAAGAGCATCGCCAACATCAAACATGCCAAGCGGAAATCATCGAAGATACAACCTTTTTCAGAATCAGACAGAATCATCATTCCAAAGCTTCAAAATCAAAAGCACAAACAGAAACGGTGATAACATGCAAAAAAGCATCAAACAAAGAGGAAAGGCGAAAAGGTTCATGCAAAAGATGAAGAAACTCCTAGAATACACGTTACAACAGTAATCAGGCACGGCAAAAGCAGAAAGATCTAAACTTTCTCCAAGGAAAATCAAAACTTTCTCAAAATCAGACAGGAAAATGACGAGGAAAAGAAAGGAAGAAAAACCAACCTGAATGAAGAAAGAAGCTTCAAAGGAGATTGAAAGATGGAACCACCCAGAGAATCGCCAAATGATGCTGCAGCACAAGAAAAGGCAAAATGCAGGCGAAAACAGAAAGTGAGAGAGTGAAGGGAGAAGTTACGAAGAAAGACGAAGAAGAGAAACCGTTTTTTGATCGTGAATTTCAAAATAAAAGCCAAGGAAACGGGGCAATTAAAACCAATTAATGAAGGTATTAAACCCTCGCACGTTCCCAAGAACAAAACGCTACTATAAAAGCGCGCGCCTTCAGAGGAAAATGTTCCACATTCAAAAATTCTACAAAAAAAAGAAGTCGACAAATGCTCGAGTTTGGCTTCACCAGAGAAGAACTGAAGTCTAAGACTTGACCTCAAAAAGAAAGACCGAGCTCGAGCAGGGGCACTGTTCACACCCTGGGTCGAGCTATTCGACCCGAGATGTTCAGTGACAAAGCGACCGACCTCTTCAGGTCAGGCTATCAGACCTCTTCTCAAAGAGGTCGGCCAAATTGACAGGAAAGCCCAATAAAGGGCCCAAATAGAGGAACACGACCAAAATCCAAAGGCAATCTAAGCCTATAGAGATAAAGGCGTTTCCCTTAAAGATAAGCTGACTTCACCCAAAATAAGATAATATAAGATAAGATAACTAACTTATCTTATTAGAAAGGTCAGCCCACTGATGCCAAGGCATCTTAGGCTAGTTTCACTAGCATTTTTCTGTTAGTTTTAGTTGTTTTATGCATTTTCTTGAGCTTAAAGTAACCAAGAATGGTTAAATGAATAACAAAGCAATGAACCATCCAAACAGTATGATTTTAATGCAAATTCCATGAGTTTTAGTTATATTACTTGAATGCTATGAATGGAAGATTTCTCATGAAATTTTGCAAGACTTTGATGCAATTGTTTGGATGATTTCAGGGAAGAAGAGGCTAAGCAAGGAAGCAACAAAATCAATAAAGGAAGCTTGAATATCACATGTGGAGTTTAAGTTCCAGTTTAAGCCTAAACTGGAGCTTAAACGCCAGAATCAGGAAGGCTAAGAAATGCTGGAATTGAAGTTTAACCTCCAGTTTAACCTTAAACTGGAGGTTAAACGCCAGAAGTGAGAAGGACACCAAGGAGGGCAGTTCCACGTTTAACCTCCAGTTTAACCTTAAACTGGAGGTTAAACGCCAGAAAGGGGAAAGGCACCAGGGAGCCATTTCCACGTTTAAGCTCCAGTTTGACCTTAAACTGGAGCTTAAACGTGTTCGACCAAGTTTCTCCTCCAGGGTTGCTTTCTCCATTTCCACGTTTAAGCTCCAGTTTAACCTTAAACTGGAGCTTAAACGTGTTCGACACCTCCAGGGCTACCTTCTAAGCTTCCACGTTTAAGCTCCAGTTTAACCTTAAACTGGAGCTTAAACGTGTTCGACCTCCAGGGCTACCTTTCTTAGCTTCCACGTTTAAGCTCCAGTTTAACCTTAAACTGGAGCTTAAACGTGTTCGACCTCCAGGATGCCTTCTTCCATTTCCACGTTTAAGCTCCAGTTTAACCTTAAACTGGAGCTTAAACGTGTTCGACCTCCAGGGCTACCTTTTCTATTTCCACGTTTAAGCTTCAGTTTAACCTTAAACTGAAGCTTAAACGTGTTCGACTATATTACCCTCCAGGGCTGCCTTCTTCCATTTCCACGTTTAAGCTTCAGTTTAACCTTAAACTGAAGCTTAAACGTGCTTCCACAAAAGGCATCACTGGAAGTGTCTGGCGTTTAAGCTGCAGTTTAAGCTTAAACTGCAACTTAAACGCCACTCTTGGAAAAGGTTTCTGGGCCAAAAATATTGCGGTTTAAGTTAGTATTTGAGCACAAACATTAACTTAAACTTACTCTGGTATGAAACCCAATTGAATATCATGGTTTATGGGATTGGGCCTGAAGGATTGATGAGTCTGAAATTTCAATTTATTGAGTCATGTGTCATTATTTGATTATCACTAAGTTGGCTCAATGAATGTTACAGAATTTGGATCAACAGCCTCATCAAGATTATGGATCATAAACCCAAGGCAAAAGGAAAGCAGGGAGAAGCCTCAAAGCCCAAGAAACACAACAGAAGCTCAATATAGAAAGTGTATAAATAGGATAGAATTTAAGTTAGAGAGGGCACTGGAACTTTTACCTTTTCATTTAGCTAGTTTTTATATCTTTGTAGTTGAATTCAGAGCTATGACTCACTAAACCCCTTTCATTGGGTTAGGGAGCTCTATTGTAATTCAATGAATCAATAATAGTTTATCTTCTTCTTCAATCTTTTCTCTTGAATTTTGTTAGAAAGCTTCTCGATCTAATTCCATTGGGTAGTTGTCTTGGGAAAGAAACTACCCATAATTGGAATCCTTCGGAACCTTGGGAAAGGAATGGAGGATTCATGCTAGAGAAGCTTTCTCACAGTGAATTGGATTAGGGTTTGGATGGATATTGTGACATGTAATCCTACCAAATTGTGGTTCATGAAACTGTGTGGTATAATCAGTGATCGAGCATCATCTCTTCTTATGAACATTTAAACCAAGGGATTGGGAATTTGTTTGTTTTTAGAGAGAATTGGTGAGCCAAGGGATTGGGATCCAATCATATAAGATTGCCAAGCAAAATTCAATGAACGCATTGGTTGAGGAAGAGATAAACATGTTTTGATTCGGAGATCTCAATATCTCCTAACACCCAATGAATTCCCCATTTCTGATTTCCACTTTCTCTTTACATTCTGCAACTCAATTCATGCAATCACCCCCATTCCCTTTTAATTTCAGCAATTTAGCTTCTGCTCTTTAATTCATGCAATTTAAGATTCCGCCATTTCAATTTCTTGTCATTTACTTTTCCCGCCAATTTTACATTCCGCAATTCTCATCTAAATCTTGATTCCGCTCAACTAGAACACACTTCTAATCCGAATTGCTCACTCAACCAATCCTTGTGGGATTCGACCTCACTCTATTGTGAGTTTTTACTTGACGATAACCGGTGCACTTGCCGGAAGGAATTTTGCCGATCGTGCAATTTCCTAAATCGTAGCATAACTAGTTTATGCGCATCAAGTTTATGGCGCCGTTGCCGGGGATTGGTTTTCGATTGACAATTCTCAAATTGGAAGTTAACTAGATTGAGAATTTTTTTTTTGTTTTGATTAATTTAGTACATGTTACTTGTTGAATTTCAATTTCTGCACTCTGTTACATGCTTTCTTTCTTTATGCCTTTAAATTCAAGCAACTAACTCACTGACTCACTAACTGTTTGAATTAATTCCTCAATTGCTCTAACCATACTCTTCCATTAACCAAGAGTATTTCACTTGTTTGTTGCCTGTGCTGTGTTCTTGTATGACAAGTAGGAGAGGAGAGACATCAACTCCTCCATATACCGAACCAGAGAGGACCCTTCATAGACTGAGAAGGGAAGCAAGAGGGAAGAGAGTACTGGGAGAAGAGGAATCTGAAGGAGAATCTGAGGACAATTTTGAGGAAGCTTTAGATCTCAATATGGATAGAGAAGTTCACAACCATGAGAGAGCTGATGGAAACAATGCCATTCCTGAGAGGAGGGTTCTTAGTTCATACATAAACCCAACCTCTGGGAATTGTGGTAGCAGCATTCAGAAACCACCCATTCAGGCCAACAATTTTGAACTCAAACCACAGCTAATATCACTTGTGGAGAATCATTGTTCATTTGGTGGGAGTGCTAATGAAGATCCCAACCAACATCTCACAAAATTTCTGAGAATTTGTGACACTGTGAAGTCCAATGGAGTCCAGGAAGATGCCTATAAACTGCTTTTGTTCCCATTTTCACTTAGGGACAAAGCAGCTAAGTGGCTGGAATCATTCCCAAGGGGGAGTCTAACAACATGGGATGAGGTGGAAAGCAAGTTTCTGGCACGTTTCTACCCCCCACAAAAGGTCAATAGGCTTCGATCTGAGGTTCAGACTTTTAGACAACAAGATGGTGAAACTCTCTACGAGGCATGGGAGAGATTCAAGGATTTGACAAGGAAATGCCCACCAGACATGTTCCATGATTGGGTGCAATTGCATATTTTCTATGATGGACTCTCTTATGAATCAAGGAAGGCTGTAGACCATTCATCAGGAGGTTCATTGAACAGGAAAAAGACTGTGGAAGAAGCCATTGAAGTGATTGAGACAGTGGCTGAGAATGAGTACTACTATGCATCAGAGAGGCACAACACTAAGGGAGTCATGGAGCTGAACCATGTTGATACAATTCTAGCCCAAAACAAGGTGTTTGCCAAGCAACTAGCAGAGCTTACCAGGCAATTAGAAACAAAGCAAGTGGCTGCAATACACACACAAGATCAAGAGGAAGTAAGCATTGAAGGAGGTGATTGGGAAGAGGCCAACTATGTGGGAAACCAACAAAGGCAATCATATGATCCACATTCCAACACTTACAACTCAGGATGGAAAAATCACCCAAACTTTGGGTGGGGGAACCAACAAACCCAACCACAAAACCACAAACCTTACAACCACAACCAACATAACAATTCCACATACCAAAACTCCAACCAAAGATCATACCAAGCCACACAAAACACTTACTCCCAACCATCATATCATGGCCAAAATAATCAACCTACCCAACCTAATCCGAACCAACAATTTCAAGATCAATTAAACCGGATAGAAGGAATGATGGCAACCATGAGTCAAGACATAACCGAATTGAAAAGCTTCAGGGATGATGTGAGAGCTACCTTAAGAAACCATGGTGAAAAACTCAAGAGGATGGAGTCTCAAGTAGGAGAGCTATCTCAACAGGCCCCCAAATCAACTGCAGTGTTCCCTAGTGACACAGAAAAGAATCCTAAAGGGGAACAAAAGAGAGTGAGATGGGAAGAATGCAAGGCCATCACCATATTGAAGGAAGTCTCAGAAGAAGAAGGAATCAGGACCTCAGAACAGGAGCCAGAAATCTTGAAGGAAGGTGTGGAGGAAGCTAAGCAGGAAAGTGAAACTGAGCAAGCCAAGGAACTGCAAAAAGGCACGATGGAAACATACCAACCAAAAGCACCATTTCCTCAGAGGTTAGGAGGAGGTGAAAAAGGGAAAACCTATTCAAGGTTTTTAGAGACATTTAAGTCTCTCCATATCAATATTCCCTTTCTTGAGATTCTCCATCAAATGCCTACACACATCACGTATTTAAAGGAATTGTTGAGCAAGAAAAGAGTTTTGAAGGGAGGACAAATGGTAACAATGAACAAAGAATGCAGTGCCCTCATCAAGAAGGACACAGTCTCTAAGAAAACAGACCCAGGAAGCTTTCATATTCCTTGCATCATAGGAGAAACAAAAATTGACAGAGGATTCTGTGATCTAGGAGCTAGCATAAATGTGATGCCTCTAACTCTTATGAAGAGGCTACAACTGAATGAGGTGAGATCCACTGATGTAATCATACAACTGGCTGACAAAACTCAGAAGCAAGCTGAAGGGGTAGTTGAGAATGTGCTGGTGAAAGTGGGAGATTATTACTTCCCCACAGACTTTGTCATTTTGGACATGGAGGAAAGCTACCTACACCCTATCATTCTGGGAAGGCCATTTCTAGCCACTGCTAGAGCACTCATAGATGTAGAACAAGGAGAGCTAATTTTGAGAATACATGATGAACAGCTCATTTTCAATGTTTTCAAACCTGCATCTGAGCCTGAACCAGAACATGAAAAGCCTAAGGATGAGAGTAGCCATCTGTGTCTGGAGGAAAGCAATCCGGCAGCTGAAACTCTGAAACAGTCCTTGGAAAGCAAACAAGAATTGCAAGAGTTAAAGCCACAAGAATCAATAGAAACAGATCAGAAGGATCCTCCCGGCATAAGGGTCAATGAAGAAAGCTTCAAGAGAAAGGGAAGCATTGTAAAGAAATTGCCAAGAGGGTGGAGAAACAAGAAAATTCCCACTGAAGGTTTCTCTCCGGGAGATAAAGTGATATCAAGTCATTATCTGCCAATCCCACCTGACCTCAAAACCATTCCTTCCTAGCTCCCTCAAGTATTCACAATCAGGAAAGTTCTTTCTATGGAACATTTAGAGGTCATGAAGGAATCAAGTGGGGACGTTTGCATAGTGAGAGGAGAAAACGTCAAGCACTACAATCCACCCTAACAAGGGACAACCGTCAAGCTAGTGACGTTAAAGAAGCGCTTCATGGGAGGCAACCCATGTTTTTAATATCCTTACTCTTTTTTTTTGTTTTGTTTTGCATCTAATAAAGCATGGTTTCTTATGCATGAACTTGAATCCTCAGGACAACTGCTGAAAGAGTGCACTAAACATTGCATATAAAATACAATTTGTCTCTAAGTTTGGTGTGCCTGAAGGCACCCCAAACTTTATTCAAAATGCATTCAATTTTTCATGCAAAGAGCACAACCAAACATTAAGTTTGGTGTTCCTCCGTGAACACGGTTCATGAAAAGCAAGAAGTTCCTCTGGATTTCGAAATTCATGACAAGTAGACCATTCGCATGTTTTTGGTTTCAATTACTTAGGGTAGTAAATTTGTTTAGAATCAAAGAGCCAAAGTGACTATGATTTATTAGAATTATGCACATTCATTAAGGACAACCAATATGGATTTCATGTCATCAGGAGACTTTACCAAACACTAAGTTTGGTGTCCAATAATAAGTGTACATACATACAAAAGTCACGGCTATAAGCTCATGAAGTCAATCATTGATTTACATGTGCAAGTACTATTCATCATTCACATGGACCGAAAAATGATAGCAAACTTGTTTGTTTGTGCAGGTACAAAAGAAAAGACAAAAATGGAGGAAAAAGACAAAGGGAGGTACGGTGCTTGGTCAAAAAGAAAAGTTCACAAGTCTTTGAAACTAACACATGGGAAAAGGAAGTTCTGCAAGAAAAGATAGCTACATGTACAACTTAATGCACCCAGAATACTTCCAAGAAAATGAAAAGCAATTCGTCCTTCTCCCTAATTCACATATTTACCATCAAGCCACCCTTCACAAACCACCCTAGCCGTCCATTTTTCACTTATGGGCACTATAAAGAACCACTTGGGGAACGAGTTCCACACCACCAATTCTCCTTCATGCACATTTTCCTTCATCATAGCATAACTATCTCTTGCCGAAAACAACCTCACCACATTTCCAACAACACTTCTTGTTTCACCTTGTCAACTTTAGCTTGTAACTTACCAAAACCAAAGAACCAATGGCAGCCTCATCTAGCCACAAAAGAAGAAAAGACAAGCAACCAATGGAGGAGAGCAGGGAATTCGATGCAAGGAGATACAAATCAGTTTTCCATGAGATTCAAGCCGAATGGATGAGACCAAAAAGGGTACTAGCTGAGGTTCCCTTTGACCTTGAAAAGGATGAGTTCCCAGGTGTTTGGGAGAAGATCAAAAGAGGAAGTGGGAGCTCCTGACTAAGCCAATCACTAAAATCAACATCAACTTGGTGAAGGAGTTCTATGCAAATGCAGTGAGGGAAGACTCAACCAAGAAACCCACATACAAAAGCTATGTGAGAGGGGTGGAAGTTGACTTCAGCCCCAAGGCAATCATGAAAACTCTTGGCCTGAAAAACATACATTTCAGCCAAGCAAGTTATGAGGAAAGGATGATAGGAGAACCTGACTATACAACTATTGCTGAAGACCTTTGTGCCATCAGAGCTGAATGGGTGAGAAAAACAAGAGGGGCTCCAAGAGTTTTGAGAAGGGGAGACCTAACACCGGAAGCTAAAGGGTGGTATGCAATAGTTAGGAGATCCATCCTACCCACTGCAAACTCTTCAGAAATAGTCCCTAAAAGAGCCATCTTGCTACATTGCATTATGGTGGGAGGGGAAATCAAAGTTCATAAACTCATTGCTGAACAGATACAAGAGTTTAGTGAGAAAAGTGACCCTGAATCCTGGCTCCACTTCCCTAGCACCATCATTAGACTATGCATCGATGCCTAAGTACCACTTGAAGATGAAAGACCTAATTGGCTATATCCTGGATTGGCCATAACTGCGTATAGAATGACTCTTGGCCCAACTCCTCCAAGACATACAAAAAGAAGAAATGAAGAAGGGCAACAAGCGGAAGAAGAGCAAGAAGCTGAACAAGAAGGACAGGAAGGAGAAGACAGAGAAGAAGAGCAAGAAGAGCAAGCAATTCCAGAAAGAAGACAACGAACTCCTAGAGACCCCATGGATATGAGCAGAATGCAGGAAATCATGGAAGGAATGTCTCAACAATACATGAGGTCTCAGGAGAGACAAGAGGACTTTCACCTAAAAATGATGGATATGCAAAGGAACTTTGAATCAAGATTCTTGGATCTGCAAAGGGAACAGAATTTACATTTACAGGAATCCTTCAGCCACATATGCCAACACCAAGATGCCAATGTCTTGGCAATCAAGGAAGCCACCACTTTACAGAATGCAAGATACTCAGTCCAAGCTGATTACAACATCAGTTCGCAAATGAAGCTTAACTACATAGGGGAACATCTACACAAGATGGACCCAGCATTCCTAGCTTTTGATGAGTATTTCAAAGGGAGGAAAGAAGGAGAAATAAACAAGGCAATGATCCTTGAAAAAGAAGTGGAAGAAACAATGAAAAAGGCTGGATTCTGGAAAAAGCTCATAAGAAAAGACAAAGGAAGCACAAGTAGTCAAAAAGAGGCAGGAAGCAAGAAGAAGCAGGATCCCAAGAATTAAGAAGAACCAAGCAATAAATAAGAGGTGGTCTCGTTCCTTAATAATCAAATGATAATTGGTGAATTGTCTTTATGAGCTTTCTTTCATCACAAGTCATTTAAGTGTTATGTGGAGTTTTTTTTTTAGTATGAGTGTCTGTTTATTGCTTTGAATAAAGTGAATGCCTAGATGTTTGGATATAACTTCACCTTCTTAAACAAGTGCTTGCCATGCTTGTTCTGTTTCCAAAAATAAAAGAAAAGTTTGAACAAAAGTAACTTGGCTAAATTAGTGACAAATCAAGTAGAATTAAGTGGTGGTATGCATGCTTGATTGTTTAAGTCAGATCACTGGAAATAGAGTGTAGAATTATCATTTTTTTGTATAGAAATTGAAAACTGTCTATGGATCTTGATGAATAAATGTCTTTGGCCATGAAAAAGAAAGAAAAAGAAGAAGAAAAAGCCACTGAAAAAGGGCAACCAAAAAGCAAAAAAATTGAGAAAATAAGCTAGGCACCAATGGTTTGAACTTCTGAGACAAATGCCTGTGGTGTTTATGTATTAAGGATATGCTTGGATGAATAGGTTCTGAGGAGTGTTTCAACACTTGGTAACTTGGGTTAACTAACCCGGGATTATCAACCAAAAGTCCATTATCAAGAGCAACCTAAATACAAAACATTTAGTCACACAAAGAGGTGCTGGGCACCAATGTCTCAAGAAGAAATGTGAACCAAAATGCCTAAAGTGGATATGTGTAGTGCACTGATAAGAAAAAGAAAATGCCAAAGGCTTGTGCAACACATGACACTAAGCAAACAAGGAGCAAAGAAGCTCTAAGAAAAAGAAAAGAAAAACAAAGAAGAGAAAAGTGCCAAGGACATAAGAATAACAAGAGGCCATAGCAGTGTTTGATGGATGCAATGAAAAAGTGATAATTCTACCTGATAAGTATGAAAAAGTGATGCTGCAACTTTCTGCATAAAACCCTTCTGATGAACTTCAAATGCTTGCTAATATAGCCAATGTAATTGCTTTCTGTTTCATACTTTCTTCTCAAATAACTCAGGACTTGCTTAGGGACAAGCAAGTATTAAGTTTGGTGTTGTGATGCCAAGGCATCTTAGGCTAGTTTCACTAGCATTTTTCTGTTAGTTTTAGTTGTTTTATGCATTTTCTTGAGCTTAAAGTAACCAAGAATGGTTAAATGAATAACAAAGCAATGAACCATCCAAACAGTATGATTTTAATGCAAATTCCATGAGTTTTAGTTATATTACTTGAATGCTATGAATGGAAGATTTCTCATGAAATTTTGCAAGACTTTGATGCAATTGTTTGGATGATTTCAGGGAAGAAGAGGCTAAGCAAGGAAGCAACAAAATCAATAAAGGAAGCTTGAATATCACATGTGGAGTTTAAGTTCCAGTTTAAGCCTAAACTGGAGCTTAAACGCCAGAATCAGGAAGGCTAAGAAATGCTGGAATTGAAGTTTAACCTCCAGTTTAACCTTAAACTGGAGGTTAAACGCCAGAAGTGAGAAGGACACCAAGGAGGGCAGTTCCACGTTTAACCTCCAGTTTAACCTTAAACTGGAGGTTAAACGCCAGAAAGGGGAAAGGCACCAGGGAGCCATTTCCACGTTTAAGCTCCAGTTTGACCTTAAACTGGAGCTTAAACGTGTTCGACCAAGTTTCTCCTCCAGGGTTGCTTTCTCCATTTCCACGTTTAAGCTCCAGTTTAACCTTAAACTGGAGCTTAAACGTGTTCGACACCTCCAGGGCTACCTTCTAAGCTTCCACGTTTAAGCTCCAGTTTAACCTTAAACTGGAGCTTAAACGTGTTCGACCTCCAGGGCTACCTTTCTCAGCTTCCACGTTTAAGCTCCAGTTTAACCTTAAACTGGAGCTTAAACGTGTTCGACCTCCAGGATGCCTTCTTCCATTTCCACGTTTAAGCTCCAGTTTAACCTTAAACTGGAGCTTAAACGTGTTCGACCTCCAGGGCTGCCTTTTCTATTTCCACGTTTAAGCTTCAGTTTAACCTTAAACTGAAGCTTAAACGTGTTCGACTATATTACCCTCCAGGGCTGCCTTCTTCCATTTCCACGTTTAAGCTTCAGTTTAACCTTAAACTGAAGCTTAAACATGCTTCCACAAAAGGCATCACTGGAAGTGTCTGGCGTTTAAGCTGCAGTTTAAGCTTAAACTGCAACTTAAACGCCACTCTTGGAAAAGGTTTCTGGGCCAAAAATATTGCGGTTTAAGTTAGTATTTGAGCACAAACATTAACTTAAACTTACTCTGGTATGAAACCCAATTGAATATCATGATTTATGGGATTGGGCCTGAAGGATTGATGAGTCTGAAATTTCAATTTATTGAGTCATGTGTCATTATTTGATTATCACTAAGTTGGCTCAATGAATGTTACAGAATTTGGATCAACAGCCTCATCAAGATTATGGATCATAAACCCAAGGCAAAAGGAAAGCAGGG
Source organism: Arachis hypogaea (assembly GCF_003086295.3). Taxonomy (NCBI): domain Eukaryota; kingdom Viridiplantae; phylum Streptophyta; class Magnoliopsida; order Fabales; family Fabaceae; genus Arachis; species Arachis hypogaea. The sequence goes on from NC_092053.1 coordinate 63,152,432, forward strand.
AGAAGCCTCAAAGCCCAAGAAACACAACAGAAGCTCAATATAGAAAGTGTATAAATAGGATAGAATTTAAGTTAGAGAGGGCACTGGAACTTTTACCTTTTCATTTAGCTAGTTTTTATATCTTTGTAGTTGAATTCAGAGCTATGACTCACTAAACCCCTTTCATTGGGTTAGGGAGCTCTATTGTAATTCAATGAATCAATAATAGTTTATCTTCTTCTTCAATCTTTTCTCTTGAATTTTGTTAGAAAGCTTCTCGATCTAATTCCATTGGGTAGTTGTCTTGGGAAAGAAACTACCCATAATTGGAATCCTTCGGAACCTTGGGAAAGGAATGGAGGATTCATGCTAGAGAAGCTTTCTCACAGTGAATTGGATTGGGGTTTGGATGGATATTGTGACATGTAATCCTACCAAATTGTGGTTCATGAAACTGTGTGGTATAATCAGTGATCGAGCATCATCTCTTCTTATGAACATTTAAACCAAGGGATTGGGAATTTGTTTGTTTTTAGAGAGAATTGGTGAGCCAAGGGATTGGGATCCAATCATATAAGATTGCCAAGCAAAATTCAATGAACGCATTGGTTGAGGAAGAGATAAACATGTTTTGATTCGGAGATCTCAATATCTCCTAACACCCAATGAATTCCCCATTTCTGATTTCCACTTTCTCTTTACATTCTGCAACTCAATTCATGCAATCACCCCCATTCCCTTTTAATTTCAGCAATTTAGCTTCTGCTCTTTAATTCATGCAATTTAAGATTCCGCCATTTCAATTTCTTGTCATTTACTTTTCCCGCCAATTTTACATTCCGCAATTCTCATCTAAATCTTGATTCCGCTCAACTAGAACACACTTCTAATCCGAATTGCTCACTCAACCAATCCTTGTGGGATTCGACCTCACTCTATTGTGAGTTTTTACTTGACGATAACCGGTGCACTTGCCGGAAGGAATTTTGCCGATCGTGCAATTTCCTAAATCGTAGCATAACTAGTTTATGCGCATCACCCACACTACTATAAATACACTGGAACACCCAGGTATAACTCATACTCTGATTCTACTAAAAAACCTGTTTAATACCCATGCTAACTTAAGCATCGGAGTCTCTTGTAGGTACCCCCCACCCTCCAGTGACTAAGGATCAGCAATGCAGCCAGTCCAACAAGTCGGACACGACAGCTCCGGCCGCCACCCAACCGGACCCGTCATCTCCGACCAGTACAGAAGATCTCATCCGAGATCGACCTACAGTTTTAGGTAACCCTCGGAACAGTAATCCTCTTTCTTGGACCCTTGTCAGGTCTCTTTCAGGGATTACTTTTATAACTTGTTTGTTGTAGGAGACCGACTTCGTCATGTCGGTCTTTTCTAAGTTATTTTGTAATCCTCTTTCTTGGACCCTTGTCAGGTCTCTTTCAGGGATTACTTCTATAACTTTATGTTTTGGGCCGACTTTGTCATGTCGGGCCCTTCTAAGTTATTTTTGTAATCCTCTTTCTTGGACCTTGTTCAGGACTCTTTCAGGGATTACATCTATAACTTTATGTTTTCGGCCGACTTTGTCATGTCGGGCCCTTCTAAGTTTAAGTAATCCTCTTTAATAGGGTTGGCCAGACCTCTTTCCAGGGTTTACTTATAACTTGGGTTGACTTGGTCCGACTTCTTAACGTCGGCCAGTCTTTTAAGTTATTATTTAGCAATCCGTAAGACCTCGTCAGGTTCTTTTTCCGGATCACTTTCGATAACTTCTTGCATTATTATGCTTTCATCTTTTCCGATTTGTATAAGGTGGTTTCTATCTTTATTTGGTCGACCTTTAGATGAATCGCGCTTTCATCTCTATTGGTCTTTATCGTGATCGTGCTGTGAATCTGTTTTTCACTTTCTGCCGATTTGTTGCTTTATAATTGGACGATGAATGCTTTAGATTAATGCGTCTTGAGAATTTGTAGAATATCTAAAATATATTTCATTCAAAGGAAAAGTGCAAATATATACATGTGGGAGTTTTTCATCCCTGTAAGTCGGATAGTTTGTAGGTCTTAGCTTGGTACCTCATTAAAAAGCCTTTTCAGGAAAAAGAGTGTACCTTATACCAAGATCCTTTATCATTCCTAACTATAGTACCTTCTTAGGTTGCAGGCGTGCCACGATCTGGGAAGCTCTCGTCCATCGAGTTCGGACAGTCTGTAGTAGCCCTTCCCAAGTACTTCTATGACTCGGTAGGTTCCTTTCCAGTTTGCTGTCATCTTTCCTTCTCCGAGTTGTTCCGATGTTATTTCAAATTAGAGTGAGGTCATTTTCCGAGAAACCTCGCGGCACTACTTTTTGATTATATCTCAAAGCCATTCGACGTTTTAGTGCTTCTTCCCTGATCCGAGCTCTTTTCTGGACTTCCGAGAGTAGGTCGAGTTCTTCCCTTTGCAATTGGGAGTTGGCTTCTTCATTGTAGTGTACTACTCTAGGCGACCCTTCCTCAATTTCTACCGGGATCATTGCCTCCACTCCGTATGCTAGTCGGAAGGTTGATTCCTGATGTGGGGAAAACTTGTCTCTCAACAAATCTTCCTTCGGCAAGTGTACCGAAGTTGTCGTCAAGTAAGAACTCACAATAGAGTGAGGTCGAATCCCACAGGGATTGATTGATCAAGCAACTTTAATTAGAAGAATGTTCTAGTTGAGCGAGTCCAGAATTTGGGTTGAGAGTTGCAAAAAATAAAATGGCGGGAATGTAAATAACAGAAAAGTAAATGCTAGAATTAAAGGACTGGAAGTAAATGACTGAAAATAAATTGCAGAATTGTAAATGGGAATGGGGGATTTGCTCATAAAAGTAAATCGCAGAAATTAAAGAGAATGGGTAAGATTAGAGATGGGGAGTTCATTGGGCTTAGGAGATGTTGCAATTCTCCGGATCAAGTTTATTTTCATCTCTTCCTCAATCAATGCACTCATTGATCTCCTTGGCAATCTTAAGTGATTGAATTGCAATTCCTTGCAATTCAATCTCTCAAATCTTGATCAATAGCCAATTCCTTGGTCAATTGCTCATGAGAAGAGATGAAGTATGGTCACTGATTATACCACATGCATTTCCCAAACCAAGTATTGAGAGGGTTACAGTCACATACCCATCCAAACCCAATTTAGTCCAGCATGAGAAAGCATTTCTAGCTTGATCTCTTCATTCCTCTTCCAAGGTTCAAAAGAGATCCAAGTTTGAATAGCTTCTCTTCCAAGATAACTACTCAATTGGATGAAGATCGAAAGCTTTCAAGTAAAATCAAGAGGAAAGATAGAAGAAGAACAATGAAGATTAGTATTGATCCATCAAATTACAACAGAGCTCCCTAATCCAATGAAAGGGGTTTAGTTGTTCATAGCTCTTGAAGATGAAAACAAAGATGGAGAATACATCAGAAAACTAGAAATTGCAAAGAAAGTAAAATACAGAGAGTGGTTCTTCAGCCTCCAGATCTCCTTTACAATTCAAAGCTACTCCTATATATACTACTCTTCTCAGCTTCTAGTTCACTCTTCAAGTCTTGGGCCTTTGGATCTTGAGTTTGAAGCAGTTCCTTTCTTTATTTGGGCTTGGCTTTACTTGCAGAGAGAAAGTGTGGAGTGGGCAGAGACTTAAGCTCAGGGCGTAAGGAGTGTTAATCATTTAGTGAAAGTCCAAGTTCGGGAACGTTAGTGACACTTAACATTGTCACTAACGTTCCAATGCACCCCTTTTGCCTCACGTTAAAACCCACGTTAACTAGTTTAACGTGGCTTTTAACGTTGCGTTGTCAACCTTCGAGAACGTTAGTGACACTCAACATTGTCACTAACGTTCCAGTGTGCCCCTTCTTGCTTCACGTTAAAGCTCACGTTAACTAGGTTAACGTGGCTTCTAACGTGGCCTTTGCCATCCTTCGAGAATGTTAGTGACATTCAACATTGTCACTAACGTTCCAATGTGCCCCTAGGTCTCACGTTGGAGTCCACGTTAACTAGGTTAACGTGGCTTCTAACGTGGCCATCTTTTAGCCATCCCAACGTTAGTGACAATGTTGAGTGTCACTAACGTTGGCTCATCCTTCATTTCTCATCGTTAGCTTCCACTTTAACCAAGTTAACGTGGAAGTTAACGTGACTCTTGGGGGTTGTGTGGTTGCTTCAACGTTAGTGACAATGTTGAGTGTCACTAACGTTGTCGACAACTCTTCATCCTCTACGTTAGTTCCCACGTTAACCAAGTTAACGTGGGAGTTAACGTGGTACTTTGCACCATAGGCCAATGTTAGTGACAATGTTGAGTGTCACTAACGTTGGCTTCTCTTCCCCCCTTTAACGTTAGAGGCCACGTTAACTAGTTAACGTGGCTTCTAACGTGGCCACTTATGAGTAATTGCCAACGTTAGTGACAATGTTGAGTGTCACTAACGTTGGCTCAACTTCTCTTCTCCACGTTAGAGTTCATGTTAACTTGGTTAACGTGACTCTCTAACGTGGGCATTGATGGCTTTTTTTTGAGAGTGTTATTGGCAATCTATTTTCTCATTAATCTTGCAAGTTACCTCCCCTTTTCTTGCTTCTTTTTGGTCCTGAAATCAAGCAACAAAGTGCATCAAAGCTCTAGTCCAAGTCATGAGTAATGCAACATAATATTTGTCACTAAACTTATGCAAAATCCTCATGAAATCATGTAAAATGCACAATGTATGCTTGAGTCAAGGCATAAGTGAATATTTACCCAAAACTAGCTTATTTCCTAAAGAAATGCATGAAACTAACCTAAAAACAGTAAAGAAAAGGTCAGTGAAACTGGCCAAGATGCCCTGGCATCACAACACCAAACTGAAAGCTTGCTTGTCCCTAAGTAAGTACTGGAACAAGAGAATGATGAATGGAATATCCAGAGGAATGAGTCATCCTTGTGGAAGTCATATTACTGATTTTATGGTGGTTTCATGCATAGCAACTTAGGTTCATTCCATTACTGGCTTTCAGACCTTTATTCTGTCCTAAAACACCCACTTTGTTCATATCCCATGAGAGTTTTATTCATTGATCCTTTTATTGTTATTACAAGGGTTGTTTGTGTTATTTAGGCTAGGTGCTCTGTAAGGGGGCAACTCTTTAAGATAAGTTTTCAGTCAACACTCCCGAACCAGTTGGTTCAAGGTGCTAGGTGTTGAGACACCCCTAAGGACTTACTCCCTCAAGCCTATCCCCCATACATACACACTACAGGCATTTAGTTTATTTGTTTTCTTTTCTTGAGACCTTGGTGTCCAGCACCTCTTTGGGTTACTAAGTGTTCTGTAGTGAAGGTTACTCTTGATAGTGGACTTTCAGCTGATAATCCCGAGTTATTTAACCCAAGTTACCAAGTGATAAGGCACCCCTAAGAGCTTATTCATCCAAGTAGATCCCTCACACAAGAGCACCACAGACACTTGCCTCAAGCTTAAAACCATTGATGCCTAGCCTTATTGCTTACTCTTTTTCTTTTCTTTTTTTTTTTTTCATTTCCATTATTCTTTCCCTTTTCTCTTATTAGGATCTTGTCATATGTCAGTCTCATGGGTATATCCAAAGTCAAGTATTCAGGATAGATAGTTGTCCTCCTAACCTTGTGGTTGAACCAACTTAGCTAACTTATGACTACCCCAAAGATTCATGAATGCACTTCCACAATATGAACTCCACTCCGGTCTTTTAAAAACATAATCCTTCTCTTCTTCAATTTGATTTAAAAAGGGACAAGCTTACAAGAAAGGGAAGTAATGATGCAGTGACATAAAGACCAGTGCACATAGACTCTCTTCAATGCCAAAAACTAAAAATAACATGATTTGAAAAAGGTTTAAACATAACATGGAAGCAAGTTCTATTTCATACAAGATCTTCCTTATTTAAAACACAGAGAAAGATGGAACAAAGAAGGAACTCCACCACCTTTTACTGTTGTGGGTGTCCACGCTTTTTTCCTTGCTTGTCCTCCTTGTTTCCTCTTGCATTTCCTCGCATCCGTGCCAATCTTGCTTGCTTCCAATCCTCAAGTGCCTTCCTCACTGACTCATGACTCTCTTCCACCCTTTGTCTTTCCTTTCGTGCTAATTCATCCTTCATTTCATCATACTTGGCTATTCCTGGATGCAATATTGGCAGCTGTCCCACTAAGTAGCCGAGCCTGGCTTGAGTATTTATCTGATGTCCTGTTTGACTCATGTAAACTCCTTTTGTGAATGCCCTTTGCTCGTCCAATAGTTCTGCCTGTTCTATTTGTCTTCGATGCATCTCATGTATGTGTGCCCCTTGATGTGCTTGGATGTTGATTAGCCTCTGGGTGGATTCTTGTTGCTCGTTTTGCCTTTGTTCCATCCTGTTGAATGCTTCTCCCCATTGTTGTCCTTGGCTTAGTTGATGTTCCATTATTTGCCTTTGCCACTCATCTTGCTGCCCCATCATCTGTAGTTGAAGCTCTTTCTGTGCTCCTTGGCTTTCCAAATATGTCTAGATAAGCCATCAATGGCTTCCTGTAATTGGTGCATGTCCAAGGTCTGTGGTGCTTGTCCCTCTAAGACTTGTCCTTCAACTACTTGAGGAGTTGTCCTCTTTCTTTGCTTCCGTTGAGGCAGGGAGAGTGCTGCAGCATTCATCCTTCGGACTGTTATTGGAATGCCTTCCTTTATCCAAACAGGGTCTTCATCTTCAAAAACCACTCTAGCTTTCTTGCATATTCGGTAAATGGTGCTGGGGTAACCTAATGTTCCTCTTGAGTCGCTTTTCTCTGCCATTTTTCTAATTCCTTGAGCTATGATCTCATGAACTTTGATTTCTCCTCCCTTGAGTATACAATGCAACATTGTTGCTCTCTCGAGATTCACCTCCGAGTTGTTTGCAGCTGGGAGAATAGACCTCCTTACTAGCTCGAACCACCCCTTAGCTTCAGGAGTGAGATCTGTTCTCTTAATGAACTTTGGTTTATTTCCTGCACCCCTTTCCCAGTCAGCTCCTGGTACACAAAGGTCTAGTAAAAGCTGGTCATAATTGGGGTTGTTGTCCAATCTTGAGTGGTAACTTTCTTCTTCAAATGGTATAGACCATAGCTTCAATGCCCTCATTACACTCATGGGACCAAAATCCACCATTGTTCCTCTCACAAAGCTTGTATATGACTCATCTTTCTTATCATACCTGACTGCATTTGCATAAAATTCTCTTACGAGATTTGCATTCACCTTAGTGACCGGGTCAGTGAGGAGCTCCCATCTTCTCCTTTCTACCTTCTCTGTGATTTCGGGGCATTCAGTCTTCTTAACTTGAAATCCCAGCTCATAAATGATTTCCTTATCAACCATCCACCCGTATTGCAATGCATGATGCAAGCTTCTAAATCTCTTCTCATCATATGGGTGTTCTTCCATGGGTTCCTTCCCCTCCCTTCTCTTAGAACTTGAAGATGCCATGAATGATAATTTAATATGTGAAGGTGGTAAGGTTGTGGAGACTTTTGGTTGTTTAGGGTTTTATGGCAATGAGGAGAGTGAGGGGAGGAATGTTTATAATTGGATAGGGCGTGTATTGTACCGAAATGAAGAGTGGTGAAGGTGTGTGATGACAATGAAGGGTGGTATGGACAAGGGTTGTTTATATAGAGAAGTTGTGAGAGAATGGAGGGTGTAGATTGATGAAGTGGTCACTTGATGGACGGTTGGGGTTATGCATGGCTAGAAGACAAGGATCATCACTTTATGATGGGGATTGCTCGGTCTTCTAAGGGTCCCTTTTTTCAATGTTGCATGGCAACATTTTCCAACGTATTCCCTCTTTAGAACAAGTGTGTAACCCTTCTTCTTTAAGTGGCGAAATCTCCCCCATTTAATTGTCCAATCAATCCCTTTTTATGCTTCTTTTCCTTTCCTATAAAGATTTGAAATAAGGAAATTAATATAAAAAAAATCAAGACTCTAAGGCTAGAATAAAATGAAAGAAAGGATTTGATTGTTAGTTTATGAATTCCAACTAACTAACTAACTATTGGTGGGTCCTTATATGCATTTTGGTGGCACAATGGGGTGACACCAAACTTAGTTTGAAGCAATGTGATGAAAAGTTTTGTTCAAAGCTTCCAAGACTAGCATGCATCTTGGTTTGCTTTGAACACCAAACTTGTTCTTCACTATATACTGCATGATAAAGACTTCACCAAGTGTTTGTCAAGTTTGGGTTGAAATCATAAAGATTGACTTATTCATTATCATCTGAAAGCATATAAAACATGGGTTGCCTCCCATGAAGCGCTTCTTTAGCGTCACTAGCTTAACGTTTTTCTTTCATCACGGTGGTTGGTAGTGCTTAAAGTCCTCCCCTCTTGCTGTGGACTTGTATCCATTGGTTGGATCAATGATCTCCACATGTTCCAGGGAAAGAACTCTATTGATAGTGAAGACCTTAGGTAATTGAGATGACATAGTAGGGAGATTAGGGGGAATATCTGTGAAGTAAGCTGAGACAACTCTATCTCCTGGAGAGAAGTCTTCCGTAGGGATCTTCTTGTTCCTCCATCTCCTTGGTACCTTCTTCTTTGTTTCTTTTGAGGTTGCCTTCCCCTTGGTGACCTCTTTTCTCCAAGGAGTTGTGATGCTGTCTTCACCTGCCTCTAGAGGTTTGGGTTCCTCCAACTTTTTCTTGAGCTGTGGCAATTGCTGTTTTCCTTGTTTGTCAGTTAAGGGGGTCTCAGAACGAACTGGCTGTGCTTCAATGCTTGTTTCCTCCTTCAGTGTCTCATTATCATTTGTGCTTAGTTCCTTGTCCTCTTGATCTGTTTCTTGTGAGAGTTTGAAAACATTGAAGCTGAGTCGTTCATCATGGATTCTCAATATTAGCTCCCTTTCTCTACATCGATAAGTTCTCTGGCCATAGCTAGAAAAGGTCTTCCCAATATGATTGGGTGAGTGTGACTTTCTTCCATGTCTAGAATGACAAAGTCTGTTGGGAGAAAGTACTTTCCAACCTTTAGCAACACATTTTCCACCACTCCTATTGCTTGCTTTTGAGTTTTGTCAGCCAGTCTGATAATGACATCTATGGGCATTATCTCATTGATCTGCAGCCTCTTCACCAGGGATAAGGGCAGTAAGGTGATGCTGGCCCCTAAATCGCATAGTGCTCTGTCGAACATATTTTGACCTATGGCACAAGGGATATGAAAACTTCCTGGGTCTCTTCTTTTTGTAGGCAACTCAGGTTGAATAAGGGCACTACATTCCTTGTTCATCACTATAGTCTGCCCTCCCTTGAGTGAGCTTTTCCTGGGAAGAAGTTCCTTCATATACTTGATGAATGCAGACATTTGTTGAATTGCCTTGATGAATGGTATGTTCACATGCAGAGATGCAAACAAGTCTAGGAACCTTGAGTATATTCTTTTTCCCACAGCACCATTGAGCAGTTGAGGGAATGGTGCATAGAGCTTCAGCAGCTCTTGTTGTGAGATTTCTTGTTCTTTGTGATCTCTATCCTCCTCCTTTGTTGAGTTGTCTTCAGGTTGTTTGCACATTTTGCCTTGCTTGTCTTCAATCTCTTGATCACTTGTAGTGACCATTTTGCAATCTTCCCATCTTACTTTCTTTGCTTCTCCCTTGGTGTTTTTCTCAGTGTCACTTGGGAAGCTATCAGTAGGTTTGGGAATCTTCTCAGCTAAATATCCCACCTGGAATTCCATCTTCCTAATGGTTTCTCCCTGGTTCTTAATATTGGCTCGCACCTTCTCTTTGAACACCTTATTTTCTTGAATCTCTTGGCATATTCCTTCAAGTAAGGCTTCAATCTTAGAGAGCTTGTCATCAATTGATAAGTATGTGGAGAAGTGTTGTTGTGGGGGTGTTGAGATGTCCTCTGGGTGAATTGTTGGTGAGCTGCATTGTTGTTGGAGTTGTAACGTCTCTGGTCTTGGTTTTGATCTTGCTCACTTCCCCACCCAAAGTTCGGGTGATTTCTCCATCCAGGGTTGTAAGTCTTGGAGTATGGATCATAGTTTTTCCTTGGTGAATTCCCAATGTAGTTGGCTTGCTCCTGACTCCCTTCTGCTTCTTGTGTTGTTGATGAAGTGGAGATTGCTGCTACTTGGTTCATCTCCATCTTCTTGGTGAGGTCAGCCAGCTGCTGGGTAATGAGCTTGTTTTGGGCCAACAGAGCGTCTACATTGTTTAGCTCCATCACTCCTCTTGTGTTCCCTCTTTCGGAAGCATAGAAGTAGTCGTTTTCTGCTACTGTTTCGATAACATCTATGGCTTCCTCAATGGTCTTCTTCTTGTTCAAGGACCCTCCAGATGAATGGTCTACTGCCTTCTTTGACTCATAAGAGAGCCCTTCATAGAAAATGTGCAGCTGGATCCATTCGTTGAACATGTCAGGTGGACACCTCCTTGTTAAGTCTTTGAACCTCTCCCATGCTTCATACAGAGTCTCACCATCCTGTTGCCTGAAGGTTTGAACTTCAGCTCTCAGCCTATTGATTCGTTGAGGAGGGTAGAATCTTGCTAAGAATTTGTTCACCACATCCTCCCAAGTTGTCAAACTCTCCCTTGGGAAGGATTCTAGCCACTTGGCTGCCTTGTCTCTAAGTGAGAAGGGAAATAAGAGCAATCTATAGGCGTTAGGATGAACACCATTAGATTTCACTGTGTCATATATTCTCAGGAATGTGGTCAAATGTTGGTTGGGATCTTCTTGAACACCTCCTCCAAACGAACAGTTGTTCTGAACAAGGGTGATGAGCTGTGGTTTAAGTTCAAAGTTGTTGGCATGGATTGTTGGCTTTTGGATGCTACTTCCACAATTGCCTGGGTTTGGATTAATGTAAGAGCCCAAAACTCTTCTATCCTCCCCAGCATGATTTGCTCCACCTCCTCTGCCATGGTTGTGAGTCTCTTCTTCATGATGATTTTCCATGTTTTCTTCCATGTTTGGTTCAAAGTATTCCTCAAACTGTTCCTCCTCTTCTTCAGCACCAACTACACGTTTTCCTTTTGCCTCCCTCCTTAGTCTAAGGAAGGTTCTCTCTGGTTCAGAATTAAAGAAAGTTGAAGCCCCGCTTCTTCTCCCTGTCATACAACCAACAAGTACAAGCAGAGAAAATAGGTGCAGACAGTATTTGTGTCAGAATTGATGTTAGTTGTGGGTGATGCAATATATCAAACAGTTAGTGGGTTAGCAAACAGAATTGAAAATATCAAAGAAAAACAAAAGAGTAGATGGAGAAAGGAAGAAGTTTAGCTAAAACAAAAAGTAAATCACTCAAACAGAAAAATGAAATTCACAAAATAAAATGCTCAATCTAGTGATCTTCCAATCTAATCATTGTTGATGCACAATCAATCCCCGGCAACGGCGCCATAAACTTGATGCGGGGAAAACTTGTCTCTCAACAAATCTTCCTTCGGTAAGTGTACCGAAGTTGTCGTCAAGTAAAAACTCACAATAGAGTGAGGTCGAATCCCACAGGGATTGATTGATCAAGCAACTTTAATTAGAAGAATGTTCTAGTTGAGCGATTCCAGAATTTGGGTTGAGAGTTGCAGAAAATAAAATGGCGGGAATGTAAATAACAGAAAAGTAAATGCTAGAATTAAAGGACTGGAAGTAAATGACTGAAAATAAATTGCAGAATTGTAAATTGGAATGGGGGATTTGCTCATAAAAGTAAATCGCAGAAATTAAAGAGAATGGGTAAGATTAGAGATGGGGAGTTCATTGGGCTTAGGAGATGTTGCAATTCTCCGGATCAAGTTTATTTTCATCTCTTCCTCAATCAATGCACTCATTGATCTCCTTGGCAATCTTAAGTGATTGAATTGCAATTCCTTGCAATTCAATCTCTCAAATCTTGATCAATAGCCAATTCCTTGGTCAATTGCTCATGAGAAGAGATGAAGTATGGTCACTGATTATACCACATGCATTTCCCAAACCAAGTATTGAGAGGGTTACAGTCACATACCCATCCAAACCCAATTTGGTCCAGCATGAGAAAGCATTTCTAGCTTGATCTCTTCATTCCTCTTCCAAGGTTCAAAAGAGATCCAAGTTTGAATAGCTTCTCTTCCAAGATAACTACTGAATTGGATGAAGATCGAAAGCTTTCAAGTAAAATCAAGAGGAAAGATAGAAGAAGAACAATGAAGATTAGTATTGATCCATCAAATTACAACAGAGCTCCCTAACCCAATGAAAGGGATTTAGTTGTTCATAGCTCTTGAAGATGAAAACAAAGATGGAGAATACATCAGAAAACTAGAAATTGCAAAGAAAGTAAAATACAGAGAGTGGTTCTTCAGCCTCCAGATCTCCTTTACAATTCAAAGCTACTCCTATATATACTACTCTTCTCAGCTTCTAGTTCACTCTTCAAGTCTTGGGCCTTTGGATCTTGAGTTTGAAGCAGTTCTTTTCTTTAACATTAGTGACACTTAACATTGTCACTAACGTTCCAATGCACCCCTTTTGCCTCATGTTAAAACCCACGTTAACTAGGTTAACGTGGCTTTTAACGTTGCCTTGTCAACCTTCGAGAACGTTAGTGACACTCAACATTGTCACTAACGTTCCAGTGTGCCCCTTCTTGCTTCACGTTAAAGCTCACGTTAACTAGGTTAACGTGGCTTCTAACGTGGCCTTTGCCATCCTTCGAGAACGTTAGTGACATTCAACATTGTCACTAACGTTCCAATGTGCCCTTAGGTCTCACGTTGGAGTCCACGTTAACTAGGTTAACGTGGCTTCTAACGTGGCCATCTTTTAGCCATCCCAACGTTAGTGACAATGTTGAGTGTCACTAACGTTGGCTCATCCTTCATTTCTCATCGTTAGCTTCCACTTTAACCAAGTTAACGTGGAAGTTAACGTGACTCGTGGGGGTTGTGTGGTTGCTTCAACGTTAGTGACAATGTTGAGTGTCACTAACGTTGTCGACAACTCTTCATCCTCTACGTTAGTTCCCACGTTAACCAAGTTAACGTGAGAGTTAACGTGGTACTTTGCACCATAGGCCAACGTTAGTGATAATGTTGAGTGTCACTAACGTTGGCTTCTCTTCCCCCCTTTAACGTTAGATGCCACGTTAACTAGGTTAACGTGGCTTCTAACGTGGCCACTTATGAGTAATTGCCAACGTTAGTGACAATGTTGAGTGTCACTAACGTTGGCTCAACTTCTCTTCTCCACGTTAGAGTTCACGTTAACTTGGTTAACGTGACTCTCTAACGTGGGCATTGATGGCTTTTTTTTTGAGAGTGTTATTGGCAATCACTTTTCTCATTAATCTTGCAAGTTACCTCCCCTTTTCTTGCTTCTTTTTGGTCCTGAAATCAAGCAACAAAGTGCATCAAAGCTCTAGTCCAAGTCATGAGTAATGCAACATAATATTTGTCACTAAACTTATGCAAAATCCTCATGAAATCATGTAAAATGCACAATGTATGCTTGAGTCAAGGCATAAGTGAATATTTACCCAAAACTAGCTTATTTCCTAAAAAAATGCATGAAACTAACCTAAAAATATTAAAGAAAAGGTCAGTGAAACTGGCCAAGATGCCATGGCATCAATTCCTTTGTGGTAGAATGTGGCGTTGTCCGATATGCCCATAGAACTTGTGGGAGTTCCTCAGCCCAAGCTCCTTTTGCATCCTGTAATCTCCGTTTTAACCCGGCCAATATGACTTTGTTGGTAGCTTCAGCTTGTCCATTGGCTTGGGGATGTTCGATGGAGGTGAACTGGTGCTTTATGTTCAAATCGGCTGCTAATTTTCTGAAGCCTGCATCTGTGAATTGGGTGCCATTGTCTGTGGTGATAGAGTATGGGACCCCGAACCTTGTGACAATGTTTTTATATAGGAATTTTTGACTTCTTTGAGTAGTAGCATTAGCTAGGGGTTCTGCCTCAATCCACTTTGTAAAGTAGTCTATCCCTACTATGAGGAATTTAACTTGTCCCGATCCCTAAGGAAAGGATCCGAGAAGGTCGAGTCCCCATTTTGCAAATGGCCAAGGTGAGGTTACGCTGATGAGCTCTTCTGGCAGGGCGATGTGAAAGTTGGCATATTTCTGGCATGGTGGGCATGTCCTTACAAACTCTGTAGCTTCCTTTTGTAGAGTTGGCCAATAAAATCCCACCCGGAGTACTTTTTTGGTGAGAGCTTATGCTCCGAGATGATTACCACAAATGCCACTGTGTACTTCCTCTAAAACTTCCCTTGTGTTGGAGGTCGGCACACATTTTAATAGTGGTATTGAAATCCCTTTTTTATATAGGGTGTTGTTTATGATAGTGTAGTACTGAGCCTCCCGTTTTAACCTCTTTGCCTCCTTTTCATCTGTGGGGAGTGTTTCTATTTTGAGGTAGTTAATTATGGGGGTCATCCATTGATGACAAGTCATCTTAGCCTAGTTTCACTAGCCTTTTTCTTTTGTTTTCAACTGAATTATGCACTTTCTTGAGCCTTAAGCAAGCCAATTGGGTAGATTTTCATGTTTCCTTTGATTTAATCAACTATGTATGAATTAATGCAATTTCATGAGGTTTTATGGTATAATTGTCACATATTATGAAAGAATGAATATCTCATGATTTTGAGCATAGCTTTGATGTGTTTGGTTGATTAATGATAGGTGAAGAAAGCTTGGAGAAAGGTTGAAGCAAGAAGGAATGGTTAGGAGGAAGAGAGAACAAAAAGTTTGAGCAAAAGTTTGCTTCAAACTTTAGCTCAAACTTTTGGATTAATTGAAAATGAACCAGGAAGTAAAAAGCTGGAGCAAAAGTTAGCCTCAAACTTTTTGGCTAACTTTTGGCATCACAAAACACTCCCTAGATGAGCAAAAGTTTGCGCCAACGTTAGCCCCTAACTTTTTGGCTAACGTTGGCGCCATGAGTATGCAAGGGGAGGCCAATGTTGGAGCAAAAGTTAGACCCCTAACTTTTGCCCCAACGTTGGTATCAGCAAAGAAGGGTGGCTGATGTGAAAAGTTGGAGTAAAAGTTAGCCTCCAACTTTTACTCCAACTTTTACTCAAGCTTTCATGATTCCAACCCGGTTCAATTCGGTTCTTCTCCAAACTCCAAGAGCAATCAACCAAGGCCTTTATCAACCCAATTCCATCAAGAGCAAAGGCCCAATTGAAGGCTTGAAGACCATTTGAAGAAAGTGTATAAATAGCATAGGATTTAAGTTTTTCGGAGAGCTTTTCCTTGGAGTTTTTAGAAAGAGTTTTCGGAGAGCTTTTGGTATTGAGTGAATTTTAATTTCTAAGTCTCGGGGAAGGAAAATTGAATTCCCTTCCTCTTAGTTTTCTTGTTTTCAATTTCAATTACAATTGTCTTGGATCTTGGGTTGGAGAATTGAAGAAATTTTGTTTCAATCTCATCCTGAGACCTCTCTGCTTTATTTTACTGCATAATTGAATTCAGTTTCGGTTAATTACTTTTCATCTACTTTCTTTGCAATCTACATTTCCTTTGCAATTGTTCTTGTTGGATCTAGGAAGGCATTGAGATCTAGACTTGGTTTTCTAATCTCTTGGGTCCTGAGATACGGAATTCCCATTTCCCATTCCCTGTTTACTGTTTTCATGCTCATTTACAATTCTGTTTTAAGATCCGGTTCAATTCCATTCATCCTTTACTTCTCTGTTTGTTGCAATTTACTTTTCCTTGTTTAAATTCTGCAAATCCAATTCCCAATTCCCTTTACAATTCAAGCCATTTACATTTCTTGCACTTTAAGATTCTGCAATTTACATTTCTTGCGTTCTAAGTTTCTGCCATTTAATTTCTTGTTCTTTAAGATTCAGCACTTTAAATTTCAGTTCTCTTTAATTTCATGCCAATTACCCATTCCCCTTACTTTCTATGCAATTTAAATTCTGCAAATCACAAATCTCTCAACCAAATCTTGATTCGCTTGACTAAATCAACCACCAAACTAAAATTGCTCAATCCTTTAATCCCTGTGGGATCGACCTCACTCCCGTGAGTTATTATTACTTGATGCGACCCGGTGCACTTGCCGATTAGATTTGGGTGTTTTGGAGAAATTCGTTTTTCCACAAAAATATCCCATCAAGTTTTTGGCGCCGTTGCCGGGGATTGATTAGATTGACAATGACTAAGTGAGGTGGTGATCTAGATCTAGCATTTTTATTTTCTGTTTCTCTAATTTTTGACTGACACACTAACTGTTTGAATTTTTGCCTGAGCTAATTGAAACCTCACTTTAGCAATAGAGTGAAGTTTTCTTGGTTTATCTTGCTGAATATGATTCTCATAGCTTGATAAATAAACGAGAGAAGTGATTTTCGTTCATTAATCTCTCAAGTTTACCAACTGTTTGACACATGGTGTCAACTAATCCTCTGACTACATTCTGGCATGAGAATATCCAATTTTCATTTGGATTGTTTGTGATTGTGCAGGTCATGGAGGAAAGGAATCCTACAGCAAGAGGAGAAAAACTGAGGCATTATGATTTCCAGCCTCCATAATCAAAGAGCAAGATGTCAAGCTAGTGACAATAAAAGAGCGCTTGTTGGGAGGCAACCCAACCTGAGGTAGTTCTCTTTTCATATCTATTTCAATAAAAAGGTTAATTAGTTTTATCTATATTGCAAGAAGCTAAGTTTGGTGTTGCACACCAAAACAATCTAAGGGAGAATGAAGGATTCTAAGTTTGGTGTTCCACCAAAATCCCATCATAAAACACATTCTCACTCTCTGCATAATGCTAGCTTCAAGCATTTAGATAAACTAGTTAACTATTCTGCTGTTTCCTAGTTTTCAGTTTTATTACTTTTGAAAAAGAAAAAGGGTTTCACACATGGTTAATTCGATGCATGAGAACCATTGGCAAGGTACTAAGTTTGGTGTTCCCACACCAAAGTAAGTTCAAGGGCCCACAAATAAATCATGCATGCTAACCATTTTTCAAGTGCTTGGGGAACAAGCAATTTTCAATATCATTGCAGAGGTCCATACAAGCTTTTGGAAGGATTAAGCATCATCAACCAAAGAAATGAAAGAGGAATGTGTGGATCAGTGATGATGATGATGAGGAGTAGAGCAAGTAAACTCCAAAAGGTTGTATTGTTAAGTGATTATCTTACATCAAACACTGCTATGATTGAGAGTGGTTTTGTTTCCCTGATTTTCTGTCTGCATAGCATAGTTTTTCTGTAATTCAATAACTAAGATGCTTGACTATTCACAACACTACACTTTTCACACTTGTTTGCACTCAATATTTCAAAAATGCATCACATGAAAGTTCTTTGAAAAGAAGGATTGAGGAATCAAACAATTTTGAGGCAAGCAAAAGATTAGGAGAAGTGGTGGTTCTAGTTGTATGATTATGTATTGAGGTTGCATGCTTGTGAAAACTTGCATGGGAGCTCATAGGCAGGACATGAAGTTCAAAGAAGTATTGTGGAGAGTCTCAAAAATCTATTGATCCAAGAAGCAGCAAACAAAACAAAAGAAAATAAAGAAAATACAAAAGCAAAAAAAAAAAAAAAGAACATGGCCCAAGGCTCTGAGCATCAATTACTAGGCAGAAAAAGAAAGAAGAAACAAAACTCAAAAAGTTGTTAGCCTAGTAAATGCTTGTGGTTGAGTTGTGTCAAAGAAAGAGGCTTGAGCAAGTAAATCCTTAGGGGTGCTTTAACACCTAATACCTTAAAACCAACTGGTTTAGGAGTATTGATTGAAAGCTTATCTAAAGAGCCACTTTGAGACATGACACTTAGAGTCAAGGCCAAAGCAAAGAAACTATAAGCTGCTTCAAGGTGATTACATATAAAGAGATCTCTATGATACCATTTGGATGAAAATCCTAAGACCTAAGACTCCCAATATGTGAGGACTAGTGAGCACTGACGCCCTTGCATGAGCATATGATTTAGAGTTCACCCCACTGTTACTTAATCACTTCACTCACAGGACTTTACAAGTTGTTCTTCAATCCGTCTTAATTGAAAGAACCTCTGAGCATAATTCATTTCTTGCTTGGGGACAAGAAAGCTTTAAGTTTGGTGTTGTGATGACAAGTCATCTTAGCCTAGTTTCACTAGCCTTTTTCTTTTGTTTTCAACTGAATTATGCACTTTCTTGAGCCATAAGCAAGCCAATTGGGTAGATTTTCATGTTTCCTTTGATTTAATCAACTATGTATGAATTAATGCAATTTCATGAGGTTTTATGGTATAATTGTCACATATTATGAAAGAATGAATATCTCATGATTTTGAGCATAGCTTTGATGTGTTTGGTTGATTAATGATAGGTGAAGAAAGCTTGGAGAAAGGTTGAAGCAAAAAGGAATGGTTAGGAGGAAGAAAGGACAAAAAGTTTGAGCAAAATTTTGCCTCAATCTTTAGCTCAAACTTTTGGATTAATTGAAAATGAACCAGGAAGCAAAAAGCTGGAGCAAAAGTTAGCCTCAAACTTTTTGGCTAACTTTTGGCATCACAAAACACTCCCTGGATGAGCAAAAGTTTGCGCCAACGTTAGCCCCTAACTTTTTGGCTAACGTTGGCGCCATGAGTATGCAAGGGGAGGCCAACGTTGGAGCAAAAGTTAGACCCCTAACTTTTGCCCCAACGTTGGTATCAGCAAAGAAGGGTGGCTGATGTGAAAAGTTGGAGTAAAAGTTAGCCTCCAACTTTTACTCCAACTTTTACTCAAGCTTTCATGATTCCAACCCGGTTCAATTCGGTTCTTCTCCAAACTCCAAGAGCAATCAACCAAGGCCTCTATCAACCCAATTCCATCAAGAGCAAAGGCCCAATTGAAGGCTTGAAGACCATTTGAAGAAAGTGTATAAATAGCATAGGATTTAAGTTTTTCGGAGAGCTTTTCCTTGGAGTTTTTAGAAAGAGTTTTCGGAGAGCTTTTGGTATTGAGTGAATTTTAATTTCTAAGTCTCGGGGAAGGAGAATTGAATTCCCTTCCTCTTAGTTTTCTTGTTTTCAATTTCAATTACAATTGTCTTGGATCTTGGGTTGGAGAATTGAAGAAATTTTGTTTCAATCTCATCCTGAGACCTCTCTGCTTTATTTTACTGCACAATTGAATTCAGTTTCGGTTAATTGCTTTTCATCTACTTTCTTTGCAATCTACATTTCCTTTGCAATTGTTCTTGTTGGATCTAGGAAGGCATTGAGATCTAGACTTGGTTTTCTAGTCTCTTGGGTCCTGAGATCCGGAATTCCCATTTCCCATTCCCTGTTTACTGTTTTCATGCTCATTTACAATTCTGTTTTAAGATCCGGTTCAATTCCATTCATCCTTTACTTCTCTGTTTGTTGCAATTTACTTTTCCTTGTTTAAATTCTGCAAATCCAATTCCCAATTCCCTTTACAATTCAAGCCATTTACATTTCTTGCACTTTAAGATTCTGCAATTTACATTTCTTGCGTTCTAAGTTTCTGCCATTTAATTTCTTGTTCTTTAAGATTCAGCACTTTAAATTTCAGTTCTCTTTAATTTCATGCCAATTACCCATTCCCCTTACTTTCAATGCAATTTAAATTCTGCAAATCACAAATCTCTCAACCAAATCTTGATTTGCTTGACTAAATCAACCACCAAACTAAAATTGCTCAATCCTTCAATCCCTGTGGGATCGACCTCACTCCCGTGAGTTATTATTACTTGATGCGACCCGGTACACTTGCCGGTTAGATTTGGGTGTTTTGGAGAAATTCGTTTTTCCACAAAAATATCCCATCATCCATCCTTGGTCCTGACCTGTTATGGCTAAGACTTTTTTCTCTTCCGAGATTGACGGGTTCTGTAGCATTTCCTGGATGAGGCTTCTATTGTTGCCCCCTGGTTTGGTGCTGGCTAGTTTTGAGAGTGCGTCAGCTCGGGTATTTTGTTCGCGGGGTATGTGGCAGATCTTGTATTCCCCGAATTGTCCGAGCTGTTCCTTGGTTTTATCCAAATACTTTTTCATGGTGGGATCTTTGACTTGGTAACTCCCTGTTATTTGTGAGGTAACTACTTGTGAATCACTGAAGATGTTGAGTCTTTGAGCTCCCACCTCCTTAGCCAGCTTTAAACCAGCTAGTAACGCTTCATATTCTGCCTGGTTGTTTGAGGCCGGAAACCTAAATTTGAGGGAAAGCTCAACTTGTGTTCCCTGGTTGCTTTCTATTATCACACATGCGCCGCTTCCAGTCTTATTTGAGGAACCGTCCACGTAGAGATTCCATTCTGTGGGGTTTGCAGGGTATCTGTGAATTTTGCAATGAAGTCGGCTAAGTACTGTGATTTAATGGCTGTCCGAGCTTCATATTGGAGGTCGAACTCAGATAATTCGACTGCCCATTATAAAATTCTGCCTGCTAGATCTGTTTTCTGCAATATCCCTTTTATGGGCTAGTTGGTCCGAACCTTAATAGTGTGAGCCTGGAAGTATGGCAAAGTCGTCGAGATGTCAGTATGAGAGTATAGGCAAACTTTTCTATTTTTTGGTAGTTCAGCTCGGATCCCTGCAGCGCTTTACTAATGAAGTATACAGGTTGTTGCCCTTCCTCGTCCTCTCAAACTAGTGCTGAGGCTACTGCCCGACTTCCTACCGCAAGGTATAATACGAGTGGCTCTCCCTCTCGTGGTCGAGTTAGGATAGGTGGTCGTCCCAAGAAACTTTTGAAATCCTGGAAAGCTTGCTCGCACTCTATTGTCCATTCGAACTTCTTTCCTTTCCTTAAAGTAGCATAGAAGGGGAGAGATCTTATCGCTGATCTCGCTAAGAATCTGGATAAGGCTGCCAATCTCCCGTTGAGTTGTTGTACCTCTTTGACACAAGTTGGGCTCTTCATGTTGAGTATAGCCTGGCTTTTATCCGGATTTGCCTCAATTCCTCTTTGTGTGAGCATAAATCCTAATAATTTGCCAGCTTCTACTGCAAAGGTGCATTTTGCCGGATTGAGTCGCATGTCATGCTTCCTTATAGTGTCGAACACTTGGGCCAGGTCGGACAATAAGGTCTCTTCACTTTGTGTCTTTACTAATATATCGTCCACGTAGACTTCCATGATTTTTCCGATATGATCGGAAAAGACTTTATTCATTAGCCGTTGATAAGTAGCTCTCGCATTCTTGAGATCAAAATGAATCACAATGTAGCAGTAATTTGCTCTTGGTGTTAAAAACGAGGTCTTTTCTTGATCTGGTGGATACATGGGGATTTGATTGTATCTGGAATATGCATCCATAAACGAGAGGTATTTATACCCGGATGAGGCATCCACCAGAGCATCGATACTTGGGAGTGGATAAGGATCTTTAGGGCAGGCTTTGTTGAGATTAGTGTAATCGGTGCATATTCGCCACTTTCTGTTTGATTTCTTCACCAATACGACGTTAGCTAGCCATAGTGGGTACTTGACTTCTCTTATGAATCCTGCCTCTAGTAGTGCCTGCACCTGTTCTTCCACAGCTTGGGATCGTTCTGGCCCAAGTTTTCTTCGTCTCTGCTGTACCGGCCGAAATCCTGGATAGACCGCCAACTTGTGACACATTAGCTTAGGGTCTACACCAGGCATGTCGGCAGCTTTCCATGCGAAGAGATCGACATTATCTCGTAAGAACTGTACTAGTAATTCTTTTGTGTCGCCTTTTAGAATCATGCCAATATTAGTTGTTTTGTCCGAGGTGTCTCCGATCTGAACTTTCTCTACTTCACCTTCGGGCTGTGGACGGAGTTCTTCTCGTCTCTGAACTCCACCAAGCTCGATCGTATGGAACTCTTCTCCTCTGTCTCTAAGGTTTAGACTTTCGTTATAACAGCGACGTGCCATCTTTTGATATGCTTTTATCATAGCTATCCATTCTGTAGTTGGGAATTTCATGCATAGATGTGGAGTTGAGACTATTGCGCCGAGTTGATTTAGTGTCGTCCGACCTATTAAGGCATTGTAGGCTGAACTTAGGTCGACCACGATGTAGTCTATCTTGAGTGTTCTGGATTGGTTCCCCTTTCTGAAGGTTGTATGTAGCGATACGTATCCCAATGGTTGTACTGGGGTATCTCCCAGTCCGAACAGGCTGTTCGGGTATGCTCTAAGCTCTTTTTCTTCTAAGCCGAGTTTGTCAAAGGCAGTTTTGAATAAGATGTCGGGAGAGCTCCCTTAGTCTATTAGTGTGCGATGGAGATTGGCATTTTCCAATATAATGGTGATGACCATAGGATCGTCATGTCCTGGGATGATACCGGATGCATCTTCTTTGGTGAATGTGATTGCGGGGATGTCGGGTGCTTCCTCCTTCCCTTCGACATGATATACGTCTTTGAGATGTCTTTTGCGGGATGATTTGGAGATTCCTCCTCCTGTAAATTCTCCGTGTATCATATGGACATGTCTTTCTGGTGTACGAGGTGATCGTTCGGTTCGTCCGACCTCCTCGTCTCTCTGCCTTTTTCTTTGCTCATCTTCTCGATTGGCCAGATACCGATCTAGTTTTCCTTCTCTCACTAACTTTTCTATTACGTTTTTTAGATCGAACCATTCATTAGTGGAATGTCCACGGACGTGATGGTATTCACAGTATTCGTTTCGGTTTCCTCCTCCTCTTTTGCCTTTGAGTGGTCGAGTTGGGGGTATTTTTCTGTGTGGCAGACTTCTTTGTAAACATCCACTAGGGATACCCTAAGAGGGGTGTAATTATGGTATTTTTTAATTTTTTTCCCCTTGTCAATCTTTCTTCTTTTTAGATTCTTTGTCTTTGTCTCGGTAGGTGTTCACACCCTGGTTCGAGCTATCTGATCTGGGATGATCAGCAATAAAGCGACCGACCTCTTCAGGTCAGGCTATCCGACCTCTTCTCAAAAGAAGTCGGTGAAATCGACAGAAAAGCCTAGTAAAGGGCCCAAATAGAGGAACACGACCCAAATCCAAAGGCAGTCCAAGCCTATAGAGATAAGGGCGGTTCCCTTGAAGATAAGCTGACCACAACTCAAAGATAAAGATAAGATAAGATAACTAACTTATCTTATCTAGAAAGGTCACTCTACAACCACTATAAATACACTGGAGCACCCAGGTATAACTCATACTCTAATTCTACAATAAACCTGCTTAATACACGTGCTAACTTAAGCATCGGAGTCTGTTGCAGGTACCCCCCACCCTCCGGTGACCAAGGATCAGAAGTGCAGCCAGTCCAACAAGTCGGACACAACAGCTCCGGCCGCCACCAGCTAGCTGGACACGTCATCTCCGACCAGTACAGAAGATCTCATCCGAGATCGACCTACAGTTTCAGGTAACCCTCGGAACATTGGTGCCGTTGCTGGGGAACCTGGAAGTCATCCCATCCCCATGGCGGACAACCATGACAACGACCACGATTCAGATCTGGAGGACAGAACGCCGCACAAAAATACGGATGCTACACCAAAAGATACTCCAGAATCTAACGGAGACAAAAACTCATCAAATCCAGGAGTAATAGAAACACTTCAAAATCGTTTAAAGCAACTTGAAAAAGAAAGCCAGCATCAACGAGAAGTTGGCAAGGATCTACAAAGAGAGGTAAGGCGACGTCGAGAGCTAGAAGATAAAATCCTACAACTCGAAGCCGATCTCAAAGCAAAGGTTACCCGGACCACCCCTGAGGACAATTCACACAAAGATGAAGATCCATTCACTAGGGACATCATGAAAACTAAAATTCCTAAGGACTTCAAACTCCCGGATATGACTCTGTATGATGGCACCAGAGACGCCAACCATCACCTCAGCAACTTCAGAAGTAGAATGTACCTCACCGACACCTCGGACGCTGTTCGCTGCAAAGCTTTTCCAACGACCCTCACGAAGACAGAAATTAGATGGTTCGACAACGTACCTCCTAAGTCCATCTCAAGCTTTGACGACCTAGCCAAAAAATTCCTGGCCAGATTCTCCATCCAAAAAGACAAGGCCAAGCACGCCCCCAGTCTATTAGGAATCAGGCAAGGAGATCGGAAAAGTCTTCGCAACTACATGGAGAGATTCAACAAAGCATGCCTAGACATACAAAACTTGCCAAAAGAGGCCGCCATCATGGGCCTCATCAATGGCCTACGAGAGGGACCTTTTAGCCAATCTATATCGAAGAAATATCCCATATCTCTGGATGAGGTGCAGGAGCGAGCGGAAAAATATATCAACATGGAAGAAAACTCTCGGTTGGGAGAAACCTCAAAATCTGGATTCTCCTACCGAGACAAAGATAAAGAATCCAAAAAGAAGGAAGATCGACAAGGGGAGAAAATTAAAAAATATCACAATTACACCCCTCTTAGGGTATCCCTGGTAGATGTCTACAAAGAAGTCTCCCATACGGAAAAGATACCCCTAGCTCGACCACTCATAGGCAAAAGAGGAGGAGGAAATCGGAACGAATACTGTGAATATCACCGAGTCCGAGGACATTCCACCAATGAATGCTTCGACTTAAAAAACATCCTAGAAAAATTAGTGAGAGAAGGAAAACTAGATCGGTTTCTGGCCAGCCGAGATGATGATCAAAGAAAGAGAAGAAGGGATGAAGATGTCGGACGAATCGAGCGATCACCTTGTACGCCAGAAAGATATGTCCATATGATACACAGAGGATTTGCAGGAGGAGGAATCTCCAAATCATCCCGCAAAAGATATCTCAAAGAAGTATATCATGTTGAAGGAAAGGATGAAGCTCCCGACATCCCTGCAACCACATTCACCAAAGAAGATGCATCCGGTATCATCTCAGGATACGACGACCCCATGGTCATCACCATCATACTGGCAAACGCCAATCTCCACCGCACATTAATAGACCAAGGGAACTCCTCCGACATCTTATTCAAAACTACCTTCGACAAGCTCGGCTTAGAAGAAAAGGAGCTTAGAGCATACCCTAACAACCTGTTCGGACTGGGAGATACCCCAGTACAACCGCTGGGATACGTGTCACTACATACAACCTTCGGAAAAGGGAACCAATCCAGAACACTCAAGATAGAGTACATCATGGTCGACGTGAGTTCAGCCTACAATGCCCTAATAGGTTGGACAACACTAAATCAAGTCGGCGCAATAGTCTCAACTCCACATCTATGCATGAAATTCCCAACTACAGAAGGGATAGCTACGATAAAAGTAGATCAAAAGATGGCACGCTGCTGTTATAACGAAAGTCTAAACCTCAGAGGCAGAAGAGAAGAGTTCCATACAATTGAGCTTGGTGGAGTTTAGAGACGAGAAGAACTCCGTCCACAGCCCGAAGGAGAAATAGAGAAAGTTCAGATCGAAGATACCTCGGACAAAACAACTAATATTGGCATGATCCTGAAGGGAGACGCAAAAGAATTACTAGTACAGTTCTTACGAGATAATGTCGATCTCTTCGCATGGAAAGCTGCAGACATGCCAAGCATAGACCCCAAGCTAATGTGTCACAAGTTGGCGGTCTATCTAGGATCTCAGCCGGTACAGCAAAGACGAAGAAAACTTGGGCCAGAACGATCCCAAAATGTGGAAGAACAGGTACAAGCACTACTGGAGGTAGGATTCATAAGAGAAGTCAAGTACCCACTATGGCTAGCTAATGTCGTCTTGGTGAAAAAATCAAATGGGAAATGGCGAATGTGCACGGACTACACCGATCTCAACAAAGCCTACCCAAAAGATCCTTACCCACTCCCAAGTATCGACACTCTGGTAGATGCTTCATCCGGATATAGATACCTCTCGTTTATGGATGCATATTCTGGATACAACCAAATCCCCATGTATCCACCAGATCAAGAAAAGACCTCGTTTTTGACACCAAAAGCAAATTACTACTACATTGTGATGCCTTTTGGTCTAAAGAATGTAGGAGCTACTTATCAAAGGCTAATGAATAAAGTATTTTCAGATCATATCGGAAAAATCATGGAAGTCTACGTGGATGACATGTTAATAAAGACACAAAGCGAAGAGACATTACTATCCGACCTGGCTCAAGTGTTCGACACTATAAGGAAGCATGACATGCGACTCAATCCCGCAAAATGCACCTTTGCAGTAGAAGCGGGCAAATTCTTAGGTTTCTTGCTCACACAAAGAGGAATTGATGCAAATCCGGACAAATTCCAGGCCATACTCAACATGAAGAGCCCAACTTGTGTCAGAGAGGTACAACAACTCAACGGGAGATTGGCAACCGTATCCAGATTCTTAGTGGGATCAGCGATAAGATCTCTCCCCTTCTATGCCACTTTAAGGAAAGGAAAGAAGTTCGAATGGACAATAGAATGCGAGCAAGCCTTCCAGGATTTCAAAAATTTCCTGGGACGACCACCTATCCTAACTCGACCACGTGAGGAAGAACCACTCGTATTGTACCTTACGGTAGGAAGTCAGGCAGTAGTCTCAGTACTGGTTCGAGAGGACGACAAAGGGAAACAACCTGTATACTTCATTAGTAAAGTGCTGCAGGGATCCGAGTTGAACTACCAAAAAATAGAAAAGTTCGCCTATACTCTCATACTGACATCTCGATGACTTTGCCCGTACTTCTAGGCTCACACCATTAAGGTTCGGACCGACCAGCCCATAAAAGGGATACTGCAGAAAACAGATCTAGCAGGCAGAATTTTACAATGGGTAGTCGAGTTATCCGAGTTTGACCTCCAATATGAAGCTCGGATAGCCATCAAATCAAAATACTTGGCCGACTTTATTGCAGAATTCACAAATACCCTAGAAACTCCCATAGAATGGAATCTCTACGTGGACGGGTCTTCGAATAAGACTGGAAGCGGCGTAGGTGTGATAATAGAAAGCAACCAAGGAACCCAAGTTGAGCTTTCCCTCAAATTTGGGTTCCCGGCCTCAAACAACCAGGCAGAATATGAAGCGTTACTAGCTGATTTGAAGCTGGCTAAGGAGGTTGGAGCTAAAAAACTCAACATCTTCAGCGATTTACAAGTAGTCACCTCACAAATAACAGGGAGCTACCAAGCCAAAGATCCCACCATGAAAAAGTATTTGGATAAAACCAAGAAACAGCTCGGACAACTCGGGGAATATAAGATCTGCCACATACCCCGCGAACAAAATGCCCGAGCTGATGCACTCTCAAAACTAGCCAGCACCAAACCAGGGGGCAACAATAGAAGCCTCATCCAGGAAATGCTGCAGAACCCGTCAATCTCGGAAGAGAAAAAAGTCCTAGCCATAACAAGTCAGGATCAAGGATGGATGACCCCCATAATTAATTACCTCAAAACAGAAACACTCCCCACAAATGAGGAGGCAAAGAGGTTAAAACGGGAGGTTCAGTACTACACTATCATAAACAACACCCTATATAAAAGAGAGATTTCAATACCACTATTAAAATGTGTGCCGACCTACAACATAAGGGAAGTTTTAGAGGAAGTACACAGTGGCATTTGTGGTAATCATCTTGGAGCACAAGCTCTCACCAAAAAAGTACTCCGGGCGGGATTTTATTGGCCAACTCTACAAAAGGAAGCTTGATAAACCATTATTTCATGGTTTATCTCATGCTCATTTGGGTGGTTTTTATCAGCTTTTCACCCACTTATTCATATGATTTGCATGGTTTTACACTTGCCTTCCTAATTATGTGCTTTGATTGAAAACATGCTTCTTTGGCCTTAAGTTCCCTATGTTTAAATCCTCTCTTATTACTATTAGATGCCTTGATATGTATGTTAAGTGATTTCAGAGATTACAGGACAGGAATGACTCAGAGGATAGAAAGGAAGCATGCAAAAGTGGAAGGAATACAAGAAGTTGGAGAAATTGCTAAGCTGTCCAGCCTAACCTCTTCTCACTCAAACGGCTATAACTTTAGCTACAGAGGTCCAAACGATGCGCTTCCAGTTGCGTTGGAAATCTAACGTCCGGGGCTTCGATTTGATATATAATATGCCATAGTTGCCCTGACACTAGGTGACGCGACCGCGTGCTCCATGCGGCCGCGTCGCAGTGACGGAAATCAGCGTGTTTGAGTTCTTCTCCAGCGATTTCTGGGCTGTTTTCGACCCAGTTTGCAGCCCAGAAAACACAGATTAGAGGCTATAAAGTGGGGAATCCATTCATTCATAAACAGGCTCTCATAATTCACAATTTTAGGAGTAGATATAGTTTTTAGAGAGAGAGGTTCTCTCCTCTCTCTTAGGATTAGGATTTAGGACTTCTCTTAGTTTTAGGAGTAACTCTCAATCCCAGGTTCTTTATTTTTATTTATTTTCCCAATTTAGTTTATGAACTCTTCCATGTTACATATAATTTTCTTAATTAATGTTATTTGAGGTATTTCAGTTTATGATTGCTTTCTTTTATTTACATGATTATTGCTTCCAATCTGAAGGCATTTTTATTCCAGTAGATTTACTTTTCCCCTTTTGGTTTTGGTTAAGAAATCAGTAACTCAGGAGTTATCCAATTCAACAACATAATTGATAATTGCTATCTTGCCAATTGAGTTGAACTTCAATAATCCCAATCTTTTTCTTAGGAAATAAATAGGATTCGAAGATCAAACCAATTTGTCCCTTGACTTTCCTTTGCTTTAGTAAAGGTCAACTAAGTGGAATTAAGATTCAACTTTCATTATTATTGATAAGGATAACTAAGTCTGGACTTCCAATTTCTTATACCTTGCCAAGAGATTTTATTATTATTATTTTATTTTACTTGTCATATAACATATTCTCTCCTTACTTCCAAAACCCCCAATTTACAATCTTCATAACCAATAATAAGAACATACTTCCCTGCAATTCCTTGAGAAGACGACCCGAGCTTTGAATACTCGGTTATCAATTTCAAAGGGGTTTTTTACTTGTGACAACCAAAACATTTGTACGAAGGGATTTCTGTCAGTTTAGAGACTATATCTACAACGCGACTGTTTTTATGAAATTCTTTACTGGCAAAAATCCTAACGTCAAAGCTACAGAGTTTGTAAGGACATGCCCACCATGCCAGAAACATGCCAACTTTCACATCGCCCCACCAGAAGAGCTCATCAGTGTAACCTCGCCTTGGCCATTTGCAAAATGGGGACTCGATCTTCTCGGACCCTTTCCCCAGGGATCAGGACAAGTTAAATTCCTCATAGTCGAGGTAGACTACCTCACAAAGTGGATCGAGGCAGAGCCCCTAGCCAACACCACTGCTCAAAAGAGCCAGAAATTCCTATATAGGAATATTGTCACAAGGTTTGGGGTTCCATACTCCATCACTACAGACAATGGCACCCAATTCACAGACGCGGGCTTCAGAAAGTTAGTAGCCGACTTAAACATAAAACACCAGTTCACCTCCGTTGAACATCCCCAAGCCAATGGACAAGCCGAAATGGCCAACAAAGTCATATTGGCTGGGCTGAAATGGAGACTGCAAGATGCAAAGGGAGCCTGGACCGAAGAACTTCCACAAGTCCTATGGGCATATCGAACAACGCCACATTCCACCACAAATGAATCACCATTTCGACTAGCATACAGAGTGGAGGCAATGATCCCAGTAGAGGTCGAGGAAAGTTCGCCTAGAGTGGTTCATTACAATGAGGAAGCCAACTCCCAACTTCAAAGGGAAGAGCTCGACCTACTTCCTGAAACCTAAGAAAAAGCTCGGATCAGGGAAGAAGCAGTAAAACGTCGAATGGCTTCCAGATATAATCAAAAGGTAGTGCCGAGAGGTTTCCCTGAGAATGATCTCATCCTAATCTGAAATGATATTGGAACAACTCGACCCAGAGAAGGAAAGCTGGCAGCAAAGTGGAAAGGACCATACTGAGTCATAGAAGTACTTGGGAAGGGCTACTACAAACTGTCCGAACTCGAGGGACGAGAGCTTCCCAGATCATGGCATGCCTGCAACCTAAGAAGGTACTATAGCTAGGAAAAGTAAAAGATCTCATCATAGGATGCACTCTTTTTCCTGAAAAAGGTTTTTTAATGAGGCACCAAGTTGATATTCAAAAATTAGCCGACTTAAAGGGATAAAAAACTCCCACATGTATATAGTTGCATTTTCTTTTAAAAAAAGCATATTTTAAATATGCTACAAATTCTCAAGACGCATTAATCTGAAGTATTCATCGTCTGATTATAAAGCAACAGATCGGCAGAAAAGTGAAAAACAGATTCACTGCACGATCACGATAAAGACCAATAGAGATGAAAAGGCGATTCATCTAAAGGTCGGCCAAACAAAGATAGAAACCACCTTCTACAAATCGGCAAAGATGAACACAGAATAATGCAGGAAGTTATCGAAAGTGATCCGGAAAAAGAACCTGACGAGGTCTTATGGATTGCTAAATAATAACTTAAAGACTGGCCGACATTAAAAAGTCAGACCAACTCAACCCAAGTTATCAGCAAATCCCTGGAAAGAGGTCTGGCCAACCCTATAAAAGTGGAATTGCTATAACTTAGAAGAGATCGACATGACGAAGTTGGTCTCCTACGAAAAACAAGTTATAAAAGTAATCCCTGAAAGAGACATGACAAAGGTCTAAGAAAGAGAATTACAAAATAACTTAGAAGAGATCGACATAAAGAAGTCGGTATCCTATAACGGACAAGTTATAAAAGTAATCCCTGAAAGAGACATGACAAAGGTCCAAGAAAGAGGATTACAAAAATAACTTAGAAGAGATTGACATAAAGAAGTCGGTCTCCTACAAACGAACAAGTTATAAAAGTAATCCCTGAAAGAGACCTGACAAAGGTCCAAGAAAGAGGATTACAAAAATAACTTAGAAGAGATTGACATAAAGAAGTCGGTCTCCTACAAACGAACAAGTTATAAAAGTAATCCCTGAAAGAGACCTGACAAAGGTCCAAGAAAGAGGATTACAAAAATAACTTAGAAGAGATCGACATAAAGAAGTCGGTCTCCTACAAACGAACAAGTTATAAAAGTAATCCCTGAAAGAGACCTGACAAAGGTCCAAGAAAGAGGATTACAAAATAACTTATAAGAAATTGACATAAAAAGTTCGGTCTCCTGCAACAAACAAGTTATAAAAGTAGTCCCTGAAAGAGACCTGACAAAGGTCCAAAAAAGAGGACTACAAAAATAACTGGAAAGAGGACCAACATAAAGAAATCGGTTATAGATGGCCAGAAATAAATACAAGTAAGAGCCGGAAAACTGAAATACAAGTTAGATCCACACATCCACAACCTCAAAGGATCCAAGCTACAAGCAATAGGTACAAAGCAATCCAAAGAGGCCGAGCAGCAAGGCTTCAGCATTCTCAAAACCCAAAAAGGTGCCAAGACAAGTGCAAACAAGCATCATATGAAATACAATATTATAAACAAGCTTCAAGATCAGGCCCAAAGCTTGAAAGCTACTTGTTGTTTCTTCAAAACGAAAATTTGCTAAACAAGCAACCAGAAGGAGTATCAACAGTCAGCAAAATATTCAAATTACAAAATAAAGAGTTTAAAAGCCCACAAGTCGGGCCATCTACACAAACATCCAAGAAAAATCATTTAATATCGGGAGCCTTCTCGGCAGCATCAGTACGGGGAGAAGGAGGGCGAGTCTGAATAGGCACCGCATCCACGGTACTATCATCCCGGTTCAAGATCTGACAGTCCGGATCAGAAACGAAATGACCGACCTCACCTGGAGGAACAACAGAAGTTGACACTTTGACAGAAGGCACAGGGGGAGGCTCGATATCGTCATCATCCTGGTGATTAGGGACAATCTTACCATCCCTCACAACATTATCCAGGCTAAAAAGAGTAAAGTCAGCCTCGGGAGCAATAATTCGAACCTGCTCCTTTAGGTTCTCGTAAGCAGCATTCACGCTGCCAACAAGATGACCCTGAAGCTCAGAATAATCAGCTCGGGCGTTCTCTAACTCCCGCTTCAAATGCATTCCCTCCCGATAGGACGTAACGTAGTTGTCTTTATGCCTTAACGTTGTGTCCTCGGCCATCCGCACAGAAGGTGCCAGAGCATGGGAACTCGCCTTCTCATTCTCCAGATCCTTCTCCAGTTTGGCCACCTTCCCCTCAAGCTCCTCTTTCAAGCCCTTCATCTGATCGAATTCCTGGTTTGCCTCCTCCATGAAGGCTTTGGTGGCATGAAGAGGAAGATTTTGAGCTATTCGGTACACGGCAGCTCCCATATGTGCCATTTTTACACTACTCCGAGTTATAAAGTCCAAATGACAAAGGAGTGATACATCATCCATAGGGAGGACACCGTATGGACCGATCTGCTGATCTACTCCGAGTTACTCAATTGTTTTTTGTTTCTTGTTGGGAGGAGCACCAGAAGTAGCAACGGAAGACTGCGGAGGCTCGGCCAGGCGAACCCTAGGAGTGGGAATTACCTTCCTCGGGCCAGGAGAACTCGGCACGGGCGGCTTCACCGGAACTTGAGAAGATCCCTCTACCGTCACCATGGCTGAGATATTTTGAGCAGCTGCAGCCTTCTTTGCTTTCTTGTAGGCCTTCATGGAATCCAGGGCTTTCCAGCAATATATAATAGTCCATACTTTGATCAAGGATAAACGACGTAAACTGGCGTTCAACGCCAGTTCCATGTTGCATTCTGGCGTTAAATGCCAGAAACAGGTTGCAAGTTGGAGTTAAACGCCAGAAACAGGTTACAACCTGGCGTTTAACTCTAGAAATAGTCTAGGCACGTGTAAAGCTCAAGTCTCAGCCCCAACACACACCAAGTGGGCCCCAGATGTGGATTTCTGCACTATCTATCTTAGTTTACTCATTTTCTGTAAACCTAGGTTACTAGTTTAGTATTTAAACAACTTTTAGAAATTTATTCTAGACCGAATGACATTTTTAGATCTGAACTTTGTACTCTTTGACGGCATGAGTCTCTAAACTCCATTGTTGGGGGTGAGGAGCTCTGCTGTGTCTCGATGAATTAATGCAATTATTTCTGTTTTCTATTCAAACACGCTTGTTTCTATCTAAGATGTTCATTCGCACTTCAATATGATGAATGTGATGATCCGTGACACTCATCACCATTCTCAATCTATGAACGCGTACCTGACAACCACTCCCGTTCTACCTTCGATTGAATGAGTATCTCTTGGATTCCTTAATCAGAATCTTCGTGGTATAAGCTAGAATCCATTGGCAGCATTCTTGAGAATCCGGAAAGTCTAAACCTTGTCTGTGGTATTCCGAGTAGGATTCAGGGATTGAATGATTGTGACGAGCTTCAAAGTCACAAGGGACAGACGCAAAAGAATCAATGGATCCTATTCCAGCATGAGTAAGAACCGACAGATGATTAGCCATGCGGTGACAGCGCACCTGGACCATTTTCACTGAGAGGACGGATGGTAGCCATTGACAACGGTGATCCACCAACACACAGCTTGCCATAGGAGGAACCTTGCGTGCGTGAAGAAGAAGACAGGGGGAAAGCAGAGATTCAGAAGACAAAGCATCTCCAAAACTCCAACATATTCTCCATTACTGCATAACAAGTATTTATTTCATGCTCTTTTATTTTTCGCAATTCAAACTGATAATCATAATTAATCTCCTGACTAAGATTTACAAGGAAACCATAGATTGCTTCAAGCCAACAATCTCTATGGGATCGACCCTTACTCACGTAAGGTATTACTTGGACGACCAAGTGCACTTGCTGGTTAGTTGTGCGGAGTTGTGAAAAGTGTGAATCATAATTTCTGCGCACCAAGTTTTTGGCGCCGTTGCCGGGGATTGTTTGAGTTTGGACAACTGACGGTTTATTTTGTTGGTTTATGGTCTTCTATCATTGTTTTTGGTTGAATTTTTTTTAATTCTTATTTTCTCTTTTTAATTTTTTTTTCGAAAACTTTTTACAAACTAATAATTGAGTTTTCCTGTTTGAGTTTAGTTTCATATTTTAAGTTTGGTGTCAATTGCATGTTTTTATTTTCTTTTAAATTGTCAAATTTATATTCATTGTTCTTTCTTAATCTTCAGGTTGTTCATGTTTATTTTCCTTGTTTGATCTTTAGTTTTTCTTGTTTTGTGATTTTTCTTATTTTTCTTGTGCTTTTTCAAAATATCAGTTTTCAAAAAAAAATTTATACATTAAATACCTTATTAAAACACTTTAAATTTATAACTCAATTGGCTAGAGCGTTGTGTTTATGTTCTTAGTAATTAGGAATTTTTCTTTTAAAACTTTTTCAAAAATAATTTTTCTTTGATTAAATCTGGTGCCAAACTTTTAAGTTTGGTGTTCTCTTTTTATTTTTCTTTAATTTTCGAAAAGTTATTCTTAGTTTCCTAAAAGTTTTAAGTTTGGTGTTCCCTTTTATGTTCTTGAATCTTTGAATCTTGTTCTTGTTGTTCTTGTGAGTCTTCAAGATGTTCTTGAGTCTTCTTTGTATTTTGATCTTAAAATTTTTAAGTTTGGTGTTCCTTGGTGTTTTTCCTCCAAAATTTTCGAAAATAAGGAGCATTGGATCTAAAAATTTTAAGTTTTGTGTCTTTTTATTGTTTTTCTCTTTCCTCATTGAATTAAAAAATATCTTTTCCCTTTATTTTAACTGATTTTTCGAAAATTACCTTTAAAAATTCAGATTTTTATTTTAAAAATCAAATCTTTTCAAAATTCAAAATCTTATTCAAAAATCATATTCAAAAATTTTCAAATCTTTTCAATTAATTAGTCAATTCAACATTCAAATTTCTTTTTATTTTCTTTTTTCTTTTAATTTTCGAAATCTATATTTTATTTTCTAATTATTTTACTTCATTTTTTTCGGTTATTTTTAATTAAATAAAACAAAAAAAATTAAAAATATATTTTACTTGCAATTCACTTCATCTCCCTTTCTCCGTCATGGATCTAAGTGGAAATGAACAGTCCAGAAAGACTCTGGGGTCATATGCTAACCCCACTACTGCTGCATATGAGAGTAGTATCTGTATACCCTCCATCAAAGCAGGTAGTTTTGAGCTAAATCCTCAGCTTATTGTCATAGTGCAGCAAAACTGCCACTATTCCGGTCTTTCACAGGAAGAACCTACTGATTTTCTGGCACAATTCTTGCAAATTGCTGACACAGTACGTGACAAAGAGGTAGATCAAGATGTATACAGACTGTTACTATTTCCGTTTGCTGTAAAAGATCAAGCTAAAAGGTGGTTAAATAACTAACCCACAGCAAGCATAAGGACATGGAAACAGTTATCAGACAAATTCCTGAATCAATATTTCCCTCCAAAAAGGATGACACAGCTAAGGCTGGATATCCAAGGCTTTAAACAAGAGGATGATGAATCCCTTTATAATTCCTGGGAAAGGTACAGAGGGATGCTAAGGAAATGTCCCTCTGAAATATTTTCAGAGTGGGTGCAGTTAGACATCTTCTACTATGGGCTTACAGAAAGAGCTCAGATGTCCCTAGACCACTCAGCTGGTGGATCTATACACATGAGGAAAACTATTGAAAAGGCTCAAGATCTTATTGATATAGTTGCCAGAAACCAGCATCTGTACATAAGTAATGGGTCCTCCATAAAAGAAGAAGCCAAAGCAGTATCTACTGAACTTGGTCCACCAGAACAAGTTGCTGAACTCAATCAACAATTGTGCTTTCTAACAAAACAGCTAGCAGAATTCAAGGAGATGCTACAAGACACTAAAAATGCTAATAAAAATATGGAGGCACAATTGAATCAAACAAAACAGCAGTTATCAAAGCAAATAACAGAAGAGTGCCAGGCAGTTCAATTAAGAAGTGGGAAAACATTAAATACCTTGCTTCAGAGCAGCAGAAAGCCAAGGAAAGAACAACTGACAGAAGATGAGCAAAATATCATCCAAAATCCCTCTGAGGATAGTAAGAGCCCAGAGAAGAATGATTCTGGCGCTCAAATGCCACAAACAAGTAAGGAGTTGGCATTAAACGCCCAAAGGAAGCTCAGTTCTGGCTTTCAAACGCCAGGAACAGGTAAGGAGTTGGCGTCCAACACCAATCCAGCTTCCACCCCTGGCATTCAAACGCCATTGAGGGATCAGACACACACAAGTGCTGATAACAACCCCTCTAAAAAGGCTTCTCCAACCACCTCTGTAGGAAATAAACCTACAGCAACCAAGGTTGAAAAATACAAAGCCAAAATACCTTATCCTGAAAAACTCTGCCAAGAGGAGCAGGATAGGCAATTTGCTCGCTTTGCAGACTATCTCAGGACTCTTGAAATAAAGATTCCGTTTGCAGAGGCACTTGAGCAGATACCTTCTTATGCCAAGTTCATGAAAGAGATCTTGAGTCATAAGAAGGATTGGAGAGAAACTGAAAGAGTTCTTCTCACTGAAGAATGCAGTGCAATCATTCTGAAAAGCTTCCCAGAAAAGCTTAAAGATCCCAGGAGCTTCATGATACCATGCACATTAGAGGGTAATTGCACCAACACAGCTTTATGTGATCTTGGGGGCAAGTATCAATCTAATACGTGCATCCACTATCAGAAAACTTGGTTTAACTGAAGAAGTCAAACCAACCCGGATATGTCTCCAACTTGTTGATGGCTCCATTAAATACCCATCAAGCGTGATTGAGAGACATGATTGTCAGGGTTGGGCCATTCGCCTTCCCCACTGACTTTGTAGTGCTAGAAATGGAGGAGCACAAGAGTGCTACTCTCATTCTAGGAAGACCTTTCCTAGCAACTGGACGAACTCTCATTGATGTCCAAAAGCGGGAAGTAACCCTGAGAGTCAATGAGGATGAGTTTAAGTTCAATGCTGTCAAAGCCATGCAGCATCCAGACACACCAAAAGACTGCATGAAAGTTGATCTTATTGACTCTTTAGTAGAGGAGATTAACATGGCTGAGAGTCTCGAATCAGAGCTGGAAGACATCTTTAAAGATGTTCATCCTGATCTGTAGGATTCAGAGGAACTGAAAGAGCCCCTGAAACTTCCTCAGGAAGAGGAAAAACCTCCTAAACCAGAGCTCAAACCATTACCACCATCCCTGAAATATGCATTTCTGGGAGAAGGTGACACTTTTCCAGTGATCATAAGCTCTGCTTTGAATCCACAGGAAGAGGAAGCACTACTTCAAGTGCTAAGGATACACAAGACAGCTCTTGGGTGGTCCATAAGTGACCTTAAGGGCATAAGCCCAGCTAGATGCATGCACAAGATCCTATTGGAGGATGATGCTAAGCCAGTAGTTCAACCACAGAGGCGGCTAAATCCAATCATGAAGGAAGTGGTGCAGAAAGAGGTCACCAAGTTACTGGAGGCTGGGATTATTTATCCTATTTCTGATAGCCCCTGGGTGAGCCCTGTCCAAGTTGTCCCCAAAAAGGGAGGCATGACAGTGGTTCATAATGAAAAAAAATGAACTGGTTCCTACAAGAACAGTTACAGGGTGGCACATGTGTATTGACTATAGAAGGCTCAATACAGCCACCAGAAAGGGTCATTTTCCTTTACCATTCATAGACCAGATGCTAGAGAGACTAGCAGGTCATGATTATTACTGCTTTTTGAATGGCTATTCAGGGTACAACCAAATTGCAGTAGATCCCCTGGATCAAGAGAAAACTGTATTTACATGTCCATCTGGAGTATTTGCCTATAGAAGGATGCCATTTGGGCTGTGTAATGCACCTGCAACCTTTCAGAGATGCATGCTCTCTATTTTCTCTGATATGGTGGAAAAATTTCTGGAAGTCTTCATGGATGACTTCTCAGTATATGGAGACTCATTTAGCTCCTGTCTTGACCACCTGACACTAGTTCTGAAAAGATGCCAAGAGACTAACCTGGTTTTAAACTGGGAAAAATGTCACTTTATGGTGACTGAAGGGATTGTCCTTAGGCATAAAATTTCAAACAAGGGGATAGAGGTGGATCAAGCTAAAGTGGAAGTAATTGAAAAATTACCACCACTTGCCAATGTTAAGACAATCAGAAGCTTTTTGGGGCATGCAGGATTCTACAGGAGGTTTATAAAGGATTTTTCAAAAATTACAAAACCTCTGAGCAATCTGCTAGCTGCTGACACACCATTTGTGTTTGACACAGAATGTCTGCAGGCGTTTAAAACTCTGAAAGCTAAGCTGGTCACAGCACCAGTTATTTCTGTACCAGACTAGACATTGCCATTCGAATTGATGTGTGATGCCGGTGATCATGCCATTGGTGCAGTATTGGGGCAGAAGCATGACAAGCTTCTGCATGTCATTTATTATGCTAGCCATGTTTTAAATGACGCCCAGAAAAATTACACAACCATAGAAAAAGAATTGCTTGCAGTGGTTTATGCCATTGACAAGTTTAGATCATACTTAGTAGGATCAAAAGTGATTGTGTACACTGACCATGCTGCTCTTAAATATCTACTTACAAAGCAGGATTCAAAACCCAGGCTCATAAGATGGGTGTTGCTTCTGCAAGAGTTTGATATAGAAATAAGAGACAGAAAAGGGACGAAAAACCAAGTGGCTGATCACCTATCCCGAATAGAACCAGTAGAAGGGGCGTTCTTCCCCTTTATTGAGATCTCTGAAACCTTTCCGGATGAGCATTTGTTTGCCATTCAGGAAACACCATGGTTTGCAGACATTGCAAACTATAAAGCTGCAAGGTTCATACCCAAGGAGTACAGCAGGCAACAAAAGAAAAAATTAATTACTGATGCAAAGTACTACTTGTGGGATGAACCCTATCTCTTTAAGAGATGTGAAGACGGAATAATCAGAAGGTGTGTGCCTAGAGAAGAAGCACAGAAGATCTTATGGCATTGCCATGGGTCACAATATGGTGGACATTTCGGAGGTGAGCAAACAGCCACCAAGGTCCTCCAATGTGGCTTCTACTGGCCTACCCTCTATAGAGATTCCCAAGAGTTTGTACGTAACTGTGATAGTTGCCAGAGAGCTGGTAATCTACCTCATGGTTATGCCATGCCTCAACAAGGAATCTTGGAGATAGAGTTGTTTGATGTATGGGGTATTGACTTCATGGGGCCTTTCTCACCATTATACTCAAACACTTATATTCTGGTTGCAGTCGACTATGTATCTAAATGGGTAGAGGCCATTGCCACACCCACTAATGATACTAAGACAGTGCTGAAGTTCCTCCAGAAACATATCTTCAGCAGGTTTGGTGTCCCTAGAGTACTAATCAGTGATGGGGGCATTCACTTCTGCAACAAACAGCTTTACTCTGCCATGGTCCGGTATAGAATTAGCCACAAAGTGGCAACTCCATATCATCCACAGACAAATAGGCAAGCTGAAGTCTCTAACAGAGAACTAAAAAGAATCCTGGAACAGACTGTAAGTACCCGTAGAAAGTATTGGGCAAGAAGCTTGGATGATGCTCTGTGGGCTTACAGAACAGCATTCAAGACTCTTATAGGGACCTCTCCATACCAGCTTGTGTATGGTAAGGCCTGTTATCTGCCCGTGGAACTGGAATACAAAGCCTACTGTGCAACCAGATTCCTGAACTTTGATGCCAAATTAGCTGGAGAAAAAAGATTGCTCCAGCTGAATGAGCTAGAGGAATTCAGACTCACTACTTTCGAAAATGCCAAGCTTTACAAAGAGAAAGCAAAAAGATGGCATGACAGAAAGCTGTCATCTAGAGTCTTTGAACCAGGACAGAAGGTTCTGCTGTTTAACTCTATGCTCAGGCTATTCCCCGGGAAACTGAAATCCCGATGGAGGGGACCATATGTGATTACAAGTGTGTCACCATATGGCTATGTGGAGCTTCAAGACATTGATTCTAACAAGAAGTTCATTGTTAATGGACAGAGAATCAAACATTATCTTGAAGGCAATGTTGAGCAAGAATGCTCAAGGCTGAGGCTAGATTAAAAAGCTTAGCAAGGTCCAGCTAAAGACAATAAAGAAGCGCTTGCTGGAAGGCAACCCAGCCATTAGCAAACCTCTTTTTGTTATTTTATTTTATTCTATTCTTCATTTTATTTATTTTGAAAGCATATAAGTTCAATATTAATAAGGTAAAGAATCAATTGCATAAATTCACAGGGTTACAGAAGGATTCAGAGCACAAAACAGGAAAAAGGAGCTCATTGGCAAGAAAACGCCAGTAAGAGGTACAATTGGGCGTTAAACGCCCAAAAGGAGCATCTACTGGGCGTTAAACGCCAGAAAGAAACAGCTTCTGGGCGTTTAACGCCAGATTTACAGCATCCTGGGCGTTCAGAAAAAGCCCAGTGACAAAGGAGTTTCTGGCGTTTAACGCCAGTTGGAAGCAACAGCTGGGCGTTAAATGCCCAGACCAAGCATCAGTTGGGCGTTAAACGCCCAAAACATGCAGCAGTTGGGTGTTTAACGCCAGGATTGTGGGGAGTAGGTTATTTCGTTTTCAATTCAAATTTTTTCCATTTTTCATGTTTCAATTCATGATTTCTTGCATAAACATGTTACAAATCCTAATTTTTCAAATCCTTTTTCAAAAGATATCAAATGTATCTTAATTCATAAACCCTTTTCTTTTAATCCTCTTCAAATTATTTTCAAATCCTTTTTAAAACAAATCTATTTCTTTTCCTTCTAAAATCTTTTCAACTCATCAATATCTTTTTCAAATCTTCACAACAACTTTTTCGAAACAAAGCTATCTTTTTCAAATATCTTTCATATCTTTTCAATTTTAAATTACAACTTTTCCTATCATACTTATCTTTTTCAAATCACTTTTTCTATCATATTTTTTTCAAACAATTTTCGAAACCCACCCCCCTTCCCTTTAAATGTTGGTTCGGCCTCTCCCCCTCTCCTCCACAATTCGAACTTGGGTCTCCCTATATCCCTCTCCTTTCTTTTCTTTTGCTTGAGGACAAGCAAACCTCTAAGTTTGGTGTGTTTATCCATGATCACTAAGCCAATACCTACTAAGATCATGGCTCCTAAGGGAAAACAAACCAACTCAAGAGGCAAGAAAGAGAATATTCCAAAACCACTATGGAATCAAGGGAAGTTCTTAACCAAAGAACATTCAGACCATTACTACAAAATAATGGGTCTAAGGTTAGTGATCCCGGAAGTTAAATTCGATCTGAAAGAAGATGAATATCCGGAGATCCAAGAGCAAATTTGAAACAGGAGCTGTGAAGTCCTAGCTAATCCTGAAACAAAGGTGGGAAAAAACATAGTTCAGGAATTCTACACAAATCTGTGGCAGACGGACAGGCAGAGAATAGCGGAAACCGCATTCTATGACTATAGAACTCTGGTCAGAGGGAAGATTGTTCACACCCACCCTGACAAAATAAGGGAGATCTTCAAGCTGCCTCAACTGCAAGATGACCCAGACTCCTTTAATAGGAGAATGATGAGATCAAACCTGAGCTTGGACAAAATCCTAGAGGACATATGTCTCCCTGGAGCCAAATGGACAACCAACACAAAGGGTGCCCCAAACCAACTCAAAAGAGGAGATCTCAAACCAGTCGCCAGAGGTTGGCTGGACTTCATTGGGCGCTCTATACTGCCCACTAGCAACTGCTCTGAGGTCACCATCACAAGAGCAGTAATAATTCATTGCATTATGCTGGAAAAAGAAGTGGAAGTTCATCAGCTGATTGCTTGTGAGCTTTACAAAATTGCAAACAAGAACTCCAAAGATGCCAGATTGGCTTACCCAAGCTTGGTCTCTCTGTTATGTACAGATGCTGGGATAAAAATGGGAGTAGATTAGTACATCCCGGTTGAGCTACCAATCACCAAAAAATCTATGGAAGAACAACAAGTGCAGGACGACCCCATCAAGAGGAGAGCACAGGAGTTCCTCTCGGAAATCCCACAAATTGAATACTGCGAGAACCTAGAAGCATCTGTCACCAAGTTGCAAGAAGCTGTGGAACAACTGAAGGAAGAACAGCAAAATCAAAACAGCATGCTCTGCAAACTGCTTAGAGAACAAGAAGAGCAAGGGTGTGAACTGAAGGAACTGAAGCGCCAAAAGCTATCTCTTGAAGGGCCAAGCACTCCACAGACTAAAGAGGCATCCACTCCCAAATTCAAGGTTGTTGAGTTCTAATCTTAGCCTTAACTCTGTGATGATTGTTCTTCTTAGAAATTTACCTTAGAAGTTATATATGAGTAGTAGTAATTAGTGTCTCTATTTTGATTTTTTTTGCCAATTAAGCTATAATTTATTTTTCTCATCATCATCAAACATGAATAAAATAGCAAATTTTTAGAATAAGGAGGCAATATTTTTTCGAGTTCTTAATAAGAAAAATTCTAATTATTTATATGTGGTGGCAATGCCTTTTGTCTTCTGAATGAATGCCTGAACAGTGCATGTTTTTGATATTGAATTTTATGAATGTTAAAAAAATTGTTGGCTCCTGAAAGAATGATAAGAAAGAGAAATGTTATTGATGATATGAAAAATCATGAAATTGATTCTTGAAGCAAGAAAAAGCAGCAAAAAAAAAAGAGAGAGAGAGAGAGAAGGAGCAGTAGAAAAAGCCAATAGCCCTTAAAACCAAAAGGCAAGGGTAAAGGATCCAAGGCTTTGAGTATCAGTGGATAGGAGGGCCTAAAAGGAATAAAATCCTAGCCTAAGCGGCTAAACTAAGCTATCCCTAACCATGTGCTTGTGGCGTGAAGGTGTGCTTAAGAACTCTGGACACTTCTAATTGGGGACTTCAGCAAAGCTAAGTCACAACCTAAAAAGGTTCACCCAGTTATGTGCCTGTGGCATTTATGTATCCGGTGGTAATACTGGAAAACAAAGTGCTTAGGGCTATGGCCAAGACTCATAAAATAACTGTGTTCAAGAATTAACATACTAAACTAGGAGAATCAATAATACTATATGAATTCTGAGTTCCTATGGATGCCAATTATTCTGAATTTCAAAGGATAAAGTGAGATGCCAAAACTGTTCGGAAGCAAAAAGCTACTAGTCCCGCTCATCTGATTAGAATCTGAGCTTCACTTAAAACTCTGAGACATTATTACTTCTTGATTTCTTTTCATCCTATTTTATTTGTCTAGTTGCTTGGGGACAAGTAACAGTTTAAGTTTGGTGTTGTGATGAGCGGATATTTTATACGCTTTTTTAGGGTAATTTCATGTAGTTTTTAGTATGTTTTAGTTAGTTTTTAGTATATTTTTATTAGTTTCTAGGCAAAATTCATATTTCTGGACTTTACTATGAATTTGTTTATTTTTCTGTGATTTCAGGTATTTTTTGGCTAAAATTGAGGGAGCTAAGCAAAAATCTGATTCAGGCTGAAAAAGAACTGCAGATGCTGTTGGATTCTGACCTCCCTGCACTCGAAATGGATTTTCTGGAGCTACAGGAGTCCAAATAGCGCGCTCTCAATTGTGTTGGAAAGTAGACATCTAGGGCTTTCCAGCAATATATAATAGTCTATACTTTGCACAAGGATAAACGATGTAAACTGGCGTTCAATGCCATTTCCATGTTGCATTCTGGCGTTAAACGCCAGAAACAGGTTACAACTTGGCGTTTAACTCTGGAAACAGCCTAGGCACGTGTAAAGCTAAAGTCTCAGCCCCAGCACACACCAAGTGGGCCCCAGAAGTGGATTTCAGTACTATCTATCTTAGTTTACTCATTTTCTGTAAACCTAGGTTACTAGTTTAGTATTTAAACAACTTTTAGAAATTTATTCTAGACCAGATGACATTTTTAGATCTGAACTTTGTACTCTTTGACGGTATGAGTCTCTAAACTCCATTGTTGGGGGTGAGGAGCTCTGCTGTGTCTCGATGAATTAATGCAATTATTTCTGTTTTCTATTCAAATACGCTTGTTTCTATCTAAGATGTTCATTCGCACTTCAATATGATGAATGTGATGATCCGTGACACTCATCACCATTCTCAATCTATGAACACATGCCTGACAACCACTCCCAATCTACCTTCGATTGAATGAGTACCTCTTGGATTCCTTAATCAGAATCTTCGTGGTATAAGCTAGAATCCATTGGCAGCATTCTTGAGAATCCAGAAAGTCTAAACCTTGTCTGTGGTATTCCGAGTAGGATTCAGGGATTGAATGACTGTGATGAGCTTCAAACTCACAAGGGTTGGGCATAATGACAAATGCAAAAGGATCAATGGATCCTATTCCAGCATGAGTGAGAACCGACATATGATTAGCCGTACGGTGACAGCACACCTAGACCATTTTCACTAAGAGGACGGATGGTAACCATTGACAACGGTGATCCACCAACACACAGCTTGCCATAGGAGGAACCTTGCGTGCGTGAAGAAGAAGACAGGGGGAAAGCAGAGATTCAGAAGACAAAGCATCTCCAAAACTCCAACATATTCTCCATTACTGCATAACAAGTATTTATTTCATGCTCTTTTATTTTTCGCAATTCAAACTGATAATCATAATTAATCTCCTGACTAAGATTTACAAGGTAACTATAGATTGCTTCAAGCCAACAATCTCCGTGGGATCGACCCTTACTCACGGAAGGTATTACTTGGACGACCAAGTGCACTTGCTGTTAGTTGTGCGGAGTTGTGAAAAGTGTGAATCATAATTTCTGCGCACCAGGCACCTAAGGCCGGAGAAACCTCTAGAAAGAGAAAAGGAAAGGCAATTGCTTCCACCTTCGAGTCATGGGAGCTAGAGAGATTCATCTCAAAGGTCCATCAAGACCACTTCTATGAAGTTGTGGCCAAGACTCCTCATTGAAGAGGACAAG
The DNA here is from genome assembly GCF_003086295.3 of Arachis hypogaea. Classification (NCBI taxonomy): domain Eukaryota; kingdom Viridiplantae; phylum Streptophyta; class Magnoliopsida; order Fabales; family Fabaceae; genus Arachis; species Arachis hypogaea. The sequence continues at coordinate 63,197,204 of NC_092053.1, forward strand.
CCCATCACTAAGAAAACGATGGAGCAAACAAGAGAGCCCACTCATGGACCTCAATAAGAGCATGAGGAAAATCCTCATCATGAAATCCCTGAGATGCCTCAAGGGATGCATTTTCCTCCACAAAACTATTGGGAGCAAATCAACACCTCCCTAGGAGAATTAAGTTCCAACATGAGACAACTAAGGGTGGAGCACCAAGAGCATTCTATCCTCCTCCATGAAATTATAGAAGACCAAAAAGTCATGAGGAAGGAGCAACAAAGGCAAGGAAGAGACATTGAGGAGCTCAAGCACTCCATAAGATCTTCAAGAGGAAGAACAAGCCGCCATCACTAAGGTGGACCCGTTCTTTAATCTCCTTGCTCTTATTTTTCTGTTTTTTGAAAATTATGCTTTATGTTTATCTATGTTTGTATCTTTATTGCATGATCATTAGTGTCTTAGTGTCTATGAATCCATCACCTTTCTTAAAAGAAAAAGGTTTTAATCACAAAATAACAAGAAGTACATGATTTCGAATTCATCCTTGAAACTAGTTTAATTATTTTGATGTGGTGACAATACTTTTTTTCCTGAATGAATGCTTGAAGAGTGCATATTTTTTTTTGAATTTGTTGTTTATGAATGTCAAAATTGTTGGCTCTTGAAAGAATAATGAAAAAGGAGAAATGTTATTGATAATCTGAAAAATCATAAAAATGATTCTTGAAGCAAGAAAAAGCAGTAAAAAAATGGCGAAAAAAAAGAAAAGAAAAAGAAAGAAAAAGAAAAAGCAAGCAGAAAAAGCCAACAGCCCTTTAAACCAAAAGGCAAGGGTAAAATAAAAAGGATCCAAGGCTTTGAGCATCAGTGGATAGGAGGGCCCACAGGAATAAAATCCTGGCCTAAGCGGCTAAACCAAGCTGTCGCTAACCATGTGCTTGTGGCGTGAAGGTGTCAAGTGAAGAGCTTGAGACTGAGCGGTTAAAGTCGTGGTCCAAAGCAAAAAGAGTGTGCTTAAGAGCTCTGAAAACCTCTAATTGGGGACTCTAACAAAGCTGAATCACAATCTAAAAAGGTTCACCCAGTTATGTGTCTGTGGCATTTATGTATTCTGTGGTAATACTGGAAAACAAAATGCTTAGGGTCACGGCCAAGACTCATAAAGTAACTGTGTTCAAGAATCAACAATACTGAACTAGGAGAATAAATAACACTATCTGAATTTTGAGTTCCTATAGATGCCAATCATTCTGAACTTCAAAGGATAAAGTGAGATGCCAAAACTGTTCAGAGGCAAAAAGCTACTAGTCCCGCTCATCTAATTGGAGCTAAGTTTCATTGATATTTTGGAATTTATAGTATATTCTCTTCTTTTTATCCTATTTGATTTTCAGTTGCTTGGGGACAAGCAACAATTTAAGTTTGGTGTTGTGATGAGCAGATAATTTATACGCTTTTTGCCATTGTTTTTAGTATGTTTTTAGTATGTTTTAGTTAGTTTTTATTATATTTTTATTAGTTTTTAAATAAAAATTACATTTCTGGACTTTACTATGAGTTTGTATATTTTTCTGTGATTTCAGATATTTTCTGGCTGAAATTGAGGGACCTGAGCAAAAATTTGATTCAGAGGCTGAAAAAGGACTGCAGATGCTGTTGGATTCTGACCTCTGTGCACTCGAAGTAGATTTTCTGGAGTTACAGAAGCCCAATTGGCACGCTCTTAATTGCGTTGGAAAGTAGACATCCTGGGCTTTCCAGAAATATATAATAGTTCAACTTTTCTCGAGATTTGATGGCCCAAACCGGCGTTCCAAGTCAGCATAGAAACTCTAGCGTCAAAACGCCAGAACTGGCATGAAAGCTGGAGTTAAACGCCCAAACTGGCACAAAAGCTGGCGTTTAACTCCAAGAAAAGTCTCTACATGCGAAAGCTTTAATGCTCATCGCAAGCACACACCAAGTGGGCCCGGAAGAAGATTTCTGCATTAATTACTTATTTCTGTAACCCTAGGCTACTAGTTCTCTATAAATAGGACCTTTTGCTATTGTATTTTCATCCATCTTTGGATCATTTTTAGATCTTTGGAACATTTTTCCTTAGACGTTTAGGGGGCTGGCCATTCGGCCATGCCTGGACCTTGTTCTTATGTATTTTCAACCGTAGAATTTCTACACACCATAGATTAAGGTGTGGAGCTCTTCTGTTCCTCATGAATTAATGCAAAGTACTATTGTTTTTCTATTCAATTCAAGCCTATTTCTTCTCTAAGATATTCATTTACACACAAGAACATGATGAATGTGATGATTATGTGACGTTCATCACCATTCTTACTTATGAACGCGTGCCTGACAAACACTTCTGTTCTACATGAAAGCAAGCTTGAATGCATATCTCTTAACCTCCTGATTTACGATCAGAGTCTTCGTGGTATAGGCTAGAATTATTGGCAGCCATTCTTGAGATCCAGAAGTCTAAACCTTGTCTGTGGTATTCCGAGTAGGATCTGGGAAGGGATGGCTGTGATGAGCTTCAAACTCGCGAGTACTGGGCGTAGTGACAGATGCAAAAGTATTACTGAATCCTATTCCAGTATGATCGAGAACCGACAGATGATTAGCCGTGCGGTGACAGTGCATTTTGGACCATTTTCACTGAGAGGACGGGATGTAGCCATTGACAAAAGTGATGCCCAATACACAGCTTGCCATGGAAAGGAGTATGAAGGATTGGATGGAAAGGAGTATGAAGGATTGGATGAAGGTAGTAGAAAAACAGAGATTCAGAAGGAACTAAGCATCTCCATACGCTTATCTGAAATTCTCACCAATGAATTACATAAGTATCTCTATCCTATCTTACATTTTATTTATATTTTAATTATTAAAACTCTATAACCATTTGAATCCGCATGACTGAGATTTACAAAGTGACCATAGCTTGCTTCAAGCCGACAATCTCCGTGGGATCGACCTTTACTCACGTAAGGTTTATTACTTGGACGACCCAGTGCACTTGCTGGTTAGTTGTGTGAAGTTGTGAAGAAGAACTAAGATTATGAACGTGCGTATTAAGTTTTCAGCGCCGTTACCAAGGAATGAGCAATCACGATTTCTTGCACCAGAAGGCTTTACACCGAACGGCTTCTGAGGCGTCAGTGAGGTACATTCTGCTTCTGAAATTGCTGAGATGATGGCTTGGATCCGAGGTACCGTCGTATGAATTCATGTCGAGGGCTTTAAAATCTTTTGGGACTTTAGCTTTCATGATCTCTTTGGTGAAGGGATCTTGGTCTTTGTGGGAGTTATCTTCATGGTTGGGATGAGCAGTTCTGGGCTTAAGATCTGCTTTGAGTTTTGCGAGCTTGTCCTCTAGCTCTCGGCGACGTCTAGCTTCTCTTCGGATGTTTCTTTCAGCCTCCCGCTAATGTTCAGCCTCCTGCTCGAGCTGTTTAAGACGATCCTGTTATTCTTGGATAGTTTTCAAAATTTATGTGTTGGAGGGTTGTTTATCCCCCTTGTTTTGAGGTGTATCTTTTGACGTGACCTCCGTATTTTTAAGCGAAGTTCTTTTTTCCAAACCGGAGATGTGATCGTTGTCAAGGTTGTCCGCTATAAGGATGGGATGACTTCCAGGTCCCCGGCAACGGCACCAATGTTTTGAGGGTTACTTGAAACTGTAGGTCGATCTCGGTCGAGATCTGCGGTGGTGGCCGGAGCTGACGTGTCTGGCTTGTTGGACTTTGGTGGTGCTGCTGATCCTTCGTCACCGAAGGGTGGTGGTACCTGCAAGAGACTCCGATGCTTAAGTTAGCATGGGCTTTAAGCAAGTTTATGTGTAGAATCAAAGTATGAGTTACACCTGGGTGCTCCAGTGTATTTATAGTAGTGTGGGCTTGACTTTCTTGGATAAGATAAGTTAGTTATCTTTATCTTATCTTTAAGTGAAGTCATCTTATCTTTAAGGGGGACTGTCTTTTATCTTTCTAGGCTTTAGCTGCCTTTAGATTGGGCTATGTCCCTTTTTCTGGGCCTGCTTGGGCTTCTTGTGGTGATTTGGCCGAACTCTTTAAAGAAGAGGTCGGCGGACCTGACCTGAAGAGGTCGGTCACTTTGTCTTCAATCATCCTGAGTCGGATAGCTCGACCCAGGGTGTGAACAGGTATCAATTTGACCAACAAGGGTTCTCAAAGCACCAATTCAATTAGACCCAATGACTCAAGGTCACCCAATTCCCTTAGCATAGGCCAAGAGTATAGAGAACTACTCCATAATCAAAGGAAACATTTCATCAAACACATGGTATGCACTAAATAAAAACATATTTAAATTGCAAAACTAATTGGAAATTACAAGTACCCACTAACAATTATCAATAGAGAACAACTAAAATAACACAATCAATTATAGACAAGATCAATGCACTAATAGAAATTCAAAATCCACAAAGATCATAAGATGAGAAGAAAAGGGGAAAAATGACAAGAAAACACAAATTCAACACAAGATCTAAACAAAATTATAACTAGAGAACTCAAATTAAGTAATTGAAACTAGAATTAACAAGATCCAATTCAGAAATTCAACAAAGGAAGATCAAAACAAACTAAATCTAGAGAGAAGTAAGAGTTTTCCTCTCTAGAAAAACAAGAACCCAAAATTAGCTAAAATTATGTGTTTTGTGTGAATGATTGGTTCCCCCCTTTTCTCCTTAGTTCCTTGGGTCTTTTCCATGCAGAATTCAGCTCAGATTGGGCCTAGAGCCTCTCAGAAATCCCTAGCCACATTTTCCATTAATGAGGTCACGTGCTGGACCAATCATGTCTTAAGGAAGAAATTCGAAGCAGAGAATTCCAATGCGAAACATACCAAATCACATGACCTAAATAAAGATTACACTATAAAACAGAATTAACTCGTGAAACATAACCTCTAATGTTCCTCAAACCACGTGATATGTGCTACCTATTACTTCTATTTCGCCTATGATAACCCGTTAACTTTCCCGTACACATAAACCATCAACATTAAGTTGGCCAGACTTAACATCAGCAGTTATGTAACGGTAAGCTAACAGTGTTAATCAATAGACAGTCATGTGCATAAAGCTCTAATCCTTGTCATCTGGATAAGACATATAACATGACAGACACTCAGTGTATGCAATGAAGCATAGTCAGTCTATTTCCAAGGCTCTAATCAGGATAAACTACTCTGATACCATAATGTAACGACCCAACTTCCAGTACGTCATGATCATACCAAAAGTAAGGCGTTACTAACCTGCTTTCCTTATTAACTATTTATTATTGAGCCTTTAGTTCGATATCGCATTTTAATCTTTAATAAAATGCCAGAAAATTTTGTTTAAAAACATACTTTGTAAAGTCGTAAAGAAATTCCTTTAGTTTATAAATCAGTAAGGTGAAAAGTTTAAAGAGATGAAAAAGACAAAAGACGTGCCAAAGAACTTTCTACCCACTAACTTACTTCGCTCATTCCTATCCAACTAATATATAAATTAGAATAATAAGGCAATACTTAGTCCATCCTACCTCAACCTCCATCACCACAGATCAGAAACCCTCCTCATCATGCCTCCACCACAGAGGGTCTCTCAGATAAACATACACATACACATAAAAATCAAACAAAGAAATCACAGATAGGATACAGATACAGCAAGTAGAGCAAGTAGCAAATAGACACGGTTAATCATTTAGGCAAACCAAGATAATACACACTCAAGTAAAACATACAAATGTATATGATGCATGCCTGTCCTATGACTGTTGAGTCTCATCTATCGGTTATACAGCCAACCCGACATGTCCTGGTAGCTAACCATTGGACAATCCCACTGTACGCGCATCCCCAAGCTCAAAAATAATATCCATGGAGTCAAACTCCAAGCTCAATAATATTTCAAGGAGTCAAACTCCAAGCTCAATAAAATAATATTTCATATATTTACGCATGCCCATGGGGGAACTTGGGGAGTTAAAGTGCCCGGTCATATCTTACGATAGAGGATCAATAGAGTATCGAGTCTCAACCTGGAGCAAGTGGTGGCAAGCCACTGCGTCTACCCAAGGAAACTCGTATCTCAGATAATTCAAATAAATAAGTCATATGAATATTTCAATCATAATTCATCAGTATCCACATCATTCTCAATCATGTCTCATTCATCACAAATCTTGTCATCGATAACTTAACCATTATCATCAATTATAGTCATCACCCTACATCACTATAATTAATCAGAATATCTCTATACCTCAATCATACTTAATCATTATCCTCTCGCAACCTCGAAATCATTATCAGACCTTAACCAAAAATAGTTATCACTAAATCACATCTCAATTTCAAGTATAACCTTCAAATAACTCACTAAACTTACCTCTAAATCAACACCACACTTTTCTCACCATACTCCTTGAAATAACTTTCTTCCTCTTAACTCTTATGTTCAATTTCATTAAAAACCTTAAACTCACTTTCCTATTCCCAAACCCTTGAATCTATTCTCAATTTACTATTTAAAAGCCTTTAGCTAGTTAATCAAATCTCTTCTCATTATTAGAAACTAAATGAGTTTAAAACCACAAGTTAACAAAATCATAAAAATTCGATTTTCTTTAATAATCTTTAAAAGCATTCAAAACATACGTCTTTTGTTAAAGTTACTCAAATCAAATTCAATTTTGAATTCACAACTCCTCCCCTAAAAATTGGAGTTTGCCACCTATCACGGGTCTCCTCTTTACAATCTCAACTCAACAAAACTAACATTTCAAATTAACATTTCCAAATCCATCATTCAGAATCAATAAGAACCAATTTTAATGAAAAGTTCAAAATCAACTGGTGCACGAATCCCCACACTTCGTATAGCTATACCAGCAAGTGCACTGGGTCGTCCAAGTAATACTTGAGTAAGTCAAGTTCGATCCCACGAGGATTGTAGTTTGAAGCAAGCTATGGTTATCTTACAGGTCTTAGTCAAGCAGATAGAAGAGTTGGCTATTCGTAATTTGTATTTGTGAATTGGAATCAGTAATAGGACTATGGTTAAGGATTGGAGTTGCTTTGTCTTTCTGAATTAACTCTGGTAATACTGTCCTCTTTGCTTGTGAATGACTTCTTCTATGGCAGGCTGTAAGTGATCAATGCCATGGGCCGTGGTCGTCAATCTCCTCTGCTCCAGATCAAACGTCATTGGCCGTGGTCATCCAATCTGACGGAGGGTAAAGCTCTAGCAGTTCATTCTCCTGGCGATCCTACTCAAAATGCCACAGACAATGTCGAATCTTCCAGATCAAAGAATGCTGCTTCTTTTTGTTCTAGCCTCTACCACAGAGACCCTAATCTCCCCAGAAATCGACTGAACTGGTGTCTTGAAAAGTCCCCAACGAAGTCGTGGATTAGCCGTTTGAGAGATGTATAATCAAGCTGGTGGTTCGCACTTTCCAGTCACGTATTCACACGAACCCAAGTAGACACAGGTGCTTGTCAGGCACATGGTCCTAGAATGATGAACAGAGCTGATTGTCACTGGTCATCCTATTCACCATGTTGAAGAATGAGTATACATCTTTGAAATAAATCAAACACGGATCGAAGAGAAACAGTAATACTTTTATTAATTCATAGGGCTCAGCAATGCTCCTCCCCTCAACCTAGGAGGTTTAGAAACTCATACTAAAAGGAAAATACAATGGTAAAAGTGACGATATTCATAAAAAACTCCTGAATAACATAAATCTAATCCCTTAAATACTAAACAAATGACTAATAAGGGTAAAATAGTCTTTTTAGTGCTAAAATCCACTTCTGGGACCCACTTGGTGAGTGTTTGGACTGAGATTTGATGAGATCCACATGCTATGAGGTCTCTAGGGTGTTGAACACTGGCTAGGGGGTCCTCTCGGGGCATTTGGATGCTGGTCTCTACTCTGTGGGCGCTGGACACTTGGAAGGGGGCAGGAGGCTGGCGTTGGATGCCCGTTTTGGACCTTCTAATCTGAAGCAAAGTATGAACTATTATACATTGATGGAAAGCTCCAGAAGTTAGCTTTCCATAGCCATTAAGAAGGCTCCATTTGGACTTCTGTAGCTCCAGAGAAGCTCTTTCGAATGCAAGGAAGTCAGATCCAGACAGCATCTGCAGTGCTTTCTCTATCTTTAAATCAGACTTTTGCTCCAGCTCCTCAATTTCAGCCAGAAAATACCTAAAATTATACAAAACTCAAAGTAGAATCCAAAAATATGAATTTATCACTAAAACCTATAAAAACTTAATAAAAACTTAACAAAACATACTAAAAACTATATGAAAATGATGCCAAAAAGCGTATAAAATATCCGCTCATCACAACACCAAAGTTAAATTGTTGCTTGTCCCGAAGCAACTAAAAACACAGTAGGATAAAAGAAAATTAAGACACGATAAATTTTTAATTTTCCAATGAAGCTCTGTTGCAATTAGATGAGCAGGACTTATTAGCTTTTTGCTTCTGAATAGTTTTGGCATCTCACTATCCATTGAAACTTAGAATGGTTGGCATCTTTAGGAACTTAGAATCCAGATAATATTATTGACTCTCCTAGTTCAATTCTTTTTTATTCTTGAACACAGCTTTCAGAGTCTTGGCCATGACCCTAAGCACTTTGTTTTCCAGTATTACCACCAGATACATAAATGCTACAGACACTTTACCTGGGTGAACCTTTTCAGATTGTGATTCAGCTTTGCTAGAATCTCCAGATAGAGGTGTCCAGAGTTCTTAAGCACACTCTTTTTGCTTTGGATCATGACTTTAACCGCTCAGTCTCAAGCTTTTCACTTAACACCTTCACGCCACAAGCACATGGTTAGGGACAACTTGTTTAAGCTGCTTAGCCCAGGATTTTTTTTCCTTTAGGCCCTCTTATCCACTGATGCTCAAAGCCTTTGATCCTTTTTACCCTTGCCTTTTGGTTTAAAGGTTTATTGGCTTTCTGCTCTAGCCTTTTGGTTTAAAGAGTTATTGGCTTTTTCTGCTTGCTTTTTTCTCTTTTTTTTCTATTTATTTTTTTGCCACTTTTTTTTTTTGCATGCAAGCTTTTTCTTTTTCTTTTTGCTGCTTTTTCTTGCTTCAAGAATTAATTTATTTAGATTTTTCAGATAACCAATAATACTTTTCCTTTTTCCTTATTCTTTCAGGAGCCAACATTCTAAAATTCTAACTTCAAATATGCACTGTTCATTCATACATTCAAAAAACAAAAGCAATGCCACCACATCAACATAATTAAACTATTCTTATTATAAACTTAAAATTCATGTATCTCTCAATTCTTTTCAATTAAAATTTTCTTTTAAGCAAGGCGAGAGATATATGAAATATTTTACATCTTTAAGGCATAAATGCAAATGACCATGCAACAAGAACAAGAGAACAGATAAAACATAACAGAAAACAAAAATAATAAAAGGAAAGGAAGTAAAAGAGAACGAATCCACCTTTAATGGTGGCGACTAGTACTCCTCCTTGAGGATCCAATGTGATGCTTGATCTCTTCAATGTCATTCCTTTGCCTTTGTTGTTCTTCCATCATAGCCCTTTGGTCTTCCTTTATGGCTCTTTGATCTTCTCTTATTTCATTGAGGGTGGTGGAATGCTCTTGATGCTCCACCCTCAATTGCTCCATGTTAGTGCTTAGTTCTCCAAGAGAAGTCTGCCATTGATCCCAATAGCTTTGGGGAGGAAAATACATCCCTTGAGGCATCTCAGGGATCTCATGCTGAGGCGGTTGCACAGGCTCTTGTGCATACTTTCTAGTTTGCTCCATCCTCTTCTTAGTGATGGGCTTGTCCTCCCCAATGGAGATATCTCCTTTTATGATAATTCTAACTAAATTTCATAGATGATAGATGAGGTGTGAGAATGCCAACCTTGCATTGGTGGAAGGCTTCTCAGCTATCTTGTACAGTTCTTGAGGAATCACATCATGTACTTCCACCTCACTTCCAATCATGATGCAATGGATTATGATGGCTCTGTCCATAGTCACTTCTGACCGGTTGCTAGTGAGGATGATAGAACATTGGATGAATTCCAACCATCCTCTAGCTATGGGCTTTAGGTCAAGCCTTCTTAGTTGTAGGGGCTTGCCTTGGGAATCCCTTTTCCACTATGCTCCTTCCACACAGATGTCTGAGAGCACTTGATCCAATCTCTAATCAAAGTTGACTCTCCTAGTGTAAGAATGTGGGTCTCCTTGCATCAGAGGCAAGTTGAATGCCAATCTCACACTTTCTGGGCTGCAATCTAAGATTCTCCCTCGGACCATGGTGATCCAATTACTTGGATTGGGGTTCACATTAGAGTCATGGTTTTTAGTAACCCATGCATTAGCATAGAACTCTTGCACCATTAGAATCCCAACATCTTGAATGGGATTGGTTAGGACTTCCTAACCTCTTCTCCGGATCTCCGGATACTCATTCTTCTTGAGCTTGAAAGAGACCTCAGGGATCACTTTCTTTTCTGCCACTACTTCATAGAAGTGGTCTTGATGATCTTTGGTGATGAATCTCTCCATCTTCCAAGATTCAGAGGAGGTGGCTACTGCCTTTCCTTTCCTCTTTCTAGAGGGTTCTCCAACCTTGGGTGCCATGAATGGTAATAGAAAGAAAAAAGCTATACTTTTCCAACACTAAACTTAAAACTTTGCTCGTCCTCGAGCAAAAATAAAGAAAAGAGAAGAATGAAGTAGAGGAAGAAGAAAATAGAAGAAGTTAGAGGGAGAGAGAAGGCTCGGCCTTGTGGGTTGTATGAGTGTATGAGAGGTGTGTGTATGAAGGGTTATGAAGAGGGGTATTTATAGGAGTGGGGAAGAGTTAGGTTCGGCCATGGATGGGGTTTTGGGTGGAAAATTTGATTTTAAAGTGGGTGGGGGTTGGTTGGAATTATGATGGTTTTGCAAAAGTGATATGGATGTGATTGGGCTAGGGTTTGTAGGGAAGTATGTATGGGAAAGTGTGAAAGTAAGTAGGGTAGGTGAAGATACTGTGGGACCTACTGGTCCTAAGAGGCTTAGGGAATTCAGATTCCCTGCTCTCTGCACTGGCGTTTGAATGCCCACGGTCTGCCCCCTAGTTAGCGTTCAACGCCAGCAATGCTGTTGATGAGCGGATATTTTATACGCTTTTGGGTGTTAGTTTCATATAGTTTTTACCATGTTTTATTTAGTTTTTATTAAGTTTTTATAGGTTTTAGTGATAAATTTATATTTTTGGATTCCACTTTGATTTTGTATGTTTTTGTACAATTTCAGGTATTTTCTGGCCGAAATTGAGGAGCTGGAGCAAAAGTCTGATTCAGAGACAGAAAAAGCACTGCAAATGCTGTCTAGATCTGATCTCCTTGCACTTGGAAGAGATTTTATGGAGCTACAGAAGTCTAAATAGAGTGCTCTCAATGGCTATGGAAAGTTGACTTCTAGAACTTTCAAGTAATGTATAATAGTCTATACTTTGTATCGGACTAGAAGGCCAAAAACTGGAGTCCAACGCTAGCTTTCTGCCCCTTTTCTGGTGTCCAACGCCCAAAGAGCAGAGCCTGGCATCCAAACGCCCAGTGAGAACCTCTATCTAGTGTTCCACGCCCAAAAGACCTCATAGCATATGGATCTCATCAAAGCTCATCCCAAAAACTCACCAAGTGGGCTCTAGAAGTTGATTTTAGCACCAAAAAGACTATTTTACCCTTAATAGTCATTAGCTTAGTATTTAAAGGATTTTATTCATGTTATTCAAACAACTTTACATTACTTTTACCATCATACACATTTTACTATTAGCATGAGTTTCTAAACCTCCTAGGTTGAGGGGAGGAGTGATGCGTAGGATTCATACCGGTCTAGAATTTCAAAAAATGATTTCGTTAATAGTATAGTCCAAACCGATAATTAGTCCTCGAATCAAATTTTAAGGGTTTTAGTTGTCACAAGTTCAACCCCAATAAAAGTAACCGAAGTATTCAAACCTCGGGTCGTCTCACAAGGAATTGGCAAACATGTGCATCGACATAGGTTAGAATTCCGGGGTTGGTAATCTTGGCAAGGAAATTAAACTAATACACTTAACAAGCAAGAAATCTTAAAGTGCAAGAAACTAAATCAAGTAACAAAATCAAGAGAACATATAATCTACTTCTACTCTAGAATTAAGCAATTAACAAAAACGAGAACTAAACAAGTAAGAATTTTGGTTTTCAAATGTGACTAATAAAAGGAACTCTTGGCTAGGTGTGGGAATTGGGATCACCATCCTTGTCTAATAACCATATCTTGACAATTATGAGGAACCAAGCTCATTAAGTTTACTTCTATACTTGAAGTACATCAAATGGCTTGATCAACATCAATCCATAAGCCCCAACCTAGCTACTAATTGACTTAGTAGTAGGCTAGTGTCAATGGTTATCAAATTGACCACTAAGGGTTCTCAAATCATCAAATCTATTAGACCCAATGACTCAAGCTTATCCAATTCCCTTAGCCTAGGCCAAGAGTAAAGAAAACTACTCCATAATCAAAGGAAACATTTCATCAAACACATGGTATGCATTAACAAAAGACATATTCAAATTGCAATTAACTTGGAAATTATAAGGACCCACTAACAATGATCCGTAAAGAACAACTCAATTAACACTAATAATCATAGAAAACTTCAATGTACTTATAGAATTCAAGATCCATAATATTCATAACATGAGAGGGAAATTGGAAAATAACAAGATAACATAACTCAACACAAGATCTAAGCAAAATTATACTAGAGAATTCAAATTAAGTAATCAAAACTAGCAATTAACAAAATCCAATTCAGAAATTCAACAATGGGAGATCAAAATCAAACTAGATCTAGAGAGGAATAAGGGTTTCTCTCTCTAGAAGAACAAAAAAACCAAAACTAGCAAAAATTGTGTCTAAGTGTGTAATGAGTGAACCCTCCTTTTCCCCTAGAGTTCCTGGGTCTTTTCCATGCAAATTCAGCTTGAATTTGGGCCTATCCAGCTTCAGAAATCGTCAGGCACGATTTCTTTTAATGAGGTCACGCGCAGCTCATCATGCGTACGCGTCATGTACGCATGCGCGTTGCTTGAATTTCGCGATCCACGCGTGCGCGTCATGCACGCATGCGCGTCGATGGAGATTTTACCAATCCACGCGGATGCGTCATTCTTCGCGTGCCACACTCAACTCCTTGCATCCACGCGTGCGCGTGATGTGCATGGGCGCGTCGAAGCTTATTTCTCCAAAGCCCAATTCTTCATGTTCCTTCCACTTATGCATGCTTTCTTTCTCTCTTCTAAACCATTCTTGCCCTACAAACTCTGAAATCACTCAACAAACATATCACGGCATCGAATGGCAATAGAAGAGGATCAAAATATGGCATTTTTAAGGCAAAAGAAGCATGTTTTCTACCATGAAGCAATATTAGGAAGAGAACACAAAACCATGCAATTTTGGTGAATAAATGTGGAAAATATTGACAAAACTCCCTAAATTCTACATAATATAAACCACAAATTTGGGGTTTATGAAACCTCCCCATACTTAAACTGAGCATATCCTCATGCTAAAGATAAAAGACCAAAGATATGGGAGAAAAAAGTTCTTTGAAGTATAAACTACCTAAATGAATGCATGCAACTAATATAAATGTGTCTATTCACTTGGTCAAGAGCAAATCTATCCTCCAAGAATACATATGAGCGTATAGGGCTAAGGTGACATGCAGTCCATGAATCCTACTAATTGAACATTACAATGAAGTGCATATAACTTGCGAGACGAACACTTGTGAAAGCCGGGAACAAGGATTTGAGCATCGAACCCTCACCGAAAGTGTATCCGCTCTAGTCGCTCAAGTGTATAGGGTTCGTCACTCAATCCTCCCCTAATCGTGCTTTCCAAGATTTGTCTTTCATCTAACAATCAACAATTACTCAATGCATGCATACAAGTATCATGAAGTCCTTTTCATAGGTTATAATGGGGCTAGGGTGAAGGTAAGGATGCATATGGTCAAGTGAGCCTTAAAATTGGATCTTTGATTAATCTAAGCTCTCACCAAATACATATAGCAACCTATACAATTCTAATACAATGCCTAGCTACCCATGATTCCCACTTTTTCACATACTCATGCATTCTTTTTTGTTTACATCCCATATGCATTGTTATTATTGCTCTACCTTGGGGCAATTTTATCCCCTTTCTATTGCTTTTCTTTTTCTATATATATATATATATATATATATATATATATATATATATATATATATATATATATATATATATATATATATATATATATATATATAAGCAATTAAATATATATACAATTTTTTCAATGCATATGGTTTTACATAGTCAATGCATAAGCATGTACCTAATCCCATGATTTCCTACAAAAGCACAAAGTACACTTTTATCTCAACCAATGTCCTAAGTTTCCCATACCCAAATGATACACACCCTCACTAGTCCAAGCTAATCAAAGATCCAAATTGAGAGATATTCATTATTTTTCACTTAGGGATAATGATGTGCTAATATTAAGAACAAAAGGGATTAAATGGCTCAAAATTGGCTAACAATGGTTGATAAAAGGTAGGCTATTTGGGTAAGTGAGCAAAATAAAATGATGGCCTCAATCCTATAAATACATGTATACATGGAATAATGGATGTAAAGAATCAGACAAATCAAAGATCACAGTCATAGCAAGAGAATAATGCACACAAGAATGGGAATAAGTGGTTAGAAGATATAACCACATAATAAGGCTCAAAACTTACATGCTTGTGTTCTTAGCTCAAAAATCATGTTCCGAAATACATTCTTCAAGCAAGTTTATTGCAAAAAAATTTTTCAAAATTGGTAGGGTGCCCTGAAAACACATTTTCTTGGAAAAGAAGTCATCACTCTAACCAAGTAGTCCTAACAAGAAAACTAACTAAACATGCAAGATGTCCTAACTAACAAAACAAAAGAGAATTAAAGTCCATAGATGTTCAAGGGAGGAGATTATTACCCACGAAGATCGGTCGGACGACCTCCCCACACTTATGAATTAGCACGGTCCTCCGTGCTACTCAGTGAGACGCAAGGCCGATCGGGACCGGAACCTCCATTATCCTCTTCATGATTGCTACTATCACTTGGGGTCGAGGTGGATGTGGATATATCGGATTCCTCCGTTGGTTGGGTAACAAGACTCAAAAGCTTCTTTAGGTAAGCAAATCGGCGTTGATTTCGCCATTCATATCTATCTATCTTCTTGTGTAAATCCTCAAGTCGTTGGTGGGTAGATCTTTGTGGTGGTGCAGATGAGGTGGTAGGAACAGTGGACGGAGGGGCTATGTCAAGGCTTGGGGTGTCTACGGGAGGCTGTAAGTATTTTCTGCTTGGGACTACATCGCCCTTTGCCGGAATTGTAGCTTTCATGTCCGTGGTCTCCCAAGCAACACCCGCAGCAGCAACCAATTCAGATACCAATGCTAGAAATGGTAGATTATCCTGGGCATGGACTTGACTCATTACTTGTTGGATGAGGAGAGGGATGTTCACCAGCTTCTCCGTGAGAATACACCAAACAAGGAGAGTGAGATCTGCCGTAAAGGACGACTTGTGGGTGCTAGGTAGCACATAGTGAGATAGGATCTAGGCCCAAGCTCTCGCCTCCACAGTGAGGTAGCGTGCATCAATGCACTTGGGTCGCATCCGGAGTCGTCCTTGGGTCCAAAATGTCTCAGTCTCAGCAATGACTGGAAGAATCAAGTCCCAATCAAACCCATACTCAATTCGCCGACGTAAGACCTCTTGGTAGCCATCTATTTCCTCTGGTACCAGTAACACATTAAGCACTTGCTGAATAGCCTCTTCGGTAACTGGAACTTGCTTACGGCGCACGTATACTGAATGGAAGGAAGGGAGGTGGTAATTAGTGTAAAATTCTACCACCCACGAGAGATTGGCCTCTTGTGGTTTCCTCAGGAGAAACTCCCACCCTCGCCGCTCAATGCGGGGTAGCACATGATGAGCAATATGATCCGGAGGGGCAAGTAGGTGCTCAGCATGATAGCTCCTCTCAACCATGGCAGGAAACACTAGTTCAAAAAAGCGGTTGGGAAACCTTGAATAGTCCCTTGCCGGATCGCTCTTCTCTTTTTCATCAATAGGAGCGACTGTTTTTGCCTTCTTAGAAAGGGGTTTAGCTCCTAGTGTGGGATGCGCCTTGGAGCTTGACTTTTGGGGTTGACGCGTTGTAGCTGGTTTTCTTGATGCCTTCTCCTTGCCTTTCTTGGTGGCCATCCTGAGAAAGGAGGGAAAAGGGGAAACATTAAACCCAAAGAGTCAACTCATGAAAATTTTATGCAAGTAAAAAGTAGTGCCCAAAAAGAATTTATGTGTTTTGAGCACAAGACAGCTGCACATGTGATCAAAACAACTATAGAATCATGGGCATAACACTTAGCATGGGGTGCAAGAGTTAGTAATGCATGCAATAAGGCATGAGAAGGATAAACTCAAGCATCCATAATAGAGAAGCAAGCCATGGTAAATAAGCGTAAAGTTGGTAAACATAAAGTAAAGCAAGCTCAATGTACTTAGAATAGAGCAAGTGTGTGAAGAAGAAACACCAAATTGAGAGCATAAGATCAAAATGAATCAAAAGGGTATAAGCGCATTTCCTCTAAGCAAATGAGAAGAACTCAATCAAATAGAGCCCCAAATGAAATGCCAAACAATAACACAATACCACATAAGTACAAAAGACATCAAGAGATAACAAAAGGATCTATCAAAGCAAGGTAAGATTCCAAATTCATCATCCATGGAAAAGTAGAAGAAAAGAGAGAACAAATAAGCAAGAACCAAATAAAAAAATCATGCAACTATATGGAAAATTAAGAAAGTAACAAAAAGAAAACATGTAACTAAATGCAAATAGAAGAAGGAAATTTAAAAGAAAGCAAAAGATGAGAGGTAGTAGAAATAGAACCTTGATAAGGGGAGAGGGCAAGGTGGAGTGTTGGTAGAAAAAGTGAGGAGGGAAAGAAATTTTAGAGTCACCAGAGGTGGTGGCAGTCGCCGGTAAGTAGCCGGAGACAAGAGTAGTGGGAGATGGAAGAAGAGGAAGAAAGGTGATGGAAGAAAGAAGGTAGAAGAATGAAGTCATGTAAAGAAAGAAAGAAGGGCGTGCAAGCTTAAAATTTGCGTCACACGATCGACGCGTTGATGATCAGATTATTGATGGTTTAGAATTCACAAATGAATTCTCGTTGCAAGTATAGTTTCTAAACCAAACAATAATCTTTTCATACAAACATTTGTTTGTCACAAGTACAAACCCCTAAAATTATAAACCGAAGTATTTAAACCTCGGGTCGTTCTCCCTAGGAATTGCAATAAAGTGTTCTTATTATTGGTTATGGAGTATGTTTGGGGTTTTTGAGATTTTAGACAAGAAATATAAATGGCAATGAAAATAAACTAACAACTAACAAAGCTCTTGGCAAGATATGAGAACTAGAAGTCCTATCCTAGTTATCCTTCTCAATTGTGACCATAAATTGTCCATTGCTACCACTTAGTTAACCTCTAACCATGGAGGAAAGTCAAGTAGATGAACTAACTTGATTCCACAAGTCCTAGCCAACTCCCAAGGGAAAGACTAGCTTTAGTGGTATCCAAATCAATTAGCAACTTCTAATTATCAATCATCAAAGGCATTCGATAACTCAAGCATCACTAATTACTCTACCAAAGTCAAGAGGAACGAAATCTACCTCATATCTAGAAGAGGCATTTCAACAAACACATAAAAGGCAATAAAGGCAAACATTATTAATTGCAAGAATTAAAGGAATCTATAACTACAAAAGCAAGAGATCAACAATAGAAAGGCAAAACAATTATGAAACAACAAAGAACTTACCAATTGCATTGAAGAAGAAGTGTAGATCTATAAAAGAAAGTTCATAAACTACAACTAACAATACAAATGAATTACAAGAGAAGAAGAATTCTACAACTACAAGAGAAAAATTAAGGAAGAAAAAGGAAAATTAGAAGAAAGAAGAAGAACTAGATCTAGATCTAAAACTTAATCCTAATCCTAGAGAGAAGTGAGAGCTTCTCTCTCTAAAACTAACTTTAAACTAATCTTAATGTGTGTTAATGAACAATAGAATGAAAAGTTGTTAATTCCCTTCAATCCTTGGTCTTTTAAAGCACTTCTGGCACCAAAATTGGTTGCAACTAGGCCCCACAGCTTCTCAGAAATCACTGGGAACGTTTTCTATCTAAAAATCACATGCGGAGACCAGCGCATACGTGTACCATGCACGTGCGCGTCCCTGATGATTTCGCGATCCACGCGTGCGCGTACCGTGCGCGTGCGAGTGGATGTTGTTTCTCAAATCTTTGGCTTTTTCCATGTGTTCTCCATTTTGCATGCTTTTCTCTTCACTCCCTTGATCCATTTCTAGCCTTTTCAACCTGAAATCACTTAACAAACAAATCAAGGCATCTAGTGGAATCAAAGGTGAATTAAATTTAGCTAATTAAGGACCTAGAAAGCATGTTTTCACACTTAAGGACAAATTGGGAGACAATCATGAAACCATGCTATTTCATTGAATAAATGTGGGTAAAAGGTCATAAAATTACCTAAATTAAGCACAAGATAAACCCTACAAAGGGGTTTATCAATCTCCCCACACTTAAACCAAGCATGTCCTCATGCTTAAACCAAGAGAGAACAAAGAGCATCAACATTTATTCAATGAAATCTAACTAAATGTAATACACCTATATGCAACTATCTACATGAATGCAATTGCTTGGTCTAAATAAATCAATTCCCATGAAGCATATATGCACAAGGGCTAAGGACTCGCAAGTCTAGTCCACAATTGAAATGAGTTATTAAATATTTTTACAAACTTGCATGAAGAATGATGATCATAGGTGAAAACATGTAATTGAGCATCAAACCCTCACCGGATGTGTTTGCACTCTATTCACTCAAGTGTTTGGGGTTGATTCACTCAATTCTCTCCTAATCATGCTTTCTAAGATTTGTTTTCTTCTAACAATCAACATATATTTCATGCATGCATACATATATCATGAGGTCTTTTCATTGGTTGTAATGAGGCTAGGGTCACGGTAGGATGCATATTTGGTTAAGTGAGTTTGAAATTTGAATCTTTGATGAGCTTAAACTTCCCACCTAACCTATGACATACAATTAAGTTCTAACCTAACTACCCATTTTTCACTTTTCCACATACTCATGCACTCTTTTTCATTTCACAACACTGATGCATTGATTTTATTGAGCTTTGCTTTGCTTTGGAGAATTTTGTCCCCTTTTTATTTCTTTTTCTTATTATTTTTTTCTTTTCTTTTCCATACTATTTTTCTTTTTCTTTTCTTTTTTTCTTTTGTTTTTTCTCATTTTTTTTTCTTTTTGCTTTACAATATATACAAAAACATCAATGCATAAAGTTTTACATTTGATTACCACATGAGCATGTACCCAATTCCCAATATTTACAACAAAAATACAAACTACCCTTTTTATTCACCCAATGTCCCAAGTTTCCCACACTTGAATGGTACACACACACTAGCCTAAGCCAATCAAAGATCCAAATTAAGAACTTTTATTGTTTTTTGCTTTACGGCTTGTAATGTGCGAAAATTAGAACAAAGTGGGTTAAGCGTAGGCTCAAATTTGGCTAACAATGGAAGATAGAAGGTAAGGCTATTTGGGTAAGTGAGCTACATGAAATGATGGCATCAATCATATAAATGGATGAATATACAAAATAATGGACATAAAGAATCAAACAAATCAAAGATTACAATCATAGAAAGAGAATAAGTGGTTATAAGATGTAACCACACCATTAGGCTCAAGTCGCACAAGCTCGTGTTCTTAGCTCAAAAACATGATCCACAATATATATATATATATATATATATATATATATATATATATATATATATATATATATATATATATATATATATATAATTTAAGCAAGTTTTATGAAGAGTTTTCACTCAAATCAATTGGTGCCCTATAGATAAAATTCTTGAAGAATTAATCTCATTATTTTGACTAAGCTTATTGTGTATATATATGCAAAAATAAGAAAATGAAACAAAAATCCTAAAAGACCTAAAAAAATGAATTGCAAAAGTATTGAGATTGGAAATTTGTCACCCAAAATCGCCGACCAGTTGGATGACCTCCCCACACTTAAAAGTTTGCACCGTCCTCGGTGCACTCAAAGATGAGCAAGGGGGTACAGTGACTCTTCGGATTGCCACCTTCAGCTGGTAGGTCAACCGGTTGCTGCATGTTCTTTCTTCCGTTTTCATTTTCGCTTGCGGTGCATCATTCATGAAAAACAAAAATATAACACCATAAGATGAGAAAACAAAAGCAAGGAAGCATACATTGTTGGAATGAGGTACTAATCACTAAAATTGAGTGAGTGAATTAGTGTGACATTAATGACAAATAAGTGTGTGAATTCCAAATTGCGCGTGGTTTAGAACACACATTAGCATAAAAGCTATGTCACTAAAGAAGCATGCACTTTACTCATTCTAGTATGGGTGAGATGCTTTAAGTAAGCTTGTAAGGTAAAACAAGCATTAAAGAAGCATGAAGGCATTCAAGCTATAAGCATATGGATGCATATGATCGTGAAATACAATGCATTAAGGTAAATGCACACCATCTAATGTCAAGAGATTGCCTAATCAAAAAATAGGGTTCAAATCACATGGTGGCCAAATCATGCAATTCAAGAAGAGTTACAAGCTCGAAGGCAATTCTATTCTTAAAAGGTAAGCATGAAAAACTCAAAACCAAGTAGTAAAATATAACCTCAATAATAGAATCCAACAAAGATTATAAACATAATGATGTTAAGATAACATCCCTTTTTAATACTCAGCAGTAATTAATGGTAAACAAGAATAACAATCCAACACTTACAATGAAAAAGAGAAAATGAAATGAAAACTAACTAAAACTAACTAATCAACTAACTAACTAACTAATTAGTTAACTAAAATAAATGGTTATCAATGGTGTTTGGGAGTGTTGGATGAGGGATAGAAGAAGGGAAGAAGAAAGGAGAAGGAAAGAAATGGAAAGAGGAGAAGAAAAGAGATGTGTTGAAGGAAGGACATCCATGCATATGCGCGCATGGCGCGCGCGCGGATGGTGGTGCAATGGACGCGACGCGTACGTGTACATGGCGCATCCGCGTTGATGGCTTATTTCGAGAGTGACGCGTACGCCTCATGTACGCGTACGCGTGAGTGGTTTTTTTTTGTGCCAAAGGCACAATGCCCGCGCAATGTTCGCACAACTCTCGGATTTTTGACTTGGGGGTGGAATTTCTCAATCCACGCATACGCGTACATGGCGCGTCCGCGTGGGTAGGCGAAAATGCTTGATGCATGCGTACGCGCGCAGTGCGCGTACTCGCGGATGGTGCCTTATTTTTCAAATTTTTTTCTATATTTTTGCACCAATCCAAGCATTCCAAACCTCCAAACAGCTACCAAAATACCATAAAACTTTATTTAACATACTAAACTACCAATTAGACTCAACAAACTCAACAAAACATGAAATTAAGCTAATTCTATTAGTATGTACAAAAGAGAAAAAATGAAAAGAATTTACCATGGTGGGGTGTCTCCCACCTAGCACTTTTGTTTATTGTCCTTAAGTTCGACTTATGGGGAGCTCCTCTCAAGGCGGCTTGTGCTTAAACTCTTCTTGGAACTCCCACCAATGCTTGGTTCTCCATTGTGCTTCAATATTTCTCATGAGTTGCACCAAGTCTTGATGGATTTCTTCACAAGCTTGGGACTCCCAGAATTGATTCTCCTTGTGCGATCCGGGATGCCACACTTTATTTTCACATTCATCTTGAAGTTGATCATTATTATTAGTTCATCCGGGTGGTGTGACCTTAAAATTCTCATTTAAGTGGCCAAACATGTTCCTAGACCCAAGCGATTTAGCTCTATACCAACCCTTACAATGCCAACCACTAACCATCTCCCTTTTAGTTTTAAAGCCACAAATATTTCTAAGTTGACCATCCGTCTTAAGAAAACCATATTCAAGTGGAATTATAAAGCTTAAGTATAAAGAATTTACCCGCTTGAATGAAAGAATGGATGGTGATGGCTTGGGGAGAGGTATCTCCAATGCCCTTGCAAGCTCTACTCCTTTGTATTCTTCCTTGACCACTTCCACTTCTTCACAAACTACTTTAACTTCAATCCTTTGTTCATCAATTTCATCTAACTCTTCTCCATCACTCAAATCATAAATGGGAGGAAGGGAAAAATCTACCTCCACGTTACTTTCCATCTCATTGGGAGAAGATTCTTCAAATTCAAAGGATTCATCACCAAGAGGCTTGGATGCATGATCTTCATCACCAAGGGAACTCAATTTTTACTCCATTCCCTCCAAGTCTTCATTTAAAAATTGTTTTGGAGGTTGTGCACTCTCCTCCTCAACATCCAATTCAATTGCCTTGGAGAGGTTCTCTTCGACTCTAGGTTCCCAAGGGGGTTCCGCATCTCCTAAGTCTTCAACCACTTCTTCCTCTTCTTCAATGATCATAGGTTCCTCCAATTGCTCTAATACAAAATAACATCCCTCATTTTTCACCGGAGTTTCCAATCTCTCCTTATGCTTCTCAATTAATTCTCTACATGTGACCATGGGAGTTCTTTGAGTGCTCAAGCATTGGGAGGCTAACTGGCATACTACCTCGGTCAAGGAAGCCACAAATTCTAGTGTCTCCCTTTGCATTTCTCCTTGTCCTTGAAGTATGAGGCTAAGGGTTTCATCCATTGAGGATTGGGGTGGATAGGAGGGTTCATTATCTTGGAGGAAGGATTCATGATAGGAAGGTGGTTCTTCTTGGTAAAGTGGTGGTGTATATTGAGGTGGTTCTCGGGAGTATTGATATTGGCATGGTGGTTCCATGTATGGCTCATGTGGTTCAAAAGGTGGTTGGTATGGTGGATATGGATCAAAGTCATATGGAGGTGTTTGGTGAAAATAGACTTATGAATGTGGTTGAGGTTCATGTTGAAGATATGACTCATAGGCATATGGTGGTGGTTCTTGAAAGTCACAAGGAGATTCACCATAGCCATTGGATTGGTATGCATCATAGAATGGCTCTTCTTCATAGTGCATTGGTGGAGGTTGTTGCCATGAAGATTGATCATATGCATATGGCTCCTCCCACCTTTGGATATCCCATCCTTGATACGTATCCTCATTGAAGCTCTCATTTCCTACAACATAAGTAGAACCAAACTCATAGCCAAAGTGAGAATTCATGATAGCAAGAGAAAAGGAAAATAAACTCAAATAAGAAATAAAGAAAACCAAATCCTAAAACTAACAAGAGCTAACAAAAGCAAACATATTCATACTATTCACATATATACAATAACCAATAACACAACACCATTGCAAATCCCCGGTAATGACGCCATTTTGATGATCGGATTATTGATGGTTTAGAATTCACAAATGAATTCTCGTTGCAAGTATAGTTTCTAAACCAAACAATAATCCTTTCATACAAACATTTGTTTGTCACAAGTGCAAACCCCTAAAATTATAAACCGAAGTATTTAAACCTCGGGTCGTTCTCCCTAGGAATTGCAATAAAGTGTTCTTGTTATTAGTTATGGAGTATGTTTGGGATTTTTGAGATTTTAGACAAGAAATATAAATGGCAATAAAAATAAACTAACAACTAACAAAGCTCTTGGCAAGATATGAGAACTAGAAGTCCTATCCTAGTTATCCTTCTCAATTGTGACCACAAATTGTCCATTGCTACCACTTAGTTAACCTCTAACCATGGAGGAAAGTCAAGTAGATGAACTAACTTGATTCCACAAGTCCTAGAGAACTCCCAAGGGAAAGACTAGCTTTAGTGGTATCCAAATCAATTAGCAACTTCTAATTATCAATCATCAAAGGCATTAGATAACTCAAGCGTCACTAATTACTCTACCAAAGCCAAGAGGAACAAAATCTAACTCATATCTAGAAGAGGCATTTCAACAAACACATAGAAGGCAATAAAGGCAAACATTATTAATTGCAAGAATTAAAGGAATCTATAACTACAAAAGCAAGAGATTAACAATAGAAAGGAAAAACAATTATGAAACAACAAAGAACTTACCAATTGTATTGAAGAAGAAATGTAGATCTACAAAAGAAATTTCATAAACTACAACTAACAATACAAATGAATTACAAGGGAAGAAGAATTCTACAACTACAAGAGAACAATTAAGGAAGGAAAAGGAAAATTAGAAGAGAGAAGAAGAACTAGATCTAGATCTAAAACCTAATCCTAATCCTAGAGAGAAGTGAGAGCTTCTCTCTCTAAAACTAACTTTAAACTAATCCTAATGTGTGTTAATGAACAATAGAATGAAAATTTGTTAATTCCCTTCAATCCTTGGTCTTTTAAAATACTTCTGGTGCCAAAGTTTGTTACAACTGGGCCCCACAGCTTCTCAGAAATCACTGGGCATGTTTTCTATCTAAAAATCACGTGCGGAGACCGGCGCATACGCGTACCGTGCGCATGCGCGTCCCTGAAGATTTCGCGATCTACGCATGCGCGTACCATGCGCGTGCGCGTGGATGATGTTTCTCAAATCTTTGGCTTTTTCCATGTGTTCTCCATTTTGCAAGCTTTTCTCTTCACTCCTTTGATCCATTCCTAGCCTTTTCAACATGAAATCACTTAACAAATAAATCAAGGCATCTAGTGGAATCAAAGGTGAATTAAATTTAGCTAATTAAGGACCCAGAAAGTATGTTTTCACACTTAAGCACAAATTGGGAGACAATAATGAAACCATGCTATTTCATTGAATAAATGTGGATAAAAGGTCATAAAATTACCTAAATTAAGCACAAGATAAACCCTACAAAGGTGTTTATCACGCGCACGCGCACTGCACGCTTACGCGTGCATGTGTAGAGAGAGGAGGGACGCGTACGCGTCAAGGGCGCGTACGCGTGAGGTGAGTTGTGCCTAGGGCACAGAGTTGGCACAAGGTAGGCCTAACTCTCAGGTTTTTGTACCACTAATGGCGTGTAGCGCAGGCGACGCGTACGCGTGGATGTTGGAAGTGGCGACCGACGCATACGCGTCAGGCACGCTTACGCGTGGGTCGCCTGGCACAAAGTAGGCACGAACTGGGCCCAACTCTCTGGTTTTTGTACCAGAGTGTTCAGAATACACAACCGACGCGTGCGCGCATGGCACGCTTGCGCGTGGATGAGCGAGACAGCAATGGACGCGTAGGCATCAAGCATGCTTACGCGTGGGTTGCCTCAGTGCTTTTGGCACAAAATAGGCACAAACTGGGCACAACTCTCTGGTTTTTGTACCAGGAGCTCTATGACCAGGTCGACGCGCGCGCGCACTGTATGCTTGCGCATGGTGCCCCCCTTTTTTTTACAACATAGAAAAATGCAATTCAACACAATCTTGACATTTACTCAGCTAGATAAGTTAGGAAAACACTCACAAAATCATACATTACTTAAGATGAAGTATTTTCCTCAACACAACCAATACAACAAAATTTTCCAAGATTGATAGAATCCAAATCAATACTACAACAATCTAACAAAGTCAATAAAATCTAGCATATCAAGACAAACACAACAACATCAAGAAGCACAAAATGCACAAGGAATTTAAAGCTAAAAGCAAGGAAGTATATACAAGGAAGATCTTACCACGGTGTGGTGTCTCCCACTAAGCACTTTTTTTTAACGTCCTTAAGTTGGACGGTCAGTCACTTAAACTTCTTCCCCTCTTGGTGCATCCATGAGTAGGAACACCTCTAACTCCTTTGGTGACTTGTAGCCATGGTACTTCTTCACTCTATGTCCATTTACCTTGAAAGTTGCATCGCTTCGAGGGTTAAACAATTCCACCACTCCATAAGGCTTTACCTTCTTCACCTTGAATGGTCCTTCCCATCTTGAACGGAGCTTCCCAGGCATGAATCTGAGCCTCGAGTTATAGAGGAGAACCTCGTCACCTTCGTGAAAATCCTTCTTCCGGATATGGTGATCATAAAATGCCATAGTCTTTTCCTTGTAGATTCGAGCATTCTCATATGCATCGTTCCTAAGACACTCAAGCTCCTCCAGTTGCAATTTTCTGGCTACGCCCGCCTTGGTGAAATCCATGTTATACTGCTTAACCGCCCAATAGGCCTTATGCTCAATTTCCACTGGAAGGTGGCATGCCTTGCCATAGACGATCCGAAAGGGACTCATCCCCAACGGGGTCTTATAGGTTGTTCTATATGCCCAAAGTGCATCTCCCAACCAAGAGCTCCAGTCCTTCCTTTATGGATTCACCACTTTCTCCAAAATTTGTTTAATCTCCCAGTTGGACACCTCTGCTTGTCCGTTGGTTTGGGGGTGATAAGCAGTTGCAACTTTGTGCAATACCCCATAGCGCTTGAGTAGTGCGTCTACTTTTCTGTTACAAAAGTGGGAATCTTGGTCGCTCACGATTGCTCGTGGTGACCCATAGCGGCACACAATATTATTTCTAATGAAAGAAATCACAGTAGTGGCGTCATCAAGGTGGGTATGTATCGCTTCCACCCACTTTGATACGTAGTCAACTGCCAACGGAATATATAGATACCCACTTGAGCTGGAAAATGGCCCCATAAAGTCTATGCCCCATACATCAAAGATTTCACAAAATAACATCGGTTGTTGGGGCATTTCATCCATTTGGGATGCATTTCCCAACTTCTGACATTGGTGACACGACACATAGAATTGGTTAGCATCCTTGAATAAGGTTGGCAACTAGAATCCACAATCCAAAACCTTTTTAGCCGTCCGTTGTGTGTCAAAGTGGCCGCCACACTCGGATGAATGGCAAGCTTCAAGAATGGGTTGGATTTTGGATTCCGGGACACATCTTCGAATTACTTGATCTACTCCCCTTTTCCACAAGTGAGGGTCATCCCAAATGTAGTATTGGGAATCACTCCTCAACTTATCCCTTTGATGTTTAGAAAAGTTGGGAGGGAAGATCTTAGCAACCAAGTAGTTCGTCATTGGTGCAAACCAAGGAAAGCTATCCGAAACAGCATGCAAACTATCCAAAGGGAGTGAGTCATCAATCGGAAATGGGTCATATTTAAGATTTTCAAGGCGGCTTAGACGATCCGCAACCAAATTTTGAGACCCACTTCGATCCCTAATCTTAATGTCGAACTCTTGCAAGAGCAAGATCCAACGTATGAGCCTAGGTTTCGACTCATTCTTTGGCAACCGATACTTTAAGGCTACATGATCTGTGTATACCACTATCTTAGAGCCTAGCAAGTAAGATTGAAACTTATCCAATGCATGAACAATGGCTAAAAGCTCTTTCTTTGTAGTGGTATAGTTGGATTGTGCCGCATCCAATGTCTTGGAGGAGTAAGCAATGATATAAGGGAGCTTACCATCGCGCTGTGCAAGCGCGGCACCTACGGCATGATTTGACGCGTCGCACATTATCTCGAATGGCTGCATCCAGTTAGGGCCTCTCACAATTGGTGC
Source organism: Arachis hypogaea (assembly GCF_003086295.3). NCBI lineage: Eukaryota > Viridiplantae > Streptophyta > Magnoliopsida > Fabales > Fabaceae > Arachis > Arachis hypogaea. The sequence goes on from NC_092053.1 coordinate 63,224,955, forward strand.
CCTGGTAAGAGCTTTTCTTAACTCCTCAAATGCATCCGCACAAGCACTATAAACACAAAGTCCATGTCCTTTTGGAGTAAGCGCGAAAATGGCAATGCAATCTTGCTAAAATCCTTGATAAAGCGCCTATAGAATCCTGCATGCCCCAAAAAGGAACGGACCTCCCTCACAGATGAAGGATGAGGTAAACTGGTGATAACATCAACCTTGGCCGGGTCCACAAAAATGCTCTTATCAGAAACTATGTGTCCTAACACTATACCTTGTCTCACCATGAAGTGACATTTTTTAAAATTTAGGACAAGGCTAGTGTTGACACATCTTTCCAAGACCTTGGCCAAGTTCTCCAAAAAACTATCAAAAGATGCACCATATACGCTAAAATCATCCATAAAGACTTCCAGACAAGTCTCCATAAGATCAAAAAAGACACTAGTCATAACCGCTGAAAAGTAGAAGGTGCATTGCATAGCCCAAATGGCATCCTTTTGTAAGCAAAGGTGCCGAAGGGACAAGTAAATGTGGTCTTTTTCTGATCTTCAGGAGCAATATGTATCTGGAAGTAACGAGTGAATCCATTAAGAAAGCAATAATGGGATTTACCTACCAGTCGGTCCAACATCTGGTCAATGAAGGGCAAAGGGTTGTGATCCTTTCTTGTTGCGGCATTCAACCTCCTATAATCGATGCACACCCGTCAAGCATTTTTCACTCTCTTAGTGACCACTTCACTATCATCCTTCTTAATCGCAATGATGCCCAATTTCTTTGGAACAACCTGGACCGGGCTCACCCACTCACTGTCAGAAATCGGGTATATGATACCTGCATCAAGTAGCCTTGTGACTTCTTTCATCACCACATCTAGGATAGTTGGGTTGATCCTTCTTTGGGGTTGTCTCACCGGCCGAGCTCTCTCTTGGAGAAAAATATGATGCATACATGTGCGGGGGTCAATCCCCATAATATCGGCCAAGCTCCAACCGATTACTTTCTTGTGCTTCCTTAGGACATCTAGGAGCTTCTCTTCTTCTTGGCTAGAAAGCTCACTAGAAATAATGACCGGAAACCTTTGGTTGTCCTCTAAGAAAGCATATTTCAAATGAGATGGAAGAGGCTTTAATTCACTTTTTGCCTCAAGTTGAGGTACCTTTTCATCAAGCTCCTAGAGTTCACTCTCAACAACTTTCTCTTGTTCACCCTCTTGGTCATCCGTCTCTTCAACAATTGGGTAGCATAACTTATTGTGATCTTCTCCTCGTACCTCCGTTACCACCTCATCAATTACATCACATCGGAGAATGGAATGCTCTTTGGGAGGGTGTTTCATGGCTTCATCCAAGTTGAACTTGATTGTCTTGCCTCCGACCTCAAAGGAGTATGTACTGGTGAAGGCATCCAATTTGAACTTTGAAGTCTTTAAGAAGGGTCTACCAAGTAGAATGGAGGAAGAACTTCTATTCTCTGTTGGGAGCATCTCAAGGATATAAAAATTGACCGAAAATACCAAGTCCTTAATTGTCACAAGCACATCTTCGGCTATCCCCATCACGGTGATCACACTCTTGTCGGCTAAGGAGAACTTGGCGGCTGACCTTTTCAATGGAGCTAGTTTCAACCTTGCAAATATGGAGAGTGGCATGTGATAACCCCGTTTTCAAGGTTTATCTTGTGATGAATTTAGAGTATTTTATCAACCTTTTCTCAGATTTATTCAATGAAATAGCATGGTTTTGTGATTCTCCCTTGATTTGTGCATAAATGTGAAAACATGCTTTTAGAGCTTTAATTTGATAATTTTAATTCACCTTTGATTCCACTAGATGTCTTGATGTGTTTGCTAGTAATTCCAGGTTGAAAAGGCTAGGAAGGGATCAAAGGATTGAAGAGAAAAGCATGCAAAATGGAGAACACATAGAAAAGCCAAAGAATTGGATGAGCTCATGGACGCGCACACGCAATGTACGCGCACGCGTGGATCGCGAAAACTCAAGGGACGCGCACGCATGTTGTACCCGTATGCGTCAGTGGCGGCACGTGATTTTTAAGAGGAAAACGTGCCCAGCAAATTCTGAGAAGCTGTGGGGCCCAATTTGCAACCAACTTTGGCGCCAAAATGCTTTAAAGGACCAAGGATTGAAGAGCAAAGGGGGAATCCATCATTCTCCACACATGAGGATTAGTTTTAGTTAGTTTTAGAAAGAGAAGCTCTCACTTCTCTCTAGGAATTAGGATTAGGTTTAGTTCAATAATCTTAGATCTAGGTTTTAATTCATGCTCTCTTCTACTTCTACTTCTCAATTCCTTGTTGTTACATTCATCATTCTTTTATTCTTTTGTTGTAATTTCTTCTACATTGTTTCCATACTTGTTGTTGATCTACTCTTGTTTCTTATATTTTCTTTCAATTCAATTTGAGGTAATTCATGTCAATAATGTTCTTTTTTATTGTTGTTATTAATTCCTTGCAATAATTGTTGTTATATTTCATTATTGTTATCAATTTACTATGCTTTTCTTTTATACCTTCTAAGCGTTTGTCAAAAATACAAAACTAGAGAGAAGAGAAATAGAGGAAGAAGAATTGATAAAGGAAAAGTAAATCAAAGCATGAAATTAACCTAGATCTAAGAATTCCTAATCTAGATCTAACCTAATCCTAATCCTAGAGAGAAGTGAGAGCTTCTCTCTCTAAAACTAACTTTCCCTCCAAACACTAATCTAAAATAAACTAATAATGACTAGATGTGTAAGTGTGTCATATCTCTTCATATCCTTGGGTTAAATAGCATTAGAAATGAGTTGGATTGGGCCCAAAATGCACCAGAAATCGCTGGCCACGAGTTGCACTTAAGTGAATCACGTGCAACATCGGCGTGTACGCGTATAGTGCGTGTTCCCGCCCTTAAACGGGATAAAACTATGGCAAATTTTATATCATTTTGAATCCCCAGATGTTAGCTTTCCAACGCAACTGGAACCGCCTCATTTGGACCTCTGTAGCTCAAGTTATGATCGATTAAGTGCGAAGAGGTCGGGCTTGACAGCTTTGCGATTCCTTCATTTCTTTATGAGTTCTCCATTTCTACATGCTTTTTCTTCATTCCCTCAATCCAATCTTTTCCTCTTAACCTGAAATCACTTAACAAACATATCAAGCATATAATGGAATCAAGGTGATTTAAATTTAGCTATTCTAAGACCTAAAAAGCATGTTTTCACTCTTAAGCACAATTAAAGGAGAATTTACAAAACCATGCTATTTCATTGGATACATGGGAGAAAAGTTGACAAAACCCTCTAAATTCAACACAAGATAAACCCTAAAAATGAGGTTTATCAACCTCTCAACACTTAAACAATAGCATGTCCTCATGCTAAACCAAGAAGGATAAGAGAAGGGTATGGACATTTATTCAATGCAGATAACCTAAATGCATCTATCTATATGAATGCAACTAAATGCAAAATGATTCTACCTACTTGGTTAAAAATAAATCAATCTCCACGACATACATGCACAAGTAGGGCCAAGATCATATAACGATTCATGAATCCTACCAATTCAAGTATAAAAATGAAGTTCAAGTAGACTTGCAAGAAGAACGCTCATGAAAGCCGGGAATCAAGGAATTGAGCATCGAACCCTCACCGGAAGTGTTTGCACTCTATTCGCTCAAGTGTGTAGGGTCGATTCTTTCAATTCTCTCCTAATCATGCTTTCCAAGATTTTTTTTTCATCTAACAATCAACATTTATTTCATGCATGCATACAACTATCATGAGGACTTTTCAGGTTGTAACGGGGCTAGGGTCAAGGTAAAGATGCATATTTGGTCAAGTGGACTTGAAATTTGAATCTTTGATTACCTTAAACTTCCCACCTAACCTATATAGCAACCTATACAATTCTAAACAAACCTAACTACCCATTCTTCACTTTTTCACATACTCATACATTCTTTTTCCATTTCACAACACTTATGCATTGACTCTTATTGGACTTCACTTTTGGGCATTTTGTCCCCTTTTTTTTATTATTTTTCTTCTCTTTCTTTCTTTTTCTATTTTTTTCTTTTTTTCTTTTCTTTTCTTTTTCACATTTATTATTATTTTTTCTTTTTCTTTTATTTTTCTCATCATTTTTTTTCTTTCTTTCAAGCTACATACAAGGACATCAATGCATAAGGTCTATACATTTAATCAATATAAGATGTATGCACCCAATTCCTAATATTTTCAACAAAAATACAAAACTACCCTTTTATTCACCCAATGTCCCAAGTTTTCCCACACTTGAATGATACACACACACACTAGCCTAAGCTAATCAAAGATCCAAATAAGGACATTTATTGTTTTCCGCTTTAGGGCTTGTAAAGTGCTAAATTAAGAACAAGTGGGTTAATCGTAGGCTCAAAATTGGCTAACAATGGAAGATAAAAGGTAGGCTATTTGGGTAAGTGAGCTACATGAAATGATGGCCTCAATCATATAAGTGCATGAATACACAAAATAATGGACATAAAGAATCAAACAAATCAAAGATCACAATCATAGGAAGAGAATAATGCACACAAGAAGGGAAAATAAGTGGTTATAAGGTGTAACCACACAATTAGGCTCAAATCTCATAAGCTTGTGTTCTTAGCTCAAAAACCATGTTCCAAAATAAATTCTTTCAAGCAAGTTCAACAAAAGTTTTTTTCAAATTGGTAGGTGCCCTAAAACAGTTTCTTGGAAAGGAAATCATCACTCTAACCAAGTAGTCCTAATAAGAAAGAAGTGGTAAAAATATGTACAAATTCTAACTAACATGCAACATATCATGCAATGCAACAATTAGCTAACATTGGTGTTGAAAAAGAAAGTTGTTACCCCCGGAGATCGGTTGGACGACCTCCCCACAGTTGAAGATTACACCGTCCTCGATGATGCAAGGAAGAGCAAGGTGGACGGGTTGCTACAACTGATGAGATTCTTCAAAAGGTTGTGCGGATGACTTTTCCTTTTTCCCTTTTTTTTTTGGTGGCCAACCTAAAAGGAGAGAAAAAGAAAGAAAATTAAGCCTATAACAAAGATATGAAAGCAAATATAACATAGGCGGGGGCTAATGCCAACTAAAAGTAGTGTTCTCACTACATGTTAGCTACGCATGTAAGTGAGAAAGTAATATAGGTAAAGGGCATATCAACTAATACTTGATGCAAGAGTAAAGTCAAAGCATGAAGAGCATATTGAGCATCAAGATCAAATAAGAATTGACACAAACAAGATTTTAGTGATAAGCATGAGAGCAATTGGTCCCATCCTAACTCAATGATGATGAAGCATAAAAACAAAGGATAATGAATTAGGACGGACTAAGACAGTAATCTTGCATGTGGAACAGATATTACAATTAATGCAACCAGTCATGAAGCACCAAAACAATGCAAGAAATTCTCAACAATTGAGTAAGAGAATTCAACACCATTATTAAAATGAGAAACTTAGAAAAAAATGAAAACAGGCTATAGAAAACAAAATTGAAATGCAAAGAATAAAAGTATGCAAATGCAATAAACAAAAGAAAATGGAAGATGAGAAAAAAACACTTTTTTTTTTACCGACGCGGACGCGTCATGCACGCTTATGCGCCGATGCACAGATTGGCAGAAGGACGCGTACGCGCCAGGTGCGCGCACGTGTGGGTGGGATTAGGCACAGGCCACAGCGTCAGCTCAAGGTTGGCCCAACTCTCTGGAAAATGTACCAGGAAGGCAGGTGGCGCTATCGATGCACGCGCGTACAGCGTGCATACGCGTACATTGCGCAATTAGAATCAAGGATACGTACGCACCAGGTGCGCGTACGCGCGGGTTGGTTTGTGCCTTAGGCCCAATGTTCGCACAGTGCATGCCTAACTCTCGAGTTTTTTGGCTGGGGATGGAATTTTTTCATCCACGCGTACGCGCCATGTACGCGTGCGCGCGGATGGTCGAAAATTCTTGGGCACGCGTACGCGCCAGGTGCGCGCGCGCGTGGGTTATTGCTCTATTTTTCAAAATTTTTCCAAGTTCTTGCATCAAACCAAGCCTTCCAAACCTCCGAACAACTACCAAAACACCTTAAAACCTTATTTAACATATTATACTACCAAATATACTCAACTAACTAAACTAAACATGAAATTAAACTACTTTTACCAATATATAAAAAAGGAAAAAATGAAAAAAATTTACCATGGTGGGGTGTCTCCCACCTAGCACTTTTGTTTATTGTCCTTAAGTTGGACTTATGGGGAGCTCCTCATCAAGGTGGCTTGTGCTTGAAGCTATCTTTGAACATCCACCAATGCTTGAATCTCCAATAAACTCCATTCTTCAAATTTAATATCTTCAAGCCTTGATGGAGTTCTGCACAAGCTATGAACGCCCAAGGGTGATCCTCATATATTTCCGGATCCCATATCTTGTTTCCACACCCATCCTTGAATTGATCATCATTGGTCCATCCGGATGGCAAGTAAGGTGAATTCTCAATAAAGTGACTAACAATCCTCCTAGACCCATCTAGTTGAGCACTACTCCAACCTTTGTATTTCATGTTTGATTCATCAACCCTAATGAGCCTTGATTTGCAACGCCAACCACAAAACCTTTTTCGCTTACGCTTCATCCCACAAAGTTCCCTAAGTTGGCCATCTGTTTCAAGCAAACCATATTCAAGTGGGATAATGAAGCTAATAGAAATAAATTTTACCCACTCAAATGAAGGAGTAGATGGCAACCTAGGCAAAGGCGATTCCAAGGGTCTTGGCAAAGCATATCCAACTCCCGTCCTTCTCCTTCTAAGGACTTCCACCTCTTCACAAGTTTTCTCAAATGTAATCCTTTGTTCAACAATATTATCTAAGCCTTTTCCCTTACTCAAGTCATAATTGGGAGGGTGAGAAAAATTTACCTCCACAACGCTTTCAAATCCAACGGGAGAAAGTTCTTCATGCTCAAAGGATTCTTCACCACTAAGACTTGATGCTTGATCTTTATCACCAAGGGAACTCAATTCTTGCTCTATCACATCCAATTCTTCATATGGAATATGTTTCGGAAGATGTGCACTTTCCTCCTTAGCATCAAATTCAATCTTCTTGGAGGGGTTTCATTCAACTCTATCTTCCCATGGAGGCTCCGCATCTCCTAAGTCTTCAACCACTTCTTCCTTGTCTTCAACAATTATAGCTTCCTCCAATTGTTCCAATACAAAGCAACTTCCCTCATTTCTTACCGGAGTATCCAACCTCTCCTTCTTGCTATGCTCTTCTTTGGGTTCTTCACATGTAGCCATGGGAGTTCCTTGAGTATTCAAGCATTGTGATGATAATTGGCTTACCACCTCGTCCAAGGCGGCCGTGAATTGTTGCAGATCGCTTTTCATCTCCTCTTGTCCTTGAACAAGAACATCAAGGATGTCATCCATTGGAGGTTGGGGTGAATGGAAGGGTTCATCCATTTAGGCGAAGGGTTCATAGTAGGAAAGTAGTTCTTCTTGGTCGAGTTGTGGTGGTTCAATAGTTTCCACTCTTTCCACTTATTGCACAACACGCTCCATGGTTGCTTGAAGTTGATCCAATATTTCTTTGAGACGATCCCTTGACTCTTATTCCTCTTGGATAATATGATTAGGATCATATGGCTCTTGTATCGATGGACATGAGCATTCTTCCATGGGAGGTTGTGGTGGAAAGTAGTATTCATCTTGTGGTTGAAAATTTTCATACATTAGAGGTGGTTCATCTTGGTAATAGTATGGAGGAGGTAGCTCTTGAAAATGTTGATGTTGGAATGGTGGTTGCTCTATATGTGGTTCATATGGCTCATATGGTTGTTGTAATGGTGGATATGGGTTAGGGTCATATGAAGGTGTTTGGTGCAAAGGGGCTTGGGAGTATGGTTGATGGCTATGTTGAGGATATGGCTCATAGGTGTATGGCGGTGGTTCTTAGAAGTCACAAGGAGATTCACCATAGCCATTGGATTGATATGCATCATAGAATGGCTCTTGTTCATAGTGTATTGGTGGAGGTTGTTGCCCTGAAGATTGATCATATGCATATGGCTCCTCCCACCTTTGATTGTCCCATCCTTGATACACATCCTCATTGTAGCCCTCATTTCCTACAACATAGTTAGAACCAAACTCATAGCCAAAGTGAGAATTCATGATAGCAAGAGAAAAGGAAAACAAAATCAAATAAGAAGCAAGAAAATTAAATCTTAAAACTAGCAAGAACTAAGAAAGAAGCAAAAGGCAAATCTATTTATAATATTCACATATACAATAACCAATAACACAACACCATTGCGATTCCCCGGGAACGGTGCCATTTTGAGGAATGGATTTTTTGTGGTTTAGAATTCACAAATGAATTCTCGTTACAAGTATAGTTTCTAAACCAAACAATGATCCTTTCATACAAAAGATTGTTTGTCACCAGTACAAACCCCTAAATTTATAAACCGAAGTATTGGAACCTCGGGTCGTTCTCCCTAGGAATTGCGATAAAGTGTCTTGTTATTGGTTATAGAGCATGTTTTGGGGTTTTTCATAAGAGACATGAAAGATAAATGGCAAGGAAGTAGACTAATAGCTACAAAGGTCTTGGCAAGGGTTGGTGGTCATGGATCTCTATCCTAATCACTAACCACAACATGAGAATTGGCAAGGATCAATCCCATTAAGTCATCCTCTAACTAGGTAAAGGAAAGTCAAATGAGCTATATCAATCCAAGTCCTTAAGTCCTAGCTCTCCACCAATTCAATTAGTGAGACCTAGAATTAATGGCTCCCAATCATCAATCACTTGGACATTAGTAACTCAAGAGTTCCTAAGTTACCTTCCCATGCCAAGAGCATAAAATTCTACTCTAACATCCTTCCAAGCATTTCATCAAACACTTGGAAGGCATAAAAGGAAAGCGTAGTAAAATTACAAGGAAAGTAAATCTACACTACTCAATTGGAATGAATTAAACAACAACAAATCAAATCAACAATAAATGAACATGAATCATAAATTGCATTAAAGGAAAATGGAAGAACAAAAGTGCATCAACATGAAAGTAGAGAATTACAAGAATTGAAATACAAAACTAGAGAGAAGAGAAGTAGAGGAAGAAGAATTGATAAAGGAAAAGTAAATCAAAGCATGAAATTAACCTAGATCTAGGAATTCCTAATCTAGATCTAACCTAATCCTAATCCTAGAGAGAAGTGAGAGCTTCTCTCTCTAAAACTAACTTTCCCTCCAAAAACTAATCTAAACTAAACTAATAATGACTAGATGTGTAAGTGTGTCATCCCTCTTCATATCCTTGGGTTAAATAGCATCAGAAATGAGTTGGATTGGGCCCAAAATGCACCAGAAATTGCTGGCCACGAGTTGCACTTAAGTGAATCACGTGTAACATCGGCGCGTACACGTACACTGCATGTGCGTGCCCTTAAACGGGATTGGTGCGCAGAAATCGTGACAGTTCCATTCCTTGGTAACGGCGCTGAAAACTTTATACGCACGTTCATAATCTTAATTCTTTGTCACAACTTCACACAACTGACCAGCAAGTGCACTGGGTCGTCCAAGTAATAAACCTTACGTGAGTAAGGGTCGATCCCACGGAGATTGTCGGCTTGAAGCAAGCTACGGTCACCTTGTAAATCTCAGTCAGGCGGATTCAAATGGTTATAGAGTTTTAATAATTAAATAGATAATTAAAATATGAACTAGGATAGAGATACTTATGTAATTCATTGGTGAGAATTTCAGATAAGAGTATAGAGATGCTTTCGTTCCTCTAAACCTCTGCTTTCCTGCTGTCTTCATCCAACCATTCCTACTCCTTTCCATGGCAAGCTTTTTGTAGGGCATCACCGTTGTCAATGGCTACATCCCATCCTCTCTGTGAAAATGGTCCAATGCGCTGTCACTGCATGGCTAATCATCTTTCGGTTCTCGATCATACTAGAATAGGATTTACTATCCTTTTGCGTCTGTCACTATGCCCAGCACTCGCGAGTTTGAAGCTCGTCACAGCCATCCCTTCCCAGATCCTACTCGGAATACCACAGACAAGGTTTAGACTTTTTGGATCTCAAGAATGGCCATCCATGGGTTCTAACTTATACCACAAAGATTCTAATAGCTCGGACTCGGTCCTCTGTATTAGATATCTAAGAGATATTCATTCTAGCTTGTTTGCATGTAGAACGGAAGTGTTTGTCAGGCACGCGTTCATAGGTGAGAATGATGATGAGCGTCAGATAATCATCACATTCATCATGTTCTTGGGTGCGAATGGATATCTTAGGATAGGAATAAGCTTGAATTGAATAGAAAAATAGTAGTACTTTGTATTAATTCATGAGGAACAGCAGAGCTCCACACCTTAATCTATGGTGTGTAGAAACTCTACCATTTGAAAATACATAAGTGATAATGGTCCAGGCATGGCCGAATGGCCAGCCCCTATGAAAGTCTAAGATAGCATAAAACTGATCATAGATCTCTACAAAGATAGTAAAAAGTCCTATTTATACTAAACTAGTTACTAGGGTTTACAGAAATGAGTAAATGATGTAAAAATCCACTTCTGGGGCCCACTTGGTGTGTGCTTGGGCTGAGCATTGAGCTTTACACGTGTAGAGGTCTTTCTTGGAGTTGAACGCCAGTTTGTAACCTGTTTCTGGCGTTTAACTCCACTTTGCAACCTATTTCTGGCGTTTGACTCAAGAATGCAGCATGGAACTGGCGTTCAACGCCTGTTTACGTCATCTATCCTTAATCAAAGGATGGACTATTATATATTGCTGGAAATCCCTGGATGTATACTTTTCAAAGCAATTGAGAGCGCGCCATTTGGAGTTCTGTAGCTCCAGAAAATCCACTTTGAGTGCAGGGAGGTCAGAATCCAACAGCATCTGCAGTCCTTCTTCAACCTCTGAATCTGATTTTTGCTCAAGTTCCTCAATTTCAGCCAGAAAATACCTGAAATCACAGAAAAACACACAAACTCATAGTAAAGTCCAGAAATGTGAATTTTAATTGAAAACTAATAAAAATATACTAAAACTAACTAAATCATACTGAAAACTATGTAAAAATAATGCCAAAAAGCATATAAATTATCCACTCATCAGGGATGCAACTATGGCAAATTTTATATCATTTTGAATCCCCAGATGTTAGCTTTCCAACCCAACTGGATCCGCCTCATTTGGACCTCTGTAACTCAAGTTATGATCGATTAAGTGCGAAGAGGTCGAACTTAACAGCTTTGCGATTCCTTCATTTCTTCATGAATTCTCCATTTCTACATGCTTTTTCTTCATTCCCTCAATCCAATCTTTGCCTCTTAAACTTGAAATCACTTAACAAATATATCAAGCATCTAATGGAATCAAGGTGAATTAAATTTAGCTATTCTAAGACCTAAAATACATGTTTTCACTCTTAAGCACAATTAAAGGAGAATTTACAAAACCATGCTATTTCATTGGATACATGGGAGAAAAGTTGACAAAACCCTCTAAATTCAACACAAGATAAACCCTAAAAATGGGGTTTATCAACCTCCCCACACTTAAATAATAACATGTCCTCATGCTAAACCAAGAAGAATAAAAGAAGGGGTATGGACATTTATTCAATGCAAATAACCTAAATGCATCTATCTATATGAATGCAACTAAATGCAAAATGATTCTACCTACTTGGTTAAAAATAAATCAATCTCTAAGACATACATGCACAAGTAGGGCCAAGATCATATAACGATTCATGAATCCTACCAATTCAAGTATAAAAATGAAGTTCAAGTAGACTTGCAAGAAGAACGCTCATGAAAGCCGGGAATCAAGGAATTGAGCATCAAACCCTCACCAGAAGTGTTTGCACTCTATTCGCTCAAGTGTGTAGGGTTGATTCTCTCAATTCTCTCCTAATCATGCTTTCCAAGATTTATTTTTCATCTAACAATCAACATTTATTTAATGCATGCATACAACTATCGTGAGGACTTTTCAGGTTGTAATGGGGCTAGGGTCAAGGTAAGGATGCATATTTGGTCAACTGGACTTGAAATTTGAATCTTTGATTACCTTAAACGTCCCACCTAACCTATATAGCAACCTATACAATTCTAAACAAACCTAACTACCCATTCTTCACTTTTTCACATACTCATGCATTCTTTTTCCATTTCACAACACTTATGCATTGACTCTTATTGGACTTCACTTTGGAGTATTTTGTCCCCTTTTTATTGTTTTTCTTCTTTTTCTTTCTTTTTCTATTTTTTTCTTTTTTTTCTTTTCTTTTTTTTTCACATTTATTATTATTTTTTTTCTTTTTCTTTTGTTTTTCTCATCATTTTTTTTCTTTCTTTCAAGCTACATACAAGGACATCAATGCATAAGGTCTATACATTTAATCAATACATGAGTATGCACCCAATTCCCAATATTTTTAACAAAAATACAAAACTACCCTTTTATTCACCCAATGTCCCAAGTTTTCTCTCGCTTGAATGATACACATACACTAACCTAAGCTAATCAAAGATCCAAATAAGGACATTTATTGTTTTTTGCTTTAAGACTTATAATGTGCTAAATTAAGAACAAGTGGGTTAATTGTAGGCTCAAAATTGGCTAACAATAGAAGATAAAAGGTAGGCTATTTGGGTAAGTGAGCTACATGAAATGATGGCCTCAATCATATAAGTGCATGAATACACAAAATAATGGACATAAAGAATCAAACAAATCAAAGATCACAATCATAGAAAGAGAATAATGCACACAAGAAGGGAAAATAAGTGGTTATAAGATGTAACCATACAATTAGGCTCAAATCTCACAAGCTTGTGTTCTTAGCTCAAAAACCATGTTCTAAAATAAATTCTTTCAAGCAAGTTCAACAAAAGTTTTTTTCAAATTGGAAGGTGCCCTAAAACAGTTTCTTGGAAAGGAAATCATCACTCTAACCAAGTAGTCCTAATAAGAAAGAAGTGGTAAAAATATGTACAAATTCTAACTAACATGCGACCTATCATGTAATGCAACAACTAGCTAACATTAGTGTTGAAAAAGAAAATTGTTACCCCCGGAGATCGGTCGGACGACCTAACCACACTTGAAGATTGCACCGTCCTCGGTGCTTGCAAAGAAGAGCAAGGTAGACGGGTTGCTACAACTGATGAGCTCCTTCAAAAGGTTGTGCGGATGACTTGTTTGTTGCCCCCATTTTGAGACTTTTCCTTTTTCCCTTTTTTTGGTGGCCAACCTAAAAGGAGATAAAAAGAAAGAAAACTAAGCCTATAACAAAGATATGAAAGCAAATATAACATAGACGGGGGCTAAAACCAAATAAAAGTAGTGTTTTCACTACATGTTAGCTACGCATGTAAGTGAGAAAGCAATATAGGAAAAGGGCATATCAACTAATACCTGATGCAAGAGTAAAGTCAAAGCATGAAGAGCATATTGAGCATCAAGATCAAATAAGAATTGACACAAACAAGATTAGTGATAAGCATGAGAGCAATTGGTCCCATCCTAACTCAATGATGATGAAGCATAAAAACAAAGGATAATGAATTAGGACGGACTAAGGCACTAATCTTGCGTGTGGAACAGATATTACAATTAATGCAACAAGTCATGAAGCACCAAAACAATGCAAGAAATTATCAACAATTGAGTAAGAGAATTCAACACAATTATTAAAATGAGAAACTTAGAAAAAAATGAAAACAGGCTATAAAAAACAAAATTAAAATGCGAAGAATAAAAGTATGCAAATACAATAAACAAAAGAAAATGGAAGATGAGAAAAAAACTCTTTTTTTTTTACCGACGTGGACGCAGATTGGCAGAAGGACGCGTACGCGTCAGGTGCGCGCACGCGTGGGTGGGATTAGGCACAGGCCACAGCGTCAGCCCAAGGATGGCCCAACTCTCTGGAAAATGTACCAGGAGGGCAGGTGGCGCTATTGACACACGCGCGTACAGCGTGCGTACGCGTACATTGCGCAATTAGAATCAAGGACACGTATGCACCAGGTGCGCGTACGCGCGGGTTGGTTTGTGCCTTAGGCCCAATGTTCGCACAGTGCAGGCCTAACTCCTTAGTTTTTTTGCTGGGGATGGAATTCTTGCATCCACGCGTATGCGCCATGTACGCGTGTGCGCGGATGGTGAAAAATGCTTGGGCACACGTACGCGCCAGGTGCGCACGCGCGTGGGTTGGTGCTCTGTTTTTCAAAATTTTTCCAAGTTCTTGCACCAAACCAAGCCTTCCAACCTCCGAACAGCTACCAAAACACCCTAAAACCTTATTTAACATATTATACTACCAAATATACTCAACTAACTAAACTAAACATGAAATTAAACTACATTTATCAATATGTACAAAAGGGAAAAATGAAAAAAATTTACCATGGTGGGGTGTCTCCCACCTAGCACTTTTGTTTATTGTCCTTAAGTTGGACTTACGGGGAGCTCCTCATCAAGGTGGCTTGTGCTTGAAGCTATCTTTGAACATCCACCAATGCTTGAATCTCCAATAAACTTCATTCTACAAATTTAATATGTTCAAGCCTTGATGGAGTTCCACACAAGGGATGAGCACCCAAAGGTGATCTTCATGTATTTCCGGATCCCATATCTTGTTTCCACACCCATCCTTGAATTGATCATCATTGGTCCATCCGGGTGGCAAGTAAGGTGAATTCTCAATAAAGTGACCAACAATCCTCCTAGACCCATCCAGTTGAGCACTACTCCAACCTTTGTATTTCATGTTTGATTCATCAACCCTAATGAGCCTTGATTTGCAACGCCAACCACAAAACCTTTTTCGCTTACGCTTCATCCCACAAAGTTCCCTAAGTTGGCCATCCGTTTCAAGTAAACCATATTCAAGTGGGATAATGAAGCTAATAGAAATGAATTTTACCCACTCAAATGAAGGTAGATGGCAACCTAGGCAAAGGCGATTCCAAGGGTCTTGGCAAAGCGTATCCAATTCCCGTCCTTCTCCTTCTAAGGACTTCCACCTCGTCACAATTTTTCTCAAATGTAATCCTTTGTTCAACAATTTTATCTAGGCCTTTTCCCGTACTCAAGTCATAATTGGGAGGGTGAGAAAAATTTACCTCCACAACGCTTTCAAATCCAACGGGAGAAGGTTCTTCATGCTCAAAGGATTCTTCACCACTAAGACTTGATGCTTGATCTTCATCACCAAGGGAACTCAATTCTTGCTCTATCCCATCCAATTCTTCATATAGAATATGCTTCGGAAGATGTGCACTTTCCTCCTTAGCATCAAATTCAATCTTCTTGGAGGGGTTTTCTTCAACTCTATGTTCCCATGGAGGCTCCGCATCTCCTAAGTCTTCAACCACTTCTTCCTTGTCTTCAACAATTATAGCTTCCTCCAATTGTTCCAATACAAAGCAACTTCCCTCATTTCTTACTGGAGTATCCAACCTCTCCTTCTTGCTATGCTCTCTTTTGGGTTCTTCACATGTAGCCATGTGAGTTCCTTGAGTATTCAAGCATTGGGATGCTAACTGGCTTACCACCTCGTCCAAGGCGGCCGTGAATTGTTGCACATCCCTTTTCATCTCCTCTTGTCCTTGAACAAGAACATCAAGGATGTCATCCATTGGAGGTTGGGGTGAATGGAAGGGTTCATCCATTTGGGGGAAGGGTTCATAGTAGGAAGGTGGTTCTTCTTGGTAGAGTTGTGGTGGTTCAATAGTTTCCACTCTTTCCACTTGTTGCACAACACGCTCCATGGTTGTTTGAAGTTGATCCAATGTTTCCTTGAGACGATCTCTTGACTCTTATTTCTCTTGGATAATATGATTAGGATCATATGTCTCTTGGATCGATCGACATGAGCGTTCTTCCATGGGAGGTTGATGTAAAGTAGTATTCATCTTGTGGTTGAAAATTTTCATACATTAGAGGTGGTTCATCTTGGTAATAGTATGGAGGAGGTAGCTCTTGAAAATATTGATGTTGGAATGGTAGTGGCTCTATATGTGGTTCATATGGCTCATATGGTTGTTGTAATTGTGGATATGGGTTAGGGTCATATGAGGGTGTTTGGTGCAAAGGGGCTTGTGAGTATAGTTGATGGCTATGTTGATGATATGGCGCATAGGTGTATGGTGGTGGTTCTTGGAAGTCACAAGGAGATTCACCATAGACATTGGATTGATATGCATCATAGAATGGCTCTTGTTCATAGTGTATTGGTGGAGGTTGTTGCGATGAAGACTGATCATATGCATCCTCATTGTAGCTGTAACAACCCTGGTTTTCGAGTATACGAGATCTTTTCCGAAGGCACGGAATCCTCCGGAAGATCAGTAAGGGGAGAACCTCTTCTATATCATCAAGAATTTTAATTCTCATTGTCATTATGTCATCTTTAAGGTAGAACCCCTTTTGAGGCAAGCTTAATAACGCAGTCACGTAGAACCTAGTTTTTGAACCGTATCGGTTAGGAGTTTTTATTCTAGTTTTCGTAAATAGTCTCAGTTTGTCGAACCGGACTCGATTCTTGAGAGAATAGAGATAATAGTATAATATTAGTATTATATTAGTATTAGAAGATGCTTGAATGATATTATAAGGTTACCTGGTCTGTTTTAGTTAAAAACAGGAAATCGGTTTAACCAGGTTCACAGTTTACTCGTGCAGCTTAGCACCAACACTCTCTGATGACTTTAGCAATGCTAAGGCCTCATTATGCATGTTTTATTTTCATAATAAATATGTTACTAGTGTTATTTATGCTAGTAGCTCAGAAAATAATTTTTAGAGATATTTTTACAAGTGTTCTGATACATCTAGTTTTAGTAGTTATACACCTGAGATATTTTAATATTATTTTAACCCACCTCCAAGCCAACCAATCACAACTTACCCTACACCCCCAAGACACTCCAAGGCTGTCTCATTTCTTCATTTTGGCCGAAAATAACAAGAGAGAAAAGAGAGAAAGTTTCATGAACACTTAATCTTCAAAGCTTGATTTCTTCTGAACTAAAACTCAAATCAAAATTTGATTTCACCAAAATGATCCTTTCTTCTTCCTCTACATAACCATATAACATATCAAGGGTGGAAATAAGGTGAGATGGCTGTCTCCCTCCTTCTTCAATTCGGTTTTCAAGGAAACATGCTTAAATAAGTGTTTTCTTGATATTCTTCCTTAGATCTCTTGCTTAGCTTGACTTGTGGGCCAAGGATCTTTGATTTCCTGCACATTTAAGGTGAGGATAACCTTCCTAAGATGCTACTGAAGTTCGTTTAGTTGATGGTTTAGAGTTTTAAAGTTGTTCTTGATGTGTTTTAGGAAGAAAAAGTGCTTTAAGAACACTTCAAAGAGTGACCGGATTTGGAGCAGCAAATCAAGGTAGGGTTTGAAGAATTTAATCTTGATTGATTGTGTTTGAGATGTGTGATTATGATATGGTTTGGTTATTCTTGAAATTGATTGCTTATATGAGTTATTCTTGGTGAAAGTTTGTTGAAATTTTGATGAAATTTGATGATATTTAAGCTATGAATGTTGTTCTTGAGAGCTGCTGGAAAAACGAACCCTAGAGCTGAAATTGGGGTTCAGTTTGTGTTAAAATCATGTAGAAAAGATGGGGTTTTAGTGGCTGCTAATTTATTATGAATTTTGGTAAAAATCCGTTGCTGAAAAGACTGAAAAACGGGTAAAAACGGAGAAAGAATCTGAAGAATTTACGAAGAACATGAAGAACACTTTGAGTGTGGTGAAGAACAATGAAGAACACTTTTTAGATCTTAAAAAGGGCAAGGTTGTAATTATTTTGGTGTTTGAGGGGTTATTTTGTAATTTTTTAAAGTTAGGGTGGTTAAAGTAGAAATATTAAAAGTTACGGGTGGTAAAAAAAAGTGAATTTTAAAGGTTAAAAGTTAAAGTGGGGTAATTTTCGAAAATTTAATGATAAAATAATAAATAATAAAAAAATATTAAATAATAATATTTAAATAAAAATAATATTTTAATAAAAATAATAAAATAATGCCGAAAAGGCAGTTTTTTATAAAAACTTTAGAAAGACAACTTTAAGTGCAGAATCTCATAATTACCTTCATAAAACACTTAGGGAGTGGTAAGAACATATTAGTGAGGCAAAGATAAAGGAAAGATAAGAAGTTAAAGAAAAGATAAAAATCAAGGAAAAGTCTGTAAAGTTCTAATGACAGAAAAACAGACAGAGATTAGTGAACGAACTAGGGCAACATAGTTAGTCCTTGAGTTGCGACTAGGGTTAGGTATAATATGAAAAGTTAAACTGTTTCAGTATAGACTTAATGAACCTATACTTGGAACAGACTAACTATTCATACCGAAATTTACATGAGCTTTAAATACATATGTTAAGCAGAGAAATCAGAGCAGAGTAGAGAAACACAGAGAACAGAGTAACCAGAGAAGAATAAAGGGATACAGAGAAAATAGTAATCTGATAAAGAGAAATGGTTTGAGTTAAGATGTTGTAAAAGTAAAAGCTGTAAAGTTTGTATAGTATGATTGAACAGAGAAAGAAAGAAGTACTGCATAAGAATGTGAAAGTGATGATGAATAATGAGAATGATAATGAATGATGATAAAGAGAAAAGAGTAATATAACAAATAGAATAGAGGAGAAGAGTATAAAAATAAAGAGTTAAGCCTTGTGGCATGATATTCTATTATATGTTCATCTGATGCTTTTCTATTGGCCCTAGAGGTCCTGTAGGCCCAAGTTCACCTACAGTGAGTTGTTATTCCTGTAGGCCGAAGTTCACCTACAGAGAGTTGTAATACCTGTAAGCCGAAGTTCACTTACAGAGGTGCCATTTCTATAGGCCGAAGTTCACCTATAGAAAGTTGTTATGTTGTGATTGAACTATTCCTGTAAGCCGAAGTTCACTTATGGGAGTGCTGTTTCTGTAGGCCGAAGTTCACCTACAGAGATAAAGCCATATCTAGGACTAGTTCCTAGGTAATTTCGGGATGCAGGGTGTAAACCGACCCGTGAGCTCATGGCCTGCATAGGACAGACATGCATCATTCTTGGTTGCGCATTACCTCTGTTATGATTGTTGTTTGAATGTATGCCTTTTTTGTTTTCATTCTATTCTCTGTGTCTATGTTTTATTTTCTTGTATTCTTTTGTTTGTGTTTTGCATTTTATTTTCTCTATTTTCTCTATTTATCTGTTTCTTCTGTCTACTGCTTCTCGGTATTCTGCTATTTATCTGCTAAACAACACGGACTTAATGAACGTAACTAATAACCCCGGCCCTACTAAGAACTCCCCAGTTCTTACCCCTTCTCTCTCCCTTCCCCCTTCAGATGGAACCCTTCCGTAGTTTGCTGATGACTGTTCTACAAAGAGGATTCTGCTCTAGGTAGTCTTCTGAGTCTAGAGTGAACTCCGTTACCTGTTTATATGTATATACTGTGAGGCCAGCCAACGTCTGCACCCTGCTTATCTACAAACTTTAACCTAAGTTCTCTGTATGATGTTGCTGTTATGTGGCCACTCGATGAAGTACTTGAGAGACGCTCTTTGATGACATATGATCGTGCAGAGGATTAGTAGATGACCTTCCACCTTTTGATGACGATCCACCTGACTTGAGTTTTGAAGACCTAGAACGTACTTTCCCTTGCTTTAGTAGTTTAGAGGGACTAGGTGAGTATAGAGTCTAGGCTAGCCTGGGCACCAGCTTAGGGACTTCTTGAACAGGTCAGGACTTGGGATGTTGTATGTATATATATGTATATAGTTATTATCTAGCTATGTCTAGGGGTGTTCTAACTAAAAGTCTATACTCTAATAAAGGATGGATCACCGAATATTGTCAACTGCTTGTGATGTATTTATGTGTGGTTGTTTATAATTGTTTTATATATTATCAGTTGTGAATTGATTATGAATGATACTGTTTGTTAATCCAAACCTTTTCAAAAAAAAGTACCTCGTAAAATAACTACGCTTTTAACAACGAATCAGGCTCATATAATAAATAGATAATAATTAGGTAGACAAGTTTGTAG
This sequence comes from Arachis hypogaea, assembly GCF_003086295.3. Lineage (NCBI taxonomy): Eukaryota > Viridiplantae > Streptophyta > Magnoliopsida > Fabales > Fabaceae > Arachis > Arachis hypogaea. The sequence continues at coordinate 63,245,101 of NC_092053.1, forward strand.
CGCTCAGTTTCTAGTATGATCATGACGTACCAGAAATTGGGTCGTTACAGTAGCCCTCATTTCTTACAACATAGTTAGAACCAAACTCATAGCCAAAGTGAGAATTCATGATAGCAAGAGAAAATGAAAACAAAATCAAATAAGAAGCAAGAAAATTAAATCCTAAAACTAGCAAAAACTAATAAAGAAGCAAAAGGCAAACCTATTTACAATATTCACATATATACAATAACCAATAACACAACACCATTGCAATTCCCCGGCAACGGCGCCATTTTGTTGAATGGATTTTTGGTGGTTTAGAATTAACAAATGAATTCTCGTTGCAAGTATTGTTTCTAAACCAAACAACGATCCTTTCATACAAAGGATTGTTTGTCACAGGTACAAACCCCAAAATTTATAAACCGAAGTATTGGAACCTCGGGTCGTTCTCCCTAGGAATTGCGATAAAGTGTCTTGTTATTGGTTATGGAGCATGTTTTGGGGTTTTTGATAAGAGACATGAAAGATAAATGGCAAGGAAGTAGACTAATAGCTACAAAGGTCTTGGCAAGGGTCGGTGGTCAAGGATCTCTATCCTAATCACTAACCACAACATGAGAATTGGCAAGGATTAATCCTATTAAGTCATCCTCTAAATAGGTAAAGGAAAGTCAAATGAGCTATATCAATCTAAGTCCTTAAGTCCTAGCTCTCCACCAATTCAATTAGTGAGACCTAGAGTTAATGGCTCCCAATCATTAATCACTTGGACATTAGTAACTCAAGAGTTCCTAAGTTACCTTCCCAAGCCAAAAGCGTAAAATTCTACTCTAACATCCTTCCAAGCATTTCATCAAACACTTGGAAGGCATAAAAAGAAAGCGTAGTAAAATTACAAGGAAAGTAAATCTACACTACTCAATTGCAAGGAATTAAACAACAACAAATCAAATCAACAATAAAGGAACATGAATCATAAATTGCATTAAAGGAAAATGGAAGAACAAAAGTGCATCAACATGAAAGTAGAGAATTACAAGAATTGAAAAACAAAACTAGAGAGAAGAGAAGTAGAGGAAGAAGAATTGATAAAGGAAAAGTAAATCAAAGCATGAAATTAACCTAGATCTAAGAATTCCTAATCTAGATCTAACCCAATCCTAATCCTAGAGAGAAGTGAGAGCTTCTCTCTCTAAAACTAACTTTCCCTCCAAAAACTAATCTAAACTAAACTAATAATGACTAGATGTGTAAGTGTGTCATCCCTTTTTATATCCTTGGGTTAAATAGCATTAGAAATGAGTTGGATTGGACCCAAAATGCACCAGAAATCGCTGGCCACGAGTTGCACTTAAGTGAATCACGTGCAACATCGGCGCGTATGAGTAGAGTGTGCATGCGCCCTTAAACGCGATGTAACTATGGGAAATTTTATATCATTTTGAAGCCCTGAATGTTAGCTTTCCAATGCAAATAAAACCACCTCATTTAGATCTTTGTAGCTCAAGTTATGATCAATTAAGTGCAAAGAGATCGGGCTTGACAGCTTTGCGATTCCTTCATTTCTTCATGAGTTCTCCATTTCTACATGCTTTTTCTTCATTCCCTCAATACAATCTTTGCCTCCTAAACCTGAAATCACTTAACAAACATGTCAAGGTATCTAATGGAATCAAGGTGAATTAAATTTAGCTATTCTAAGACCTAAAAAGCATGTTTTCACTCTTAAGCACAATTAAAGGAGAATTTACAAAACCATGCTATTTCATTGGATACATGGGAGAAAAGTTGACAAAACCCTCTAAATTCAACACAAGATAAACCTAAAAATGGGGTTTATCAACGACCCGAGGTTTGAATACTTCGGTTTATAATTTTAGGGGTTTGTACTTGTGACAAACAAATGTTTGTATGAAAGGTTTATTGTTGGTTTAGAAACTATACTTCGACGAGAATTCATTTGTGAAATTCTAAACCGTCGAAAAAACCATTCATTAAAATGGCGTCGTTTCCAGGGAATTGCAATGGTGTTATGTTATTGGTTATTGTATATATGTGAATATTGTAAATACGTCTCTCTCTTTCACTTGTTTCTTAGACGTAATTATTTTGCTTTTTTTTTTCATTATGAATTCTCATTTTGGCTACGAGTTTGGTTCTAATTGTGTTGTAGGAAACGAGAACTTCAATGACCACGTGTGCCAAGGATAGAACCAACAAAGATGGGAGGAGTCTCAAGGAATTGATCACTCCTATTGGCCACAACCTCCGGATACTTACAGGTATAATCACCATCCTAATGCATGTCAATTCAATGGCTATGGTGAATCTTTTTGTGAAAATCAATTACCATCATCATATGCCTATCAGCCATATCCTCAACATGAGCCTCAACCATACTCACAAGCCTCGCTTTACCAAGCACCTTCCTACGACCCATATCCCTCATATGACCAATCGCCCATACCATTTCCTTGTGACTATTATGAGCAAGAACCTTTAGAACCACCACAACCCTATCATGATTACTACCAAAAACTACCTCAATATACACCATCTTCATACCCTTCTCAAGAAGAACCACCTTCCTATTATGAACCCTTGCTCCAAAATAATGAACTTTCTTATCCACCCCAAGCTCCAATAGATGATTCTCTCACCTTGCTACTTCAAGGACAAGTGGATATGCAAAGGAACACCTTAGAGTTTGTGACCAATTTGACTAAGGTAGTGCATACCTTAGCCTACCAATGCTTGAACACTCAAGGCACTTCTATAGCCGCATGTGAAGAATCCAAAGAAGAGCAACGCACGGAAAAGAGATTTAAAAGTCCGGTGGAGAAGGAGGAGTTAGGTTTTGTATTGGAATAATTGGAGGAACCTACAATTATTGAAGAAAAGGGAGACGTGGTTGAAAATTTATGAGATGTGGAACCATCATGGGAGCCTCAACAACCTCTGGAGCATATCCAAATTGAAGAATATGAAGAGGTTGATCAAGAGATGGATTCAATCATCAATGAGTTTTTATCCAAAATTGAATCACCTCCCATGGAACAAAAAATTGAAGTCATTGAAGATGACTCCAAGCCAAGTAACATTGGTGAACTTGTTGAAGACCCTTCCATTGAATGTGAAGTTGATAATGAATTGGACTTCACACAACCTCCAAAGCTTGATTCGATCGATGATGAGTAGGAATTGGAAGAAGTTGACAAGCAAAAAGAACTTGAAAGAAGTTGTCAAGAGGTGGAAAAAACTAAGGAAGAACCTAAGGGAAGAAACCTCGCATTGTCCAAGTGTCGGGAAGTACCCCTCCCCAAGCCACCCTCCAACACAACTCCCAAGTGGGTGAAATTCTTACCTTTAAGCTTCACTTTCTCACTTGAATATGGCTTAATTGAAACGAATGCGCAACTTAGAGCTCTTTGCAGAATTAATAATAAGAAAGAGTTATGTAGTAGTTAAGTTTGGAATTACGTTCATTAGGGTCAAAGCTCTAAAGCATAGGAACCATGATTAGAAGAATGCAAATTTGTGTGAGTATAGGAAGAGATTTTGGTGTGCTAAAGAGAATTATATGTGTCAACCACTCGGATGGAAGAATCATGACAATCAACTTGAAGACGGGTGCGAAAATAAGATATGGGACCCCGGATCATACTTTGAAGGCTAACCTTAGGACCTCATATCTTGGGTAGAACCTCACCCGAGCTTGGTGAAAACGGTTGGAATTTCTGTCAACCATTTGAGGAGCAAAGATCCTTGGAGATTCAAGGATGAGTACAAACACAAGCCACCTTGATAAAGAGCTTCCCAAATGTCCAACTTAAGGACTTAAAATAAAAGTGCTAGGTGGGAGACACCCCACCATGGTAAACTCTTTCCACTCTCTTGTAGTTTGCTTAATAAGTGATTTGAGTTGCCATTGTAGGTAGTTTTCCTCTTCATTGCAATCTTCTCTTAATGTTTTGATTGTAATTGCTTAGGGTGCAAGTTATGTTTGGTTGCTTTTGGAAATTTTTATCAATTTTGATTTTTGGTTGATTTAGAGTTGAAGGTAATGTTAGGGAGATTTTTTAGCTATTTTTAGTATTTCTCAAAAAAAAATAGCAGGGACGCGTACGCACGCTGTACGCATACGCACGCAATATACGTACGCGCCGATGAGGGATTACAGATCTATACATGGATCCAGAGAGATAGGCGAGCACAACGCGAACATTGAGCGTGGGGCACAAGGGAATGCACGCGTACGCGTATAGCACGCGTACGCGTGGATGGGTCAACACAGTTCGGATACATATGACCCGGGAGTTGCGCAAACACTGTGCAAACAATGCGTGAAACGCGCAAATGTCGACCCACGCGGACGTGCACTCTACGTGTATGCGTCAACGCACACTCCCTCCATCCGCGCTTAAGCGCACCTGCCGCTTGCGTGTCCATCCCTTTTTCACCCACCCACGTGGACGCGTACAGAATGCGTACGCGTGGTTTCAAAAATTATAACCACATCCACGCGAGGAGCCCTAGCATAGTCGCGCACTTCACCCATGTTCTCTCTAACGTTCCCTCTTCACCTCCCCTCAACCACCTTCTTCGCCCTATCATCGGCCACACTCCGGTGTTCATCGCCGCCGCCGTCCAACCACTCTCTGCTTCCCTCGTCTCTTTCTTCTTCTTCTTCTTCTTCTTCTTCTTCTTCTTCTTCTTCTTCTTCTTCTTCTTCTTCTTCTTCTTTTCTCCCCTCCCACTGCCCGTTCTCCTTCCACCTCCGCCCAATCACCGCCGCGGCTACTCCAGCGCCGCAGGCGACCCCTACAACCTCCCACATCATCCTTGTCTCTCCTCTCTTCCCATTCCATACCCTTCCTTTACTGCTCATCACCAATGTTCTGCTCTGCCTCTGCTCTGTTTTCCTGTTTTCCTGCCACCCCCTGCGCCACCGCAAACTGCCAGGCCGCCACCATCTTTGGGTGGCATTATTGACCCACTCTCTCTTTCTCCGATTTCCATTTCCAACTCTGCTTCTGCCCTACCCTCCAGGTCCCCTGCCTCATCCCTGCTCCATTACTTTTATTAATTTTATTATCCATTTTAGTTAGATTAGTATGTAATTCTGCTTGTTAGATTAGATAGAGATGTATGCTGTTAGGTAGATAGGATGTGGTTAGAGGATTCTAGGCCTGATAAGTGCTCCGTTCTTGTTTACTTTCTGAATGCTGCTTGTTTGTTGAATGATGCTGGTATGGTGTTTTCTGTGAATCATGGTGCTTTTATGCTAATTTTTATTGCTGCCTGGTTGCACTTTACTTGTGAGATTGAGCTTGCTGCTGCCTGATATATCATATGTGTTAATTCACTGCTTCTTGCTATCTGGGAATTCCCATTTACTACCAGAATGCTGCCCAATTTTCTAGAAATTGTTTTGTTTTTAGACTCACTACCAAGACTTGAACTTGATACTTTTTCAACTGAGCCTTACTTGACTTACACCAAGTTCAATTCTTAGGTTGAGTTGGTTGGCAATTTCGTATTTATTTTGTTTCCCGAGATATGCATTGATTAAGTTGATGTGTGAACCTTCATGTGCTTTCATTTTCAGGTTAAATCAAATGCATTTTGACTCATACTAAGTTTATCATTTGACCTTAACTTGCATTTTCTTGAATAAGGTTCAATCTTTTGAAATAATTGGTGTATTCCACTTGTGTAACACTTCAATACAGCTTTCAACTTGTCTTTGGTTACACTAGTGCTTGTTTCAATTTTTCCACGCCATTTTTTGCAAAATTCAGTGACCATGACATTGATTGATGATTTGCTTTCCATTTATATGCTTTTGTGTAATATTTCATATTTCATCATCAATGACTGCATCGTCCTCATGAATGTGAGTGTGCTTGTTGTTCTCATTTTCTGCATTCATCGTGATTGAGCCAATCATCGTCATGCTACTAATCTTTTAGCTGGTTTTCTAACTTCTAACTTGATTAACGAATTGACTTTCTTTTTTTAGTTTAAAACTAACTCGTTCACCATTCCTTTGGGTATGACACTTTTTGAGCTTAATAAACAAGCATTGCGCACATATTGCTTGGATTCTTAGTTCATGGCTTTGATTGTTTTCTGACTTATGTGCTTGCTTTCCAAGAATTCTATCCTTTTTACCTCACTTCATGAACATGTCTATCATCTTGCCTTCTATATATGCTTAATGCCTTGCTTTATTTTCTTCTATGTGCCTTAATTTTTTATATCTTGTATATCTGTTTTTCAGGATGGCCGATAGAGGAAAAGCCAAGGTTACCTCAAGGAAGAGAAAGAAACCTCAGCCCTCCACTCTCTCTCCCTACTATGACTATGCAAAGAACCCTCTAAATGATGAGGACAAAGCTAACCAGCAACTGCCGGCCACTGACACAAATAAGTTCCCTAACCTCTATTGTGAGCTACGCTTTCTGACATACCGGAAGAAAAATCTGAATATACAGAAGAAACTGGTCCTCCTAACTGACGTGAGATGAGCCATTACGACACGCATTCAGGGGATGGGCCTAGGCTTTATTGATAGGGAGCTAGGCAGGGTGAACTCCTCTTGGGTGAAGGAATTTTACTGTAACTTCTTCAAACACACCCTTGAGTCAGTTCACCTGCAAGGCGGGCAGGTATTGGTTACGGAGGTGGCTATTCAGGATAGACTTGGCTGCCTACCTAGGACCGGTGCTACAGATGCTATTGAGCAGGCAGAGGTCGCGATCCATTGTATGACTTTTGACTATGATGCGCTGAGGGATGTTATTGCCACTCCGGAGGCACAGCAGCCCCCTGAGGAGCCACAGCCTGAGACCCAGCCAGATGTGACAGTTGACCCTCACTCCGTGCCCGAGCAGTAGCATCGAGGACGATGCTTCGTTTTAAGTGTGGGGAGGTCACCGTCGTCACCGTCAATGGAGTAGCTATTTTGGATGATAAGTTCGGACATTTATCTTTTATTTTGCGTTATTTTAGTACTTTGCACTTTATTTTTATTGCACTTGTGAATTATTGTAGATATTTGCTATTTTGAGATACTTTTATTTTAGTTTGTTACATTTTGCACCTTGCATTCTAGATATTTCATAATTTAGTGTATTTTTGCTTTATGTAGTTGTTTTGGCTTTTTGTTTATGATTAGAAAAATATTTTGGATTGTTGAAACCTAAGTTTACCCTTTTTGCATAAGAAAATTGTTTTGATTAAAGAAAGGGGATAAACTAAGGAGATTTTAAATTTCTAAATCAAAACATTGCATTTAGAATAAGCTTAGTCAAACAATAAAATTTTCCAAAGAATTTATCTATAGGGCACCACCCCAATTGATTTGGAAAATTTTTGCGGAACTTGCTTGAATTATATATATTTTGTGAAGCATGTTTTGAGCTAAGAACACAAGCAAGTGAGATTTGAGCCTAATGATGTAGTTACATCTTATAACCATTTATTTTCCTTCTTGTGTGCAATTGTTCTCTTTCTATGATTGTGATCCTTGATTTGCTTAATTCTATATGTCCATTATTCCTTGTATTCATGCATTTATATGATTGAGGCTATTGTTTCATTAGCTCACTTACCTAAATAGCCTACCTTTTACGTTCCATTGTTAGCCAATTTTGAGCTTACAATTAACCCACTTGTTCTTAATTTTAGCATATTACAAGTCTTAAAGCAGAAAACAATAAATGTCCTTAATTTGGATCTTTGATTAGCTTAGGCTAGTGAGTGTGTATCATTCAAGAGTGGGAAAATTTGGGACATTGGTTGGGATAAAAGGATGCTTTATATTTTCATATTTGGGAATTGGGTGTATGCTCATGTATTAATCAAATGTTAGACCTTATGCATTGATGCTCTTGGAAAAAAATGAAAAATGAGAAAAAAAGAAAAAGAAAAAAAATATATGGAAAAGAAAAAAATTTATAGAAAAAGAAAGAAAGAAAAGAAGAAAAGAAAGGAATAAAAAGGGGACAAAATGCCCCAAAGTAAAGATTCAATAAGAGTCAATGCATAAGTGTTGTGAAATAAAAAGAAAATGCATGAGTATGTGAAAAAAAAGTGAAGAATGGGTAGTTAGGTTAGAACTTAAATTGTATAGGTTCTCATAGGTTAGGTGGGAAAGTCTAGGTTAATCAAAGATTCAAAATCTAGCTTACTTAACCATATATGACCATACCTTGACCCTAACCCCATTACAACCTTCGAGAAAGACCTCATGATAATTGTATGCATGCATTGAATAATTGTTGATTGTTACATGAAGAACAAATCTTGGAAAGCATGATTAGGGGAGAATTGAGTGAATCAACCCCTAAACACTTGAGTGACTAAAGAGGATACACATCTAGTGAGGGTTCGATTGCTCAATTACATGTTTTCACCATAATCATCATTATTCATGCAAGTTGGTAAATCATTTTTTATTATTCAATACAATTGTAGGTTGGATGTTAATTTTCATTACTTTAGCCCTTGTGCTTGCATATATCTCTTGGAGGTTGATTTGTTTTAACCAAGCATTTTCATTTATGTAGGTAGTTGCATTTAGATAGGTTGCATATAGTTTAGTTGCATTGAATAAATGCCAAACCCTTTACTTCATTCTTGGTATAGCATGAGGACATGCTATAGTTTAAGTGTGGGGAGGTTGATAAACCCCATTTTCAGGGTTTATCTTGTGATGAATTTAGAGTATTTTATCAACCTTTTCTCACATTTATTCAATGAAATAGCATGGTTTTGTGATTCTCCCTTGATTTGTGCATAAATGTGAAAACATGCTTTTAGAGCTTTAATTTGATAACTTTGATTCCACTAGATGCCTTGATGTGTTTGCTAGTAATTCCAGATTGAAAAGGCTAGGAATGGATCAAAAGAGTGAAGAGAAAAGCATGTAAAATAGAGAACACATAGAAAAGCCAAAGAATTGGATGAGCTCATGGACGCGCACGCGCAATGTACGCACACGCGTGGATCGCGAAAACTCAAAGGACGCGTACGCGTGCTGTACACGTACGCGTCAGTGGCCGCACGTGATTTTTAAGAGGAAAACGTGCCCAGCAAATTCTGAGAAGCTGTGGGGCCCAGTTTGCAACCAACTTTGGCACCAAAATGCTTTAAAGGATCAAGGATTGAAGAGCAAAGGGGGAATCCATCATTCTACACACATGAGGATTAGTTTTAGTTAGTTTTAGAGAGAGAAGCTCACACTTCTCTCTAGGAATTAGGATTAGGTTTAGTTCAATAATCTTAGATCTAGGTTTTAATTCATGCTCTCTTCTACTTCTACTTCCCAATTCCTTGTTGTTACATTCATCACTCTTCTATTCTTTTGTTGTAATTTCTTCTACTTTGTTTCCATACTTGTTGTTGATCTACTCTTGTTTCTTCTATTTTCTTTCAATTCAATTTGAGATAATTCATGTCAATAATGTTCTTTTTTATTGTTGTTGTTAATTCCTTGCAATAATTGTTGTTAGATTTCATTATTGTTGTCAATTTACTTTGCTTTTCTTTTATGCCTTCCAAGTGTTTGTCAAAATACTTGAGAGGTTGTTAGAGTAGAATTTTTATGTTCTTGGCTTGGGAAGGTAACTTAGGAATTCTTGAGTTGCTAATGTCCAAGTGATTGATAGTTGATAGCCATTGACTCTAGCTCTCATCAATTCAATTAGTGAATAGCTAGGACTTATGGGCTTGGATTGATATAGCTCATTTGACTTTCCTTTACTTGTTAGAGGATGACTTAGTGGGATTGATCCTTGCAATTATCATATTGTGGTTAGTGATGAGGATAGAGATCCTTGACCACCAAACTTTGGCAAGACCTTTTTGTCATTTGATTTCCTTTATCATTTACTTTCCTTGTTTCCTAATCAAAACCCCAAAATATACATGTCCATGACCAATAATAAGAACACTACCCTGCAATTCCTTTGAGAGACGACCCGAGGTTTAAATACTTCAGTTTATAATTTTAGGGGTTTGTACTTGTGACAAACAAATGTTTGTATGGAAGGTTTATTGTTGGCTTAGAAACTATACTTCGACGAGAATTCATTTGTGAAATTCTAAACCGTCAAAAAAACCATTCATCAGCATGATGCTCACGCAAGCCCCTAAATCACACATACAGTCATGAAAGATACGTCCACCAATACGACAAGACACCAAACATGGTCCAGGATTACTATACTTTTCCGGAATAGGCTTCATCAATGAAGAAATAGAACTACCTAATGACAAAGTTTCCAACTCGCCAATCCTATCTTTGTGTGTATACAGGTCTTTCAAAAATTTTGCATACTTCAGAATTTGTTGAATAGCATCAAGAAGTAGAATGGTTACCTCAACCCTCTTGAATACTTAAAGCATGTTTAAATCAAACTCCGGAGTCTTCTTGGCCTTCTTCACCATGGAAGAGAATGGGATAGGAATGGACTCATCCACTATAATCTTCCTCTTGGATTCCTTAAGGCTTACTTCTTCCTCCTCATGTCTTGTGTCTACCTCCTCTTCTACATGTGGAGCTTCAACAACCACTTCTTCCTCATGAATATCTTCCGAATCCCTAGGAGGTATCTCCTCCAATGTAGTCCCCGACTTTAGTGTAATGGCATTTAGTGCGCCCTTTGGGTTTGGAAGGGGTTGGGATGGAAGGTTAGAAGAGCTTGAAGGTTGGTTGGTGTTGTTAGAGGAAGGTAAAGCTAATCTTGAGATAATCTCAGTGAGATTGGTCAATTGAGCAGTCATACTATTAAATTGAGCCTTGTTATTTTCTTCATTCTTTTCTACAATAGCTCTAAGCTCATCAACTTGATTAGTAGAAGATGAAGAGGATTGGTTGGATTGTTGTCTATGATGTGGTGCTTGATATTTAGGGTAGTTGTTTTGATTTTGATGAGGTACTTGATTGTGATGATTTTGGTTGGCTTGATGGTTGGTGTTGTTATGGTGGTATTCTGATAAAGATTGGTGATTGTTATTGTAGTGAGAAGAAGAGTTGTTCCATCTTTGATTTTGATTGCTTCCTTGTGCATTATCCCTCCACCCATAATTGGAGTTATTGCCATGAGAGTAGTTGTTTTGACTTTGAGAGGGGTAGGGTGGACGATTGTTATAATTCACATTGGCTACGGCAAGGGTGTACTCCTCTTGAATTTGTTGACATTGATCGTGTAGTGCGTGGTGCTAGAGCATAAACTACAAATTCTAGGAGGACCTTCAAGTTGAGCAACTTGGGATGGGGCTTGGATGGCTTAGATGGAGTAGAATTCCTTTTGCTCTTTGTGCATCTCCGTAAGGATAGTAGTCATATCTCCGAGCACCTTGGTCAAGTTTGCTTCGGAAGGTGATGCTTCTACCACACCCTTGAGGGGATTGCTCCTTACTCTTACATGTTGTGTAGCCTCGGCAACATCATTTATCAAGCTCCATGCTTCTCCCGCTGTCTTGTTTTTGGAAAGGGAACCACCACTAGAAGCGGTGAGCAATCTTCTATCTTCTGCACAAAGACCTCCAGTAAAGTAACTGATAAGCAAATGAGTGTCCAATCCATGGTGTGGACAAGATTCCAATAGCCTTTTAAACCTAGTCCAATACTCATACATGCTTTCTTGGTCCTTTTGCATTATACCTGAGCTTTCCTTCCGGATATAATCGGTCTTCTCCGGCAGAAAAAACTTGTCTAGAAACTCTCTTCTCAAGAAATCTCAATTGGTCACAATCTCATCCGGTTGCGAACAAAATCATGTTTTTGCTTGCCCCTCAAGAGAGAAGGGGAAGGCAAAAACCATAATAGCAACTTCATCGGCTCCATGTCTCCGAGTTGTAGAATAAGCAACTTGAAAATCTCTTAGATGTCGGATAGGGTCTTGACCCGGAACCCATGATACTTGGGGAGTAGATTTATCAAACTATTCTTCAACTCAAAGTTTGGATCAAGGTTGGGATACCTTGTTTGCAAAGGTTGAAGTACAATATCTGGAGCCCCTTGTTCATGTAAGGTGATTCGTCGTGGCTCCACCATGTATAGTTCACCTGTGGGATGCAAAGATGTATTAATGGTACCAACAGAAGAATAAGAAGTAGCGGACTCCAAGTCACTCTCGGCACCGTCTAGTGATTCGGTATGCTCCTCAAGAGAGGCCGAAGTACTAGGCGTATAATCCAACCGCCGTCTAACTTGCCGAGTGTGTAACAAGGTTCTTTCAATCTCAAGGTCAAGCTCGGCTAAGTTAGAGTTCGGTTGAGACCGAGTCATCAAACTTGGGAGTCATAGCACATGCGTAAAAGAAATTTAAACTACACTAAGTGTTGAAAGCAAGTAAACTATCTACACTATTCACATATTTACATAACCAATGTTAAGGCATATGTTGCAACCATTCCCCGGTAACGGCGCCAAAAATTTGACGCATAGGATTTATACCGGTCTAGAATTTCACAAAATGATTTCGTTAATAGTATAGTCCAAACCGATAATTAGTCCTTGAATCAAATTTTAAGGGTTTTGGTTGTCACAAGTTCAACCCCAATAAAAGTAACCGAAGTATTCAAACCTCGGGTCGTCTCACAAGGAATGGGCAAACATGTGCATCGAAACAAGTGAGAAAATCAAAAGAACATATGATCTACTTCTTCTTTAGAATTAAGCAATTAACTAAAACGAGAACTAAACAAGTGAGAATTTTGGTTTTCAAATGTGACTAATAAAAGGAACTCTTGGCTAGGTGTGGGAATTGGGATCACCATCCTTGTCTAATAACCATATCTTGATAATTGTGAGGAACCAATCTTATTAAGTTTACTTCTATACTTGAAGTACATCAAATGGCTTGATCAACATCAATCCATAAGCCCCAACCTAGCTACTAATTGACTTAGTAGTAGGCTAGTGTCAATGGTTATCAAATTGACCACTAAGGGTTCTCAAATCATCAAATCCATTAGACTCAATGACTCAAGCTTACCCAATTTCCTTAGCCTGGGCCAAGAGTAAAGAAAACTACTCCATAATCAAAGGAAATATTTCATCAAACACATGGTATGCATTAACAAAAGACATATTCAAATTGCAATTAACTTGGAAATTATAAGGACCCACTAACAATTATCCATAAAGAACAACTCAATTAACACTAATAATCATAGAAAACATCAATGTACTCATAGAATTCAAGATCCATAATATTCATAACATGAGAGAGAAATTGGAAAATAACAAGATAACATAACTCAACACAAGATCTAAGCAAAATTATACTAGAGAATTCAAATTAAGTAATCAAAACTAGCAATTAACAAAATCCAATTCCAAAATTCAACAATGGGAGATCAAAATCAAACTAGATCTAGAGAGGAATAAAGGTTTCTCTCTCTAGAAGAACAAAAAAAACCAAAACTAGCAAAAATTGTGTCTAAGTGTGTAATGAGTGATCCCCCCTTTTCCCCCTAGAGTTTCTGGGTCTTTTCCATGCAAATTCAGCTTAAATTTGGGCCTATCTAGCTTTAGAAATCGCCAGGCACAATTTCTTTTAATGAGATCACGTGCAGCTCATCACGCGTACGTGTCATGTACGCGTGCGCATCGCTTGAATTTCGCGATCCACGCATGCGCGTCGATGGAGATTTTGCCAATCCACGCAGATGCGTCATTCTTCGTGCTCCGCACTCAATTCCTTGCATCCACGCGTGCGCGTCGAAGCCGATTTCTCCAAAGCCCAATTCTTCATGTTCCTTCCACTTGTGCATGCTTTCTTTCTCTCTTCTAAACCATTCTTGCCCTACAAACTCTGAAATTACTCAATAAACATATCACGGCATCGAATGGCAATAGAAGAGGATCAAAATATGGCATTCTTAAGGCAAAAGAAGCATGTTTTCTACTATGAAGCAATATTAGGAAGAGAACACAAAACCATGCAATTTTGGAGAATAAATGTGGAAAATATTGACAAAACCCCCTAAATTCTACACAATATAAACCACAAATTTGGGGTTTATCAAGGAGCTCTAATGAGTCCTATGAATTAATAAAAGCATTACTGTTTCTCCTTCAATCTGTGTTTGATTTATCTCTAAGATGTATATCCGATCTTCATCGTGGTGAATAGGATGATCTGAAAAATTAGCTCTGTTCATCACATTAAGACGAACGTACCTGACAAACACCCGCGTCTACTTGGGTTCGTGTGAATATGTGACTGGAAAGCATGAGCCAACAGCTATGTTTATACATCTCTCAGACGGCTAATCCACGACTTTGTTGGGGACTTCTCGAGACACCAGTTCAGCTAATTTCTGGGGAGACTAGGGTCTCCGTGGTATAGGCTAGAACCCTAAGAAGCAGCATCCTCTAATCCGGAAGATTCAACCTTGTCTGTGGTATTTTGAGTAGGATCGCCAAGAGAATGGACTCATAAGCGCTTCACCCTTTGTCAGATTGGATGACCACGGCCAATGACGTTCAATCTGTAGCAGAGGAGATCAATGACCACGACCTATGGCGTTGATCACATACAGCCTGCCATAGAAGAGATCACTCACAAGCAAGGAAGACAGTAATATTAGAGTTAATTCAGAAAGGCTAAGCAACTCCAAACCTTAACTATTCTCTTTTCACAGTTTACACAACTTCTGAGTTCTAATTACCCTTTTTCTTTATTCCTTTTTATGAAATTTAAAAAAAAACATACCAATATCTCCTACTCTTTTATCTGCCTAACTAAGACCTGCAGGATAACTATAGCTTTCTTCAAACCACAATCCTCGTGGGATCGATTCTGACTCGCTCAGGTATTACTTGGACGACCCAGTGCACTTGCTGGTACAATAGTACGAAGGTGTGGGGATTCGTACTACCAGCTGCCCATTTGGGGCGTTGGACGCCCAGCCAGAGCTCCCTGGCTGGCATTCAACTTTGAATTACACTCCATCCAGAGTGTTTTGTTTTCATTGCTAAATAATTCTGTCTCTGTTCTGACTGATGCACATGATCATGAACCTAAAAATAACTGAAGGAAAAATAAAATGAAGGAAAATAAAATTAATTAATTAAGGTTGGGTTGCCTCCTAACAAGCGCTTCTTTAACGTCATTAGCT
Source organism: Arachis hypogaea (assembly GCF_003086295.3). Lineage (NCBI taxonomy): Eukaryota > Viridiplantae > Streptophyta > Magnoliopsida > Fabales > Fabaceae > Arachis > Arachis hypogaea. The sequence continues at coordinate 63,260,227 of NC_092053.1, forward strand.
CTTTTATGGAGGTGAGTATGGGCTCAAATTTTTTCCCCTTATAGTAAACTTTCTTCCTGTCTTCTCATGAATGAGTTCTACATGCTCTAAAGACAGGATACGACTCACTGTATGTGGTAAGACTGGTTTCTTGGTGAAAACAACTCTCATGCCAGGTGAGTGGCCTTCAGTTGGGATTTTCTTGTCCCTCCAGCCTTTAGGTACTTTGTTCATAGTACCTTTGTGCTTAGAGCTTGTTGAGGGCTGCCCAACACCAAACTTAGAATTGATGTTTGGGGGCACTGCAAAGCTCTGCACAGAAAGAGAGGGTTGGAACACTAGGTGTTGCACAGTTATCTCTCTTTTATTAGAGGGAGAATTGGGATAAGGCATCTTGAACAAGATGTGATCCTCCCCTGGTTGTAGAGTTAGTTTTCCCTTAGCCACATCAATGATAGCATTGGCAGTGGCTAGGAAAGGTCTTCCAAGGATGACAGAGTCATCCTCATCCTCTCTTATGTCCAAGACTATGAAGTTTACAGGGATGTAGTGGTTTTCAATATTTACCAAGACATCCTCTACTAAGCCATATGGCTTTCTCATTGTCTTGTCTGCCATCTCTAGAGAGATGTTTGCAGCTTGTACCTCAAGGATTCCCAACTTCTCCATTATAGAAAGTGGCATGAGGTTGATGCTTCACCCTAGGTCACACAGAGTCTTTTCAAAAGTCATGGTGCCTATGGTGCAAAGAATCAGAAAGCGTCCAGGATCTGGAAGCTTTTGAGGTAGCTTCTGCTGAACCAAAGCGTGGAGTTCTTTGGAAAGCAGTAGAGGTTCTTCCTCCAAAGGCTTTGTACCAAATAGTTAGGCATTCAGCCTCATAAGAGCTCTAAGGTACCAAGCAATTTGCTCTTTCCTAGTGTCTTTATCCTCATCAGAGGATGAGTATTCATCAGAACTCATGCATTGCAGAAGTGCATGCAAAGGAACCTCTATGGTCTTTACGTGACCTTTGGCTTTCTTTGGTTCTGGGATAGGGTTTCTTGAGTGTAAATTAAGCATTCAGAAAGTGTGCTTTTACTGGCATTCAACATCTGCTCTAATAGCTCTTTGGGCGTTGAACGCCCAGGCTGTGCACCCTACTGGCGTTAAACGCCAGTCCCCTTGTCATTTTGGGCATTGAACGCCCAGTAGGGGTATCCTTGTTGGCGTTCAACGCCAGCTTCCCTAGGTAGGCAGGCGTTGAACGCCCAATGAGGGGTTCCTCACTAGCATTCAGCGCTAGCTTCCCTGGCTGGTTGGGTGTTGAACGCCCAGTGATATGTTCCTCACTGGCATTCAGCGCCAGAGTGCCTGCCTATTTGGGCGTTGAACGCCCAGCCAGTGCTCTCTGGCTGGCGTTCACGCCAGCTCTACTGCCAGGATGGGCGTTGAACTCCCAGTGAGGGGTTCCTCACTGGCGTTCAACGCCAGGCTTGCTGCCAGATTGGGCGTTGAATGCCCAGTGAAACTTCTTCACTGGCGTTCAATGCCTTCCTAATTTCTCTATATTCGGCCTCTACCTCCATGGTTATGGCCTTGCACTCTTCTCTTGGATTCACCTCAATGTTACTAAGAAGAGTTTCATGAGGAGTCTCAAGGATCCTCTTGCTCAGTTAACCAACTTGTACCTCCAAGTTTCTAATGGAGGACCTTACTTCATTAATAAAACTATGAGTGGTCTTAGAGAGGCTGAAAGCCAGAGTGACTAAGTCAGAGAGACTTTGCTTAGAGGTTTCTATATTCCCTTGAGAAGATGGGAATGGTGGTCAATTATTGAACCTATTCTGGTTCCTTCCACCTTGATTGTTGTTGAAACTTTGCTGAGGTTTCTGTTGGTCCTTCCATGAAAGATTAGGATGATTCCTTCATGAGGGGTTGTAGGAGTTTCCATAGAATCCTCCCATGTAATTCACCTCCACCATGGAGGGTTGACCAGGATCATAAGCATCTACATCAGGAGATACTTCTTGGGTACTACCAACTGCAATTGGCAGTCCAGTCAGATATTGAGAGATCATGTTGGTCTATTGGGTCAAGATCTTGTTCTGAGCTAATATGGCATTCAAAGTATCAAATTCAGAAACTCCTTTCTTCTGAGAGGTCCCATGGTTTACAAGATTTCTTTCAGAATTGTACATGAATTGGTTGTTTGCAACCATCTCAATGCGTTCTCTTGCTTCTGCAGGTAATTTCTTCAAGTGGAATGATCCACCTACAGAGCTGTCCAATGAGATTTTGGACATCTCAAACAGACCATCATAGAACACACCTATGATAGACCACTCTGAGAGCATGTCAAGAGGACATCTCCTGATCAATTGCTTGTATCTTTCTCAAGCTTCATAGAGGGATTCGCTTTCTCTTTGTCTGAAGGTTTAAATTTCCACTCTAATTTTGCTCATCCTTTGAGGGAGAAAGAATTTAGCCAGAAAAGCATTAACCAGCTTTTTCCAAGAGTCTAAGCTCTCTTTTGGTTGAGAATCCAACCATATCTTAGCTTTGTCTCTTACAGTAATGGGAAAGAGCATAAGCTTGTAGACTTCAAGATTTATTCCATTAGTCTTAACAGTATCACAGATCTGCAAGAACTCAGCTAAGAATTGATGTGGATCTTCCAATAGAAGTCCATAGAACTTGCAGTTCTGCTGCAGAAAAGAGACTAACTAAGGCTTAAGCTCAAAATTGTTAGCTTCAATAGCAGATACAGAGATACTTCTGCCATAAAAGTCAGAGGTAGGCATGGTAAAGTCACCAAGAACCTTTCTGGCATCACCTTCAGGTTTGGCCATGTCTCCTTTTTCTTGTTCAAAGTTTTCTGAAAGGTTTCTTCTGGAGTGTTGCTCCAGCTTGCTGTAAGTTTTTCTTTAAAGTCCTTTCAGGTTTAGGATCAAGATCAAAGAGGAGTTCTTTATCCCTATTCCTGGTCATAAATAAGAAAAGAAGAAAAAGAAAGAAAGAAAGCTTCTATGTCTGATTTGAGTATAGAAGACTCCCAGTGAGATATGAAGAAAGTAGAGGAAGATATGATAAAGAGAGAAGAAGGGGAAGAAGAATACTTTGAAAATAGCGGAAGAGGAGTTCAAAAAAATAGAAATAGAAAAGAAAAGAATTAGAAATAAAAAAGATAAATAAGAATTAAAATATTTTTGTTTTTATTTTATTTAATAATAAAATTAAAAAATAAGGTTAGTAATTTAAAAAGAATTGAAAATTAGTTAGTGGGATTCGAAAATAGAAGAGAGAGAAGAGGAAGGAATTTTCAAAAATTAAGAAAAGAGAGAGAAGATAAGTAATTAATTAAGAAAAGATTTTAAAATAAAATAAGATAAGAGATAAGATAAGAAAAGATTTGAATTTTAAAAATTTGAAATCAAAAAGATAAGAAAAGATAAGATAAGAAATTAAAAATATTTTGAAAAATATTTAAAAAGATAAGATTTGAAATTTGATTTTGAAAAGATTTAATTTTAAAATTTGAAAAAGATAAGATTTTGAAAAAGATAAGATTTTTAATTTTGAAAAGATTTGATTTTTGAAAATTGAAAACTATGATAAGATAAGATCAAAATTTGAAATTGAAATCTGAATTTTTAGTTAAAAATTTCGAAAATAATTTTAAAAAAACTATAGAAAATATATTTTTTATTTTTGAATTTAATGAGGAAAGAGAAAAACAAACAAAAGACACAAAACTTAAAATTTTTAGATCTAGCATCCCAAGTTTTCAAAAATTTGAAGGAAAAACACAAAGGGACACCAAACTTAAAAATTTTAAGATCAAAACACAAGGAAAACACAAGGACACTTTGAAGATTGAAAAGAACACTAAGAACAAGACTCAAGAAATTTAAAGAACACAAGAACATGTAAAGGACATCAAACTTAAAATTTTTAGAAAACTAAACATAAATTTTCGAAAAATTAAAAGAAAAACAAAAGAAGACACCAAACTTAAAGATTGAAACAAGATTCAAACAAAAAGACACTAATTTTGAAAAATTTTAGAAAAATGACTCAAGATTTTTGAAAATTTTAACCAAGAACACAAACAGAAAAAACTCAAACCAAGAACAAAGATCAAACAAAGAAATTTAAGGATTCTTAAAAATAAACTTTTTTGAAAAAGGTTTTTGAAGAAGTTTTAAAATTTTTGTAAAAGAAAACAGAAAACAGAAAACAAGTAAGACTCAAACTAAGAATAAAGATTAAACAAAGAAAATAAAAATATTTTTGAAAAGTTTTTAATTTTTTTCGAAAAATAGAGAAGAAGAAAATAAAAATAAAAGACTCAACAAAATAAAATAAATTACCTGATCTAGGGAGAAAGACAATCCGTCAGTTTGTCCAAACTCGAACAATCCCTGGCAACGGCGCCAAAAACTTGGTGCACGAATCCCACACTCCGTACAGCTGTACCAGCAAGTGAACTGGGTCGTCCAAGTAATACCTGAGCGAGTCAAAGTCGATCCCACGAGGATTGGGGTTTGAAGCAAGCTATGGTTATCTTGCAGGTCTTAGTCAGGCAAATAGAAGAGTTGGTTATTCGTAATTTGTATTTGTGAATTGGAATCAGTAACAAGAATATGGTTAAGGATTGGAGTTGCTTTGTCTCTCTGAATTAACTCTGGTAATACTGTCCTCTTTGCTTGTGAATGACTTCTTCTATGGTAGGCTGTATGTGATCAACGCCATGGGCCGTGGTCGTCAATCTCCTCTACTCCAGATCAAACGCCATTGGTCGTGGTCATCCAATCTGACGGAAGGTGAAGCTCTAACAGTTCATGCTCCTGGCGATCTTACTCAAAACACCATAGACAAGGTCGAATCTTCCGGATCAGAGAATGCTGCTTCTTTGGGTTCTAGCCTCTACCACAGAAACCCTAATCTCCTCGAAAATCTGCTGAACTGGTGTCTCGAGAAGTCCCCAACGAAGTCATGGATTAGCTGTCTGAGAGATTTATAATCAAGCTGGCGGTTTGCGCTTTCCAGTCACGTATTCACATGAACCCAAGTAGACACGGGTGGTTGTCAGGCACGCGGTCCTAGTATGATGAACAGAGCTGATTGTCACTGGTCATCCTATTCACCATGTTGAAGAACGAGTATTCATCTTAGAAATAAATCAAACACGGATCGAAGAGAAACAGTAATACTTTTATTATTTCATATGACTCAGCAGGGCTCCTCCCTTCAACCTAGGAGGTTTAGAAACTCATACTAAAAAAAAATACAATGGTAAAAGTGATGATGTTCGTAAAAAACTCCTAAATAACATAAATTTAATCCCTTAAATACTAAACAAATGACTAGTAAGGGTAAAACAGTCTTTTTAGTGCTAAAATCCACTTTTGGAGCCCACTTGGTGAGTGTTTGGGCTGAGCTTTGATGAGATCCACGTGCTATGAGGTCTCTAGGGTGTTGAACACTGGCTAGGGGATCCTCTCTGGGCGTTTGGACGCTGGTCTCTACTCTGTGGGCGCTGGACGCCTAGAAGGAGGCAGGAGGCTGGCGTTGGAAGCCAGTTTTGGGCCTTCTAATCTGAAGCAAAGCATAGACTATTATCCATTGATGGAAAGCTCTGGAAGTCAGCTTTCCATAGCCATTGAGAATACTCTTTTTTGACTTCTGTAGCTCTAGAAAAGCTTTTCTAAATGCAAGGAGGTCAGATTCGGACAGCATCTGTAGTGCTTTCTCTGTCTCTAAATCAGACTTTTGCTCTAGCTCCTCAATTTCAGCCAGAAAATACCTGAAATTGTAAAAAGTATACACAAACTCAAAGTAGAATTCAAAAATGTGAATCTAACACTAAAACCTATAAAAACTTAATAAAAACTAAACAAAACATACTAAAAACTATATGAAAATGATGCCAAAAAGCGTATAAAATATCCGCTCATCATCAACATATTCAATCATTTCCGCCAGAAATTCAAAACAAATTGACAAATCAATAATGAATTCAACCACAACTTCAATCACAACAGAAAATCATTTCAAGCACAGAAATTAATTCACTTGCATTAATCCACTAAACTCATTAGATATTCAACCCTAAAATATTTTAACTTTAAAACAATCCCCTACCTCAATTAGTCAAACCCCGAAGTTAAATGCAACAAACCCTTTTTATTTTATAATTCACATCACCCATAGCAACTTTGATAGTTTCCTAGTAACATCAATAGCGTTGACGGCCACAATGGTAACTAAACTGGCGTCAATTAGAATCAAAGCAAAGACATATATTAGATATAACTAGAACAGATAATTATGAAGAAACAAGGCAAAATAAAAAAGTCTCACCACAAGAGTAGACCAAAGGATATAGCAGTAGCTCCAATGACGATTGGAAACTCCCATGGCAGCTGTAGCAATAACCCAAAGGAAACAAGGCAAGAAGGTGCAATAGTAGTTCCAACAGCCACCTCCAACAATAGCAGCGGAGAAGCAGTTCAATGGTGACAACCCCATCCAACGCAAATAGTTCCAACAACAACCATTGAGGCAATAGTGATTCCAGCAAGCAAAAAGTAGAACCAGAGACGGGCAGAGCCGATCAAAGTGGCAGCGGCTCCCGCGGTGGTGGTTTTCCAGCGATGACACCAGTCACAACAGGAACGGCAGCAGCGCGAGATCCAACAGCACCGGCACGGCTCCTTCATTCCTTCCCATCGCGTTTCGTCTCTTCTTCCTTAGCTCAACTCGTGTTCACCTCTTTCTCCCCTCTAGTTCGTCATTTCGACGGCGACGACGGCGGCGAAGCCCACCAGCACCGACACGCCTTCTCCCTCTCTTTTCTTTGCTGTCTCACGTTCTCTCCCTTCTCTCTCTCTCTTCCTTTGGAATTTTTTTTTATGATGCTGCTGTGTTTGGTGAAAAAAGGGGAAAAGCATTGTCGGTTAGGGTTAGTTAGGTTAGAAGGGGTTAGGGTTTTTAATTTGGGAATTAGGATTTAATTTGGGAAAAATGTGAAATTAGGAATTTTGGGTAAATTAGGGTTTGGTAAATTTTTAATAAAATTAGGGTACATTGTATAAATTTAAAATCTAATTTATCCCTTAAAATTATTTTAAAATATTATTTAAATAACAATTTGCTAATTAGCTTTTAATCAAGTACTCTAATTTAAAATATACAATAATATAATTAATTTTTTTTATTAATAAAACTTAAAATATTAAATTCCAAAATATGAATTACTTAATTCAAATCATATAAAATATTTATTATTTTACAACTACTAAGCTTTTTAATTTAAATATAGAGAATTATTTAGTAATTATAAAATTAAGTAAAATTTCTAGTTTAATCAAAACTTGATTTAATTATTTTTAATAAAATAATTTCTAAAAATAAAGTCTTTAATGAATGAATAAAATTAGCTCATAATAATATTTTGTGAAAATTCTAGGTCTTACACCTAGCATAACAGTGCTTCGTTCACGTATTGCAGATGGTCTTCCAAAATTTTGTTCGGCATTCTTAAAGTTCCTCATCTCACTTGTTAGCTTAGAATTCAAATCAAGATCACCATAAACATATTTCTCAATGATATCCAGCAAGCCAGAAGTCGTTTGTCTGTGCTTTTCAAATTCTTTAGCATTAAATCAAAAAGCTAGATTTAACCAATAACCAGCAGCATGAAGATTTTTTTGAAGTTGTGCATCCCAACAAGTATCTAAAATCTTCAAATAAGGATCAGCAACCTTCTTTCTTTTTTGAAACCTCTTCACCATTTCTCCTCTAGCCTTATATATAGCTTGATAAAGAAAATTCATGGCAGCTCTGTCTTCACTATAATACGTAAAACACGAACAAGTGGCTCAGTGAGCTTAACAATATCAGTGCATTGACTCCAAAATTTAGAATCCAATACTTGATCCACAAATCTCTTAGCTTTGGCTTCTTTGGAGTAAGATGAGCTTGTCCATTCTTTAGAGTTCACCAAAGCTCTCAAAGGATCCTTTTGAGAAAAAAAATTTTGTAAAGTAATGAAATTAGTGGCAAACCGAGTTAGAGCCGGACGAAGTATTTCCCGCCCACCTGTAAATTTTCTCATCAAGAACAACGGATAGCAATGATTATAGATATACTTGGTGATCAATGAAGCTTGTGACACAATTTCACTCACTTCTTGTAACTTTCCAATATCTTGACACATCAGTTTAACACAATGAGCTGCACAGGGGAACCAATACAATTTAGGAAACTCAGCCTCCAACAACCTTCCTATAGCAACATAGTTTGCAGCATTGTCCATTACAATATGCATAACATTCTCAGGACCAACAAACAATACAACATTCCTAAACAACATAAATAAAGCATTAGCAATTTTTGAGACATTAGAAGCATCAACTGACTTTAGAAAAATAGTTCTGATGTCGGGCTAATTGTCGGTTTAGAAATTTTCAATGAAAATCACTTAGAAGTATAGTTCCAAACCGACAATTAATTCTCAATCAAAGTTTAATATGGTTGTCACAAGTTCAACCCCAATAAAAATTAACCGAGAGTATTAACAAGAATTTAAACTTAACAAAACTTAACAAGCAAGAATCTTAAATTGCAATAATTTAATTCAAGACAATTAATGTAAAAGTTAAGTAAATGGTGATCTAAGAAGACAATGTATAAATCTAATTCTATTCTAGAATTACATAAACAAATAAAACCAACTAGAGCAAGAATTGAGTAATTAGAATTTTGGGTTTTCAAGTATGAATGGAAAAAGAATTCTTGGCTAAGGCATAGAAATTGAGATCTCCATCCGTGTCCACTAACCATATATTGACAATTGTGAGGAACCAATCCTATCAAGTCTACTTCTATGCTTGAAGTATGTCAAATAGGATTGATCAATATCAACCCATAAGTTCTAACCTATCTACTAATGAACTTAGTAGTGGGTTAGTGTTAATGGATATCAAAGTGACCAACAAGGGTTCCCAAATAATCAATCCACTTAGACCCATTGACTCAAGGTCACTCAATTCCCTTAGCTTAGGCCAAGAGTATAGAAAATTACTCCATAATTAATGAAAACATTTTGTCAAACACTTGGTAGGCAATAACTAAAGACAACCAAATTGCAAAATCTAAGAGAAATTGAAACTACCAACTACCAATTAACAATAATATCAACCCAACTAAAATTATAGAGCATAAAAACATCAATGCATTAATGAAAGTTCAAAATCAACAAGGTTCATAAAAAGGAAAATGAAAGAAGAACTAGAAGAAGAACACAATACTAACACAAGATCTAAGCAAAATTATAACTAGAAAAACTAGAGTTAAAACAAGAAGACTAAAATCAACAACTCCAATTCAGAAATTCAACAATGCAAATGATCAAAAGACAATAAGCCTAGAGAGAAGAAAGAGTTTCTCTCTCTAGAAATAAAGAACCAGAAACTAGCTAAAATTATGCCTAGTGTGTGTATGCTTCCTTGCCTCCTTTCCCCCATCAATTCTTGGCCTTTCCCCATTCAGAATCCAATTGGATTTGGGCCTGGAGCTTCTCAGAAATCACCAACCATGTTTTCCATAAATGAGTCACGTGCTGAGCGTCACGCGTGCGCTTTGCTTGAGCTCTTCACAAGCCACGCGCACGCAGAGGGTCATGCGTGTGCGTCAGCTGAATTTCACAATTTTCACGCGTACGCGTCATGCCACGCGTGCGCGTCGAGGTCAGCTTTCCAAATCTCTATTCTTCATGTTCCTTCCATTTTGCATGCTTTCTTTCCATCTTCTAAACCATTCTTGTCCTATAGATCCTGAAATCACTTAAAAAATATATCACGGCATCGAATGGTAATAGGAGAGGATTAAAATTTAGCATTTTTAAGGTGAAAGAAGCAAGTTTTAAACTATGGAGTATAATTAAGAAGGAATCACAAAAATATGCAATTTATATGAATAAGTGTGAAAAACATTGATAAAACCCACCAAATTCAACACAAGATAAACACTAAAATCGGGGTTTATCAACCTCCCCACACTTAAGCTAAGCATGTCCTCATGCTAAAAATTAAAAGACCAAAGAATATAGGAAAATGAAACTTATGAAATGCAACTAATGCAAATGCTTCTACCCACTTGGTTGGAGAAAATCAATCCCCAAGAATATATATGAACGTATAGGGCTAAATTAGTATGACAATTAATAAACTCCACCAATCCCAATTTCAAAATAAAGCATGAGTGAACTTGCAATATAGAAGCTTGTGAAAGCAGGGAACATGAGATTGAGCATCAAACCCTCACCGAAAGTGTTTGCGCTCTACTCTCTCTAGTGTTTGAGGGTCGATTCTCTTAATTCTCGTCTAATCTTGCTTTCCAAGACTTGTTCTTCTTCTACCAATCAACATATGTTCAATGCATGAATACACATATCAAGAGGTCTTTCCAATGATTGTAATGGGGTTAGGGTCAAGGTAGGATTGTATTTGGTCAAGTGGACTAAAATTTGATTCTTTGATTAGCCTAAACTTTCCACCTAAACTAAGACAATCGATATAACTATAATATAAAGCCTAACTACCCATTATTTATCTTTTTCTACATACTCATGCATCCTATTTTCAAGTACAACACATATGCATCATCATCACCATTTTACTTTGGGGTATTTTATCCCCTTTTATTACTTTATTTTTCTCTCTTTTTTTTATATATATTTTTTCTTGGGGGCATTTTCTCCCCTTTTTTTCTCTTTTCTATATACATAAGACATTAATGCATATGGTTTTAAGTAATGCATGAATATGTGCCCAAATTTTCCAAAAAAAAAATTGTACAAGACTCATGGAACACCCAATTTACCCAACTAATGTTCCCAATTCTAATTCCCCTATACTCAAATTATGTACACGCTCACTAGTCTAAATTAATCAAAGATTCAAATTAAGGACAATTATTATTTTTCGCTTAGAGCTAGTGATGTGCTATTATAAGGAACGAAAGGGTTAAGTAGGCTCAACATTAGTTTACAAGGGTTGAAAAAAAAAAGGTGAGGCTAATTTGGGTTTGTAAGCTTAATTTGAACAAAGGCTTCAATCACATAAATACATTCAAATATTGAACAATGGATATATAAAATCAAGCAAGCCAAAGATCACAATCTTAGAGAGAGCACACACATTAAACGAAATATTGGTTGAAAGATTTAACAATCATTTAGGCTCAAAATCTCACTAGGTTTGTGTGTTCTAGCTCTAAAATCTTGTTCTAAAATTAATTTCCTCAGCAAGTTCAACAAAAAAAAAAATTTCCAATTAGTGGGGTACCCTAAAACAATTTTCTCGGAGAATAAATCATTACTTCAACCAAGTGTTTCTAGTAAAAAGTGGTTGGATGAAAAGCAATTCATCTAGTTCATGTGCACCCAATCACTTAAGAAGCATAAGTAAGATACGTACAACTCTAAATATATTCACAAACAACTACTATGCAAAAGTACTTAAATGCAAAAACTAGCTATGAAATGCAAATTATCCTAATTAACAAAAGAAAACTAAGATTTAGGTGTTGAAGAGAAGGGTTGTTACTTACGGAAGTCGGTCACTGACCTCCCCACACTTAAAGATTTGCACGGTCCTCCGTGCCATTAGTAATGAGCAAATTGGGTCTGAGAGTGTCACTTCCGGTGACTATAGGATGGTGAGACAAGGACGTCTCCATGTTCACCTCTTTATTACTTTCTTTGCCATGATCCGAAGTGGACTCCGGAATGTCGGGTTCCTCTATAGGCAGGTTGGTGCAACTAATGAGCTTATGGTAGAGCTGATGGTTCGGCAGTATCTGTTTATGGGTTATTATCCTTCCACCTAGTTGCAACAAGAGGTTTAAGCCATTCCCCATGCAGGAACTTCTTTCTCCACGTCATCAATGCGGTTAGTCTTTTTTCAACCGCTCAGGAGGTGGCGAGCTAGCACTTGGCTTTGAAACCTGCGCTTTAGTGAGTGCTTTTTGAGTTGTCCCTTTTGTAGGTGTCTTCTTATAGGCCTTTTCCTTGCCTTTCTTGGTGACCATCCTGAAAAGGAAGAAAAAGAAGAAACATTAAGCTCAAAGAGAGAAACACCGAAATTAAGAAAGTGCAAGTAAGAATTAATGCCGAAGAGAGTAAAGTGTCTCAAATACATGGTAGCTACAACATGTAAGTGAGACATCAACAAGAGTATTGAGGCATATCACGAGCACTAGATGCAAGAGTGAAGGGAGTACATAAGTATCAATGATTAAAAGAGTAACCTCAAGCATCGATATCAACAATGATGAACACATGCAAGATTAGTTAGGACATGAGAAAAGTGCTAGCTCAACTAACTGCAAGACAATGAAGCATAAAAATTGAAGAAGATGGGGTTAGCGAGGATGAAATTACTAATTCTTGCATGATGTGGCAAGGATAACAAATTATAAACAATAAAAAATTTGATCATGAAAAATAATGGAAGATAAGATCATTGCACGAAGAAGGCAAGTGTTATGAAAAGGAAGCATTAAGTTGAAAGAATATGACCAAAAATGATCCAAAGTGTTGTTGATTCTTTTTCACAAACACTCGGTGTGCATATTATAAACAACAAACAACTTGACAAATCCAAGTGTATAGTGTACTCAAAGTAAAATGCCAACTACCATAGCAATACCAACTAATATAAAATAAGTCAAGAGATATCAAAATAATCCACCAACTCACAAAAATTCAACTTTAAACTCCAACACCAATGCAAGAATACAAGAAGAAAAAGAACTAAGAGTAAACGACAAAGAACAAAACTAAAATGTAACTAAGAATAATTAGAATATTTAAATGCAACAAACAAAAGGAAAATTAAAAAGTAGAAGAGAGTAAGAAATGGAACCTTGAAAAGAGGAAGAAGAAGATGAAGGTAAGTGCAAGTAAGAATAGGATAAGAGGGATGAGAAGAGAAGAAAGAAGAGAGGAGGTGGTGGTTGTCGGTGTTGGAAAAGGAGAAGAGATGGGATGAGAAGAAGGGAGAAGAAGAAAGAAAGAAGAGAAGAAGAAAGAAGAAGAGAGGAAAAGAAATAGGGCAGCGCGCCCCTGCAGGTTAAATCCGCAATGCGACTCATGCGCGTCGTCCACGCGGATGTGTGGAAAGCAGAAAACAGAATGACGCGTACGCGTCAATCATGCGTACACGTGAGAGGGTTTTGTGCGCGTCGTACCACGTCAGCACGATCCTGGAACAACTCACTGTCTAGGCCGTGCTGTAGCATGGTTCCAGCACGATTTTATTACAACAAAAAATTGGGCATCGACGCGTACGCGTGGGACACGCGCACGCGTGACCAGTGCCCATGGCCAGCACACTCTTCCCGCATGGCTCCAGCACAACCGAGTGTGCAGGCCATACGATCGCACCCTTCAGGCACCATTCTCGCATGGTGATTTTTAGGAAGTCAAGTGACGCCTGAGTCATGCGCACGCACGACAAGTTTTTTTTTAACAACATGAGAAATGGCAATTGCAGCACAATCTTAGCATCTATACAAGCAAGATATTTCAAAAATACTTAGAATTTCATGGCAATAACCAAAATTGCCAACTTAACCAAGCTAAGATCAATGAAATCCTCATGAAGCAATGATAATTCTAGCATATTTAATCAAACTCAACAAAAACAATCAAAGAGTCTAAAACTAAATGAAAGAAACTATGTACACGGAAGATCATACCATGGTGGAGTGTCTCCCACCTATCACTTTTCTTTAACATCCTTAAGTTGGACGGTTATGAGCTCATGATTCATTTCTTTGGGAAATCCTCAAGGACATCTACCTTGCTCTCCTTGTTGCCTTTGGTAAGAGTGTCCTTTAAGGGAAGATGCTTCCACTTGCTAATTGAACCATGATTGGGTGCATTGTTTCCTTGATAACATGGAATTTGTGGATCATTTTCCTCTTCTTTGTGAACTCCTCTTATACCCAAGCCTTTAATGACACTTATCTCATCATCACTTCCAAAGTGGACTTCAACTACTTCATCTTCAATGATGCCACAACTAAAAATGGAATGCACCTCTAGTGGTTGCCTTATAATTTTCTCCAATTTAAACTTCACCACTTTCTCTTTCGCTTCAAACGAATAGTCACCAGAAAATACATCTAGCTTAAATCGGGATGTTTTCAAGAATGGCCTCCCAAGCAAGATGGAGGATGGCCTATCTGAGTCAATGGGAGGTGTCTCTAGGATATGGAAATCTACCGAAAAAATTAAGTCCTTAATTCTCACCAAGACATTCTCAGCAATACCCACAACCAAAATTATACTCTTGTCCACTAGCACAAACCTAGCCCTGGATCGCTTCAAGGGTGCAAGGTTCAACTTCTCATAAATCGAGAATGGCATGATACTCACACAACCCCAAGTCACACATGAAATCCTTAAGTTGAATCTCACCAATCATACAAGATACCAAACAAGGATCAGGATCACTATATTTTTCAGGAAAGTCATCCATCACAGAAGAAACAGAGTTACCTAATGGATTCATCCCTAGTCCACCAATCTTCTCTTTGTGAGTGCACATATCCTTAAGAAATTTAGCATATTTTGGAACTTGATGTATGGCATCAAAGAGTGGAATGGTTACCTCCACATTCTTGAAGATTTGCACCATGTTAGAATCAAGCCCCTCATGCTTCTTGGCCTTCAATTGTTCTTCTTCTTCCTTTGCAACTTTCTCCTTTTCATCTTCATTTAACTCCATTGATTCATTCACCTCTACATTAGGAACATCCTCTGCCAACTTGATAGGCTTGGGCTCAACTTCCTCAAGTGTTGTACCACTCCTCAAGGTATTGTATTAATGCTACCCTCCTTGGGTTTGGGATAGGTTGGGAAGGAAGATTAGAAGAGTTAGGGGCTTGGGAGGTGTTGGTGGGAGGAGGCAAAGACATTCTAGAGAGCATCTCAGCTATAGAAGACATTTGGTTGTCAAATTCCCAACTTGTGTACTAAGGATCCTATTGTTCTCCTCACTTTTCTCCACAATAGCCTGAAGTCTCTCTTGTTCTTGGTAGAATGAACGGAAAGCATCCTCATTTGGGTTTGTGGGAGAAGAAGAAGGTTGATTGGTAAGCTTGTTGTCTTTGGTGTATGTAAGAACTGCAACTAATTAATTGACTAATGAAGTAATTAATATTGCCCAAATTAGGTTCCAAAAATTTAGAGTGAGAATTGGAGAATTTAAATATGATTTTTGGACTCAGTAGATTTTTCTGAGTCAGAAAATGTATTTTCTACAAAAAACCGAGAAAAATCGCAAACCGGTAGCCAAACCGGTTTAAGTCTGCCCGGTACTGTGCGAGAAAAAATTTAAAATAGTCAAAAACCTTAGAAAAATATTTAAAGTAAAAAACCGGACATTAATTTTAAAAGTTTGGCCAAACGGGCTAAAAACGCTAACGGGTTGGACCGGGCTCAAGTTGGGCCCAAGCCCAATATATATAAGTCCTTTAAGTGAACCCATTCAGCAGAACACCCACTTAAACATAACACACACCAGAAATTAAGAGAAGAGGGAGAAGAGAGAAGAAGCATTATTCACTTCTCACTTCAATCTGCGATATCTTGAGCTACGGTACTCCGATTTGCATGCCGTCGGTGGCTACGCAAAGCTCTCACTGAGCCCGTCACTTCTATTTAAGACTTGTGATACGTTTCTCGAAATTTCTCTTCCTTCCTGCTGTCCTAAGAAATTCGAGTTTGATGAGTGATGATTTTAAGAAAACCTTGTGTTTTGGTTGTTCAGGTGCTACTCTTTAGTGAGGAAATATATGGTTCTAGCCCAAATTTTAGTGGATGAGGTAAGATTCTCTAGAACCCTAGTTAAATGATTAATTGTGAGTATTATGTTTTTTGACTTATATAAAATGTGTGGTATTAGCTTGAATATTGGAGCTTATTGGTGAGTGTTGATGCTTATTGGAGATTATTGGTGACTTGGATTGTGATTGGAAGCTCGCTTTGTACTCAATTTGAGATTTAGAACATATTGGAAATTGGCCAAGGTATGGTTTTGGTTTTCTCTATATAATATATAATATTTCTGGACACTTAGGCTAGTAACCCATAGGATATGGTTGGATTGTATTGGTTGTTGAGTTGTTGAATGATGAATGATGGTGAATTATGATGGATTGATAATGTTTGAGTATGTTGATGAATTATGATATTGAATTTCATAAAGATGGTGTAAATTAGTTAGATTGAGATGAAATGAGATTGATTATGATGCTTGGTATTGAGAAATTATGATTGATGAATGTGATGGTGGAAGATTGTTGATAAGGTTATATATATTTGATAATTGAGGTTGAGAATATTGAGATGTGAAGGAAAGTTTGGTATGAATGGTGGAATGTGATACAAAGGGTGAGTTATGATGTAAATTGGAGTTTGGTATGGTTTGGTTTGATTTTGGTTGAAGATTGTGGAAAATTGAAGCGTTGTGAGCTTCTGGTAAAAACTAGTTTTTAGTGAATTTTGACGGGTCATAACTTGTGCCTCAATTTTCAAAATGTGTTGAAATTTGTTTGGGATTGAAGTTCATTGAAAAATCTTCATATTGATATAAATTTTGTAAAATTTGGATTTATATAGAGGAAGTTATGATCATTCAAAGTTTGGTGTCAAAATCTGAAATTCTGCTAAGTTACAGAATTTTGTGATTTCTGGTATGTGCACACGCACAGCCTTGTGCGCACGCACACTCCTGTGATTTTTCAAACCTGTGCGCACACACAGTCTTGTGTGTATGCACACATGGGGGAAGGCTTGCTGTTGGCAGCGCTAGGAAAGCATGTGCGCGCACACAACCAATGAAGATTTACAACCTGTGCGCACGCACACGTTGGGAAAGGCAGTCTATTGGGAGCGCTAGCACACCTTGTGCGAGCGAACAGAATTGCGAAAAATTGCACTTGTGCGTAGGCATACCTCTATACGTACGCACACATTTTAAAAATCCTCTTGGGCGTGCGCACGCACACCCCTGTGCGTACGCACATGCCCTTTTTTCAACTTAAACTTTATTTTCAACTATTTCACTTCCCAACCAGTTTGTAAACTTCTGTGACACCTATTTAAGATTCTTTGGCTTAGTTTTGGGTATCAAAACATGGGAAAGATTCCTAGGAGATCGAATTTGATATTATCTTGAAAAATTAGAAAATGGAGGCTTAGGTTTCTGGTGTACTGAGGATGGCCTGGTGAAATGAGAAGGGAGAAGATATCTGAATTGAGAAATTGATAAACTATTGAGTTCAAAAAGGAAATGTTGAATTGACAGTGGTTGAGATGAGTCGAGGTAGCAACGGCGGCGGCGTAAGGACGGTGGTTAATCTCGCTTACGTTGAGATGTGAGGTCTGTGGCAAGAGTATCCCGCTCGCATCCCTTCGGATCAATAGAGTGTGCAGGCATAAAATCCTGGACGGTGTTCCGAGCACCATATCTCGGGGGTTCTCAATGATGATTCTGAAGTGCAACATCTCCATGGAGATGTGTCGGGTTGGCAATTGAACCGACAATGTGATATCATGGCCAATAGGACATGCATTCATCATGTGCATCTTCTATCTATTTGTTTGCTTTGCCGACTTGTAATTGTTTGCCTATTTGTATAACATGTCTAATTGCCTACTTGAATTACTTGGAATATATGCCTATACTTGTGTTTTACTTGCATTGTAATTAATTGTGTTTTCTACTGGGATTGAGGAGGTTCGGAAGGCGGTGGCGACGGGATCACATGGAGGATAGGTTGGTGAAGGCTATGGGACAGCGGAGAGTATTAGTTAGAGAATCCTTTAAGTTAGATTATCCTTTTATTATGTTAAGGTTTTACTTACGCTTTACTGTTTTAGATATGCTTTAAGGTGAATCTTGTGATGGGTATGAAGTTCTAGGATTGCCTCTGGATTCCCGGTGTCTTATATCTTACATCATTGGGCACTGTTACCATACTGAGAACCTCCGGTTCTCATACCATATTTCTGTTGTTATTTTTCAGATGCAGGTCGCAAACCACCTCGGTGAGTTGCTTTGGGTGGTGACAAAGTGGAGGATCTTCATTCTATTGGATGTCTTTTGATTATTTTGTATATGTCTCTCATCCTTTGTACTTTGCTTTTTCCTAGAGGCTTATGTTGAGAGAAAAACTTGTATAAGTTGTTTAACTTCCAAACTTCTGTATGGTCTGTATAGAACTAGCCGGCTTAAACTCCGTGAGCCATGGCTAGACTTTTATACTATTATACTCTTATCTCTTGTTATATTATATCTGTTTCTTGTGTGTTAATTTAGTAGCTTTGTGAGTACGTTTTGCGCTTTTCAAATCCTGTTTTGAGCTATATCCTTCATCGGGCTTCTAGATTATACTATTTTTTCTATATATATTATATGTATGAGCTTAGAACTGTCGTAACCTTTGATTAACCTTTGCTTTACGATGCGAGGTAAGGCTTAGGATAATTAAGGTGTTACAGTGTAGTGGTTGGTATCTTTGGTTGTTGGGTGGGCTTTGTTGTGAGTATTGAAATGGTTGATTGTGGTGATTTTGGTTGCTTTGGTATGAGTTGTTGTTGAATGGTGGTTGAGAAGAAGATTGGTAATTATTTTGGTATTGAGAAAAAGAATTGAACGGCCCTTGATTCTACCTTTGATTGTTGTTGTTCTCTTGAGAGTTGTCCCGCCATCCTTGATTGTAGTTATTACCTTCAGAGTAATTTCCTTGATTTTGAGGATGGTAGGAAGAGCGATTATTGTAGGGATTAGCTACCTCAAGAGTGTAGTCTCCTTGGATTTGAGGGTATTGATCGGTGTAGTGTGAAGTACAAGAGCACACACCACACACGCTTTGAGGTCCCTCAATTTGAAGAATTTGAGGTGGGGCTTGAATGGCTTGGATTGATGAAGATGATTTTTGTCCTTGATGAATCTCCTTGAGAAGAGTGGTCATCTCTCTAAGCACCTTGGTCAAAGCCAAATCGGAAGAAGGTGCTTCTGTCATACTCTTCGGAGGATTATTTCTCACTCTAGCATGTTGGGCAGCTTCGGCAACATTATTGATCAATCTCCATGCCTCATCCTCCGTCTTGTATTTAACAAGAGAGACACCACTAGATGCATCAAGTAATCTCTTATTCGATGCACAAAGACCTCCAATGAAATAGCTAATGAGCAAATAAATGTCCATCTGATGATGTGGACAAGACTCCAACAACCTCCTGAATCTAGTCCAGTACTCATAAAGTGTCTCTTGGTCCATTTGCATAATACTAAAAATTTGCTTCCGGATGTAATCGGTCTTTTCTAGAGGAAAGAACTTATCCAAGAATTTTCTTCTCAATGGATCCCAATCAGTTACCACTTTGTCAAGTTGAGAGTAAAACCATTCCTTTGCTTGCCCCTCAAGAGAGAAGGGGAAGGCAAAGACCATAATAGCAACTTCATCTGTGCCTTGTCTCCTAGCCGTAGAGCAAGCCACTTGAAAATCCCTTAAGTGTCTAATAGGATCTTGGCCCGGTAATCCATGATACTTAGGCAACAAGTTGATCAAGCTATTTTTCAATTCAAAATTAGCATTAAGATTAAGATACCGGGTTTGTAACGGTTGAAGAACAAGATCCTGCACTCCTTGCTCATGCAAGGTGATCCTTCGAGGTTCCGCCATGTGATTATCACTGCAGTACTCAAGGGTATGTCAAAAGTTCCAACAAAGGAGTAAGAAGTTCCTTCGTTGAATGAGGATTCTAGATCACTCTCAGATTGGACTAGTGTGTTGGAAGGTTCCTCAAGAGAGGCCGATGCAATAGCCGTATAATCCAACCTACGTCTAGCTTGCCGAATGTGAAGTAAAGTTCTTTCAAGTTCAACATCAAATTCGGCTAAACTAGGATATGGTTGTGACCGAGCCATTCAACTTGGAAACTGTTTATACCCTGGGTCGAGTTATCCGACTTGGGATGTTTAGCGACAAAGCGACCGACCACTTCAGGTCAGACTATCCGACCTCTTCTCAAAGAGCTCGGCCAAATTTCCAGGAAAGCCCAATAAAGGGCCCAGATAGAGGAACACGACCCAAATCCAAAGGCAGCCTAAGCCTATAGAGATAAGGGTGGTCCCCTTGAAGATAAGATGACCTTTACTCAAAGATAAAGATAAGATAAGATAACTAACTTATCTTATCTAAAAAGATCACTCCACACCATTATAAATACACTGGAGCACCCAGGTATAACTCATACTCTGATTCTACTAAAAACCTGCTTAATACCCTTGCTAACTTAAGCATCGGAGTCCCTTGCAGGTACCCCCCACCCTCCGGTAACGAAGGATCAGCAGTGCAGCAAAGCTCAACAAGTCGGATACGATAGCTCCGGCCGCCACTCAGAGCCGGACACGTCATCTCCGATCAGCACAGAAGATCTCGTCCGAGATTGACCTACAGTTTCTGGTAACCCAAGGAACATTGGCGCTGTTGCCGGGGAACCTGGAAGTCACCCCATCACCATGGCGGACAACCATGACAATGACCACGATTCAGATCTAGAAGATAGAACGCCGCACAAGAACACGGACACTACACCAAAAGATACCCCTCAACCTAACAAAAACAACGATTCACCAAATATGGGAGCGGTGGAGGCACTTCAGGATCGCTTAAAGCAACTCGAAAAGGAGGGGGAACATCAACGGAAGCTGAGAGAGACCTACGAAGGGAAGTTAGGCGACGCCGTGAGTTAGAGGACAAACTCCTAAAACTCGAAGCCTATCTCAAAACCAAGACTACTCGATCAAGTCACGAAGATGACTCCCGTAAAGACCAAGATCCGTTCACCAGAGAGATCATGAGGGCCAAAATCCCAAAAGACTTCAAACTTCCCGACATGACTCTGTATGACGGGACTACAGATCCCGGCCATCATCTCAGCAATTTCAGAAGTAGAATGTACGTCACCGACGCCTCATATGCAGTTCGCTGCAAAGCCTTTCCGACTACTTTAACGAAGACAGCAATTAAATGGTTCGACAACCTACTTCCTAGGTCCATCTCAAGCTTCAATGACTTAGCCAAGAAGTTTTTAACCAGATTCTCCATCCAAAAAGATAAGGCTAAGCACGCCCCAAGTCTATTAGAATTAAACAAGGAGATCGGGAAAGTCTTCGCAACTACATGGAAAGATTTAACAAAACATGCCTGGACATACAAAGGCTACCAACGGAGGCCGCCATTATGGGCCTCATCAATGGCTTGCAAGAGGGACCTTTTAGCCAATCTATATCGAAAAAATACCCCACATCTCTGAATGAAGTGCAGGAACGAGCAGAGAAGTACATCAATATGGAGGAAAACTCTCGACTAGGAGAGACCTCAAAATCCGGATTCACCTATCCCTCCCGGGATAAGGATAAAGAGTCCAAAAAGAAGGAAGATTGACATGGGGAAAAAATCAAAAATACCATAATTACACCCTTCTTCGGGTGTCCCTTGTGGATGTCTACAGAGAAGTTTGCCACACCAAAAAAATACCCCCCGCTCGACCACTCAAAGGCAAAAAAGGAGGAGGAAATCGGACTGAATATTGTGAATACCATCGAATCCGTGGGTATTCTACCAACAAATATTTTGACTTAAAGAATGTCATAGAAAAACTAGTCAGAGAAGGGAAATTAGATCGGTACCTGGCCACCCGAGACGATGAGCAAAGAAAAAGAAGAAGGGACGAAGATGTCGGACGAACTGAGCGATCACCTCGTACACCAGAAAGACACGACCACATGATACACGGAGGATTTGTGGGAGGAGGAATCTCCAAATCATCTCGCAAAAGATATCTTAAAGAAGTATATCATGTCGAGGGAAAGGAGGAAGCACCCGACATCCCCGCAATTACTTTCACCAAAGAAAATACATCCGGTATCATCTCAGGACACGACGATCCCATGGTCATCACTTTTATACTGGAAAATACAAATCTCCACAGCACACTAATAGACCAAGGGAGCTCCACCAACATCTGATTCAAAACTGCCTTCGACAAGCTCGGCCTAGAAGAAAAAGAACTCAAAGCATACCTGAACAGCCTGTTCGGACTGGGAGACACCCCAGTTCAACCACTTGGATACGTCTCACTACACACAACCTTCGGAAAAGGAAGCCAGTCAAGAACACTCAAGATAGACTACATTGTGGTCAACGTGAGTTCGGCCTACAACGCCTTAATAGGTCGGACAACATTGAATCAGCTCGGCGCAATAGTCTCGACGCCACATCTATGCATGAAATTTCCAACTACAGAAGGGATAGCTATAATAAAAGCAGACCAGAAGACGGTGCGCCACTGCTACAACGAAAGTGTAAACCTCAGATGCAGAGGTGAAGAGTTCCACACAATCGAACTCGGGGGAGTTCAGAGGCGGGAAGAACTCCGCCCACAGCCCGAAGGTGAAATAGAGAAAGTCCAGATCGGAGACATCCCAGACAAAACAACTAATATTGGTACAATCCTAAAGGGAGACATAAAAGAATCACTCGTACGGTTCTTACGAGATAACATCGACCTCTTTGCGTGGAAGGCAGCAGACATGCCAGGTGATGAGCGGATAAATTATACGCTTTTTGGCATTATTTTTAGTATGTTTTCCATAGATTTTAGTTAGTTTTTATCATATTTTTATTAGTTTTTATTTAAAATTTACTTTTCTGAACTTTACTATGAGTTTGTGTATTTTTCTGTGATTTCAGGTATTTTCTGGCTGAAATTGAGGGACCTGAGCAAAAATCTAATTTAGAGGCTGAAAAAGGACTACAGATGCTGTTGGATTCTGACCTCCCTGCACTCGAAGTGGATTTTCTGGAGCTACAGAAGCTCAATTGTCGCGCTCTTAATTGCGTTGGAAAGTAGACATCCTGGGCTTTCCAGAAATATATAATAGTCCATACTTTGCTCGAGATTTGATGGCCCAAACTGGCGTTCCAATTCAGCATAGAAATTCTGGCGTCAAAACGCCAGAACTGGCATAAAATCTGGAGTTAAACGCCCAAACTGGCACAAAAGCTGGCGTTTAACTCCAAGAAAAGTCTCTACACATGAAAGCTTCAATGCTCAGCCCAAGCACACACCAAGTGGGCCCCAGAAGTGGATTTTTACACTAAACACCCTAGCTTACTCATTTTCTGTAACCCTAGGTCACTAGTTGATTATAAAAACCACTTTTAGTGATTCATTTTGTACCTCATGACGCTTTACACGTTTCATATTGTATTCTCTGCGGAATGAATCTCTAAACCCCATTGTTGGGGGTGAGGAGCTCTGCTGTTCTTCATGAATTAATGCAATTACTACTGTTTTCCATTCTATCACGCTTGCTTCTATTCTAAGATATTCAGTCACACTTCAACCTGATGAATGTGATGATCCGTGACACTCATCATCATTCTCACCTATGAACACGTGCCTGACAACCACCTCCATTCTACCTTAGATTGAATGCATATCTCTTAGCCTCATGATTCAGATCAGAGTCTTCGTGGTATAAGCTAGAATTATTGGCGGACATTCCTGAGATCTGGAAAGTCTAAACCTTGTCTGTGGTATTCTGAGTAGGATCTGGGAAGGGATGACTGTGACGAGCTTCAAACTCACGAGTGTTGGGCGTAGTGACAGACGCAAAAGGATCAATGGATCCTATTCCGACATGATCGAGAACCGACAGATGATTAGTCGTGCGGTGACAGTGCATTTGGAACATTTTCACTGAGAGGACGGGAAGTAGCCATTGACAATGGTGATGCCCAACATAAAGCTTGCCATGGAAGGAGCCTTGCGTGCATGAAGAAGAAAATAGTAGGAAAGCAGAGATTCAGAAGACAAAGCATCTCCAAAGCCTCAACCTGTTCTTCATTACTGTATAACAAGTATTTATTTCATGTTCTTTTACTTTTTACAATTAAATCTGAGAATTATTGATATACTAACTAAGAGTTACAAGATAACTGTTCATACCTTGGGTCGAGCTATCCGACCCGGAATGGAGGAACACGACCCAAATCCAAAGGCACTTCAAGCCTATAGAGATAAAGGCGGTTCCCTTGAAGATAAGCTGACTTCACTCAAAATAAGATAAGATAAGATAAAGTAACTAACTTATCTTACCCGAAAGGTCAGCCCACATTACTATAAATACACTGGAGCACCCAGGTATAACTCATACTCTAATTCTACATAACACCTGTTTAATACCCATGCTAACTTAAGCATCGGAGTCTCTTGCAGGTACCCCCACCCTTCGGTGACAGAGGATCAGCAGCACGTTCAAAGTTCAAACAAGTCGGACGTACCAGCTCCGGTCACCATTCATCAGCCGGACACATCGGTTCCGACCAGCACAGAAGATCTCATCCGAGATCGACCTACAGTTTCAGGTAACCCTCGGAACATTGGCGCCATTGCCGGGGAACCTGGAAGTCATCCCATCACCATGGCGGACAACCATGACAACGACCACGACTCAGATCTAGAAAATAGAACACCGCACAAAAATGCGGACACCCCACCAAAAGACACTCTGGAATCCAATGGAGACAAAAATTTAGCTAAACCGGGAGCAATGGAAGCCCTTCAAGATCGCTTGAAGCAATTTGAAGAAGAAACCCAACAACAACGAGAAATCGGAAAAGATCTACAAAAAGAAGTACGGCGACGTCGAGAATTGGAAGACAAGTTATAGCAATTAGAAGCCGATCTCAAATTAAAAGCCCCTCGGGTCACTCCTGAGGAAAGCTCACGCAAAGAACAGGATCCGTTCACCACGGAAATAATGAAAACCAAAATTCCAAAAGACTTCAAACTCCCGGATATGATTTTGTACGACGGCACCACCGATCCCAAACATCATCTCAGCAATTTCAGAAGCAGAATGTACCTTACCGATGCCTCAGATGCCGTTCGCTGCAAAGCCTTTCCGACAACCCTCACAAAGACAGCGATCAGATGGTTCGACAGCTTACCTCCCAAGTCCATCTCAAACTTCGACAACCTAGCGGGAAAGTTCCTTGCCAGATTCTCCATCCAGAAAGATAAAGCTAAACACGCCCCCAGTCTACTAGGGATCAAGCAAGGAGATCGGGAGAGCCTCCGCAACTACATGGAAAGATTCAACAAAACATGCATGGACATACAAAGCTTACCCACAGAGGCCGCCATCATGTGACTTATCAACGGCCTCCGAGAGGGACCCTTCAGTCAGTCTATATCAAAAAAGTACCCGACCTCCTTAGACGAAGTGTAGGAACGGGCAGAAAAATACATCAACATGGAAGAAAACGCTCGGTTAGGAGAGACCTCAAAATCGGGGGCCTCCTACCGTGACAGAGACAAGGAATCTAAAAGAAAAGAAGATCGACAAGGGGAGAAAATTAAAAAATACCATAATTATACTCCCCTCAGAGCATCCCTAGTCGAAATATACAAAGAGATCTGCCATACAGAAAAAATTCCCCCAGCACGGCCCCTCAAAGGAAAAAGGGGAGGAGGAAATCGGAAGGAATATTGTGAATATCATCGGATCAGAGGACACGCCACCAACGAATGCTTCGACTTAAAAAATATCATAGAAAAATTGGTGAGGGAAGGAAAATTAGATCGATTCCTGGCCACCCGAGATGATGATCAAAGAAAAAGACAAAGGGATGAAGATACCGAACGAACAGAACGATCACCTCGGACACCAGAAGACATGTCCACATGATACATGGAGGATTCGCAGCAGGAGGGATCTCCAAATCTTCCTGCAAAAGGTATCTCAAAGAAGTATATCATGTCGAAGGAGAGGAGGAAGCACTCAACATCCCAGCGATAACATTCACTAAGGAGGACGCGTCCGGCATCATCACAGGACACGACAATCCCATGGTCATCACCATCATATTGGCAAACGCCAACCTACACCACACCTTAATAGACCAAGGGAGTTCTGCCGACATCTTATTCATGACAGCCTTTGATAAACTCGGCTTAGAAGAAAAAGAACATAAGGCATATTCAAACAGTTTGCTCGGGTTAGGAGATACCCTGGTTTGACCACTAGGATATATATCACTACATACAACCTTCGGAAAAGGAGACCAATCCAGGACCCTCAAAATAGACTACATCGTAGTCGATGTAAGTTCAGCTTACAATGCTCTCATAGGTCGGACAACACTCAACCAATTCGGCGCAATAGTCTCGACCCCACACCTATGTATGAAGTTCCCAACTCCAAAAGGGATAGCCACGATAAAAGCTGACCAAAAGATGGCACGTCGCTGTTATAACGAAAGCCTAAACCTCAGAGGCAAAGGAGAAGAGTTCCACGCAATCGAGTTGGGCGGAGTTCAACGACGAGAAGATCTTTGCCCCCAACCAGAGGGTGAGATAGAAAAAATTCAGATCGGGGACACCTCGGAAAAAATATCTAATATCGGCACAATCCTCAAAGGAGATTTAAAAGAATTGCTAATACAATTCTTACGAGATAATGTCGACTTCTTTGCATGGAAAGCCACAGACATGCCAGGCATAGACCCTAAGCTAATGTGCCACAAGTTGGCGGTCTACCCAGGATCTCGACCGGTACAGCAGAGACGAAGAAAGCTTGGGCTAGAGCGATCCCAGGCTGTGGAAGAGCAAGTACAGACACTGCTGGAAGCCGGATTTATAAGAGAAGTTAAATACCCGCTATGGCTAGCCAACGTCGTCTTGGTGAAAAAATCGAATGGGAATTGGCGAATGTGCACCGATTACACCGATCTCAACAAAGCTTGTCCAAAAGATCCATACCCACTCCCAAGTATTGACGCCCTGGTAGATGCTTCCTCTGGATATAAATATCTCTCGTTTATGGATGCATATTCAGGATACAACCAAATTCCCATGTATCCACCAGATCAAGAAAAGACCTCGTTTTTAACACCAAAGGCGAACTACTGTTACATCGTGATGCCCTTCGGTCTCAAGAACGCAGGAGCTACTTATCAAAGACTAATGAATAAAGTTTTTTCGGATCACATCGGAAAAATCATGGAGGTCTATGTGGACGACATGCTAATAAAAACACAAAGCGAAGAGACACTATTATCCGACCTGGCTCAAGTATTCGACACCATAAGGAAGCATGACATGCGACTCAATCCCGCAAAATGCACCTTTGCAGTAGAAGCAGGCAAATTCTTAGGCTTCATGCTCACTCAAAGAGGAATTGAAGCAAATCCAGACAAATGTCAGGCCATACTCAACATGAAGAGCCCAACCTGTGTTAAAGAAGTACAGCAACTCAACGAGAGACTGGCCGCCCTATCCCAATTCTTAGCAGGAGCCGCGATAAGATCTCTTCCCTTCTATGCTACTTTAAGAAAGGGAAAACAATTCGAATGGACAATAGAGTGCGAGCAAGCCTTCCAAGACCTCAAGAAGTTCTTAGGATAGCCACCTATCCTATCCCGACCGTGAGTTGGAGAACCACTCATATTATACCTCGCAGTGGGAAGCAAGGCAGTAGCATCAGCATTAGTCAGAGAAGACGAAAATGGACAACAACCTGTCTACTTCATTAGCAAGGCACTACAGGGATCCGAGCTGAACTACCAGAAAATAGAAAAATTCGCCTATACTCTTATCCTAACATCTCGACGACTCCGCCCGTACTTCCAGGCTCACACCATTAAGGTTCGAACTAACCAACCCATAAAAGGAATATTGCAGAAAACAGATCTAGCAGGCAGAATCTTACAATGGGCAGTCGAGTTGTTAGAGTTTGATCTCCAATATGAAGCTCGGATAGCAATCAAATCACAATATCTGGCCGACTTTATCGCAGAATTCACAGATGCCCTAGAAACCCCCACAGAATGGAACCTTTACGTGGATGGTTCTTCAAATAAGACTGGAAGCGGCGCAGGCGTGATAATAGAAAGCAACCAAGGAACCCAAGTTGAGCTCTCCTTCAAGTTCGGGTTCCCAGCCTCAAACAACCAGGCGGAATATGAAGCATTATTAGCTGGCTTGAAGCTGGCTAAAGAGGTCGAAGCTCAAAAACTCAATATTTACAGCGATTCACAAGTGGTTACATCACAAATAACAGGGAGCTACCAAGCCAAAGATCCCACCATGAAAAAGTATATGGATAAAACCAAGGAACAGCTCGGACAAATCGGGGAGTATAAGATCTGCCATATACCCCGCAAACAAAATGCCCGAGCTGATGCACTCTCAAAACTAGCCAACACCAAACCAGGGGGTAACAACAGAAGCCTCATCCAGGAAATGTTGCAGAACCCGTCAATCTCGGAAGAGGAAAAAGTCCTGACTATAATAAGTCAGGACCAAGGATGGATGACCCCTATAACCAACTACCACAAAACAAGAAGGCTCCCCATAGAAGAAAAGGAGGCAAAAAGGTTAAAAAGGGAGGCACAGTACTACACCATCATAAACAACATCCTGTACAAAAGAGGAATCTCAACACCTTTACTAAAATGCGTGCCAACCTCCAACACAAGAGAAGTGCTAGAAGAAATACACGGCGGTATCTGTGACAATCATCTCGGAGCATGAGCTCTCGCAAAAAAAGTGCTTCAGGCGGATTTTATTGGCCAACTCTACAGAAAGAAGCCACAGAATTTGTAAAGACATGCCCACCATGTTAGAAACATGCCAACTTTCACATCGCCCTGCCAGAAGAACTCATCAGCGTGACCTCGCCTTGGCCGTTTGCAAAATGGGGACTCGATCTTCTCGGCCCCTTCCCACAGGGATCAGGACAAGTTAAATTCCTCATAGTAGGGGTAGATTACTTTACAAAGTGAATCGAGGCAGAGCCCCTAGCCAATGCCACCGCTCAAAGAAGCCGAAAATTCTTATATAGAAACCTTGTCACGAGGTTCGGGGTTCCATATTCAATAACCACAGACAATGGCACTCAATTCACAGATGCAGGCTTCAGAAAACTAGTAGCCGACTTGAATATAAAGCACCAGTACACCTCCGTTGAACATCCACAAGCCAACGGACAGGCCGAAGCTGCTAACAAAGTCATATTGGCTGGATTAAAACGGAGATTACAAGATGCAAAGGGAGCCTGGGCAGAAAAGCTTCCACATGTCCTACGGGAATATCGAACAACGCCACATTCCACCACGAAGGAATCCCCCTTCCGATTAGCATACGGAATAGAGGCAATGATTCCAGTAGAGATCGAGGAAGGGTCGCCCAGAGTAGTTCACTACAATGAGGGAGCAAACTCCCAACTTCAGAGAGAAGAGCTCGACTTGTTACCCGAACTCCAGGAAAGAGCTCGGATCAGGGAAGAAGCTCTAAAGCGCCGAATGGCTTCCAGATATAATCAAAAGGTAGTGCCGAGAAGTTTTGCAGAGAATGATCTCATCCTAATCTGAAATGATATCGGAACAACTCGACCAGGAGAAGGAAAGCTGGCAGCAAACTGGAAAGGACCCTACCGAGTTGTAGAAGTACTTGGAAAGGGCTACTACAGACTGTCTGAACTCGATGGACGAGAGCTTCCCAGGTCGTGGCACGCTTGCAACCTAAGAAGGTACTACAGTTAAAAAACGATAAAAAGATCTTATCATTGGATGCACTCTTTTTCCTGAAAAGGTTTTTTAATGAGGCACCAAGTTGAGACTCAGACAATCCCATATGTATCTATTTGCACTTTTCCTTTAAATAAAATATATTTTAGATATTCTACAAAGATTTCAAGACGTATTAATCTGAAGCATTCATCGTCCGATTATAAAGCAACAGATTGGCAGAAAGTGAAAAAAATTTCACTGCACGATCACGATAAAGACAACCGTCCGATAAAGGTGAAAACGCGATTCACCCAAAGGACGATCTAGAGATGACAACCACTTTCTACAAATCGGCAAAGATGAACACAGAATAATGTAAGAAGTTATCGAAAGTGATCTAAAAAAGAACCTGACGAGGTCTTACGGATCGCTAAAATAATAACTTAAAGACTGGTCGAACATTAAGAAGTCGAACTAAGTCAAACCAAGTTATAAGTAAACCCTGGAAAGAGGTCTGGCCAACCCTATTAAAGAGGATTACTTTAACTTAGAAGGGCCCGACATAACAAAGTCAGCCCAAAACAAAAAGTTATTAAAGTAGTCCCTAAAAGAGATCTGAGAAAGATCCAAGAAAGAGGACTACAAAAAATAACTTAAAGGAGATCGACATAACCAAGTCGGACTCCTACTACCAAAAAAGTTATCAAAGTAGTCCCTGAAAGAGATCTGACAAAGATGCAAGAAAGAGGACTACAAAAAATAACTTAAGGGAGACCGACATAACCAAGACGGACTCCTACTACCAAAAAGTTATCAAAGTAGTCCCTGAAAGAGATCTGACAAAGATCCATGAAAGAGGACTACAAAAAATAACTTAAGGGAGACCGACATAACCAAGTCGGACTCCTACTACTGATAAGTTATCAAAGTAATCCCTGAAAGAGACCTGACAAAGGTCCAAGAAAGAGGATTACAAAAATAACTAAAAAGAGATCGACCTGACGAAGTCAATCTCCTACAGACAAGTTATAAAAAAGTAATCTCTGAAAGAGAGGATTACAATAATAACTTAAAAAGGGACCAACGCAAAGGAACTAGTCACAAATACGGAAAGCCGAGAAACAAGTTAGACCTCACAAATCGTAACCTCAAAGGATTCAAGCTGCAAACAACGAAATAACCCAAGGAGGTCGAGCCACAAGATATCACACATCAGCAGAAAACAGAAAAATGGCAAATCAAAAGGCATTATGTAAAATCTACAAAGTTGCAAAAGCCTCGAAGGCCAGCAAAATCTAAGGATGGCGAGCTACCTTTTTTGTTTGTCAAAATAAAAGTTGCTAGAAAAGAAAATAGGAAAGTGTCAATAAATAAATAAGAAAGTTTTAAAAAGCCCACAAGCCGGGCCAACTACACAAATTCCCAGGAAAGAGATCAGCAAGCATCAGGAGCCTTCTTGGCAGCATCAGGACAAGGAGAAGGAGGACGAGTCTGAATCGGTACGGTGTCTACAGTTCCATCCTCCCGGTTCAGAATCTGGCAATCCGAATCAGGTGCAACCGGAGGAACAGAAGAAGTCGGCACTTTAGCAGAGGACACAGGGGGAGGAACAGCCTTATCATCATCACCCTCATCATCAGGGACAATCTTGCCATCTCTGACAATATTATCCAGGCTAAAAAGGGTGAGATCAGCCTCGGGAGCAATGACCCGAACTTGCTCCTTCAAGTTCTCGTAAGCAGCAGTCACGCTGCCAACAAGATGACCTTGAAGCTCAGAATAATCTACCCGGGCATGGTCGAGCTCCTCCCTCAGGCGCATCACCTCTCGATAAGAGGTAACGTAACTATCCTTGTGCATCAAGACTACGTCCTCAGCCAACCTCAACGAAGCTGCCAATGACTGAGAACTCGCCTCCTCATTCTTCAAGTCCTTCTCCAGCTTGGCCACCTTCGTCTCAAGCTCCTCCTTTAACTCCTTCATCCGATCAAACTCTTGTTTCGCCTCCTCCATAAATGCTTTAGTGGCGTGGAGAGGGAGATTCTGAGCAGTCCGATATATGGCAGCCGACATATACGCCATCTTCACGTGATTTCGGGCCATGAATTCCAGGTGATGAAGGATGGACACATCGTCCATGGAGAGAGCGCCGTACGGACCGATTTGTTGATCCACGAATTCAATAGCATTAAAATCAAGAGCATCGAGGTCGAAGGGCTCGACAGTCTTTTGTTTTTTATTGGGAGGAGCAACAGAAGGAGCAGCAGAGGCGACGTAAGGATCTACCAAACGAACTCGGGGTGTAGGGATCACTTTCTTCACCCCGGTGGAACTCTGCACTGATGGCTTCTCGCGCACCTGGGAGGATCCCTCCCCAGCTGCCCTGGCAGCAATATTTCTAGCAGCAGTCGCCCTCTGTGCCCTCTTAAAAGCTTTCATAGCTTCATTATTCTTCATTGCCTCTGCAAGCAAAACAGAAAATTCAGCTACAAGTCGGATAAGTCGGAAAAGACAGCTACAAGCAACATAAACAAGATAATAAAAGAAACACAAGATACCCAGTTCAGTTTAAAGAAGAGAAGGATTGGTTAGAAATTTCTTTGTGTTAAGATGGGGAGGTTGACCCCAGCATTCTTCCAAGATAGTCACAAAGGCTCGCTCAGCCTCATCCAACATTTCCCACGAATACCGGGAGCCCCTCACGTCTTTTTGCCATTCCAAGGGAAAAGCAGGTTCGTCATTCTCATCCAGAAAAAAGGGCCGAGATCCTTCAACAGCTCGGACCTTGAAAAAGTAGTTTTTAAAATCACGGAACGACTCGTCAAACATGGAAAAAACCTTCTTTCCTTGGGTAGAACGAAAGGAGACCCAAGCTGACTTCTTTTTTACCACACCGGGCTTAGTCAAGACAAACAGATAGAAAAAGGGAGACTGGGAAGCAGGAATACCAAAACCATCGCACATCAATTGGAAAATTTTAATAAAACCCCAGGAATTGGGGTGAAGTTGAGAAGGGGCAACATTACAAGACCATAATAGATCGGCTTCAAATTTGGTAAAAGGAAGGGTGATACCCATCTGACCAAAGAAAAAATCATAAGCATAAAAGAAAGGGCGACCATCAACAACCCGAGTTGAAAAGCAGACTCTCTCGTCAGAAGAGGGGGGACAAGTTCATAGTTTTTCTCATCTCCAGAATTACTACAGACACTATGAAACTGCCTAAGCTGAGCACAAAAATCAGAATCAACCAACGAGACACACATGAGAACCATGGAGTCCACCCAGTCGGCCATACCCGCAGGAACCTGGGAAGGCATCTCTACAACGTTATTTTGGGAAGACATGAGGTCAACTAAATCCTACAAAAGAAAAGAAGAGTGGATTACTAACAAAACATCTCGGATGAGGGGCAAAATAACTCGACAGACAAACAAACAGGAAAAGAAAACCCCAAGACTCAAACCAAAGCCCTTGGGACATCCCTTGGAGGCAGTAAACAAACAAGGACTTTCAAGTTACTTCTACAGCCTACATCCCGGCACTCATCAAAATAAAATACAGAAAGAAAAACAAAGGAAGAAAAAACGCAAAAGGTCCACCCTCCTACAGTTTATCTGAAGTTCCAAAAAAGGTCAAGGCAGAAAAACAGCAAAAGGCGCAAACTTTCTCGAAATAAAGCGAAAAATCAGCAAAGAACAAGCATCAACATCGAAACACGAATCATCAAAGACGCAACTCACAAACATGCAAAGCCCCAAAAAGCATCAAGCAACAGGAAAGCAAAAAGGATCATGCAGAAGAGGAAAGAAACTCCCAGAACACACATTTCAAATAGGAGCGACAAAAAACAGAAAAGATGCAAACTTTCCTTAAAAGCAAAATCAAAACTCCATCATAAAACCAAAGCGACAAAAGAAGAAGAAAAATGCGAGTGAAACTAACCTGGAGAAGAAAGAAGCTTCAAGGGAAGGAAGAGACGCAGAAATGAAAGCTACCCAGAAAAACGCCAAGCAACGCCGCAACGCAAGGAAAACAGAAATATGGGCGAAAAGCGGAGAGTAAGAGAACAAAGGAATAAATTGCAAAGAAGTTACGAAAAGAGCGAAGAAGGGAAACCGTTTCCTGAGTATGAAATTCAAAAATAAAGAAGTTTAAGGGAAACGGGGCAATTAAATTGATTAGGGTTTTAAACCCTCGCACGTTCCCCAGAACAAAGCGCTAATACAAAAGCGCGCGCTTTTTGAGGAAAAATATTCTACATTCAAAAGCTACTACGAAGGAATCGACAAAAATGCTTGAGTTCGGCTTCAAGAAGGACTGAAGTCAAGGACTCGACCTCGACAAAGAAGACCGAGCTTAAGCAGGGGCACTGTTCATACCCTGGGTCGAGCTATCCAACCCGGAATGATCAATGATAAAGCGACCGACCTCTTCAGGTCGAGCAGACCGACTTCTTCTTAATGAACTCGGCCGTGTCAACAAAAGAGCCCAGTAAAGGGCCCAAATGGAGGAACATGACCCAAATCCAAAGGCACTTCAAGCCTATAGAGATAAAGGTGGTTCCCTTGAAGATAAGCCGACTTCACTCAAAATAAGATAAGATAAGTTAAAGTAACTAACTTATCTTACCCGAAAGGTCAGCCCACATTACTATAAATACACTGGAGCACCCAGGTATAACTCATACTCTGATTCTACATAACACCTGTTTAATACCCATGCTAACTTAAGCATCGGAGTCTCTTGCAGGTACCCCCCACCCTTCGGTGACAGAGGATCAGCAGCACGTTCAAAGTCCAAACAAGTTGGACGTACCAGCTCCGGTCACCATTCATCAGCCGAACACATCGGTTCCGACCAGCACAGAAGATCTCGTCCGAGATCGACCTACAGTTTCAGGTAACCCTCGAAACAATAACCATAGCTTGCTTCAAGCCGACAATCTCCGTGGGATCGACCCTTACTCACGTAAGGTATTACTTGGATGACCTAGTGCACTTGCTGGTTTGTTGTGCGGAGTTGCAAAAGTGTGATTGTAATTTCGTGCACCACCAGGCATAGACCCCAAATTAATGTGCCATAAGCTGGCGGTCTACCCAGGATCTTGGCTAGTACAACAGAAACGAAGAAAGCTCGGACCAGAATGATCTCATGCTATGGAAGAGCAGGTACAAGCCCTACTGGAGGCAGGATTTATAAGTGAAGTTAAGTACCCACTATGGCTACTAACGTCGTCTTGGTGAAAAAATCAAATGGGAAGTGGCGAATGTGCACCGACTACACTGATCTCAACAAAGCCTGCCCAAAAGACCCTTACCCACTCCCAAGTATCGACGCTCTAGTGGATGCCTCCTCTGGATACAAATACCTCTCGTTTATGGATGCATATTCAGGATACAATCAAATCCCGATGTACCCACCCAACCAAGAGAAAACTTCATTCTTAACCCCAAAAGCAAACTACTGCTACATCGTCATGCCTTTTGGACTTAAAAATACAGGGGCTACTTACCAGCGATTAATGAATAAAGTCTTCATGGATCGCATCGGAAAAATCATGGAAGTCTATGTGGACGACATGTTAACAAAGACACAAAGTGAAGAGACGTTACTATCTGACCTCGCCCAAGTATTCGACACCATAAGAAGGCATGGCATGCAACTTAATCCTGCAAAATACACCGTCGCAGTAGAAGCTGGCAAATTCCTGGGTTTTATGCTCACACAAAGAGGAATCGAGACAAATCCGGATAAATGTCGGGCCATACTCGATATGAAGAGCCCGACTTGTGTCAAAGAAGTACAACAACTCAACGGAAGGTTAGCAGCCTTGTCCAGATTTCTAGCCGGATCGGCAATAAGATCTCTCCCCTTCTACGCCACTCTAAGGAAGGGAAAGAAGTTTGAATGGACCACCGAGTGCGAGAAAGCCTTCCAAGATTTTAAAAGATTCCTGGGATAACCACCTATCCTAACTCGGCCGCGGGAGGGAGAACCACTCATATTGTACCTCACGGTACGAAGTCGGGCAGTAGCCTCAGCATTAGTCCGAGAAGACGACAATGGGCAACAACCCGACTTCATCAGCAAGGCATTACAAGGATCCGAGCTGAACTACCAAAAAATAGACAAATTCGCCTATGCTCCCATCTTAACATCTCGACGACTTCACCCATATTTCCAAGCCCACAGCATCAGGGTTCGGATCAATCAGCCAATAAAAGGCATTCTGCAGAAAACAAATTTAGCAGGAACAATCTTACAATGGGAAGTTGAGTTGTCTGAATTCGACCTTCAATACGAAGCTCGGACAGCCATCAAATCCCAATATTTGGCCGACTTCATTGCAGAATTTACAGACACCCCAGAAGCCCCTACAAAATGGAATCTCTATGTAGATGGCCCCTCAAACAAAAATGGAAGCGGCGCGGGCGTGATAATTGAAAGCAATCAGGGAACCCAAATCGAACTTTCCCTCAAATTCGGGTTCCCTGCCTCAAACAACCAAGCTGAGTATGAGGCACTACTAGCTGGTTTGAAGCTGTTTAAAGAGGTCGGAGCTCAAAAACTCATCATCTACAGCGACTCACAGGTGGTCACTTCACAGATAGCAGGGAGCTACCAAGCCAAGGACCCCACCATGAAAAAGTACTTGGATAAAACCAAGGAACAGCTCAAACAACTCGGGGAATATGAGGTCCGCCACATACCCCGTGAATAGAACGCCCGAGCTGATGCACTCTCAAAGCTAGCCAGCACTAAACCTGGGGGCAACAATAGAAGCCTCATCCAGGAAATGCTGCAGAACCCGTCAATCTCGGAAGAGGAAAAAGTCTTAGCCATAACAGGTCTGGATCAAGGATGGATGACTCCCATAATTAACTACCTCAAAACAGAAATGCTTCCTACAAATGAAAAGGAGGCAAAAAGGTTAAAACGGGAGGCACAATACTACACTATCATAAACAACACTCTATACAAAAGAGGGATTTCAATACTGTTCCGAGGGTTACCTAAAACTGGAGGTCGATCTCAGACGAGATCTTCTGTACTGGTCGGCGCTGACGTGTCCGGCTGATGAGTGGTGGCCGGAGCTGTCGTGTTCGACTTGTTGGACTGGCTGCACTGCTGATCCTTTGTCACCGGAGGGTGGGAGGTACCTGCAAGGGACTCCGATGCTTAAGTTAGCAAGGGTATTAAACAGCTTTTTAGTAGAATCAGAGTATGGGTTATACCTGGGTGCTCCAGTGTATTTATAATGGTGAAAAGTGACCTTTTAAGGGAACCGCCCTTATCTTATCTTATCTTATCTTATCTTTGAGTTGAGGTCAGCTTATCTTTTAAGGGAACCGCCCTTATCTCTATAGGCTTGTACTGCCTTTGGATTTCGGTCGTGTTCCTCTATTTGGGCCCCTTACTGGGCTTTCCTGTCGATTCGACCGACCTCTTTGAGAAGAGGTCGGATAGCCTGACCTGAAGAGATCGGTTGCTTTATTACTGAACATCCCGGATCGGGTAGCTCGACCCAGGGTATGAACAGTGCCCCTGCTTGAGCTCGGTCTTCTGCTTTGAGGTCAAATCTTTGACTTCGATCTTTCTCTAGCGAAGCCGAACTCGAGCATTTTGTCGATTCCTTTCTTTGTAGAGCCTTTTTTGAATGTGGAAGGTTTTCTTCTAAAAGCACGCGCTTTTTATATCAGCGCTTTATTCTTGGGAACGTGTGAGGGTTTAATACCTTCATTAATTGATTTTAATTGCCCCGTTTCCCTTGGCTTTTACTTTGAATTTTTGCAATCAGAAACGATTTCTCTTCTTTATTTTCTTTGTAACTTCTCCCTTCGTTCTCTTGCTTTCTATTTTTTGCCTATAGCTTGGCCTTTTCTTGTGTTGCGGTACCTTTGTAGGAGATAACGATACCCATAATTTAATTTTCGCCTTTTGTTCGGAGTGCGTTTTCTTGACTTCCTCTTGATGCTTTTGTTGCTTGTTAGTTCTGTCTGAGAGTGTGAATTTTGGGAGGTAATTATTTTGATGATTTTTTATTTGTAACTCGCGACTTTTCTTCTCGGAGTGTTATCTTCCTGTCAGGTCGTGTAGAGATGTAAACTTGTAGTGTTTCCTTGAGTCCTTGCTCCCTAACTTGCCCCCAAAAGGATGCCCCTGGATCTCTAGTGTGAGTCCCAGGGTTTTCCTTTTGTTTGTATTGCTCCGAATCGCGCTTGTTCGAGCTGTTCTAAGATGTTTTGTTTTTATCCGAGATGTTTTTGGGTTAGTAATTTGTTTTCTTCTCTTCTTGCTGTAGGACTAGTTGACTTCATGTCTTCTCGCAAGAA
Source organism: Arachis hypogaea (assembly GCF_003086295.3). Classification (NCBI taxonomy): domain Eukaryota; kingdom Viridiplantae; phylum Streptophyta; class Magnoliopsida; order Fabales; family Fabaceae; genus Arachis; species Arachis hypogaea. The sequence goes on from NC_092053.1 coordinate 63,298,194, forward strand.
CATTGTTGAGACATCTTCCCAGGTCCCTAAGGGCATGGCTGATTGGGTGGATTCAATAGTTCTTTTGTGTATTTCTTTGGTTGATTCTCCCACTTCTGAAGAGAGAGTTTGTTTCTCTAATTGGGTTGCTGGAGATCTCCCTTTTTTCTATGCTTACGATTTCTTTTTTAGCCCGATGAGTATCACCCTTCCTTTTACTAATTTTGAGACCAACCTGTTATGGTCCTGTAATGTTGCTCCTTCCCAACTTTACCCCAATTCCTGGAGTTTCATAAAAATCTTTCAATTGTTGTGTCATAGATTCGGTATTCCTGCTTCGCAATTTCTTTTCTTCTATCTCTTTGTTTTGACGAAGCCTGGGGTAGTAAAGAAAAAAGCTGCTTGGGTTTCTTTCCGAGCTTCCCAAGGAAATAAGGTCTTCTCCATGTTTGATGAATCTTTTCGTGATTTTAAAAATTATTTTTTTAAAGTCCGAGCTGTTGAAGGAGCTCGGCCATTTTTTCTGGATGAAAATGACGAGCCCGCCTTTCTCTTGGAATGGAAAAAGGACATGAGGGTATCTAGATATTCATGGGAAATGTTGGATGAGGCTGAGTAAGCTTTCGTGACTGTTCTGGAAGAGACCTGGGGTCAGCCTCCCATCTCGACACCAAGAAGTTTTTAACCAACCCCTCTCTCCTCTGAACTGAGCTGGGTAGTTAATTTTTTTTTATTTTCCTCTTTTGTCTGCTCCTATATTGTTTGCAAGCTCTTTTCTGATTTGTTGATTGACTCCTTACTGCTTGTGTTTTGCTTTGCAGAGATGATTAAGGATAATGAATCTATGAAGGCCTTCAAAAGGGCGAAGAAGGCTACCGTAGCAAAAAACATCTCGGCCAAGGTGGCCGGGGAGGGATCTTCCCAGGCTCAGTCGAAGCCATCCGTTCCAAGCTCACCTGGGGCAAGGAAGGTAATCCCAACTCCCCGGGTTCGTTTGATTGATCCTCCCCAAGCCTCTGTTGTTACTTCTGGTGCTCCTCCCAAAAAGTAAAAAACCATTGAGCCTTTCAACCTTGATGCCCCGGATTTTGACGCGGTCGAGTTCGTAGATCAGCAGATCGGTCCTTACGGTGTCCTCCCTATGGATGATGTATCACTCCTTCGCCATTTGGATTTTATAACTCGGAGTAGTGTTAAGATGGCACACATGGGGCTGCCTTGTACCGAACTGCCTAAAATCTTCCTCTTCATGCCACCAAAGCCTTCATGGAGGAAGCTAAACAGGAGTTTGATCGTATGAAAGGGTTGAAGGAGGGGCTCGAAGCGAAAGTGTCCAAACTGGAGAAAGAGCTGGAGAGCGAGAAGGCTAGCTCCCTTGCCTTGGTGGCTTCTGTGAGGTTGGCCAAGGACACAGTATTGAGGCATAAAGACTGCTATGTTACATCCTATCGGGAGGTAATGCGTCTGAGGGAGGAGTTGGAGTCTGCCCGAACTGATTACTCTGAGCTCCAAGGTCACCTTGTTGGCAGTGTGAATGCTGCTTATGAGAACCTGAAGGAGCAGGTTCGAATTCTGGCTCCCGAGGGCGATCTGTCTCTCTTCAGCCTGGACAATATTGCGAGGGATGGTAAGATTGTCCCTGTTGACTCGGATGATGATGATGTTGAACCTCCCCCTGTGCCTGCCGCTAAAGTGTCAACTTCTTCAGTTCCTTCAGCGGAGATCGGTCATCCCGTATCCGATCCGGACTGTCAAATCTTGAATCGAGATGATGGGACTGTGGATGCTGTGCCCATTCAGACTCGCCCTCCTTCTCCCCATGCTGATGTTACCGGGAAGGCTTCTGATGTTTAACTGAACTTTTTTATCTTGATTATGTAGATAGCCCGGCTTGTGGGCTTTTAAACTCTTTATTTTGTAAATTTTATTTTGCTGACCATTGACACTTGTTTAGTTGCTTGTTTAGCAACCTTAGGCTGAAAAACAAAAATAGCTTCCAAGTTCTTGGGGCTGATTTGGGTAGCCCTTTTGATTTTGTTTTTATCATAACTTCGCGCTTTTAGTATTATGTCGATCTTTATCTTGTCGAGGCACTTTTTCTAGGCTTTTAGTAGTGCTGGAGCCTTGTTGTTCGATCTCTTCGAGTTGATTTTGTGCTTGTGGCTTTGATTCCTTTGAGGCAACAAACAGAATCCTGTTTTGTTTGGACCTTTTGTGAGGTCTCTGCCAAGTATTACTTTTTGTAGCCTTCGCACTTTATGTGGGTCGACTTTGTCATGTCGGACCCTTCCAAGTTACTTTTGTAACCCTCTTTCTTGGACTTTGTTCAGGTCTCTTTCAGGGATTACATTTATAACTTTTATGTCTTGGGCTGACTTCGTCATGTAGGATTAAGTTATTTCGTAATCCTCTTTTTTGGACTTTGTTCAAGTCTCTTTCAGGGATTACTTCTGTAACTTTATGTTTTGGGCCGACCTCGTCATGCCGAGCCCTTCTAAGTTAAAGTAATTCTCTTTTATAGGGTTGGCCAGACCTCTTTCCAGGGTTTACTTATAACTTGGTTTGACTTGGTCCGACTTCTTAACGTCGGCCAGTCTTTTAAGTTATTATTTAGCAATCCATCAGGACCTCGTCAGGTCCTTTCTCCGGATCACTTTCGATAACTTCTTGCATTATTCTGTTTTCATCTTTGCCGATTTGTAGAAAGTGGATTAAATCCTCGTTTAGTCGACCTCTAGATGAATTTGGTTTTCATCTTTGTTGGTCTTTATCGTGATCGTGCAGTGAATTTATTTTTTGACTCTCTGCCAATCTGTCGCTTTATAATCGGACGATGAATGTTTCAGATTAATGCGTCTTGAAAACTTTGTAGAACGTCTAATATATTTTATTTAAAAGAAAATGAAAATATGTACATATAGAGTTTTTATCCTCTGAATCTCAACTTGGTGCCTCATTAAAAAACCTTTTCAGGAAAAAGATTGCATCCTATGATGAGATCTTTTACCTTCTCTAGCTATAGTTCCTTCTTAGGTTGCAGGCGTGCCACGACCTAGGAAGTTCTCGCCCGTCGAGTTCGGATTATCTGTAGTAGCCCTTCCCAAGTACGTCTATGACTCGGTAGGGTCCTTTCCAGTTTGCTGCTAGCTTTCCTTCCTCGGGTCGAGTTGTTCCAATATCCTTTCGGATTAGGATGAGATCGTTCTCAGCGAAACCTCTTGGCACTACCTTTTGATTATATCTAGAAGCCATTCTACGTTTTAGTGCTTCTTCCCTGATCCGAGCTCTTTCTTGGATTTCAGGAAGTAGGTCGAGCTCTTCCCTTTGAAGTTGGGAGTTGGCTTCTTCATTGTAATGGACCACTCTAGGCGATCCTTCCTCGATCTCTACCGGGATCATTGCCTCTGTTCCGTATGCTAATCGGAAGGGTGATTCCTTTGTGGTGGAATGTGGCATTGTTCGATATGACCATAGGACTTGTGGAAGTTCTTCGGCCCAAACTCCCTTTGCATCTTGTAATCTCCGTTTTAGCCCAGCCAATATGACTTTGTTAGCAGTTTCGGCCTGTCCATTGGCTTGGGGATGTTCGACAGAGGTGAACTGGTGCTTTATGTTCAAGTCAGCTACTAATTTTCTAAAGCTTGCGTCTGTGAATTGGGTGCCATTGTCTGTGGTGATGGAGTATGGAACCCCGAACCGTGTGACAATGTTCCTATATAGGAATTTTCGACTTCTTTGAGCAGTGGCGTTAGCTAGGGGTTCTGCCTCAATCCACTTTGTGAAATAGTCTACTCCTACTATGAGGAATTTGACTTGTCCTGATCCCTGGGGAAAGGGTCCAAGAGGATCGAGTCCCCATTTTGCAAATGGCCAAGGTGAGGTTACGCTGATGAGCTCTTCTGGCGGGGCGATGTGAAAGTTGGCATGTTTCTGGCATGGTGGACATCTCTTTACAAATTATGTAGCTTCCTTTTGTAGAGTTGGCCAATAAAATCCCGCCCAGAGTACTTTTTTGGTGAGAGCTTGTGTTCCGAGATGATTGCCACAAATGCCACTGTGTATTTCCTCTAAAACTTCCCTTGTGTTGGAGGTCGGCACACATTTTAATAACGGTATTGAAATCCCTCTTCTGTATAAGGTGTTGTTTATAATAGTGTAGTATTGTGCCTCCCGTTTTAACCTCTTTGCCTCCTTTTCATCTGTAGGGAGTGTTTCTGTTTTGAGGTAGTTAATTATGGGGGTCATCCATCCTTGATCCTAACCTGTTATGGCTAGGACTTTTTCTTCTTCCGATATTAACGGGCTCTGTAGTATTTCCTGGATGAGACTTTTATTGTTGCCCCCTTGTTTGGTTCTGGCTAATTTTGAGAGTGCATCAGCTCGAGCATTTTGTTCGCGGGGTATGTGGCAGATCTCATATTCCCCGAGTTGTCCGAGTTGTTCCCTGGTTTTATCCAAATATTTTTTCATGGTGGGATCTTTGGCTTGGTAGTTTCCTGTTATTTGTGAGGTGACTACTTGTGAGTCGCTGAAGATGATGAATTTTTGGGCTCCCACCTCCTTAGCCAGCTTCAAACTAGCTAGTAGTGCTTCATATTCCGCCTGGTTGTTTGAGGCAGGGAACCCGAATTTGAGGGAAAGCTCAATTTGAGTTCCTTGGTTGCTTTCAATTATCACACCTGCGCTGCTTCCAGTTTTATTCGAGGAACCGTCCACGTAAATATTCCATTCTATGGGGGTCTCCGGGGCGTCTGTAAATTCTGCAATGAAGTCGTGTCACTACATACAACCTTCAGAAAAGGGAACCAATCCAGAACACTCAAGATAGACTACATCGTGGTCGACGTGAGTTTAGCCTACAATGCCCTAATAGGTCGGACAACACTAAATCAACTCAGTGCAATAGTCTCAACTCCACATCTATGCATGAAATTCCAAACTACAGAAGGGATAGCTACAATAAAAGCAGATCAAAAGATGGCACGCCGCTGTTATAATGAAAGTCTAAACCTCAGAGGCAGAGGAGAAGAGTTCCATACAATTGAGCTCGGTGGAGTTCAGAGACGTGAAGAACTCCGTCCACAACCCGAAGGAGAAATAGAGAAAGTTCAGATCGGGGTTACCTCGGACAAAACAACTAATATTGGCACGATCCTGAAGGGAGACACAAAAGAATTACTAGTACAATTCTTACGAGATAATGTCGATCTCTTCGCATGGAAAGCTGCAGACATGCCAGGCATAGACCCCAAGCTAATGAGTCACAAGTTGGCGGTCTATCCAGGATCTCGGCCGGTACAGCAAAGACGAAGAAAACTTGGGCCAGAACGATCCCAAGCTGTGGAAGAACAGGTACAAGCACTACTGGAGGCAGGATTCATAAGAGAAGTCAAGTACCCAATATGGCTAGCTAACTTCGTCTTGGTGAAAAAATCAAATGGGAAATGGCGAATGTGCACCGACTACACCGGCCTCAACAAAGTCTACCCAAAAGATCCTTACCCACTCCCAAGTATTGATGCTCTGGTAGATGCTTCATCCGGATATAGATACCTCTCGTTTATGGATGCATATTCCGGATATAACCAAATCCCCATGTATCCACCAGATCAAGAAAAGACCTCGTCTTTTACGCCAAAAGCAAATTACTACTACATTGTAATGCCTTTCGGTCTCAAGAATGCGGGAGCTACGTATCAAAGGCTAATGAATAAAGTCTTTTCAGATCATATCGGAAAAATCATGGAAGTCTACGTGGACGACATGTTAATAAAGACACAAAGTGAAGAGACATTGTTGTCCGACCTGGCCCAAGTGTTCGACACTATAAGGAAGCATGACATAAGCCTCAATCCCGCAAAATGCACTTTTGCAGTAGAAGCAGGCAAGTTCTTGGGTCTTATGCTCACACAAAGAGGAATTGAGGCAAATCCGGATAAATGCCAGGCCATACTCAACATGAAGAGCCCAACTTGTGTCAAAGAAGTACAATAACTCAACGGGAGGTTGGCAGCCTTGTCCAGGTTCCTAGCGGGATCAGCGATAAGATCCCTTCCTTTCTATGCCACTCTAAGGAAAGGAAAGAACTTCGAATGGACAATGGAATGCGAGCAAGCCTTCCAGGATTTCAAAAGTTTCCTGGGACAACCACCTATCCTAACTCGACCACGAAAGGAAGAACCACTCGTATTGTACCTTGCAGTAGGAAGTCGGGCAGTAGCCTCAACACTAATTCGAGAGGATGACAAAGGGCAACAACCTGTATACTTCATTAGTAAAGCGCTGCAGGGATCCGAGCTGAACTACCAAAAAATAGAAATGTTTGCCTATGCTCTCATACTGACATCTCGACGACTACGCCCGTACTTCCAGTCTCACACCATTAAGGTCTGAACCAACCAGCCCATAAAAGGGATAATACAAAAAACAGATCTAGCAGGCAGAATTTTATAATGGGCAGTCGAGTTATCCGAGTTCGACCTCCAATATGAAGCTCGGACAGCCATCAAATCGCAGTACTTGGCCAACTTCATTGCAGAATTCACAGATACCCTGGAAACCCCCACATAATGGAATCTCTACGTGGACAGGCCCTCGAATAAGACTGGAAGCGGTGCAAGTGTGATAATAGAAAGCAACCAAGGAACCCAAGTTGAGCTTTCCCTCAAATTTGGGTTCCTAACCTCAAACAACCAGGCGGAATATGAAGCGTTACTAGCTAGTTTGAAGCTGGCTAAGGAGGTTGGATCTCAAAAACTCAACATCTTCAGCGATTCACAAGTAGTCACCTCACAAATAACAGGGAGCTATCAAGCCAAAGATACCACCATGAAAAAGTATTTGGATAAAACCAAGGAACAGCTCGAACAACTCGGGGAATATAAGATCTGCCACATACCCCGCGAACAAAATGCCCGAGCTGATGCACTCTCAAAGCTAGCCAGCACCAAACCAGGGGGCAACAATAGAAGCCTTATCCAGGAAATGCTACAGAACCCGTCAATCTCGAAAGCGGAAAAAGTCCTAGCCATAATAGGTCAGAATCAAGGATGGATGAACCCCATAATTAATTACCTCAAAACAGAAACACACCCTACAGATGAAAAGGAGGCAAAGAGATTAAAGCGGGAGGCACAGTACTACACTATCATAAACAACACCTATACAAAAGAGGGATTTCAATACCATTGATAAAATGTGTGCCGACCTCTAACACAAGGGAAGTTTTAGAGGAAGTACACAGCGGCATTTGTGGCAATCATCTCGGGGCACAAGCTCTCACCAAAAAGGAACTTCGGGCGGGATTTTACTAACCAACTCTACAAAAAGAGGCTACAGAATTTGTAAAGACATGTCCCCCATGCCAGAAACATGCCAACTTTCACATCGCCCCGCCAGAAGAACTCATCAGCGTAACTTCGCCTTGGCCATTTGCAAAATGGGGACTCGATCTTCTCGGACCCTTTCCCCAGGGATCAGGACAAGTCAAATTCCTCATAGTCGGAGTAGACTATTTCACAAAGTGGATTGAGGCAGAGCCCCTAGCCAACGCCACTGCTCAAAGAAGCCGGAAATTCCTATATAGGAACATTGTCACGAGGTTCGGGGTTCCATACTCCATCACCACAGATAATGGCACTCAATTCACAGATGCATGCTTCAGGAAATTAGTAGCCGACTTGAACATAAAGCACCAGTTCACCTCCGTCGAGCATCCTCAAGCCAATGGGCATGCCGAAGCTGCCAACAAAGTCATATTGACTGGGTTGAAACGGAGACTGCAATATGCGAAGGGAGCTTGGGCTGAAGAACTTCCATAGGTCCTATGGGCATATCGAACTACCCCACATTCCACCACAAACGAATCACCGTTTCGATTAGCATACGGAGTGGAGGCAATGATCCCAGTAGAGGTCGAGGAAGGGTCGCCTAGAGTAGTCCACTATAATGAAGAAGCCAACTCTCAACTTCAAAGAGAAGAACTCGACCTACTTCCGGAAATCCAAGAAAGAGCTCGGATCAGAGAAGAAGCGCTAAAGCGCCGAATGGCTTCAAGATATAATCAAAAGGTAGTGCCAAAAGGTTTCGCGGAGAATGATCTCATCCTAATCTGAAATGATATTGGAACAACTCGACTCGGAGAAGAAAAGTTGGCAGCAAACTGGAAAGGACCCTACCGAGTCATAGAAGTACTTGGGAAGGGCTACTACAGACTGTCTGAACTCGATGGACGAGAGCTTCCCAGATCGTGGCACGCCTGCAACCTAAGAAGGTACTATAGCTAGAGAAGGTAAAAGATCTCATCATATGATGCACTCTTTTTCCTAAAAAGGTTTTTTAATGAGGCACCAAGTTGAGATCCAGAAATTATCCTACTTAAAAGGATGAAAAACTCCAACCTGTATATATTTGCACTTTCTTTTGAATAAAATATATTTTAGATATTCTACAAATTCTTAAGACGCATTAATCTGAAGCATTCATCGTCCGATTATAAAGCAACAGATCGGCAGAAAGTGAAAAACAGATTCACTGCACGATCACGATAAAAGATAAATAAAGATAAAAACGCGATTCATCTAAAGGTCGACCAAAGAAAGATAGAAACCACCTTCTACAAATCGGCAAAGATGAACACAGAATAATGCAAGAAGTTATCGAAAGTGATCCGAAAAAAGAACCTGACGAGGTCTTATGGATTGCTAAATAATAACTTAAAGACCGGCCGACGTTGAGAAGTCAGACCAAGTCAACCCAAGTTATCAGCAAATCCCTAGAAAGAGGTCTGGCCAACCCTATAAAAGAGGAATTGCTATAACTTAGAAGAGATCGATGTGACGAAGTCGGTCTCCTACAAAAAACAAGTTATAAAAGTAATCCCTGAAAGAGACCTGACAAAGGTCCAAGAAAGAGGATTACAAAAAAATAACTTAGAAGAGGACGACGTAAAGAAGTCGACCTCCTACAAAAAACAAGTTATAAAAGTAATCCCTGAAAGAGACCTGACAAAGGTCCAAGAAAGAAGATTACAAAAAATAACTTAGAAGAGGACGACGTAAAGAAGTCGACCTCCTACAAACAACAAGTTATAAAAGTAATCCCTGAAAGAGACCTGACAAAGGTCCAAGAAAGAGGATTACAAAAAATAACTTAGAAGAGGACGACGTAAAGAAGTCGACCTCCTACAAACAACAAGTTATAAAAGTAATCCCTGAAAGAGACCTGACAAAGGTCCAAGAAAGAGGATTACAAAAAAATAACTTAGAAGAGGACGACGTAAAGAAGTCGACCTCCTACAAACAACAAGTTATAAAAGTAATCTCTGAAAGAGACCTGACAAAGGTCCAAGAAAGAGGATTACAAAAAATAACTTAGAAGAGGACGACGTAAAGAAGTCGACCTCCTACAAACAACAAGTTATAAAAGTAATCCCTGAAAGAGACCTGACAAAGGTCCAAGAAAGAGGATTACAAAAAATAACTTAGAAGAGGACGATGTAAAGAAGTCGACCTCCTACAAACAACAAGTTATAAAAGTAATCCCTGAAAGAGACCTGACAAAGGTCCAAGAAAAAGGATTACAAAAAATAACTTAGAAGAGAACGACGTAAAGAAGTCGACCTCCTACAAACAACAAGCTTTAAAAGTAATCCCTGAAAGAGACCTGACAAAGGTCTAAGAAAGAGGATTACAAAATAACTCAGAAAAGAACGACGCAAAGAAGTCGGTCTCCCACAAATAAGTTATAAAAGTAGTCCCTGAAAGAGACCTGACAAGGGTCCAAGAAAGAGGATTACAAAAATAACTGGAAAGCGGACCAACATAAAGAAATCGGTTACGGAGTGCTAGAAATAAATACAAGTAAAAGCGAGAAAACTAAAATACAAGTTGGACCCACATATCTACAACCTCAAAGGATCCAAGCTACAAGTAATAAGTACAAGGCAATCCAAAGAGGCCGAGCAGCAAGGCTCTAACACTCTCAAAACCCAGAAAGGTGTCAAGCCAAGTGCAAACAAGCATAATATAAAATATTATAACAAGCTTCAGGGTCAGGCCCAAAAAGCTTGAAAGCTACTTGTTGTTTTTTCAAAATCAAAAGTTGCTAAACAACCAACCAAAAGGAGTATCAACAGTCAACATAATATTCAAGACTACAAAATAAAGAGTTTAAAAGCCCACAAGTCGGGCTATCCACATAAATACCCAAGAAAATTCAGCTAAGACTAGAAGACTTCTCGACAGCATCAGTCTGAGGTGAAGGAGGGCGAGCCTGAAGAGGCATGCATCCACCGTACTGTCGTCCCTATTCAGAATTTGACAATCGGGATCTAACTCCGGACGAACGATCCCAGCGGGAGGAGCTATAAAAGTCGACACTTTAGCAGCAGGCACAGGGGGAGGCCCAACGTCATCATCATCCTGGTCGTCCGGGACAATCTTACCATCCCTTACAACGTTGTCCAAGCTGAAGAGAGTAAGGTGAACCTCAGGAGCAAGAACTTGAACCTGCTTCTTTAAATTATCATAAGTAGCATTTACGCTGCCGACAAGATGACCTTGGAGCTCGAAATAGTCAACTCGGGCAGACTCCAACTCCTCCCTCAGACGTATTACCTCCCGATAAGATGTGACGTAACTGTCCTTATGCCTCAAAGCAGTGTCCTCGGCCAACCTCACAGAGGCCGCCAGGGCAAGAGAGCTAGCCTTCTCGTTCTCCAGATCCTTCTCCAGTTTGGCTACTTTCACCTCAAGCTCCTCCTTCAAGCCTTTCATTCGATCAAACTCTTGTTTGGCCTCCTCCATGAAGGCTTTGGTGGTATGAAGAGGAAGATTTTGAGCATTCCAATACAGGGCAGCCCCCATATAGGCCATCTTGATGCTACTCCGAGTTATGAAGTCCAAATGGCGAAGGAGAGAGGCGTCGTCAGTAGGGACGACACCATAAGGACCGATCTGCTGGTCAACAAACTCCACCGCATCAAAGTCAGGAGCGTCAAGGTTGAAAGGCTCAATTGTTTTTTGTTTTTTGTTGGGAGGAGCACCAGAAATAGCGACAGAAGCCTGTGGAGGGTCAGCTAGATGAAGTCGAAGAGTGGGGATCACCTTCTTCGGCCCAGGAGAACTCGGGACGGGCGGCTTCATTGGAACTTGAGAAGATCCCTCTCCCGCCACCTTGGCCTAGATATTTTGAGCAGCAGCAGCCTTCTTTGCCTTTTTGTAGGCCTTCATGGAATCATTGTTTTTCGACATCTCTGAAAATACAGAATCAACCATAGTGATGAGTTACAATCCAGAAGAAGCAAAACTAAGAAACAAGTATAGAAACAAGTCGGACAGTACCCAAAGCAGTTCGAACCAAAGACGGGTCACTTAAAAACTTTTTTGTATCAAGATGGGGTGGTTTCCCCCATAAATCTTCAAGAACAACTACAAAAGCTCATTCAACCTCGTCAAGCATCTCCCAAGTATAGCGAGACACTCTCACATTCTTTTGCCATTCTAGAGGAAAGGCAGGCTTATCATTTTCATCAAGAAAAAAGGGGCGGGCCCCCTCAACAGCACGGACTCGGAAGAAATAATTCTTAAAATCTTTAAAAGACTCATCATACATGGCAAAAACTTTATGCCCCTGGGCCGACCTGAAAGAAACCCAGGAAGCTTTCTTTTTGGAAGACCTTCTGGGCTTGGCAGAAACAAAAAGATAGAGGAAAAGAGTTTGAGAAGGTGTTATGCCTAACTCTTGGCAAAGCAGCTGAAAAATCTTGATAAAACTCCAGGAATTCGGATGAAGCTGGGATGGGACAATATTACAAGACCACAACAAATCGGTCTCGAAAGCAGTAAAAGAAAAGGTAATGTCCAACTGGCTGAAGAAATATTCATAGGCGTAGAAAAAGGGACGATCCCCCTCGACCAAAGTAGGAAAACAAACCCTCTCATCAGAGTCAGGCACTACAAGATCATAATCCCTCTCCCGAGCGCTGCTACCACAAATCCTATGACGTTTCCTTAGCTCTACACAAAAATCAGCGTCCACCACAGAGACACACATCAAGATAAGGGAGTCCAGCCAATCAGACATCCCCTTGGGAACTTTAGAAGACATATCTACAATGTTATTACGAGAAGACATGAGGCCAACTAATCCTACAACAAGAAAAGAAGATGGGATTACTAAAAAACATCTCGGACGAGGGGTAAAATAACTCGACTAATCCACAGAAGAATAAACAAAAAAGGAAAACCCCAAGACTCAAACCAAAGTCTTGGGGCATCCTTTGGAGGCAGTAACAAAGCAAGGTTTCAGGAAAAATCCACAGCTTACGTCCCGGCATCTCTCAAACAAGAAAAGATTTAAAATAACAGACATTTCGAAAAAGAAAGTCAGAACACAAAAAGTCACTATCTTTTTACAATCTATCAGCAAAAAGCATCGCCAAACATCAAACATGCCAAGCGGAAATCGTCAAAAGCGCAACCTTTTCTCAGAATTAAACAAAAACCAAAACGAATATCGCAGCAAACAGGGAAAGCTATCAACAGGGCAAAAAAACAAGGAGCAATCTTCGATTCAGTGAGTAAAGATGCAGTTTTTCTGGGTATCATACAGAAGCGACAGTAGAACATGCAAAGCTATAGAAGCATCAAACAACAGAAAAGGCGAAAAGGTTCATGCAAAGGATGAAGAAACTCTCAGAACACACATTACAACAGCAAGCAAGCGCGACAAAAAAAGAAAGATCAAAAATTTCTCTGAGCAAAATCAAAACTTCACCACAAAACTAAAGACAAAGCAACAAAGACGAGAAGAAATTACAAATGGAACCAACCTGGAAAAAAGCAGAGCCTCAGAAGGGTTGAAGATGGAAAGATAGAATCGCCGGATCGCTGAATGACGCCGCAAAGGCAAAATGTAGGCGAAAAGCAGAAGGTGAGAGAACGAAGGGAGAAGTTACAAAGAAAGATGAAGGAGAGAAACTATTTTCTGAGTGCAGAAATTCAAAATAAAGCCAAAGGAAATGGGGCAATTAATACCAATTAATGAAGGTATTAAACCCTCGCACGTTCCCAAGAACAAAGCGCTGATATAAAAGCTCGCGCTTTTAGAAGAAAACGTTCCACATTCAAAAAGGTTCTACAAAGAAAGGAATCGACTAAATGCTTGAGTTCGGCTTCACTAGAGAAGGACCGAAGTCAAGGACTCGACCTCAACAAAGAAGACCGAGCTCAAGCAGGGGCACTGTTCATACCCTGGGTCGAGCTACCCGACCTGGGATGATTGGCGACAAAGCGACCGACCTCTTCAGGCCAGACTATCCGACCTCTTCCTAAATGAGGTTGGCCAAATCGACGGAAAAGCCCAAAAAAGGGCCCAACCCAAGGAATACGACCCAAATCCACAAGCTGTCCAAGCCTATAGAAATAAGGGCGGTTTCCTTGAAGATAAGCTGACCTCAACTCAAAGATAAAGATAAGATAAGATAACTAACTTATCTTATCTAGAAAGGTCACTCTACAACCACTATAAATACACTGGAGCACCCAGGTATAACTCATACTCTGATTCTACAATAAAAACCTGCTTAATACCCGTGCTAACTTAAGCATCGGAGTCTCTTGCAGGTACCCTCCACCCTCCGGTAACCAAGGATCAGAAGTGAAGCCAGTCCAACAAGTCGGACACAACAGCTCCGGCCGCCACCAGCCAGCCGGACACATCATCTCCGACCAGTACAGAAGATCTCATCCGAGATCGGCCTACAGTTTCAGGTAACCCTCGGAACAGTAGCCTTTGATGAACTTAAGAAGAAACTCTCCTCTGCACCTATTATAGTACCACCAAGCTGGGATCTTCCCTTTGAACTAATGTGTGATGCATCTGATTTTGCCATTGGTGCTATTCTAGGACAGAGGAAAGACAAGCTAGTACATATTATTTACTATGCTAGCAAGGTTCTTAATAAGAATCAAAGGAACTATACCACCACGGAGAAAGAACTTTTAGCCATAATTTTTGCTTTTGACAAGTTTAGATCATATCTTATTGGCTCAAAAGTAATTGTGTTCACTGATCATGCAGCACTCAAATACTTGCTTACCAAACAAGAATCTAAGCCCAGACTAACAAGGTGGATCTTGTTGCTCCAAAAATTTGATATTGAGATTAAAGATAGGAGCGGAGTAGAGAACAAGGTAGCTGACCACCTCTCAAGGATCCCACAAGAAGAAGAGATGCAGCAAGTAGCAGTCAATGAAAGCTTTCCTAATGAACAATTGATAATGATTTGAGTAGCCCCTTGGTTTGCAGATATAGCCAACTTCAAGGCTATTGGAGAACTACCAACCAACATCAATAGGCGCATGAGGAGGAAGCTAATTAAGGATGCCAAACACTACATCTGGGACGATCCTTATTTGTTCAAGAAGTGTGCTGATGGAATCCTAAGAAGGTGTATACCCCATAAGGAAGGGCAGGAAGTATTATAGAAGTGCCATGGATCTGCATATGGAGGTCATTTCAATGGAGAAAGGACAGCAGCAAAAGTGCTTCAATCTGGATTTTACTGGCCAACAATGTTTAAGGATGCCAAGGAAATGGTGTCAAGGTGTGATGAATGCCAAAGAGCTGGTAATCAAACCAAGAGAAATGAGATGCCACAGCAATTCATACTAGAGTTGGAGCTATTTGATGTATGGGGGATTGATTTCATGGGACCCTTCCCAACCTCCTACTCAAATAGCTACATATTGGTGGCTGTTGATTATGTCTCAAGATAGGTAGAAGCCATAGCCACTGCAACAAATGAAACCAAGGTTGTGATAAGCTTCTTGAGAAGGAACATTTTCAGTAGATTTAGAGTTCCCAGAACTCTCATTAGTGATGGAGGAACACACTTCTGCAACAAACAACTCGAGACACTCCTTCTCAGATATGGAGTAAAGCACAAAGTGGCAACTCCATACCACCCACAGACCAACGGGCAAGCTGAAATTTCTAGCAGAGAGCTAAAAAGAATCCCTGAAAAACTGTTGGAAGCTTAAGAAAGGATTGGTCTAAGAAGCTGGATGATGCACTATGGGCCTACAGGACAGCCTATAAGACTCCCATTGGGATGTCTCCATACCAACTGGTATATGGCAAGGCTTGTCACTTGCCAGTTGAACTCGAACATAGAGCATTTTGGGCTCTAAAAGTGTTAAATTATGATGAGCAAGCTACTAGAGAAAAGAAATTAATGCAACTCAATGAGCTGGAGGAGTTTAGGAATCAAGCATATGAGAATGCAAAAATCTACAAAGAGAACACAAAAAGGTGGCATGACCAAAAGATAGCAAGAAGGGAGTTCACTGAAGGACAGAAGGTGTTACTCTATAACTCAAGACTCAAGTTCTTCCCTGGAAAACTGAAGTCTAGATGGTCAGGACCTTTCACCATACTCAAGGTGTTTCCCTATGGTCATGTGGAGCTCATGGAGGACAAGACTCAGAGAACTTTTACTATCAATGGCCATAGACTTAAACACTACTTGGGAGGCTCCTTGGAGGAGCAGGGAGTAAGCTACAAGCTCAGCTGAAGATGAAAGAATGTCAAGCTAATGACAATAAAGAAGCGCTAGTTGGGAGGCACCCCAACACTTTATCCTTTTTGATTTAGTTACTTTTCTTAAAAGTAGTAAAAATTTGTTGCATTAGGTAGTTTAATTTTCAGTCTCCCATTTATCTTACATTACCATATTAGGATTAGTTTATGTTCCGAGGGTTACCTGAAACTGTAGGTCGATCTCGAACGAGATCTTCTATACTGGTCGGAGATGACGGGTCCGGCTGGTGGGTAGCGGCGGGGGCTGTCGTGTCCGACTTGTTGGACTGGCTGCACTTTTGGTCCTTGGTCACCGGAGGGTGGGGGTACCTGCAAGAGACTCTGATGCTTAAGTTAGCACGGGTATTAAACAGGTTTTTTGTAGAATCAGAGTATGAGTTATACCTGGGTGCTCCAGTGTATTTATAATGGTTGTAGAGTGACCTTGTTATATAAGATAAGTTAGTTATCTTATCTTATCTTTATCTTTGAGTTGAGGTTAGCTTATCTTCAAGGGAACCGCCCTTATCTCTATAGGCTTGGAATGTCTTTGGATTTGGGTCGTGTTCCTCTGTTTGGACCCTTTACTGGGCTTTTCTGTCGATTTGACCGACCTCTTTTGAGAAGATGTCAGATAGCCTGACCTGAAGAGGTCAGTCACTTTATTACTGAACATCCCGGATCGGATGGCTCGAACCAGGGTGTGAACAGTGCCCCTGCTTCAGCTCGGTCTTCTGCTTTGAGGTCGAGTCTTTGACTTCGAACTTTCTATAGTGAAGCCGAACTCGAGCATTTTGTTGATTCCTTTTGTAGAACCTTTTTGAATGTGGAACGTTTTCCTCTAAAAGCGCGCGCTTCGTATTAGCGCTCTTTTCTTGGAAAGGCGCAAGGGTTTAATACCCTCATTAATTAGCTTTTAATGCTTTGTTTCCCTTTTATTTTGAACCTTTACACATAGAAATGATTTCTCTTCTCCGTTTTTACTTGTAACTTCCCCTTTCTTTCTCCCTTTCTGTTTCCTGGAGTTTGCATTTTTCACCTTTCTTCCCTACGACGTCATTTGGTGATTTCTTGGTGTTTCTTCTCGCTCAAAAGGCGGTTCTGTCCTACGTCTTCGATCTTCTTCGAAAACTTCTTCCTTTGTTCAGGTTGGTTCTTGTTCTCATCCTTTTTTCTGATAATGCCTTGATTTTGAATGTATGTTTGGAAAAGATTGATTCTTTTTGTAACATTGTGCTTGCTTGTTACTGTGGCGTATTTTTTTTTGTTTTGCCTTTTTGTTTTTGCACATACCCCTAGTGTTTCTGTTGATGCTTCCTAGGGTTTTGCATGCTCTACTGTTGCTTCTGGCTTATTCTTTTGAAAAGACTGTATCTTGCAATAATGGCAGTTTTCAAAATAATAGCTTGACTTTTGCCCTGTTGATAGTTTTCCTCGTCGCTTGTCAAAATTTTCTTTGTTTGCTTGGGGTGCCTCTTTGATGACTACTTCTCCTGAACATTTTGCTGCTATCTGCCTTCGTTTTTTATTTTGAACTGGGACGGTGAGTCTGGGAGGTAGCTCGTTTTGATGGCCGTGTTTGATTTGTGGCTCGTTGCCTTCGAGGTGTCGTTTTGGTTGTAGAACAGAGAGGTTTTGTTGTTTTCTTGTGTTGAGACGTATGCCTGTTTTCCTGAATCCTTGTCCTGTTAACTGCCTCCAAAGGATGCGCCTGGATCTTTTTGGTATGGGTCCTGGGGTTTCCTTTTGTTGCTTGTTCTGTACTGGGTTATGTTAGCCGAGTTATTCTGATTTCATCCAGGATCTTTTTTAGTAATCCAATCTTCTTTTCTTGTTTGTAGGACTAGTTTGGCCATGTCTTCTCGCAATAATATTGTAGAGATGTCTTCTAAAGTTTCCGAAGGGATGTCCGATTGGCTGGACTCCCTTGTCTTGATGTGTGTCTCTGTGGTGGATGCTGGGTTTTGTGTAGAGCTGAGGAAACATCATAGAGTTTGTGGTGGCGGTGCCCGGGAGAGGGACTATGAGTTTGTAACGCCCGACTCTGACGAGAGGGTTTGTTTTCCTACTTCGGTCGAGGGGGAGCGTCCCTCCTTTTATGCCTATGAATATTTCTTCGGCCAGTTGGACATTACTTTTCCTTTTACTATTTTCGAGACCGACTTGTTGTGGTCGTGTAACAGTGTCCCATCCCAGCTTCATCCGAATTCCTGGGGTTTTATCAAGATCTTTCAGCTGCTTTGCCGAGAGTTAGGCGTAACACCTTCTCATACTCTTTTCCTCTATCTTTTTGTTTCTGCCAAGCCTGGAGCTTCTTCTAAAAAGAAGGCTTCCTGGGTTTCTTTTAGGCCTGCCCAGGGGCATAAAGTTTTTGCCATGTACGATGAATCTTTTAACGACTTTAAGAATTATTTCTTTAGAGTCCGTGCTGTTGAGGGGGTCCACCCCTTTTTTCTTGATGAGAATGATGAGCCTGCTTTCCCTCTAGAATGGCAAAAGGATGTGAGAGTGTCTCGTTATACATGGGAGATGCTTGACGAGGTTGAGCGGATTTTTGTAATTGTTCTTGAAGATTTATGGGGGAAACCACCCCATCTTGATACAAAAAAAGTTTTTGAGTGACCCATTGGTGCACGAAATTGTGATCTCTGGTAATGGCTCCAAAAACTTGGTGCTCTAATCTCAATTCATAATTTGTCACAACTTCGATACAACTAACCAGCAAGTGCACTGGGTCGTCCAAGTAATAAACCTTACGTGGTCGATCCCACGGAGATTGTTGGTATGAAGCAAGCTATAGTCACATTGTAAATCTCAGTCAGGCAGATAATAATTGATTATGGAGATTTCGAAATTAAATAATAAGTAAACATAAAATAAGGATAGAAACACTTATGTAAATCATTGGTGAGAATTTCAGATAAGCGCATAGAGATGCTTTCGTTCCTCTGAACCTCTGCTTTCCTGCTGTCTTCATCCAATCAGTCCTACTCCTTTCCATGGCTGGCTTTATGCAAGGGCATCACCGTTGTCAATGGTTACTTCCCCTCCTCTTGTGAAAATGGTCCAAATGCTCTGTCACAGCACGGCTAATCATCTGAGGTTCCCGATCATGCTGGAATAGGATTCACCCTCCTTTTGCGTCTGTCACTACGCCCAGCAATCGCGAGTTTGAAGCTCGTCACAGTCATTCAATCCCAGAATCCTACTCGGAATACCACAGACAAGGTTTAGACTTTCCAGATTCTCATGAATGCCGCCATCAATCTAGCTTACACCACGAAGATTCTGATTAAGAGATCTAAGAGATACTCATTCAATCTAAAGTAAAACGGAAGTGGTTGTCAGGCACGCATTCATAGGGAATGATGATGATTGTCACGTTCATCACATTCAGGTTGAAGTGCGAATGAATATCTTAGAAGCGGAATAAGTTGAATTGAATAGAAAAACAGTAGTACTTTGCATTAATCTTTGAGGAACAGCAGAGCTCCACACCTTAATCTATGGAGTGTAGAAACTCTACCGTTGAAAATACATAAGTGATAATGGAATTCATTGGTCTCGGCCCCAGAGGGGAACCGGAGTAACCAAGACTACAAATACAATGATAAAAAGTTCTATTTATACTAAACTAGTTACTAGGGTTTACAGAAGTAAGTAATTGATGCATAAATCCACTTCCGGGGCCCACTTGGTGTGTGCTTGGGCTGAGCTTGAATGTTCCACGTGCAGAGGCTCTTTCTGGAGTTGAACGCCAGGTTATAACGTATTTCTGGCGTTCAACTCTGGTTTGTGACTTGTTTCTGGCGTTTAACTCCAGACAGCAGCATAGAACTGGCGTTCAATGCCCTTTTACGTCCTCTAAACTCGTTCAAAGTATGGATTATTATACATTGCTGGAAAGCCCCGGATGTCTACTTTTCAACGCAATTAAAAGCGCGCCATTTTGAGTTTTGTAGCTCCAGAAAATTGACTATGAGTGCAGGGAGGTCAGAATCCAACAGCATCAGCAGTCCTTCTTCAACCTCTGAATCTGATTTTTGCTCAAGTCCCTCAATTTCAGCCAGAAAATACCTAAAATCATAGAAAAATACACAAACTCATAGTAAAGTTCAGAAATGTGAATTTAACATAAAAACTAATGAAAACATCCCTAAAAGTAGCTAGATTCTACTAAAAACATACTAAAAACAATGCCAAAAAGCGTATAAATTATCCGCTCATCACCCGTCCCTGGTTCGAACTGCTTTGGGTACTATCTGACTTGTTTCTATACTTGTTTCTTAGCTTTGCTTCCTCTTTCTGTGCTTGTAACCCCTTATTGTGGTTGATTCTGTATTTTCAGAGATGTCTAAGAACAATGATTCCATGAAGGCCTTCAAAAAGGCAAGGAAGGCTGCTGCTGCTCAAAATATCTCGGCCAAGGTGACAGGAGAGGGATCTTCTCAAGTTCTGGTGAAGCCACCCGTGCCGAGTTCTCCGGGGCCGAGGAAGGTGATCCCTACTCCTCGGGTTCGTCTGGCCGACCCTCCACAGACTTCTGCCGCTACTTCTGGTGCTCCTCCCAACAAGAAACAAAAAACAATTGAGCCTTTCAACATTGATGCTCCTGACTTCGATGCGGTGGAATTTGTTGATCAACAAATCAGTCCTTATGGTGTCCTCCCTATGGATGATGTATCGCTCCTTCGCCATTTGAACTTTATAACTCGAAGTAGTGTTAAAATGGCACATATGGGGCTGTCCTGTACCGAACTGCTCAAAATCTTCCTCTTCATGCCACCAAAGCCTTCATGGAGGAGGCTAAACAGGAGTTTGATCGGATGAAAGGCTTGAAGGAGGAGCTTGAGGTGAAAGTGTCCAAACTGGAGAAGGAGCTAAAGAATGAGAAGGCTAGCTCCCTTGCTTTAGCGGCTTCTGTGAGGTTGGCCGAGGACACAGCATTGAGGCATAAAGACAGCTATGTTACATCCTATCGGGGGGTGATGCGTCTGAGGGAGGAATTGGAGTCTGCTCGAGCTGATTACTCCGAGCTCCAAGGTCATCTTGTCGGCAGCGTGAATGCTGCTTACGAGAACCTGAAGGAGCAGGTTCGAATTCTGGCTCCCGAGGTCGACCTTTCTCTCTTCAGCCTGGACAATGTTGTGAGGGATGGTAAGATTGTTCCTGACGACCCAGATGATGATGATGTTGAACCTCCCCCTGCGCCTGCTGTCAAAGTGTTCACTTCTACAATTCCTTCAGCTGAGGTCGGTCATCCCGTATCCAATCCGAATTGTCAAATCCTGAATCGAGATGATGGGACCGTGGATGCTGTGTCCATTCAGACTCGTCCTCATTCACCCCGTATTGATGCTACTGAGAAGGCTTCTGATGTTTAACTGAACTCTTTATCTTGATTGTGCATATAGCCCGGCTTGTGGGCTTTTAAACTCTGTTATTATGTAAATAATGTTTTGGTGACTGTTGATACTTTTCTTAGTTGCTTGTTTAGCAACTTTTATTTTGAAAAACAACAAGTAGCTTTCAAGCTTTTGGGGTTGACTTTGATGGCCTCTGAAGCTGGTTATAATATTATGCTTGTTTGCACTTGTCTTGGCACCTTTCTAGGTTTTTGAGAATGTTAGCGTCTTCTAAGTTATTTTTGTAATCCTCTTTTTTGGACCTTGTACAAGTCTCTTTCAGGGATTACTTTAAAACTTTATGTTTCGGGCCGACTTTGTCATGTCGGGCATTTCCTGATGTTGACCGACTTCGCCATGTTGGGTTAAATTATTTTGTAATCCTCTTTCTTGGACTTTGTTTAAGTCTCTTTCAGGGATTACTTATAATTTGCGGGCTGACTTTGTCATGTCGGACCCTTCTAAGTTATTTTTGTAATCCTCTTTCTTGGACCTTGTTCAGGTCTCTTTCATGGATTACTTCTGTAACTTTATGTTTTGGGCCGACTTTGTCATGTCGCGCCCTTCTAAGTTATTTTTGTAATCCTCTTTCTTGAACCTTGTTTAGGACTCTTTCAGGGATTACTTCTATAACTTTATGTTTTGGGCCGACTTTGTCATGTCGAGCCCTTCCAAGTTATTTTTGTAATCCTCTTTCTTGGACCTTGTTCAGGTCTCTTTCAGGGATTACTTCTATAACTTTATGTTTTGGGCCGACTTTGTCATGTCGGGCCCTTCTAAGTTATTTTTGTAATCCTCTTTTTTGGACCTTGTTCAGGTCTCTTTCAGGGATTACTTCTATAACTTTATGTTTTGGGCCGACTTAGTCATGTCGGGCCCTTCTAAGTTAAAGTAATCCTCTTTTATAGGGTTGGCCAGACCTCTTTCCAGGGTTTACTTATAACTTGGTTTGACTTGGTCCGACTTCTTAACGTTGGCCAGTCATTTAAGTTATTATTTAGTAATCCATCAGGACCTCGTCAGGTCCTTTCTCCGGATCACTTTCGATAACTTCTTGCATTATTCTGTTTTCATCTTTGCCAATTTGTAGAAGGTGGATTAAATCCTCGTTTAGTCGACCTTTAGATGAATTCGATTTTCATCTCTGTTGGTCTTTATCGTGATTGTGCAGTGAATTTGTTTTTCACTTTTTGCCAATCTGTCGCTTTATAATCGGACGATGAATGTTTCAGATTAATGCGTCTTGAAAACTTTGTAGAATGTTTAATATATTTTATTTAAAAGAAAATGAAAATATGTACATATAGAGTTTTTATCCTTTTAAGTCGGACAATTTCTGGATCTCAACTTGAGGCCTCATTAAAAAATCTTTTCAGGAAAAAGAGTGCATCCTATGATGAGATCTTTTACCTTCTCTAGCTATAGTACCTTTTTAGGTTGCAGGCGTGCCATGATCTGGGAAGCTCTCGTCCGTCGAGTTTGGATAGTCTGTAGTAGCCCTTCCCAAGTACTTCTATGACTCGGTAGGGTCCTTTCCAGTTTGCTGCTAGCTTTTCTTCTCCAGGTCGAGTTGTTCCAATATCGTTTCGGATCAGGATGAGATCATTCTCAGCGAAACCTCTTGGCACCCTTTTGATTATATCTGGAAGCCATTCGACGTTTTAGTGCTTCTTCCCTGATTCGAGCTCTTTCTTAGATTTCAGGTAGTAGGTCGAGCTCTTTCATTTGAAGTTGGGAGTTGGCTTCTCCATTGTAATGAACCACTCTAGGCGACCCTTCCTCGATTTCTACTGGGATCATTGCTTCCGTTCCGTATGCTAATCGGAAGGGTGATTCCTTTGTGGTGGAATGTGGCGTCGTTCGATATGCCCATCGGACTTGTGGAAGCTCTTCAGCCCAAGCTCCTTTTGCGTCTTGTAATATCCGTTTTAACCCAGCCAATATGACTTTGTTGGCAGCTTCGGCCTGTCCGTTGGCTTGAGGATGTTCGACGGAGGTGAACTGGTGCTTTATGTTTAAGTCGGCTACTAATTTTTTGAAGCCTGCGTCTGTGAATTGAGTGCCATTGTCTGTGGTGATGGAGTATGGAACCCCGAACCTTGTGACAATGTTCCTATATAGGAATTTCCGGTTTTTTTGAGTAGTGGCGTTGGCTAGGGGCTCTGCCTCGATCCACTTTGTGAAATAGTCTACCCCTACTATGAGAAATTTAACTTGTCCCGATCCCTGGGGGAAGAGTCCGAGAAGATCGAGTCCCCATTTTGCAAATGGCCAAGGTGAGGTTACGCAGATGAGGTCTTCTAGTGGGGCGATGTGAAAGTTGGCATGTTTCTGGCATGGTGGGCATGTCCTTACAAACTCTGTAGCTTCCTTTTGTAGAGTTGGCCAATAAAATTCCGCCCGGAGTACTTTTTTGGTGAAAGCTTGTGCTCCGAGATGATTACCACAAATGCCACTGTGTACTTCCTCTAAAATTTCCCTTGTGTTGGAGGTCGGCACACATTTTAATAGTGGTATTGAAATCCCTCTTTTATATAGGGTGTTGTTTATGATAGTGTAGTACTGAGCCTCCCGTTTTAACCTCTTTGCCTCCTTTTCATCTGTCGGGAGTGTTTCTGTTTTAAGGTAGTTAATTATGGGGGTCATCCATCCTTGATCCTGACCTGTTATGGCTAGGACTTTTTCCTTTTCCGAGATTGACGGGTTCTATAGCATTTTCTGGATGAGGCTTCTATTGTTGCCCCCTAGTTTGGTGCTGGCTAGTTTTGAGAGTGCGTCAGCTCAGGCATTTTGTTCACGGGGTATGTGGCAGATCTTATATTCCCTGAGTTGTCCGAGCTGTTCCTTGCTTTTATCCAAATACTTTTTGGTGCACGAAATTGTGATGTCCAGGCTCGAATAATCCCTGGCAATGTGAGCAACTTGATACGCGCAATCGTGATTATACTTTGATTATGTAAAATTCATGGCTCTTTCTTTCCCTGGCAATGGTGCCAAAAACATGGTACCAATACCATGGTTCACAACTTTGATACAACTAACCAGCAAGTGCACTGGGTCGTCCAAGTAATACCTTACGTGAGTAAGGGTCGAATCCCACGGAGATTGTCGGTATGAAGCAAGCTATGGTCACCTTGTAAATCTCAGTCAGGCGGATATAAAACAGTTACGTGGTTTTCGAATACTAATTAATAAAAAGTAAAGATAGAGATACTTATGTAATTCATTGGTGAGAATTTCAGATAAGCGTATAGAGATGCATTTGTTCCTCTGAATCTCTGCTTTCCTGCTATCTTCATCCACTCAATCTTACTCCTTTCCATGGCTGGCTTTATGCAAGGGCATCACCGTTGTCAGTGGCTACATCCCCTCCTCTCAGTGAACAATATTCTAACATGCTCTGTCATAGCACGGCTATACATCTGTCGGTTCTCGATCATGTCGGAATAGAATCCATTGATTCTTTTGCGTTCTGTCACCACGCCCAACAATCGCGAGTTTGAAGCTCGTCACAGTCATCCAATCATTGAATCCTACTCGGAATACCACAGACAAGGTTTAGACTTTCTGGATTCTCTTGAATGCCACCATCATTCTAGCTTACACCACGAAGATTCTGGTTAGGAGATCTAAGAGATACTCATTCAGTTTAAGATAGAACGAAAGTGGTTGTCAGGCACGCGTTCATAGGGAATGATGATGATTGTCACGTTCATCACATTCAGATTGAAGTACGAATGAATATCTTAGAAGCGAAACAAGATGAATCGAATAGAAAACAGTAGTACTTTGCATTAATCTTTGAGGAACAGCAGAGCTCCACACCTTAATCTATGGAGTGTAGAAACTCTACCGTTTGAAAATACATAAGTGAAAGGTCCAGCCATGGCCAAGATTGCCAGCCCCCAAAACGTGATCAATAGATCAAAAGATAATCCAAAGATCCAAAGATGGTCAAAAAGACGTCTAATACAATAGTGAAAGGTCCTATTTATAATAAACTAGCTACTAGGGTTTACATGAGTAAGTAATTGATGCATAAATCCACTTCCGGGGCCCACTTGGTGTGTATTTGGGCTGAGCTTGAGTGTTGCACGTGTAGAGGTCCTTCTTGGAGTTGAACGCCAGCTTTTGTGCCAGTTTGGGCGTTCAACTCTGGTTTTGGCTCCTTTTCTGGCGCTGGACGCCAGATTTGGGCAGAAAGCTTGCGTTGAATGCCAGTTTACGTCGTCTATTCTTGGTCAAAGTATGGACTATTATATATTGTTGGAAAGCCCTGGATGTCTACTTTCCAACGCAATTAGAAGCGCGCCATTTCGAGTTTTGTAGCTCCAGAAAATCCACTTTGAGTTCAGGGAGGTCAGAATCCAACAGCATCAGCAGTCCTTCTTCAACCTCTGAATCTGATTTCTGCTCAAGTCCCTGAATTTCAGCCAGAAAATACCTAAAATCACAGAAAAACACACAAACTCATAGTAAAGTCTATAAATGTGAATTTAACATAAAAACTAATGAAAATATCCCTAAAAGTAACTAGATCCTACTAAAAACATACTAAAAACAATGTCAAAAAGCGTATAAATTATCTGCTCATCACAACACCAAACTTAAATTGTTGCTTGTCCCCAAGCAACTGAAAATCAAATAGGATAAAAAGAAGAAAATATACTATAAATTCCAAACTATCAATGAAACATAGCTTCAATCAAATGAGCGGGACTTATAGCTTTTTGCCTCTTGAATAGTTTTGGCATCTCACTTTATCCATTGAGGTTCAGAATGATTGGCATCTATAGGAACTCAGAGTTCAGATAGTGTTATTGATTCTCCTAGTTCAGTATGATGATTCTTGAACACAGCTTCTTTATGAGTCTTGGCCGTGGCCCTAAGCACTTTGTTTTCCAGTATTACCAACGGATACATAAATGCCACAGACACATAATTGGGTGAACCTTTTCAGATTGTGACTCAGCTTTGCTAAAGTCCCCAATTAGAGGTGTCCAGGGTTCTTAAGCACACTCTTTTTTTGCTTTGGACCTTGACTTTAACCGCTCAGTCTCAAGTTTTCACTTGACACCTACACGCCACAAGCACATGGTTAGGGACAGCTTGGTTTAGCCGCTTAGACCAGGATTTTATTCCTTTAGGCCCTCCTATCCACTGATGCTCAAAGCCTTAGGATCCTTTTTATTTCCCTTGCCTTTTGGTTTTAAGGGTTATTGGCTTTTTGCTCTTGCCTCTTGGTTTTAAGAGCTTTTGGCTTTTTCTGCTTGCTTTTTCTTTTTCTTTCTATTTTTTTTTCGCCTATTTTTTTTTTCTGCAAGCTTTGTTCTTTGCTGCTTTTTCTTGCTTCAAGAATCATTTTTATGATTTTTCAGATTATCAAATAACATGTCTCCTAGTCATCATTCTTTCAAGAGCCAACATATTTAACATTCTTAAACAACAACTTCAAAAGACATATGCACTGTTCAAGCATACATTCAGAAAACAAGAAGCATTGTCACCACATCAATATAATTAAACTAAGTTCAAGGATAAATTCGAAACTCATGTACTTCTTGTTCTTTTGAATTAAAACATTTTTCATCTAAGAGAGGTGATGGATTCATAGGACATTCATAACTTTTAAGACAAAGTTACTAACTACTAATGATCATGTAATGAAGACACAAATATAGATAAGCACATAACATAGAAAACGAAAAACAGAAGAAATAAGAACAAGGAATGAATCCACCTTAGTGATGGTGGAGTTTCCTTCTTGAGGAACCAATGATGTCCTTGAGCTCTTCTATGTCTCTTCATTGTCTTTGTTGCTCCTCCCTCATTGCTTTTTGATCTTCTCTTATTTCATGAAGGATGATGGAGTGCTCTTGATGTTCCACCCTTAATTGTCCCATATTGGAACTCAATTCTCCTAGGGAGGTGTTGATTTGCTCCCAATAGTTTTGTGGAGGAAAGTGCATTTGAGGCATCTCCGGGATCTCATGGTGATGAGCTTCATACGCCTCTTGAGCTCCATGAATGGGCTCTCTTGCTTGCTCCATCTTCTTCTTAGTGATGGGCTTGTCCTCTTTAATGAGGATATCTCCCTCTATGTCAATCCCAGCCGAATTGCATAGGTGGCAAATGAGGTGAGGAAAGGATAACCTTGCCATAGTGGAGGACTTGTCAGCCACCTTGTAGAGTTCTTGAGGTATAATCTCATGAACTTCCACCTCTTCTCCAATCATGATGCTATGGATCATGATGGCCCGGTCTATAGTAACTTCAGACCGGTTGCTAGTGCGAATGATTGAGCATTGAATGAGCTCCAACCATCCTCTAGCTATAGGCTTGAGGTCCAATCTTCTTAGTTGAACCGGCTTGCCTTTGGAGTCAATCTTCCATTGAGCTCCTTCTACACATATGTCCATAAGGACTTTGTCCAACCTTTGATTAAAGTTGACCCTTCTAGTGTAGGGGCGTTCATCTCCTTGCATCATGGGCAAGTTAAACGCCAACCTCACATTCTCCGGACTAAAATCTAAGTATTTCCCCCGAACCATTGTAACATAGTTCTTTGGATCCGGGTTCTTACTTTGATCATGGTTCTTGGTGATCCATGCATTAGCATAGAACTCTTGAACCATTAGGATGCCGACTTGTTGGATGGGATTTGTTAGAACTTCCCAACCTCTTCTTTGAATTTCATGTCGGATCTCCAGATACTCATTTCTTTTGAGTTTAAAAGGGACCTTAGGGATCACCTTCTTCTTGGCCACAACATCATAGAAGTGGTCTTGATGGGCTTTGGAGATGAACCTTTCCATCTCCCATGACTCAGAGGTGGAAGCTTTTGTCTTCCCTTTCCCCTTTCTAGAGGATTCTCCGGTCTTAGGTGCCATCAATGGTAATGAAAAATCAAAAAGCTTATGCTTTTACCACACCAAACTTAGAATTTTGCTCTCCCTCGAGCAAGAGGAGAAAGAAAAGATGAAGAAGAAGAAGAAATGGAGGAGAGGGAGAGTGGGGAGTGTTTCGGCCAAGAAGGGTGTAGAGGGGTGTGTTGTGGGAATTTGATGAAGAATGGAGGGCTTTATATAGGGAAGGGAGGGGGGAAAGGTTTCGGCCATATGGGTGGGTTTGGGTGGGAAATTGGTTTTGAATTTTGAAGGTAGGTGGAGTTTATGAGGTAGGTTTATGGGGAAGAGTGGATGGATGTGAGTGGTGAAGAGGTGATGGGGAAGAGAGTTCGAGGTGATTGGTGAAGGGTTTTTGGGGAAGAGTGTTTATGGGGTTGTGTGAAAGAGAGTGGTGAGAAGAAGTGAGTGGGGGTAGGTGGGGATCCTGTGGGGTCCACAGATCCTGAGTGGATCCTCTGGGGTCCACAGATCCTGAGGTGTTCAAGGATTTACGTCCCTGCACCCATTAGGCATGTAAAAATGCCTTTGCACCCAACTCTGGGCGTTCAGCGCCAGGTTGGTGGCCATTTTGGGCGTTCAACGCCCATTTGTGTGCCATTTCTGGCGTTCAGCGCCCAGAAGCTGCCCATTTTGGGCGTTCAGCGCCAGAACCATGCTCTGTTCTGGCGCTGAACGCCAGACAGATGCTCCTCCAGGGTGTGATTTTTCTTCTGCTGTTTCTGATTCCGTTTTCAATTTTTATATTTATTTTGTGACTCCACATGATCATGAACCTACAAAGACATATAACTAAGAAAAATATAGTTAGATAAATAAAAATTGGGTTGCCTCCCAACAAGCGCTTCTTTAATGTCAATAGCTTGACAGTGGGCTCTCATGGAGCCTCACAGATATGCAGAGCATTGTTGAAACTCTCCAACACCAAACTTAGAGTTTGGATATGGGAGTTCAACACCAAACTTAGAGTTTGGTTGTGGCCTCCCAACACCAAACTTAGAGTTTGACTGTGGGGGCTCTGGTTGACTCTGCTTTGAGAGAAGCTTTTTCTGCTTCCTCTCCATGGTTGCAGAGGGAGATCCTTGAGTTTTAAACACAAGGGAGTCCTCATTCCATTGAAGGACTATTTCACCTCTGTCAACATCAATCACAGCTCTTGTTGTGGCCAGGAAAGGTCTTCCTAGGATGATGGATTCATCCTCTTCCTTTCCAGTATCCAGGACTATGAAATCAGCAGGGATGTAAAGGCCTTCAACCTTTACTAATACGTCCTCTACTTGTCCATAAGCCTGTTTTCTTGAACTGTCTGCCATCTCTAATGAGATTTTAGCAGCTTGCACCCCATAGATTCCCAGTTTCTCTATTACAGAGAGGGGCATGAGGTTTATTCCTGAACCAAGGTCACACAGAGCCTTAAAGATCATGGTGCCTATGGTACAGGGTATTGTGAACTTTCCAGGATCCTGTCTCTTCTGAGGCAATGTCAGTTGATCCAGATCACTTAGTTCATTGATGAACAAGGGAGGTTCAACTTCCCAAGTATCAATGCCAAATAATTTGGCATTCAGCTTCATGATTGCACCAAGAAACTTAGCAGTTTGCTCTTCAGTAACATCCTCATTCTCTTCAGAAGAGGAATACTCATCAGAGCTAATGAAGGGCATAAGGAGGTTCAATGGAATCTCTATGGTCTCTAGATGAGCCTCAGAGTCCTTTGGTTCCTCAGAGGGAAGCTCCTTATTGATCACTGGACGTCCCAGGAGGTCTTCCTCCTTGGGATTCACGTCCTCCTCTCCTTCTTTGGGTTCGGCCATGGTGCTTATGTCAATGGCCTTGCACTCTCCTTTTAGATTCTCTTCTGTATTGCTTGGGAGAGTACTAGGAGGGATTTCAGTGATCCTTTTACTCAGCTGGCCCACTTGTGCTTCCAGATTTCTAATGGAAGATCTTGTTTCATTCATGAAACTTACAGTGGCCTTAGACAGATCAGAGACTAAGTTTGCCATATTAGAAGTATTTTGTTCAGAGTTCTCTGTCTGTTGCTGAGTGGATGATGGAAAAGGTTTATTATTGTTAAACCTGTTTCTTCCACCATTATTAAAGCCTTGTTGAGGCTTTTGATCCTTCCATGAGAAATTTGGATGATTTCTCCATGATGAGTTATAGGTGTTTCCATAAGGTTCACCTAAGTAATTTACCTCTGCTATTGCAGGGTTTTCAGGATCATAAGCTTCTTCTTCAGAAGATGCCTCTTGAGTACTGTTGGATGCAGCTTGCATTCCATGCAGACTCTGAGAGATCATATTGACTTGCTGAGTCAATATTTTATTCTGAGCCAATATGGCATTCAGAGTATCAACTTCAAGAACTCCCTTCTTCATAGGCGTCCCATTGCTCACAGGATTCCTTTCAGAAGTGTACATGAACTAGTTATTAGCAACCATGTCAATGAGTTCTTGAGCTTCTGCAGGCGTTTTCTTTAGGTGAATGGATCCACCTGCAGAAGTTTCCAATGACATCTTTGATAGCTCAGATAAACCATCATAGAATATATCCAGGATGGTCCATTCTGAAAGCATGTTAGAAGGACACTTTTTGGTCAACTGTTTGTATCTTTCCCAAGCTTCATAGAGGGATTCACCTTTTTTCTGTCTGAAGGTTTGAACATCAGCTCTAAGCTTGCTCAGCTTTTGAGGAGGAAAGTACTTGGCTAAGAAAGCCGTGACCAGCTTATCCCAAGAGTTCAGGCTATCTTTGGGTTGAAAATCCAACCATGATCTAGCTCTGTCTCTTACAGCAAAAGGGAAAAGCATGAGCCCGTAGACTTCAGGATCTACTCCATTAGTCTTAACAGTATCACATATCTGCAAGAATTCAGTTAAGAACTGAAAAGGATCTTCAGATGGAAGTCCATGAAACTTGCAGTTCTGCTGCATCAGAGAAACTAATTGAGGTTTCAGCTCAAAGTTGTTTGCTCCAATGGCAGGAGTAGAGATGCTTCTTCCATGTAAATTGGAATTAGGTGCAGTAAAGTAACCAAGCATCTTCCTTACATTATTATTATTTTCGGCTACCATCTCCTCTTCCTGTTCGAAAAATTCTGAAAGGTTATCTCTGGATTGTTGTAATTTAGCTTCTCTTAATTTTCTCTTCAGAGTCCTTTCAGGTTCTGGATCTGCTTCCACAAGAATGTTCTTATCCTTGCTCCTGCTCATATGACAAAGAAGAGAGCACAGAAAAATAATAATAATAATAGAGATCCTTTATACCACAGTATAGGGATCCATGTGTAAGTAGAAGAAGAGGGGGAGACAAAGAATGTAATATAATGGAAGAAACACAACTTTGAGGAGGGTTGAGATGTGAGATGAGATGTTAGTAGATGAATAAATAAATAGAATAAGATGAGAGAGAAGGAATTTTCGAAAATAATTTTTGAAAAAGAGTTAGTGATTTTTGAAAATAGTTTTTGAAAAAAGTTAGTAATTTTCGAAAATTAAGATTTAAAAATTAAAATAATTAATAAATTAAAAAGAAATTTTGAAAAAGGGGGAAGATTTTTTCGAAAATGAGAGAGAGAGAGTTAGTTAGGTAGTTTTGAAAAAGTTAAGAAACAAACAAAAAGTTAGTTAGTTAGTTGAAACTAATTTTGAAAAGATAAGAAGTTAGGAGGTTAGAAAAGATATTTTGAAACCAACTTTTTGAAAAAGGTAAGATAAGAAGATATTTTAGAAATTAGTTTTGAAAAAGATTTGATTTTTAAAATCTCAATTAATGACTTGATTCATAAGAAATCACAAGATATGATTCTAGAACTTAAAGTTTGAATCTTTCTTAACAAGCAAGTAACAAACTTCAAATTTTTTAATCAAAACATTAATTGATTATGTTATTTTCGAAAATTTGATATAAAAATAAGAAAAAGATTTTTGAAAAATATTTTTGGAATTTTCGAAAATAACTAAGAATTTTGAAAAAGATTTGATTTTTGAAAAAGATTTAGAAAAAGATAAGATTTTCAAATTGAAAATTTGATTTGACTCATAATAAACAAGTTGATTTTTTAAAAATTTTTGAAAAAGTCAACTCAAATTTTCGAATTTGATGAGAGAAAAAGGGAAAGATATTTTTTTTTTGAATTTTTTTATGATGAGAGAGAAAAACAACAAAAAGACTCAATGCATGAAAATTTTGAATCAAAACAATGAATGCATGCATGAAAGATATGAATGTCAAGATGAACACCAAGAACACTTTGAATGTCAAGATGAACATCAAGAACATATTTTTGAAAAATTTTTGATGCAAAGAAAACATGTAAGACACCAAACTTAGAAATCTTTTCATGTTTAGACTCTAAGACACGAAAAATGCACATGTAAAACAAGAAAAGACACAAAACATGAAAATCATCAAGATCAAACAAGAAGACTTACCAAGAACAACTTGAAGATCATGAAGAACACTATGAATGCATGATATTTTCGAAAAATGCAAGATGCATATGCAAGTGACACCAAACTTATGATATGACTCAAGACTCAAACGAGAAACACAAAAAATGTTTTTGATTTTTATGATTTTCTAATTTTTTTGGATTTTTTTTCGAAAATTATATGAAAAAGAAAAAATAAGGATTCCAAAAATTTTTTTTTTTACATGAATTCCAGGAATCTTGCATTCTTAGTCTAAAGCTTCAGTCCAGGAATTAGACATGGCTCATGAGCCAGCCAAGCTTTCAATGAAAGCTCCGGTCCAAAACACTAGACATGGCCAATGGCCAGCCAAGCTTCAGCATGTAATTCAGACATGACACGCCTGACATACTCATTCCCAAAGGAATTAGACATGGCTTTACAGCCAGCCAGGCTTCACATGCTTCATGAAACACTAGAATTCATTCTTAAAAATTTTGAAGCCATAGAATAATTTATTTTTGAAAACATTTTTATTATTTTCGAAAACAAAGGAAAAATTTTTGAAAGATTTTTGAAAAATTTTTGAAAAGAAAACAAAAAGAAAGTTACCTAATCTGAGCAACAAGATGAACCGTTAGTTGTCCAAACTCAAACAATCCCCGGCAACGGCGCCAAAAACTTGGTGCACGAAATTGTGATGTCCAGGCTCGAATAATCCCTGGCAACGTGAGCAACTTGATACGCGCAATCGTGATTTCACTTTGATTATGTAAAATTCATGGCTCTTTCTTTTCCTGGCAATGGCGCCAAAAACATGGTACCAATACCATGGTTCACAACTTCGATACAACTAACCAGCAAGTGCACTGGGTCGTCCAAGTAATACCTTACGTGAGTAAGGGTCGAATCCCACGGAGATTGTCGGTATGAAGCAAGCTATGGTCACCTTGTAAATCTCAGTCAGGCGGATATAAAACAGTTATGTGGTTTTCGAATATTAATTAATAAAAAGTAAAGATAGAGATACTTATGTAATTCATTGGTGAGAATTTCAGATAAGCATGTAGAGATGCGTTTGTTCCTCTGAATCTCTACTTTCCTGCTATCTTCATCCACTCAATCTTACTCCTTTCCATGGCTGGCTTTATGCAAGGACATCACCGTTGTCAGTGGCTACATCCCCTCCTCTTAGTGAACAATATGCTAACATGCCCTGTCACAGCACGGCTATTCATCTGTCGGTTCTCGATCATGTCGGAATAGAATCCATTGATTCTTTTGCGTTCTGTCACTACGCCCAACAATCGCGTGTTTGAAGCTCGTCACAGTCATCCAATCATTGAATCCTACTCGGAATACCACAGACAAGGTTTAGACTTTTCGGATTCTCTTGAATGCCGCCATCATTCTAGCTTACACCACGAAGATTCTGGTTAGGAGATCTAAGAGATACTCATTCAGTCTAAGGTAGAACGGAAGTGGTTATCAGGCACGCGTTCATAGGGAATGATGATGATTGTCACATTCATCACATTCAGATTGAAGTACGAATGAATATCTTAGAAGCGAAACAAGATGAATCGAATAGAAAACAGTAGTACTTTGCATTAATCTTTGAGGAACAGCAGAGCTCCACACCTTAATCTATGGAGTGTAGAAACTCTACCGTTTGAAAATACATAAGTGAAAGGTCCAGGCATGGCCAAGATGGCCAGCCCCCAAAACGTGATCAATAGATCAAAAGATAATCCAAAGATCCAAAGATGGTCAAAAAGACGTCTAATACAATAGTGAAAGGTCCTATTTATAATAAACTAGCTACTAGGGTTTACATGAGTAAGTAATTGATGCATAAATCTACTTTTGGGGCCCACTTGGTGTGTGCTTGGGCTGAGCTTGAGTGTTGCACGTGTAGAGGTCCTTCTTGGAGTTGAACGCCAGCTTTTGTGCCAGTTTGGGCGTTCAACTCTGGTTTTGGCTCCTTTTCTGGCGCTGGACGCCAGATTTGGGCAGAAAGCTGGCGTTGAACGCCAGTTTACGTCGTCTATTCTTGGCCAAAGTATGGATTATTATATATTGCTGGAAATCCCTGGATGTCTAATTTCCAACGCAATTGGAAGCGCGCCATTTCGAGTTCTGTAGCTCCAGAAAATCCACTTTGAGTGCAGGGAGGTCAGAATCCAACAGCATCAGCAGTCCTTCTTCAACCTCTGAATCTGATTTCTGCTCAAGTCCCTCAATTTCAGCCAGAAAATACCTGAAATCACAGAAAAACACACAAACTCATAGTAAAGTCCAGAAATGTGAATTTAACATAAAAACTAATGAAAACATCCCTAAAAGTAACTAGATCCTACTAAAAACATACTAAAAACAATGTCAAAAAGCGTATAAATTATCCGCTCATCACTTTTTCATGGTGGGATCTTTGGCTTGGTAGCTTCCTATTATTTGCGATGTGACTACTTGTGAATCGCTTAAGATGTTGAATTTTTGAGCTCCAACCTTCTTAGCCAGCTTCAAACCAGCTAGTAACGCTTCATATTCCGCCTGGTTGTTTGAGGCCGGGAACTCAAATTTGAAGGAAAGCTCAACTTGGGTTCCTTGGTTGCTTTCGATTATCACACCTGCGCCGCTTCCAGTCTTATTCGAGGAACCGTCCACTTAGAGATTCCATTCAATGGGGGTTTCCAGGGTATCTGTGAATTCTGCAATGAAGTCGGCTAAGTACTGTGACTTGATGGCTGTCCGAGCTTCATATTGGAGGTCGAACTCGGATAACTCGACTACCCATTGTAAAATTCTGCCTGCTAGATCTGTTTTCTGCAATATTTCTTTTATGGGCTGGTTGGTCTGAACCTTAATGGTGTGAGCCTGGAAGTACGGGCGAAGTCGTCGAGATGTCAGTATGAGAATATAGGCAAACTTTTCTATTTTTTGGTAGTTTAGCTCGGATCCCTGCAACGCTTTACTAATGAAGTATACAGGTTGTTGCCCTTTGTCGTCCTCTCGATCCAGTGCTGAGGCTACTGCCTGACTTCCTACCGCAAGGTATAATACGAGTGGCTCTCCCTCTCGTGCTCGAGTTAGGATAGGTGGTCGTCCCAGGAAACTTTTGAAATTCTGGAAGGCTTGCTCGCACTCTATTGTCCATTCGAACTTCTTTCCTTTCCTTAAAGTAGCATAGAAGGGGAGAGATCTTATCGCTGATCCCGCTAAGAATCTGGATAAGGCTGCCAATCTCCCGTTGAGTTGTTGTACCTCTCTGACATAAGTTGGGCTCTTCATGTTGAGTATGGCCTGACATTTATCCGGATTTGCCTCAATTCCTCTTTGTGTGAGCATAAAACCTAAGAATTTGCCTGCATCTATTGTAAAGGTGCATTTTGCCGGATTGAGTCGCATGTCATGCTTTTTTATAGTGTCGATTTAGTGTTATCCGACCTATTAAGGTATTGTAGGCTGAGCTCACGTTGACCACAATGTAGTCTATCTTGAGTGTTCTGGATTGGTTCCCTTTTCCGAAGGTTGTATGTAGTGACACGTATCACAGTGGTTGTACTGGGGTATCTCCCAGTCCGAACAGGCAGTTCGGGTATGCTCTAAGCTCCTTTTCTTCTAAGCCGAACATGTCGAAGGCAGTTTTAAATAAGTTGTCGGCGGAGCTCCCTTGGTCTATTAGTGTGTGGTGGAGATTGGCGTTTGCCAGTATGACCATGGGATCGTCGTGTCCTGGGATGATACCGGATGCGTCTTCTTTGGTGAACGTAATTGCAGGGATGTTAGGCGCTTCCTCCTTTCCTCCGACATGATATACTTCTTTAAGATATCTTTTGCGGGATGATTTGGAGATTCCTCCTCCTGTAAATCCTCCGTGTATCATACGAACATGTCTTTCTAGCGTACGAGGTGATTGCTCGGTTCGTCCGACCTCCTCATCCCTTCTCCTTTTTCTTTGCTCATCGTCTCGGGTGGCTAAATACCGATCTAGTTTTCCTTCTCTCACTAACTTTTCTATGACATTTTTTAGATCGAAGCATTCGTTGGTGGAATGTCCTCGGACACGATGGTATTCACAATACTCCTTTCGGTTTCCTCCTCCTCTTTTGCCTTTGAGTGGTCGAGCTGGGAGTATTTTTTCTGTGTGGCAGACTTCTTTGTACACATCCACAAGAGACACCAAAAGGGGGGTGTAATTATGATATTTTTAATTTTTTCCCCTTGTCGATCTTCCTTCTTGTTGGACTATTTATCTTTGTCTCGGTAGGGGAATCCGGACTTTGAGGTTTCTCCTAACCGAGAGTTTTCTTCCATGTTGATGTATTTCTTCGCTCACTCTTGCACTTCATCTAAAGATGTGGGGTATTTCTTTGATATAGATTGGCTAAAAGGTCCCTCTCGTAGGCCATTGATGAGGCCCATGATGGCGGCCTCTGTTGGCAAGCTTTGTATATCTAGGCACGTTTTGTTGAATCTTTCCATGTAGTTGCGAAGACTTTCCCGATCTCCTTGCTTGATCCCTAGTAAACTGGGGGCGTGCTTAGCCTTGTCTTTTTGGACGGAGAATCTGGCCAGGAATTTTTTGCTAGGTCATCAAATCTTGAGATGGACTTTGGAGGTAGGTTGTCGAACCATCTGATTGCTGTCTTCGTGAGAGTCGTTGGAAAAGCTTTGCAGCAAACGGCATCTGAGGCGTCGGTGAGGTACATTCTACTTCTAAAGTTGCTGAGGTGATGGTTAGGATCTGTAGTGCCATCATACAAAGTCATATCCGGGAGTTTGAAGTCCTTAGGAATTTTAGTTTTCATGATTTCCCTAGTGAATGGATCTTGATCTTTGCGTGAATTGTCTTCAGGGGTGGTCCGGGTAGCTTTTGCTTTGAAATTGGCTTCGAGTTGTAGGAGTTTATCTTCTAATTCTCGACGTCGCCTTACCTCTCTTTGTAGATCCTTGCCAACTTCTCGTTGATGCTGGCTTTCTTTTTCAAGTTGCTTCAAACGATCTTGAAACGCTTCTATTACTCACGGATTTGAAGAGTTTTTGTCTCCATTAGATTCCGAGGTATCTTTCGGCGTCGTGTCCGCGTTTTTGTGCGGTGTTCTATCCTCTAGATCTGAATCATGGTCGTTGTCATGGTCGTCCGCCATGGTGATGGGATGACTTCCAGGTTCCCCGGTAATTGTGCTAATGTTCCGAGGGTTACCTGAAACTGTAGGTCAATCTCGGACGAGATCTTCTATACTGGTCGGAGATGACGGGTTCGGCTGGTGGGTAGTGGCCGGGGCTGTCGTGTCCGACTTGTTGGACTGGCTGCACTTCTGATCCTTGGTCACCAGAGGGTGGGGGGTACCTGCAAGAGACTCAGATGCTTAAGTTAGCACGAGTATTAAACAGGTTTTTTGTAGAATCAGAGTATGAGTTATACCTGGGTGCTCCAGTGTATTTATAATGGTTGTAGAGTTACCTTGTTAGATAAGATAAGTTAGTTATCTTATCTGACTTTTATCTTTGAGTTGAGGTCAGCTTATCTTCAAGGGAACCGCCCTTATCTCTGTAGGCTTGGACTGTCTTTGGATTTGGGTCGTGTTCCTCTGTTTGGGCCCTTTACTGGGCTTTTCTGTCGATTTGACCGACCTCTTTTGAGAAGAGGTCAGATAGCCTGACCTGAAGAGGTCGGTCGCTTTATTACTGAACATCCCAAATCGGATGGCTCGAACCAGGGTGTGAACAGTTTACAATTGCAGATTAGAAAGTTGATTTTAGCTTTGGTAGCTAGATTTTCTTTACATTTTTTTTCTGGAATTACAACTTGATGAAAGCATAGATCATGATGAGTGAATGGACTGAGGACTAGATAAATTGCTAAGTTTGGTGTGGCCTCTCACCAACTTAATCTAGGTGTGCAAACAATTTATATCTTGATTTGAAGAGTAAGCCCAAGGATTAAGTTTGGTGTGGCCACCACCAAGAATCATCTAGTAGCCCAAGTCACCTAGTTTGAAAGCACTTAATGCTTTGGGTAAGAACATGAATGTTGTTTAATGAGTTCAGAGGAATTGGAATCAAAAGGAAAATGAAAAGATTGATGTTATTCCACTCTTATGAACACATTAAATACACAATGATGAAACTAATTTATTAAGATGCCAAAGAATTAAGTTTGGTGTCCCAAGGGACACCCATCAGTTGCAATCCAATTCACTCTTGATGAGAAGGAATGTGAAAGGGTTCTTTTGTCATTACTAATGGTTTGTTTCATTTCAGGAGAGAAGATGGAGCCCACATGGTAATCAACTCACAAAGCAAGGAAATCAAAGTGTACTTACACTTTGGGACTCAACACACGCAGAAGACACAGTGAGAAAAGAGTTGGCGCCTCTTCCCACCCTTGGCGCCACTCCCCAAGTGGGAAAACATTTAACCCTTTTTATTTCCTACCCTTCCCACCACAACATTCACCCATTATAAAAACCTCACTTCACCATCTCCTATTCCACTTCAACAACCCCAATCACACACGAAGAGCATACAACCCTCACCTTCCTTTCTCTGTTCATCTTTTACCATCTCTTTCCATACTTTCTTTCTTTCTTTTTTTTTCTTGATTGGGACAATCAAGTCCTAAGTTTGGTGTTGGAGCAAAACCTTATTTTGCTTGCTCTTTCTTGCAACCCCCATTTCACTCTCAAACACACTCTCTCAACCTCATGGCACCACCAAAAAGCTCAGCCTCAAAGAAAAGAAAAGTCAAGGAACCAACCTCTGGATCCTCAAGTTCCTTCAATGACTACAAGTTTCTCTCCGCATTCAACCAAAATCAATTCTATGGTTGGGTGAGTGAGAAGGAGATCATTCTAGAAGTTGGGTTCCAATTAGGGAAGAACGAGCACGTTGAAATCAATATTGAGATCAACAATAGAGGTTGGTCACTTCTATACAACCCACCAAGGAAAGTGGTAGAGAGCTTGGTAAGGGAATTCTATGCCAACGCAGTGCCTCAACCAGGGCAACAATATGGCTACATTAGCTATGTAAGGGGGAAGTCCATTGACTACAGTCCCTCTAGCATAGAAAGAATGCTAATGGTGAAGAGGACAAGCTCCACTCGGAGCTATGAAGAAAGAATGAAGCAGCAAGACCCTGGGTTTGATGAAATCCTGAATGAGATTTATGTGATGCATGTGCGTTGGATCAATAACAAGGATGGGATACCCAATCAATTAAAGAGAGGAGATTTGAGCCCCCAAGCTAGAGGGTGGCTAGAATTTGTGAGGAGATCCCTAATCCCCACATCCAACACTTCAGAGGTGACCAAGCAGAGAGCTGTACTCATCTACAGCATCATGAAAGGAGAGAACATCAACGTGGGGGAAATGATTGCCAACAACATCAACAAAGTGCTAAAAAGCACCAATGACAACACAAGGTTGGCATTCTCCAGCATTATACAGAGGCTATGTGATGAGGCTGGAGTTAAAAAGATCATTGATGAAGTGCTTGTAAAGCAAGACAAGTTCATAACTACCAAAAAGATGGCCAAGGTGGTGGCTGTTCACCCACTCCACAGGGCCAGAGAACGAAGAGCTCATGCCCATGAACAACAACAACAACAACAAGAAGAGGAGGCAGAAGAGCAACCTCAATTCCTGACACTTCAACCACCACCATAATACCAATATCAGCAATTTTAAGAGGGATTCAATTGGGAGAAATTGCAAGGAGATGTACACCAAATGAAGGGAGATCTACACCACTTGAGGGAAGATGTCAACCAACTCAAGGAAACTCAACAACAACAATGGAGCCAAGTCAACCAAAATATTCAACAACTCCAAGGGAATTGGGAGCATATGAGGAAGGAGCAGCAAGAACAATTTGACTGGGGAAATGTGCGAAGTGCACTGGACAAAATAGTCGAGCAAGGCAAATGGCAACAGAGGAACTTGGCCGAATTCAGACATCTCTATGATGCCAGAACCATATCCAGGAGGCAATATAACATCAACACACAAGCGAAGCTGAATCACTTGTGTAACGCCGTAGCCGCTCTAAACCCAGGATACCCAACCTTCATGCAAGGAATGGAAGAGCTAAGTGCAAGACAAGAGGAAATTCTAGCCAAACATAAGGAGGATGAAAGGAATTATATGAGAAGGGCAGGATTTTGGAAGCCCAAGGACACCAAAGCACAAGAAGGTTCCTCAAAGCTAGATGAAGGTGGTTCTTTCCCCTCCAAGAAGAAGGACAAAGGGAAGGGGCCAATGAACTAAAGATGAAGCTGCTCAAGATTGTTAAGTCCCATGGTTGACACTTTCCAACTTCTGAAATCTTGTTTAAGTTTTTGCTTTATTTACTTTTTGAATAAATAGTCATGCTAGGATAGTTTATGCTTTATGCTTAGTTTTAAATTCCTGTTTGAAGTCTTTATGAGTTCTTCTTTTCAAGAAAGAAAATGCCATGTATTTCAAGTCTTCATTTCAACAAAAATAAAAGTAGAGTTTGCCTCTATAAGAGTCATTGTGAGTTGTGCAAAAATAGTGAGAGAGACCAAGACCAAGATGGATTATCAAACAAACTAAGAAATAAGAAACTAAGTGTAGAACCTTGGATGAACTAAAAAGAAAATGAATCATGGAAGAGCAACTAGTCCTAGAAGGTATAACCAGGGAAGGCCAAAGGGTGTTCCTTGAATATCCATAGAACCAAGAGGTAGTAAGCAATAAAGACCCAAGGCTCAGAGCATCAACTCTGGGATAGAAAAAAAAAAGAAACGTTAAAAAGCTCAAAAAGAATTAAAGATCTTAGTAGATGCTTGTGGTGAAGATGTGTCAAGAAGAGACATGGGCAAGTAAATTCTTAGGGGTGTCTCAACACCTAGTACCCTAAAACCAACTGGTTTGGGAGTGCTAATTGAGACAAAACACTTAGAGTCGTGGTCAAGAAAGCAAAACAATCCTTACTATTTCAAGGTGACAATCAATAGAAAGGACCCCTAAGGCCTATACTTGAAAGAACCCTCAAGGAGCCAAGAGCTTCCCATGACATTAAAACATTCATACATGTGTTGAACACTTAGTCTTACTCTTAGTTGTATTGTAATCACTCAAAGCCAAGGCCTCAAGTTATAAAGGTTTACTCACATTGATTTGCTTGGGACAAGCAAAACTTAAGTTTGGTGTTGTGATGACTTGCATCATCTACCCTTCTTTCTTGCATAAAGAAGGCCATAAAAGAGCATAAATCTCATTTGATCAGTACAATTCATGCATTATTTGATGAATACTATGGTACACTACTTTGAGATGATTTGTGTTGAATTTCAGGTGAGAAAAGCATCAAAAATTGGGTAGAAGACAAACAAGAAGCTGGGCGTGTGAAACTGGCATGCCACTTGAAGCAAACGCCACAAAAATGCACTGGCGTGGCACGCCAGAGACTGGGTGTGGCACACTAATACAAAATTTCAGAGAGCTACAATGGAGGACACAAAGGGCGTGGCACGCCAGGTTGGGCGTGGCACGCCAGGTTGGGCGTGGCACGCCTGGCCCATCAATTACTATGGGCGTGCCACTTGAAGCAAAGGGGCGTGGCACGCCAACTCACCATTCCAAGAAGAACCTTCACTATGGCGTGCCACTTGGTGTCGAAGGCGTAGCACGCCAGCCCCAAGTCACTTGGGCGTGCCACTTGAGAACCCAGGTGTGGCACGCCAAGCTTGAAGAGTTCACAAATCCATGGGCGTGCCACTTGAGCAGCATCGCGTGGCACGCTGGTACAACAATCCAGAGAAGGGGATGAAGGCAATTGAAGACTGGGCGTGCCACTTGAGCAACCAGGCGTGGCACGCCAATGCACAAAGGACCAAAAGCAAGGACTGGGCGTGCCACTTGAGTTCGAAGGCGTGGCACGCCAACCTTAGCATTTCACTATGGCGTGCCACTTGAAGACTGAGGCGTGGCACGCCAACTACTGGAACCAAGACAAGATCATGGGCGTGGCATGCCAGCTTTAGGCGTGGCACGCTGGTATAAGTTTCCAGAGAGGATGAAGGAGGCCAATTATATGGGGCGTGCCACTTGGTATCGAAGGCGTGGCACGCCACTCACCATTCTTCACTTAGGTGTGCCACTTGAGCAACAAGGCGTAGCACGCCAGTGTCATTCAGAGCGAAGCATTGGGGCGTGCCACTTAAGTTCGTGGCATGTCACGCCAAACAGAGGAACCACTCACTCACAAAAGGGGCGTGGCACGCCAGACCCTGGGCGTGCCACGCTAGTTCAACTTTTCAGAGAAGCCTAGCCAAGCATGAAGCAAGGGCGTGGCATGCCAAACCTTGGGCGTGGCACACCAGTACAAGTTTTTAGAGGCAAAGAGAAGTGAGAAAGGCAAGGGGCGTGCCACACAAGAAATCCACTATGGCGTGCCACTTGAGTTCGAAGGCATGGCACGCCAAGGTTGAGAGAGGGACGAGCGTGCCACTTGAAGGAGTAGGCGTGGCACGCCAAGCTGGAAATGAAGGGCACGTGACACGCCAAAAAAGCGCCAGCCACACGCCAGCTGAGAAGTCATGCTAATTGAGTGTTTTCTTTTCCCTCCAAAATGTAATTTTCCTTTTTCACTTTTGTTATTCTTTTATTTTACTAGGAGTAGTATAAATACCCCCAAGGAGTACTGAAGAAGGGGGTCAAGCAGTCAGTTTTAGATCCACTTTTACACTTCACTTTTGAGTACTTTTTGATCTATGAGTGGTGCACGAAATTGTGATGTCCAGGCTCAAATAATCCCCGGCAATGTGAGCAACTTGGTACGCGAAATCGTGATTACACTTTAATTATGTAAAATTCATCGCTCTTTCTTTCCCTGGCAATGGCGCCAAGAACATGGTGCCAATACCATGGTTCACAACTTCGATACAACTAACCAGCAAGTGCACTGGGTCGTCCAAGTAATACCTTACGTGAGTAAGGGTCGAATCCCACGGAGATTGTCGGTATGAAGCAAGCTATGGTCACCTTGCAAATCTCAGTTAGGCAGATATAAATTGATAATGATGTTTTCGAATAATAAATAATAGAATAAGGATAGAGGTACTTATGCAAATCATTGGTAGGGATTTCAGATAAGCGAATGGAGATGCTTTTCGTTCCTCTGAACCTCTGCTTTCCTGCTATCTTCATCCAATCAGTCTTACTTTTTTCCATGGCTGGCTTTATGCAAGGACATCACCGTTGTCAGTGCCTACATCCCCTCCTCTCAGTGAAAAGTATGCTCACATGCTCTGTCACAGCACGGCTAATCATCTGTCGGTTCTCGATCATGCTGGAATAGGATTCACCCTCCTTTTGCGTCTGTCACTAACGCCCAACACTCGCGAGTTTGAAGCTCGTCACAGTCATTCAATCATTGAATCCTACTCAGAATACCACAGACAAGGTTTAGACTTTCCGGATTCTCTTGAATGCCGCCATCATTCTAGCTTACGCCACAAAGATTCCGATTAAGAGATCTAAGAGATACTCATTCAGTCGAAGGTAGAACGGAAGTGGTTGTCAGGCACGCGTTCATAGGGAATGATGATGATTGTCACGTTCATCACATTCAGATTGAAGTACGAATGAATATCTTAGAAGCGAAACAAGATGAATTGAATAGAAAATAATAGTACTTTGCATTAATCTTTGAGGAACAGCAGAGCTCCACACCTTAATCTATGGAATGTAGAAACTCTACCGTTGAAATTACATAAGTTAAAGGTCCAGGCATGGCCGAGATGGCCAGCCCCCAAAACGTGATCACAGGATCAAAATACAATCCAGGATCCAAAGATGGTCAAAAAGACGTCTAATACAATAGTAAAAGGTCCTATTTATAATAAACTAGCTACTAGGGTTTACATGAGTAAGTAATTGATGTATAAATTCACTTTCGGGGCCCACTTGGTGTGTGCTTGGGCTGAGCTTGAGTGTTGCACGTGTAGAGGTCCTTTTTGGAGTTGAACGCTAGTTTTTGTGCCAGTTTGGGCGTTCAACTCTGGTTTTGGCTCCTTTTCTGGCGCTGGACGCCAGATTTGGGCAGAAAGCTGGAGTTGAACGCCAGTTTACGTCGTCTATTCTTGGCCAAAGTATGGATTATTATATATTGCTGGAAAGCCCTGGATGTCTACCTTCCAACGCAATTGGAAACGCACCATTTCGAGTTCTGTCGCTCCAGAAAATCCATTTTGAGTGCAGGGAGGTCAGAATCCAACAGCATCAGCAGTCCTTCTTCAACCTCTGAATCTGATTTCTGCTCAAGTCCCTCAACTGCAGTCAGAAAATACCTGAAATCTCAGAAAAACACACAATCTCATAGTAAAGTCCAGAAATGTGAATTTAACATAAAAACTAATGAAAACATCCCTAAAAGTAACTAGATCCTACTAAAAACATACTAAAAACAATGTCAAAAAGCGTATAAATTATCCGCTCATCACAACACCAAACTTAAATTCTTGCTTGTCCCCAAGCAACTGAAAATCAAATAGGATAAAAAGAAGAGAATATACTATAAATTCCAAACTATCAATGAAACA
Organism: Arachis hypogaea; assembly: GCF_003086295.3. Classification (NCBI taxonomy): domain Eukaryota; kingdom Viridiplantae; phylum Streptophyta; class Magnoliopsida; order Fabales; family Fabaceae; genus Arachis; species Arachis hypogaea. The sequence goes on from NC_092053.1 coordinate 63,343,054, forward strand.
TAGATTCAATCAAATGAGCGGGACTTATAGCTTTTTGCCTCTTGAATAGTTTTGGCATCTCACTTTATCCATTGAGGTTCAGAATGATTGGCATCTATAGGAACTCAGAGTTCAGATAGTGTTACTGATTCTCCTAGTTCAGTATGATGATTCTTGAGCACAGCTATTTCATGAGTCTTGGCCGTGGCCCTAAGCACTTTGTTTTCCAGTATTACCACCGGATACATAAATGCCACAGACACATAATTGGGTGAACCTTTTCAGATTGTGACTCAGCTTTCCTAAAGTCCCCAATTAGAGGTGTCCAGGGTTCTTAAGCACACTCTTTTTTTTTTTGCTTTGGACCTTGACTTTAACCGCTCAGTCTCAAGTTTTCACTTGACACCTACACGCCACAAGCACATGGTTAGGGACAGCTTGGTTTAGCCGCTTAGACCAGGATTTTATTCCTTTAGGCCCTCCTATCCACTGATGCTCAAAGCCTTGGGATCCTTTTTATTTGCCCTTGCCTTTTGGTTTTAAGGGTTATTGGCTTTTTGCTCTTGCCTCTTGGTTTTAAGAGCTTTGGCTTTTTCTGCTTGCTTTTTTTTTTTCTCTATATTTTTTTTTGCCTATTTTTTTTTCTGCAAGCTTTGTTCTTTGCTGCTTTTTCTTACTTCAAGAATCATTTTTATGATTTTTCAGATTATCAAATAACATGTTTCCTAGTCATCATTCTTTCAAGAGCCAACATATTTAACATTCTTAAACAACAACTTCAAAAGACATATGCACTGTTCAAGCATACATTCAAAAAATAAGAAGCATTGTCACCACATCAATATAATTAAACTAAGTTCAGGGATAAATTCGAAACTCATGTACTTCTTGTTCTTTTGAATTAGAACATTTTTCATTTAAGAGAGGTGATGGATTCATAGGACATTTATAACTTTAAGACAAAGTTACTAACTACTAATGATCATGTAATGAAGACATAAACATGGACAAGCACATAATATAGAAAACGAAAAACAGAGAAAGTAAGAACAAGGAATGAATCCACCTTAGTGATGGTGGTGTTTCCTTCTTGAGGAACCAATGATGTCCTTAATCTCTTCTATGTCTCTTCCTTGTCTTTGTTGCTCCTCCCTCATTGCTTGTTGATCTTCTCTTATTTCATAGAGTATGATGGAGTGCTCTTAATGTTCCACCCTTAGTTGTTCTATATTGGAACTCAATTCTTCTAGGGAGGTGTTAATTTGCTCCCAATAGTTTTGTGGAGGAAAGTGCATTTGAGGCATCTCCGGGATCTCATGGTGATGAGCTTCATACGCCTCTTGAGCTCCATGAGTGGGCTCTCTTGCTTGCTCCATCTTTTTCTTAGTGATGGGCTTGTCCTCTTTGATGAGGATATCTCCCTCTATGTTAATCCCAGCCGAATTGCATAGGTGGCAAATGAGGTGAGGAAAGGCTAACCTTGCCATGGTGGAGGACTTGTCAGCCACCTTGTAGAGTTCTTGAGGTATAATCTCATGAACTTCCACCTCTTCTCCAATCATGATACTATGGATCATGATGGCCCGGTCTATAGTAACTTCAGATCGATTGCTAGTGGGAATGATTGAGCATTGAATGAACTCCAACCATCCTCTAGCTACAGGCTTGAGGTCCAATCTTTTTAGTTGAACCGGCTTGCCTTTGGAGTCAATCTTCCATTGAGCTCCTTCTACACATATGTCCATAAGGACTTGGTCCAACCTTTGATTAAAGTTGACCCTTCTAGTGTAGGGGCGTTCATCTCCTTGCATCATGGGCAAGTTAAACGCCAACCTCACATTCTCCGGACTAAAATCTAAGTATTTCCCCCGAACCATTGTAATATAGTTCTTTGGATCCGGGTTCTTACTTTGATCATGGTTCTTGGTGATCCATGCATTAGCATAGAACTCTTGAACCATTAGGATGCCGACTTTTTGGATGGGATTTGTTAGAACTTCCCAACCTCTTCTTTGAATTTCATGTCGGATCTCCAGATACTCATTTCTTTTGAGTTTGAAAGGGACCTCGGGGATCACCTTCTTCTTGGCCACAACATCATAGAAGTGGTCTTGATGGGCTTTAGAGATGAACCTTTCCATCTCCCATGACTCGGATGTGGAAGCTTTTGTCTTTCCTTTCCCCTTTCTAAAGGATTCTCCGGTCTTAGGTGCCATCAATGGTAATGGAAAAACAAAAAGCTTATGCTTTTACCACACCAAACTTAGAATATTGCTCATCCTCGAGCAAGAAAAGAAGAATAGAAGAAGAAGAAGAAATGGAGGAGAGGGAGAGTGGGAAGTGTTTTCGGCCAAGAAGGGTGTAGAGGGGTGTGTTGTGTGAATTTCATGAAGAATGGAGGGCTTTATATAGGGAAGGGAGGGGGTGTTAAGGTTCGGCCATATGGGTGGGAAATTGGTTTTGAATTTTTGAAGGTAGGTGGAGTTTATGAGGTAGGTTTATGGGGAAGAGTGGATGGATGTGAGTGGTGAAGAGGTGATGGGGAAGAGAGTTTGAGGTGATTGGTGAAGGGTTTTTGGGGAAGAGTGTTTATGAGATTGTGTGAAAGAGAGTGGTGAGAAGAAGTGAGTGGAGGTAGGTGGGGATCCTGTGGGGTCCACAGATCCTGAGATGATCCTGTGGGGTCCACAGATCCTGAGGTGTCAAGGCATTTACATCCCTGCACCAATTTAGGCATGTAAAATGCCCTTGCACACAACTCTGGGCGTTCAGCGCCAGGTTGGTGGCCATTTTGGGCGTTCAACGCCCATTTGTGTGCCATTTCTGGCGTTGAACGCCAGAACCATGCCTGTTCTGGCGTTCAGCGCCCAGAAGCTGCCCATTTTGGGCGTTCAGTGCCAGAACCATGCTCTGTTCTGGCGCTGAACGCCAGACAGATGCTCCTCCAGGGTGTGATTTTTCTTCTGCTGTTTTTGATTCCATTTTCAATTTTTATATTTATTTTGTGACTCCACATGATCATGAACCTATAAAGACATATAACTAAGAAAAATATAGTTAGATAAATTAAAATTGGGTTGCCTCCCAACAAGCGCTTCTTTAATGTCAATAGCTTGACAGTGGGCTCTCATGGAGCCTCACAGTTATTCAGAGCTTTGTTGAGACTCTCCAACACCAAACTTAGAGTTTGGATATGGGAGTTCAACACCAAACTTAGAGTTTGGTTGTGGCCTCCCAACACCAAACTTAGAGTTTGACTGTGGGGGCTCTGGTTGACTCTGCTTTGAGAGAAGCTTTTTCTGCTTCCTCTCCATGGTTGCAGAGGGAGATCCTTGAGTTTTAAACACAAGGAAGTCCTTATTCCATTGAAGGACTATTTCACCTCTGTCAACATCAATCACAGCTCTTGCTGTGGCCAGGAAAGGTCTTCCTAGGATGATGGATTCATCCTCTTCCTTTCCAGTATCCAGGACTATGAAATCAGCAGGGATGTAAAGGCCTTCAACCTTTACTAACACGTCCTCTACTTGTCCATAAGCCTGTTTTCTTGAACTGTCTGCCATCTCTAATGAGATTTTAGCAGCTTGCACCCCATAGATTCCCAGTTTCTCTATTACAGAGAGGGGCATGAGGTTTATTCCTGAACTAAGGTCACACAGAGCCTTAAAGATCATGGTGCCTATGGTACAGGGTATTGTGAACTTTCCAGGATCCTGTCTCTTCTGAGGCAATGTCAGTTGATCCAGATCACTTAGTTCATTGATGAACAAGGGAGGTTCAACTTCCCAAGTATCAATGCCAAATAATTTGGCATTCAGCTTCAAGATTGCACCAAGAAACTTGGCAGTTTGCTCTTCAGTAACATCCTCATTCTCTTCAGAAGAGGAATACTCATCAGAGCTCATGAAGGGCATAAGGAGGTTCAATGGAATCTCTATGGTCTCTAGATGAGCCTCAGAGTCCTTTGGTTCCTCAGAGGGAAGCTCCTTATTGACCACTGGACGTCCCAGGAGGTCTTCCTCCTTGGGATTCACGTCCTCCACTCCCCTTGTAGTTTCGGCCATGGTGCTTATGTCAATGGCCTTGCACTCTCCTTTTGGGTTCTCTTCTGTATTGCTTGGGAGAGTACTGTGAGGGATTTCAGTGATCCTTTTACTCAGCTGGCCCACTTGTGCTTCTAAATTTCTAATGGAAGATCTGGTTTCATTCATGAAACTCACAGTGGCCTTAGATAGATCAGAGACTAGATTTGCTAAATTAGAAGCATTTTGTTCAGAGTTCTCTGTCTGTTGCTGAGTGGATGATGGAAAAGGTTTACTATTGTTAAACCTGTTTCTTCTACCATTATTAAAGCCTTGTTGAGGCTTTTGATCCTTCCATGAGAAATTGGGATGATTTCTCCATGATGAGTTATAGGTGTTTCCATAAGGTTCACCTAAGTAATTCACCTCTGCTATTGCAGGGTTCTCAGGTTCATAAGCTTCTTCTTCATAAGAGGCCTCTTGAGTACTGTTGGATGCAGCTTGCATTCCATTCAGACTCTGAGAAATCATATTGACTTGCTGAGTCAATATTTTATTCTGAGCCAATATGGCATTCAGAGTATCAACTTCAAGAACTCCCTTCTTCATAGGCGTCCCATTGCTCACAGGATTCCTTTCAGAAGTGTACATGAACTGGTTATTAGCAACCATGTCAATGAGTTCTTGAGCTTCTGCAGGCGTTTTCTTTAGGTGAATGGATCCACCTGCAGAAGTGTCCAGTGACATCTTTGATAGCTCAGATAAACCATCATAGAATATATCCAGGATGGTCCATTTTGAAAGCATGTCAGAAGGACACTTTTTGGTCAACTATTTGTATCTTTCTCAAGCTTCATAGAGGGATTCACCTTCTTTCTGTCTGAAGGTTTGAACATCAGCTCTAAGCTTGCTTAGCTTTTGAGGAGGAAAGTACTTGGCTAAGAAAGCCGTGACCGGCTTATCCCAAGAGTTCAGGCTGTCTTTGGATTGAGAATCCAACCATAATCTAGCTCTGTCTCTTACAGTAAAAGGGAAAAGCATGAGCCTGTAGACTTCAGGATCTACTCCATTAGTCTTAACAGTATCACATATCTGCAAGAATTCAGTTAAGAACTGAAAAGGATCTTCAGATGGAAGTCCATGAAACTTGCAGTTCTGCTGCATCAGAGAAACTAATTGAGGTTTCAGCTCAAAGTTGTTTGCTCCAATGGCAGGAATGGAGATGCTTCTTCGATGTAAATTGGAATTAGGTGCAGTAAAGTCACCAAGCATCTTCCTTACATTATTATTATTTTCGGCTGCCATCTCCTCTTCCTGTTCGAAAATTTCTGAAAGGTTATCTCTGGATTGTTGTAATTTAGCTTCTCTTAATTTTCTCTTCAGAGTCCTTTCAGGTTCTGGATCTGCTTCCACAAGAATATTCTTATCCTTGCTCTTGCTCATATGACAAAGAAGAGGGCACAGAAAAATAATAATAATAATAGAGATCCTTTATACCACAGTATAGGGATCCCTGTGTGAGTAGAAGAAGAGGGGGAGACAAAGAATGTAATGTAATGGAAGAAACACAACTGTGAGGAGGGTTGAGATGTGAGATGAGATGTTAGTAAATGAATAAATAAATAGAATAAGATGGGAGAGGGAGAATTTTCGAAAAATATTTTTGAAAAAGAGTTAGTGATTTTCGAAAATGGTTTTTGAAAAATGTTAGTATTTTTCGAAAATTTTTTAAAATTAAAAATAAAAATAAGAATAATTAGTTAATTAAAAAGAAATTTTTGAAAAAGAGGGAAGATATTTTCGAAAATTAGAGAGAGAGAGTTAGTTAGTTAGTTGAAACAAATTTTGAAAAGACAAGAAGTTAGGAGGTTAGAAAAGATATTTTGAAACCAACTTTTTGAAAAAGGTAAGATAAGAAGATATTTTAGAAATTAGTTTTGAAAAAGATTTGATTTTTAAAATCTCAATTAATGACTTGATTCATAAGAAATCACAAGATATGATTCTAGAACTTAAAGTTTGAATCTTTCTTAACAAGCAAGTAACAAACTTCAAATTTTTGAATCAAAACATTAATTGATTATGTTATTTTCAAAAATTTGATATAAAAATAAGAAAAAGATTTTTGAAAAATATTTTTGGAATTTTCGAAAATAACTAAGAATTTTGAAAAAGATTTGATTTTTGAAAAAGATTTTGAAAAAGATAAGATTTTCAAATTGAAAATTTGATTTGACTCATAAGAAACAAGTTGATTTTAAAAATTTTTGAAAAAGTCAACTCAAATTTTCGAATTTGATGAGAGAAAAAGGAAAGATATTTTTTTGTTTTTTTTTTTTGAATTTTTTATGATGAGAGAGAAAAACAACAAAAAGACTCAATGCATGAAAATTTTGAATCAAAACAATGAATGCATGCATGAATGATATTAATGTCAAGATGAACACCAAGAACACTTTGAATGTCAAGATGAACATCAAGAACATATTTTTGAAAAATTTTTTGATGCAAGGAAAACATGTAAGACACCAAACTTAGAAATCTTTCATGTTTAGACTCTACGACACGAAAAATGCACATGTAAAACAAGAAAAGACACAAAACATGAAAATCATCAAGATCAAACAAGAAGACTTACCAAGAACAACTTGAAGATCATGAAGAACACTATGAATGCATGATATTTTCGAAAAATGCAAGATGCATATGCAAGTGACACCAAACTTATGATATGACTCAAGACTCAAACGAGAAACACAAAAAATGTTTTTGATTTTTATGATTTTCTAATTTTTTTGGCTTTTTTTCGAAAATTATATGAAAAAGAAAAAATAAGGATTCCAAAACTTTTTTACATGAATTCCAGGAATCTTGCATTCTTAGTCTAAAGCTTCAGTCCAGGAATTAGACATGGCTCATGAGCCAGCCAAGCTTTCAATGAAAGCTCCGGTCCAAAACACTAGACATGGCCAATGGCCAGCCAAGCTTCAGCATGTAATTCAGACATGACACGCCTGACATACTCATTCCCAAAGGAATTAGACATGGCTTTACAGCCAGCCAGGCTTCACATGCTTCATGAAACACTAGAATTCATTCTTAAAAATTTTGAAGCCATAGAATAATTTATTTTTGAAAACATTTTTATTATTTTCAAAAACAAAGGAAAAATTTTTGAAAGATTTTTGAAAAATTTTTGAAAAGAAAACAAAAAGAAAGTTACCTAATCTGAGCAACAAGATGAACCGTTAGTTGTTCAAACTCGAACAATCCCCGGCAACGGCGCCAAAAACTTGGTGCACGAAGTTGTGATGTCCAGGCTCAAATAATCCCTGGCAACGTGAGCAACTTGGTACGCGGAATCGTGATTACACTTTAATTATGTAAAATTCATCGCTCTTTCTTTCCCTGGCAATGGCGCCAAGAACATGGTGCCAATACCATGGTTCACAACTTCGATACAACTAACCAGCAAGTGCACTGGGTCGTCCAAGTAATACCTTACGTGAGTAAGGGTCGAATCCCACGGAGATTGTCGGTATGAAGCAAGCTATGGTCACCTTGCAAATCTCAGTTAGGCAGATATAAAATGATAATGATGTTTTCAAATAATAAATAATAGAATAGGGATAGAGGTACTTATGCAAATCATTGGTAGGGACTTCAGATAAGCGAATGGAGATGCTTTTTGTTCCTCTGAACCTCTGCTTTCCTGCTATCTTCATCCAATCAGTCTTACTTCTTTCCCTGGCTGGCTTTATGCAAGGGCATCACCGTTGTTAGTGGTTACATCCCCTCCTCTCAGTGAAAAATATGCTCACATGCTCTGTCACAGCACGGCTAATCATCTGTCGGTTCTCGATCATGCTGGAATAGGATTCACACTCCTTTTGCGTCTGTCACTAACGCCCAGCACTCGCGAGTTTGAAGCTCGTCACAGTCATTCAATCATTGAATCCTACTCGGAATACCACAGACAAGGTTTAGACTTTCCGGATTCTCTTGAATGCCGCCATCATTCTAGCTTACGCCACGAAGATTCCGATTAAGAGATCTAAGAGATACTCATTCAGTCGAAGGTAGAACGGAAGTGGTTGTCAGGCACGCGTTCATAGGGAATGATGATGATTGTCACGTTCATCACATTCAGATTGAAGTACAAATGAATATCTTAGAAGCGAAACAAGATGAATTGAATAGAAAACAGTAGTACTTTGCATTAATATTTGAGGAACAGCAGAGCTCCACACCTTAATCTATGGAATGTAGAAACTCTACCGTTGAAATTACATAAGTGAAAGGTCCAGGCATGGCCGAGATGGCCAGCCCCCAAAACGTGATCACAGGATCAAAATACAATCCAGGATCCTAAGATGGTCAAAAAGACGTCTAATACAATAGTAAAAGGTCCTATTTATAATAAACTAGCTACTAGGGTTTACATGAGTAAGTAATTGATGCATAAATCCACTTCCGGGGCCCACTTGGTGTGTGCTTGGGCTGAGCTTGAGTGTTGCACGTGTAGAGGTCCTTCTTGGAGTTGAACGCCAGTTTTTGTGCTAGTTTGGGCGTTCAACTCTGGTTTTGGCTCCTTTTCTGGCGCTGGACGCCAGATTTGGGCAGAAAGCTGGCGTTGAATGCCAGTTTAAGTCATCTATTCTTGGCCAAAGTATGGACTATTATATATTTCTAGAAAGCCCTGGATGTCTACTTTCCAACGCAATTGGAAGCGCGCCATTTCGAGTTCTGTAGCTCCGGAAAATCCATTTTGAGTGCAGGGAGGTCAGAATCCAACAGCATCAGCAGTCCTTCTTCAACCTCTGAATCTGATTTCTGCTCAAGTCCCTCAATTTCAGTCAGAAAATACCTGAAATCTCAGAAAATCACACAATCTCATAGTAAAGTCCAGAAATGTGAATTTAACATAAAAACTAATTAAAACATCCCTAAAAGTAACTAGATCCTACTAAAAACATACTAAAAACAATGTCAAAAAGCGTATAAATTATCCGCTCATTAATGAGTAACTAACTTCCCTCTCATTGAGAGAGGGAGCTCTGTTGTACTTGATGGATTGATATTAGTGAAATTCTTCTTCTCTTCATCTTCTCTTTGATTTGCTAGAAGGAATTTCATTCTTAATGCTTAGTATTCAATTATTATGGGAAAGAGATTTAATGCAATTGGGTTTCATGGGAACCTTGGAAAAGGAAACATGAAACCATGCTTGAAATCCCTTCTCACACTAGAGTAGAATCTGGGTTTTGGTGTTTGGATATGTGACATATAATCCTCCCTCTACTTGGACCTATAATGGTGTGTGGTATAATCAGGGACCAAGCATATCTCTCTTCATGAGCAATTAGACCAAGGAATTGGCTATTGATCAAGATCTAAGAGATTGTGACACCAAGGGATTGAAGCTCAATCAATCATGATTGCCAAGAGGTTAATGAGTTGCATGATTGAAGGGGATATAAGCTAGATTCAATTTAAAGAGACAACATCTCCCAATCTCAATGAATTTCCCCATTCTTATCTATCCATTTCTTTACAGCTTATTTTTACATTCAGCAATTCTCCATTCCCATTTACATTCAAGTCATTTATGATTCTGCCATTTACTTTCTGCCATTTATATTTCTGCATTTTATTACTTTTCTTTATATTCTAGTCATTTACATTTATGTCATTTACAATTCTGCACTCTACAATCCTATTGATCTGCTTGACTAATTCATCAATTGATTAAAACTGCTCAAATTTGCCAATCTCTGTGGATACGATCCCACTCCACTGTGGGTTATTACTTGACGATAATTTTGGTGCGCTTGCCAAAAGGACTAATTCACCAATTTTGAAGGGGGTGTGAATTCTAGTCATCAGGAGGCAATGATCCCAGTGGAGATTGAAGAAGGGTCGCCTAGAGTAATCCACTATAATGAAGAAGCCAACTTCCAACTTCAAAGGGAAGAACTCGACCTACTTCCAGAAGTCCAAGAAAGAGCTCGGATCAGAGAAGAAGAATTAAAATGTCGAATGGCTTCGAGATACAATCAAAAGATAGTGCAGTGAGGTTTTGCTGAAAACGACCTCATCCTAATCCGAAATGATATCGGAACAACTCGACCTGGAGAAAGAAAGCTGGCAGCAAACTGGAAAGGACCCTACCGAGTCATAGAAGTACTTAGAAAGGGCTACTACAGACTGTCCGAACTCGATGGGCAAGAGCTTCCTAGGTCATGGCACGCCTGCAACCTAAGAAGGTACTATAGTTAAGGATAATAAAGGATCTTAGGATAAGGCGCACTCTTTTTCCCGAAAAAGTTTTTTAATGAGGCGCCAAGCCAAGACCTACATATTGCCCAACTTAAAGGGATAAAACTCCCACCAGTATATATTTGCATTTTATTTTGAATAAAATCTGTTTAGATCTTCTACAAATTCTCAAGGCGCATTAATCTGAAACATTCATCGTCCGATTATAAAGCTACCGATCGGCAGAAAGTGAAAATCAAATTCACTGCACGATCACGATAAAGACCAACAGAGATGAAAATCAAATTGATTAAAAGGTCGACCTAACGAGGATTAAACCCAATTTCTACAAAATCGGCAAAGATGAAAACAGAATAATGCAAGTTATCGAAAGTGATCCATAGAAAGGACCTGACGAGGTCTTAATAAAATGGATTGCTAAAAAATAACTTAAAGACTGGCTGACGTAAAGAAGTCGGATCAGTCGCAATAACCAAAGTTATAAGTAAATCCCTGGAAAGAGGTCTGGCCAGCCCTATAAAACAGGATTACTATAACTTCAAAGGGACCGACATAACGAAGTCAGCCCAAAATATAAAGTTATAAAAGTAATCCCTGAAAGAGACCTGAACAAGGTCCAAGAAAGAGGATTACAAAAATAACTTAGAAGGGTCCGACATGATGAAGTCGGCCCAAAATATAAAGTTATAAAAGTAATCCCTGAAAGAGACCTGAACAAGGTCCAAGAAAGAGGATTACAAAAATAACTTAGAAGGGTCCGACATGATGAAGTCGGCCCAAAATATAAAGTTATAAAAGTAATCCCTGAAAGAGACCTGAACAAGGTCCAAGAAAGAGGATTAAAAAAATAACTTAGAAGGGTCCGACATGATGAAGTCGGCCCAAAATATAAAGTTATAAAAGTGATCCCTGAAAGAGACCTGAACAAGGTCCAAGAAAGAGGATTATAAAAATAACTTAGAAGAGACCGACATGATGAAATCGGCCTCCCACAAACAAGTTATGAAAGTAATTCCTAGCAGAGACCTCACAAAGGTCCAAACAAAACGGATTACTAGAAATAACTTCAGTCCAAAATGAGGAAGCCGACATACCAGTTGGATCCAAACATCCACAACCTCAAAGGAATCAAGCCACAAGTATGAAACACAAAGGCAATCCAGAGAGGTCGAGTAACAAGGCTTCAACACTACCAAAAAACCTAAAAAAGGTACCAAGATAGATGAAAACAGACATGATAATAACATGCTCAAAGAGGCTACCAAAACCAGCCCCAAAAGCTTGGAAACTACTTTGTTTTTCAAAATAAAGTTGCTAAACAAGCAACTAGGAAAGTAGCAAATCCAGAACCACCATTTACAAAATATAAAGAGTTCAAAAGCTCACAAGCTGGGCTATCCACACAAACATCCAGAAAAATCATTGAGGATCCAAAGGCTTCTTAGCAGCATCAACACGGGGTGAAGGAGGACGAGTCTGAAGAGGCACCGCATCCACAGTCCCATCATCCCGGTGCAAGATTTGACAATCAGGTTCTGACTCGGGGTGATTGGCCTCAACTGAAGGAACTGAAGAAGTCGGCATAACAGAGGTCTTGGTGGCAGGCACAGGAGGAGGTTCAACATCATCGTCATCAGGGTCGTCAGGGACAATTCTGCCATCCTTTACAACATTGTCTAGGCTGAAGAGAGTAAGGTCAAGTTTGGGGGCAAGAACCCGAACCTGCTCCTTCAAGTTCTCATAAGCAGCATTTATGCTGCCTATAAGGTGACCCTAGAGCTCGGCATAATAAGCCCGGGCAGACTCCAACTCCTCCCTGAGACGCATCACTTCCTTGTAGGTCGTGACATAACTTTTCTTATGCCTCAATGCCGTGTCTTCAACCAACTTCACCGAAGCCACCAAAGCAACAGAACTAGCCTTTTCACCCTCCAATTCCTTCCCCAACTTGGTCACTTTCACTTCAAGCTCCTCCTTCAAACCCTTTATTCGGTCAAACTCCTGCTTAGCCTCCTCCATGAAGGCTTTGGTGGCATGAAGTGGAAGATCTTGGGCAGTTCTGTACAGGGCAGCTCCCATATGTACCATCTTAATGCTACTCCGAGTTATAAAATCTAAATGGCGAAGAAGAGATACATCATCTATAGGGAGGGCACCATAAGGACCGATCTGCTGGTCGACAAACCCAACAGCGTCGAAATCAGGCGCATCCAGATTGAAGGGTTCAACAGTTCGAGGTCTTTTGGAAGGAGGAACGACCGGAGGGTAAGAAACAGTGGTAGAGGATGGCAAAGGATCAACTACACAGACTCGAGGAGTAGGGATCGTTCTCCTCGGTCCAGGCGAGCTCAGCACAGATGGCTTCAGCAGAACCTGAGAGGATCCTTCCCCATCCACCCTGGTCGAGATGTTCTGAGCCACAGTAGCCTTTCTCGCTTTCTTGAAAGCCTTCATCGATTCATTATTCTTGGCCATCTCTGAAAAATGAAAATCAACAGTTTTACAAACCAGAAAAAGAAGAAGGCAGCAAAAAAAAGAAACAAAACATATCAAGTAAATACCCAATGCAGTTCGGACAAAGGATGGGTCCCCCAAAGATTTTTTAGTGTCCAAATGAGGAGGTTCCCCCCAAATGTCCTCCAAAACAATTACAAAAGTCTGCTCAATTTCGTCAAGCATCTCCCACGTATAACGGGATACCACTACATTCTGCTGCCAACACAAGGGGAAGGCTGGCTCATCATTCGCTTCCAGAAAAAAGGGCCGAGCTCCCTCAACTGCTCGGACCTTGAAAAACTAATTCTTGAAGTCCCTAAAGGACTCGTCATACATGGCAAAAACCTTATACCCTTGTGCAGATCTAAAAGAAACCCATGAGGCTTTCTTTTTTGAAGAAATTACAGGCTTAGTTAAAACAAATAAATGAAGAAAAAAAGTTTGAGAAGGAGTAACGTCCAGCTCTTGGCAAAGAAGCTGAAAAATCTTGATAAAGCCCCAGGAGTTCGGATGGATCTGAGACGGAGCTACATTACACGACCACAATAAATCGGTCTCAAAAGAAGTGAAGGGAAAGGTTACATCCAACTGGCTGAAAAAATAGTCGTAAGCATAAAAGAAAGGGCGCTCCCCCTGGGTCAGAGCAGGGAAGCAAACCCTCTCCTTGGAATCAGGTGCTACCAATTCATAATTCCTTTCCTGATCTCTACTCTTACAGAGGCGGTGATGTTTCCTAAGCTCCATACAGAACTCAGCATTCACCACAGAAACACACATTAAAACAAGGGAGTCCAACCAATCGGACATCCCCTCAGGAACCTTAGAAGATGTCTCTATAATATTTTTACAAGAAGACATGGCCAACTAGTCATACAAATAAGAAAAGAAGATTGGATTACTAAAAAACATCTCGGATGAAATCAAAACAATTCGGCCAACATAATCTAGCGCAGTACAAGCAACAAAAGGAAACCCCAGGACCCACACCAAAGATCCAGGGGCATCCTTTGGAGGCAGTTACAGAACAAGGACTCAGGAAAACCTACATGCCTACACCTCGATACAGGAAGATAACGATCCTTTTTCAACTAAGACGATACTCTAAATAGAAAACCATGAGCCATCAAAATAACTACCCTCCAAGACCCACAGTCTCAGTCATAGTCAACAAACGAAGCAACCAAATAACAAAACGTATCAAGAAGAAGGTATCAAAGACACAATCTTTTTTGGGAAAATAAAAAGCATCGTTATCTTCTACAAAATTCACCAGCAAAGAAAACTATCAACATAGGTGAAAAACATCAAAAGGAGATATCTTTTGAGAAAGAAAGCAGGTTCATGCAATTCGTAAAAGAAGAAAAAATAAACGGTATGAACCCTAGAGTACAGAAGGACCATTTCAAAAGCAAGAAAAACCCCACAACAGTAAACAAGCAGATGCACGGTGATACAAAAGGTTCAAACTTTCCAAAAAGCCAAAAACAGAAATGACATAACGCAAGCGACAAAGAAAGTAAGGAAAAACCAACTTGGAAAAAGCAGAAAGCTTCGAAAGAAAGTTGAAGATGGGAAATGGAAGCCGAAATCGCCCTTCCGCAGCCAAAAAAAGCACTAACAATAACCAAGCAATGTCACAGGGAGAAACGCGAAAACTGCAAACTCCAGGCGAAAACAGAAAGAGAGAAAGAAATGGGAAGTTACGGAGAAGAGAAACCATTTTTCTGAGTGTGAAAATTCAAAATAGAGAGGCTAAGAGAAACGGGGCAATTAAAAACCAATTAATGAGGGTATTAAACCCTCGCATATTCCCAAGGCTAAGAGCGCTAATACAAAAGCACGCGCTTTTAAAAAGAAGCAAAAGAAAACGTTCCGTATTCAAAAAAGGAGAACTCTACAAAGATGAAGTCGATAAAATGCTCGAGTTCGGCTTCACCAGAGAAGGATCGAAGTCCTAAAACTAAGACTCGACCTCAGAAAGAAAGACCGAGCTCGAGCAGGGGCACTGTTCATATCCTGGGTCGAGTTATCCGACCCGGGATGTTTAGCAACAAAGCGACCGACCTCTTTAGGTCAGACTATCCGACCTCTTTTAAAAGAGCTCGGCCAAATTGCCAGGAAAGCCCAATAAAGGGCCCAGATAGAGGAACACGACCCAAATCCAAAGGCATCCCAAGCCTATAGAGATAAGGGAGGTCCCCTTGAAGATAAGATGACCTCACTCAAAGATAAAGATAAGATAAGATAACTAATTTATCTTATCTAAAAAGGTCACTCCATACCATTATAAATACACTAGAGCACCCAGGTATAACTCATACTCTGATTCTACTAAAAACCTGCTTAATACCCTTGCTAACTTAAGCATCGGAGTCCCTTGCAGGTACCTCCCACCATCTGGTAACGAAGGATCAGCAGTGCAGCCAAGCTCAACAAGTCAGATACGATAGCTCCGGCCGCCACTCAAAGCCGGACATGTCATCTCTGATCAGCACAGAAGATCTCGTCCGAGATCGACCTACAGTTTCAGGTAACCCACGGAACAGAAACCATAAGCTCATGCATTAAAAAGACCTAGAATAAAAACAACCTAACTAAAACAAGTGAACTATTCACAATATCCACATATTAACATAACCAACATTAAGGCACATATTGCAACCATTCCCCGACAACGGCGCCAAAAACTTGATGTCGAGCTAATCATCGGTCTAGAAATTTTCAATGAAAATCACTTAGTAGTATAGTTCCAAACCGACAACTAACTCTCAATCAAAGTTTAATATGGTTGTCACAAGTTTAACCCCAATAAAAATTAACCGAGAGTATTACTCCTGGGTCGTCCTCAAGAGAATGGGCAAGTATGTGTATCAAAGTCAGCTAGAATTCCAGGGTTGAAAGACATTTAAGCAAGAATTTAAACTTAACAAAACTTAACAAGCAAGAATCTTAAATTGCAAGAAATTAATTCAAGACAATTAATGTAAAAGTTAAGTAAATGATGATCTAAGAAGACAATGTATAAATCTAATTCTATTCTAGAACTAAATAAACAAATAAAAGCAACTAGAGCAAGAATTGAGTAATTAGAATTTTGGATTTTCATGTATGAATGGCAAAAGCACACTTGGCTAAGGCATAGAAATTGAGATCTCCATCCGTGTCCACTAACCATATATTGACAATTACGAGGGACCAATCCTATCAAGTCTACTTATATGCTTGAAGTATGTCAAATAGGCTTGATCAACATCAATCCATAAGTCCCAACCTATCTACTAATGAACTTAGTAGTGGGTTAGTGTTAATGGATATCAAATTGACCAAAAAGGGTTCCCAAATCATCAATCCACTTAGACCCATTGACTCAAGATCAGTCAATTCCCTTAGCCTAGGCCAAGAGTATAGAAAACTACTCCATAATTAATAAAAACATTTTGTCAAACACTTGGTAGGCAATAACTAAAGATATAACCAAATTGCAAAATCAAAGAGAAATTGAAACTACCAACTAACAATTAACAATAATATCAACCCAACTAAAATTATAGAGCATGTAAACATCAATGCATTAATGAAAGTTCAAAATCGACAAGGTTAATAAAAAGGAAAATGAAAGAAGAACTAGGAGAAGAACACAATACTAACACAAGATCTAAGCAAAATTATAACTAGAAAAACTAGAGTTAGAACAAGAAAACTAAAATCAACAACTCCAATTCAGAAATTCAACAATGCAAATGATCAAAAAACACTAAGCCTATAGAGAAGCAAGAGTTTCTCTCTCTAGAAACAAAGGACCAAAAACTAGCTAAAATTATGCCTAGTATGTGTATGCTTCCTTGCCTCCTTTCTCCCATCAACTCTTGGCCTTTCCCCATTCAAAATCCAATTGGATTTGGGCCTGGAGCTTCTCAGAAATCGCCAGCCACGTTTTCCATAAATGAGTCACGTGCTGAGCGTCACACGTATGCGTCGGTCACGCATGCGCTTCGCCTGAGCTCTTCACAAGCCACACACACGCGGAGGGTCATGCATGCGCATCAGCCAAATTTCGCAATTTTCACGCGTACGCGTCATGCTACGCGTGCGCGTCGGGGTCAGCTTTCCAAATCTCTATTCTTCATGCTCCTTCCATTTTTGCATGCTTCCTTTCCATTTTCTAAGCCATTCTTGCCCTATAGATCCTGAAATCACTTAACAAGCATATCACGGCATCGAATGGTAATAGGAGAGGATTAAAATTTAGCATTTTTAAGGTTAAAGAAGCAAGTTTTAAACTATGGGGCATAATTAAGAAGGAATAAAAAAAACATGCAATTTATATGAACAAGTGTGAAAAACATTGATAAAACCCACCAAATTCAACACAAGATAAACCCTAAAATTGGGGTTTATTAAGTTCCTTTAGGACAATAAACTAAAAAATTAATCAAAGTACACCTACAACGATTAGTCCATCCATCGGCCATGATAGTACATCCAGTTTGTTTCCAAATCTTATAATAACCATCAATCATTTTCCTCACATCCTCAACCAATTTACTCAACAAATACCCACGGACTCTTGGATAATTTTTCCCTTTATACCCTGCACCCATGCTTGCAATAGCATCAATCATTGGCTGATAATAAGCTGAACTAACCGCATTAAATAGAACTGAGGCATCCATCATCTATTTTGCAATAGCAATATCATACTTCTCCACAATTTCTTTGCTTTGAAGAACACTTTTGATAGTTGCTTGAGCTCCGGGTGTTGTTGCTGATGGAAAATAGGATTGTAATCCTTTCATTTGTTTTCCTTTTCTAGAGCTAGGTGCTGGAACTCTGGATTTTTGTTGTTGTTGCATCTCATTACGTTCGATCTCGTCAAATTCTCTTTAAACTTCATCACAAGCATTATAACTTTCTGCATATTGTTCTTGAGATTTTCTTTTCTTGCTCCGAAGCTCTTCAATGCTTTGATGGAATTGGTGTCTCACTGCAGTTGGCACCTTTCGACATGACTTAATATCTCCTCCTTTTCTAGCCAAATGAAGCTTAAACCAATGAATTCCTCTACCCCCTATTAAGCTTCTCACAATAGGTCCATAACCTTTTCTTTCGCAAACATTTTCGTCCTCAACGAAGGAAAAATACATTCAAGTCCCTCACTTCCGAAAAACGTGGACATTTCAATCCTTCCGTTGAGTTCAGGCGTTTGGACTGGACGGAAAAGTCTGACCTGGCAAAGGTGACGCTAACCTGGCTGTTACGGAGGCCACGTGGCAGAGATTAATTCGAAACAGAACATATAAGTCCCCACAAGGAAAACGACACCGTTTTTGTAACCTCCCCCAATCTCTGCCCTTTTCTTCTTCCTACGTCCTTTTTCCCTTCCATTCTTCTTCCTCGGACCCTGCCTCCATCACCGCCGCACAGCCGCGCCTCTGTCAGCCACCATTAACGCCGGCGACCTCCTCCTTCCTCTTTTCTCGCGTCTTCTTCCCTTTCTCACTCTCTTACTCTTATTAGTCTCTCTCTCTTCTCACCCTCCTTCCAAGGTGAGATATACGAGGGCGAAGAAACAGAATCTAGAGAGATATACGAGGGCGAAGATGATGATATAGATGATGAGGATGGAGATGAAGTTTTTGTTGAATGAATACACAACATGGAATCGGAATAAACCCTTGGGAGGGATGACTTAGGGGCTATGACAATCTCCTTCATATGAGAAGAGGAAACTTTACGCCTTAAGGCACTCCAACTACTCTCTCTTGCAGGAAGATGGGTTTCATGTTAATCCTCTGATGATGGAAATGGTGGCATAAAACCTCCAATAATAGCTTTTTGGAAAACTTCATAATCAACATCATAGACTCCGCACTTTCCTCTCACCAGGCTGAACCTTAGTACTTGATTTGAAACTTTCTACTTTACTGTAAGATTTATCCATCAAAGGCAAGAACCTTGAGAAAACTTCCCAAAAGTCAGCAGGTTCATGAGCTTCCCTAATCACTTTAACAGGTCCTTTCACTTTCTCATAGCGAATAATCTGACCAACAGCACCTCTAGCATCCCTTTCCATGATGGGATCACACTTCATACCAATCCAAACAAATATTGCAATGGGAATATGTACAAAAAAAGCTCCCCTAGAGTCCAATGCGAAAGGCGAAGGATCCATTAACATTTTGGGGACGAGATGCAAAGGATCATAAGGCGAGTGTGGAGCCATCCTATACATCCTAAGCAAAGAGGTAGGACTAAGAGGAACTGCATGCACCCTCTTCTGGCACTGCAACAACTGGCAAGCAAACCCCATATTCGGATCGGCAATACCCCTTGCAGCCTTCACCAACTGAAAAGCATCATCAAAGCTCTGTCCTTCCCTCCACATGAGGTATGCAATCACCAACGAAGTAGACCTAGACACACCTTGACAACAGTGCACAAACACCCTACCACCTTGTTCCCTAACATCCTCAAAGTAATCAAACATATCATACAAGATACTAGTAATATCCTCTGAAGGACTATCCTGAAGCCATAATGTTCTATACACAAAATCAGCCTTAAAATACTCGGGGCACACAAAACCAACACAGTTCAAGATATGAGTGATCCCATTCTGTTTCAATATATCCCTATTCTTAGCAACAGCATCACTACCAAGGTAAACATGTTCAGCAACCTTTGAACACTCCTTATCAAAAAATGCAATTCTATCCCTCTTCAAGAGTTCACTAACACCATTATTGTTACAACTATTATTATTACCACTACCATTACTGCCATTATTGCAATTCCTATCATTGTTCATCCGAATTGAGGAGAGATCAAGTTTTAACCTTTCACCAGGGTTACCTCTCATGCCGCCACCGGGGGTCAACGGTGGCTGTGGGGGCAACCACTTCCCAATGTCATCAGAGTTCGCCTGCGGCCACTCATCGAGGCTCCGCCGGGCTATCGAAACGGCTGGAGGGGCAGCAGGCTCGACCGGGACTTGGAACTCTGCTGCGATCGCGGCGTAAGTGGCGGCGGACAGAACTTGCGATTCTGGCCGGTGACAGTGTCTTCGCCGCAGGAATTTGGATCCGCCTCACCGGATGGGTTATTGCTAGAAGCGGTGCCTGTGCGAGAAGAAGGAGGAGGTCGCCGGCGTTGATGGTGGCTGACGGAGGCGCGGCTGTGCGACAGTGATGGAGGCAGGGGCCGAGGAAGAAGAATGGAAGGGAAAAAGGACGAAGGAAGAAGAAAAGGCAGAGAAATTTGAAAGATTGGGAGAGGTTACAAAAACGGCGTCGTTTTCGTTGCAGGGACTTTTATGTCCTATTTCGAATTAATCCCTGCCATGTGGCCTCCGTAACGGCCAGGTCAGCGTCACCTTTGCCAGGTCAGACTTTTCCATCCAGTTCAAACGCCTGAACTCAACGGAAGGATTGAAATGTCCATGTTTTCCGGGGGTGAGGGAGTTGAATGTATTTTCCCTTCGTTGAGGACGAAAATATCCGAAAAAAAAAAATGGTCAGGGACCTATTTGTCCTTTACTCATTAAAAAAAAACTTCCGAACCGGCCGAGTGAACAAAAACCTCCGGTTCTCTAATTTTTGTCAGAACTGGCCGATTTAACCCGATTCTCTACGATTCTATTCTTTGTCCTATCATATTGATTAACCGGATCAGTTAGGGGTCTAGTTTACCGATTTTCCGGTCAAACCGATTGGTCCAATCCGGTTCTTACAACCATGATTCTAAGTGATTTTTTTATTTTTATTTGTCAATACACAATGTATTTTCTTGATAAAAAATGGTTCTGCTTGAATAGTTTAGTTTTGTTGCTTTGATGATAGGGTAGTTCTAGGGTGGCTAAGTCTAAGAAGGCCAAAAATAGCCAAGAGTTGACCACTGAATAGGAGTTGAATACGTGGTTCGTTTTTATTGGAAAAAATGAAATTTTGTCGTTCCTTAATCTTCACGTTATTAATGTAAGCTGCGGTAACAATGGAGATAAAGTGCGGCGTCGCTCGCCAAAATAGGTCTTTAGTGGGGCAGTGGCGGTCTCTTCTCTAGTCCTTCAAGGCCTACCTCAACACGTCGTTGTGGTTTCCTGCCACAGACTTCCTTCCGATATCAACGCCTCTGCTAGACCTTGAACCCTTCTTTCTCGTTTCTCAAAGGACGAAGACCACGACTGCTCCTATCGGTGACGTGCAGGCCCAACATCGACTATCGCTGCCGACAAACAATCTCCTCAACGAAGCCCAATATGAAACTTTCGGTTTCTTATTCAAGTTTTTAGCCACCCACAGCAATGCACCTGGCAGAACCTTACCTATTTTTTAATATTATTTGAAAAAAAACGTAAATTTTGTTTCTATTCTAGCACCAATCTTTCTAATTTTTGAAATAGCTAAGCAATGCAATGATTTTTACCAGAGAGATTAAATAATGCTTAATCATGTTAGTTTTACTCATTCACGTATCTACCTTGATTAATTAGTCGATTTTTTGTCATTACGGAAATCAGCAGACGCCCAAGACTTGTCCAAACTTGCCACGTGTTATTCCCGTGTTGATTCTGTCACCTTAGCCACGCAAAAGCCTTGGCCACCACAGACGTCCCCTTGATGATGTAGGGACCCAAGTCACCAAACGAAGCTATTGGATGATTCAGTTAAAGAGTTACCTATAAAAGCCATACTCAAAAGATTGATAAAATATTCTCTAAACAATTAAATAATATAATAAAAATAATCAATAAATATTATCTTTTTTATAAGTGACAAAAAAATTTTATATTTAACAAACGATTTATATATTTGATTCGAATTTTTTTAGCAAAATTTAAATAAAGACTTAGACGGTGCACAAAAAAATGCAAAACAAAATTTAATCTATAAAGTTTTTTTTTTATTTTTTTAAAAAAAGGTCATTCATAATAATTTTTTTTTAATTTATTTGGCATAAAATTATCGAAATTTAAGAATAAAAAGTTGTTATTTTTCTAGTAATACTTACGAAATCTTGTATCAAAATATGATCTCTAAAATCTTTTTTTAAAATATATATTTAATATTTTGTTTTTTTGTACCATTTTTAAATTTTTCGAAAATTTATTTATCGTTAACATCTTTTAGAATTATTTTTATCAATGATACAAATTTTTTAGTACCATTTCAATAATTTACTCTTTAGTTAATTTTTTAAAAATAAATTTGATATAAACTAAGATATAATTTAAGCATCTATTAAACAATTTTAAACAACCTTATTATCACAATTCACAAATACCCTAATTAACATGTGTATCATTTCAGTTGAGTTTTGGCATGCATAAATTAAATTAAAATTTGATTCTTCTAATTTTAAAACGTAATGTCATTTACATAAATATGTTGATACCTCTGCACAAATGAATTACCTTTTAATTTTGCAATTATATTAATCTAAACCTATTTTCTTCTCATCTCAATGTTTTGGCTATTGCAATATATATATATATATATATATATATATATATATATATACACACTAGTACTTTATAAGATACTTCGTACCTATTAAATTATTTTTTTTTGTAACCTGATATAACAGATTTAGAATTAGTTAGTTAATTGTTGCTGTTAGTATAGTCAGTTAGAGTTGCCAGCTAGCAAAGTTAGTTAGACAGATTAAATTAATTAGCTCTTGTGTAACTATATAAAAATAAGTATGTAATACAGAAACAGATGATGAATGAACACAACTTTCATCTTCACCAAAATCCCTCTTTCTAATCTTCTCTAATTCTCTTTTTCTGCAGATTCCAATTCTCCAAATTCCAATTCACTAACAGCTTTTTCTTCACTTGCACCTTCCTTTTCTATTCATCTTTTTCTCATTCCCTTCTCCAAGTTCTTCATCCTTCACTTCGAACTCCTCTGACAGAGATTGATGAGAGCCCAAATTTCTCTAACCACGAAATTTCACATGGTGCGGTGAGCGTGGAGGAGAGATCACAGCTCTGATCAACGAGACTGAGGGTGAAAGATCTGAATCTAAAACCAAATCGAATTCATCGATTACCTTCCTCTTTTGCTTGCTTTTCGTTTTGAAGCTGTTAGACCTAATTCTTTCTCAATTTCTCAATTTCTTGAATCTACATCAATTCCTCAATCGACGATGACCACTAATCAATCGAATCCAGCCATTCCTATGGACGCACAATCAATTGCAAATTTTTTGAGTCAGATCTCTGCAATTCAAGCTAATGTAGCAAGAACTACTGTAAATCCGATGCAAGATCCAGCGAGCCCCTATTTCATCCATCTAAGTGAAAGTCTGGGTAATCCTCTCATACCTATTAAATTGAATATAAGCAATTATATTTCGTGGAGTCGAGGCATGCTTTTAGCTCTGAAATCAAAGAATAAGTTGAAATTTATCAATGGATCTATTGAAAACCGAACGAACTCGATCCACTATTTGAAACCTGGGAGAAGTGCAACACCTATTTGGTGTCATGGATAACTGTGTCCCTCAGCCCAAAAATCTCAGGAATTGTAATTTGGAACAACAACGCCTCATATTTGTGGAAAGAATTGAAACGGAGGTACTATCAAGGTGACAAGTTCAGAGTTGCTGAGTTACAAGAAGAGCTCTTCCAACTCAGGCAAGGAGATGCTACTATAACTGCTTACTACACGAAGTTACAATCAATTTGGGAAGACTTGAATAATTTCAGGCCAATTCCAAAGTGCACTCATTGTGAACAATCATGCACATGTGGACTGTGATACGAGAATTCAGAAGAGAGGATTACACAAAAAAATTTTTGAGAAGTCTCAATGACCAGTATACTGCTGTCAGATCGCAACTAATGGTGATGACTCCCATGCCTGATATAGACACTGCCTTCTCCATGCTGACACAACAGGAAAGACAATTCAATGATTGCCAAGATTCAAAGATCTTTTTTAACAAAGCAGTACCTCCTTATCAACCAACTGATGACAGAAATAGAGGGAGAGACAGAGGTAGAGGGAGATGCCAAGGAAATGATAGAGGCAGAGGTACTAGAATGCAATGCACATTCAATGACAAATAAGGACACACCATTGATACATGCTACAAAAAGCATGGCTTGCCACCCCATCTACGGCAACGACAAACTGGTAGCATCAATTTTACCACTGCTGACCCACATGCTGAGAAGAGAAATGATGATCTCAACCAAGTTAGTTTGGGCAATTGCCATAAGGAAGCTATTGAGGAGCCAAGTTATGATCTCAATTCACTCCAAAAGGAAGCAATTATCAAATTTCTCAAAGGACAAGAGGCTCAACAGCAACCTCAAGTCACAACCCAGGTTCAACACCCTCCAAACACTACTCCCATGAATCAAGGTAAAACTGTTGTTTTAAAATACAGTAGTAACATTTCATCCTTTGTTACTGCAAAATCCCCCATTCTGGGTCATAGACACAGGGGCCACTGATCATGTTACTTTTGACATGAATGATTATTATTCACACTACAAAGTAAATCCTATAATTGTTAGAATGCCTAATGGCAGCCACACGAAAAGTTGCATCATTGGCACCATTAGATTTTCTCATCAATTATTTCTTTCAAATGTGCTATTCATTCCAACTTTTGAATTCAAATTGATTTCTGTTTTAAAATTGACTGATGGATTGAAGTGTCAAATCTTAATTGATGATAAAATTTATGAGATTCAAGACCAAGCTACTTTGAAGAGGATTGGAGTAGCTAAATGTGCTGACGGTCTCTATACAATGGATAGCCAACCTTTTAATTTTGTTTCTGCAACACACAATAATCATAGCATGCATAATTCAGGAAAGTTGTCGCTCACTTTTATAATAGCACTTTCAACCAATAATAGCACTGCAACTTGCACTGCACCATCAATTCAAATAAATGCACTTTGGCATTCTAGATTAGGGCATATCCCTCCAAATATGTTGCATGTAATGCAGAAAACTTATCCCTTCATTGATTGTAATGAGCAAATAAACCCATGTAACTCTTGTCATTTAGCAAAGAAAAAACACTTACCTTTCTCTTATAGCAATTCTGAATCTAATGCTTGTTTTGATTTGCTTCATCTTGATATCTGGGACCAATTTCGGTCCCTTCCATTAATGCTCACAAATATTTTTTTACCATAGTTGATGACAAAAGTAGATACACCTGGATTTTTTGTATGAAAGCAAAGTCAGAAACTTTTGACTTAGTTAAAACCTTTATAAAATTTGTTCAAACTCAATTCAATCACACTGTCAAGTGCCTAAGGACTGACAATGGTCCTGAGTTTACTATGCAATCATTTTATGCATCCCAAGGCATTGTGCACCACACTTCATGTGTTGAATCTCCACAGCGAAATGGGATAGTGGAGAGAAAACACCAACACATTTTGAGGGTGGCTAGAGCATTGCTATTCCACTCATCTATGCCTAAATGTTTTTCGAATTTTGCTGTAAAGCATGCTGTGCATATCATCAATATATTGCCAAGCCAATTTCTCAATGACAAATCACCTTTTGAGCTTTTTTTCAACCAAATACCTGATCTGTCCAATTTAAAGGTTTTTAGATGTCCCGCCTATGCATCAACTCTTACAAATGGAAGAACTAAATTAGACCCAAGAGCACAAAAATGTTCTTTTCTCGGTTTTAAAGAAGGAACAAAAGGATTCACACTCATTGATGTGAAAACCAAAAGAATTTTCATATCTAGAGATGTTTTTTTCTATGAGAATCACTTTTCATATTGTGCCCATGATTCTGATCTTCACAGTCACACTGAAATTTCATAGCAAAATTACGACTTTGATCCTTTCACTTATGATTCTCATTACACTGACTCATTTGCTCCTAGTTTGCATCAACCACACATGCCTCAAACTCATGTTCCACTTGCACATCATTAAAACTATCAAAATTTTCAAACACTATCAAATTTGCATTCTGAATTTGTTGATCACACCATAAATGAACATGCACATTCAGCTCACACTGCTGAAGAAACAGAAAATCTTACATCACATCCATCGCATCAAAATCCACAACTACTTGAACTTAGAAAATCCACAAGAATTAAAAGGTTACCAGCCTATCTCAAAGACTATCATTGTAAAGTGAACAATTCAGTTTCTAGCTCTGCTCATCCTCTTTACAGGTATCCTATTTCGCACTCAATCCAAAACACAAGGTTTTTTCTTTGGCTGTTGATGAAAACGTTGTACTTAGTAACTATGAGGAAGATGCTACTCACCCTCGCTAGAGAGAAGCTATACAAAGTGAACTTGAGGCTTTGAAGAAGAATTAAACTTGGCAAATTACAACACTCCCTCATGGCAAGAAAGCTATAGGCTGCAAGTGGGTGTTCAGGATTAAATTCCTCCCTGATGAAACCATCGAAAGATACAAAGCCAAGTTGTTTTCAAAGGGCTTCACACAAATTAAAGGTGTCGACTTCATTGACACATTCAACCTAGTGGTTCGAATGTCAACTTTGAGAGTGGTTTTAGCCTTGGCGGCTGCAAAACAATGGCGTATCAAGCAGTTAGATGTGAATACTGCTTTCTTACACGGTGACCTACATGAAGACTATATGAGGCTTCTGCCAGGACTTCAACAATCTGAACTAGCAGCGAACTCAGTGTGTAAATTGCAGAAATCGCTCTACGGCATGCGGCAAGCTAGTAGGCAGTGAAATTTGATATTGACTGAAACATTGGGCTCGGTTGGTTTCTCCAAATCAGAATTGGATCATTCTCTGTACACCAAAATCACAGCTCAGAGGGTTACAATCATCATGGTTCATGTGGACGACTTGGTCCTGACAGGCAATGATCTTGTTGAGATTGATTCAATCAAGCAGCTACTTGATCAAAAATTCAAAATTAAAGATTTGGGGGACTTGAAGTACTTCTAAGGCATGGAAGTGGCCCGCTCATCAAAATGGATCCATCTTTGTCAATGCAAGTATGCCTTAGACATCCTCAAATACTTCGGCTTCTTAGAGTGCAAGCCAGCTAGCACTCCAATGGATTATACTTCTGCATCAAAATTGTCAAGGGAGAGCGGCAATGCATTAGAAGATCGAACCCCATAGAGACAACTAGTTGGTAGACTCTTGTACCTGACCAACACAAGGCTAGATTTAGCTTATGCAATGGGAAGACATAGTCAGTTTATTGATTATTCTATAGATGTACACCTACAAGTTGCTCACAGGGTGCTGTGATATTTAAAAGGATGTCCCTCAGTTGGTCTGTTCTTCCTGGTTGCCAATGATCTTAAACTCACAGGATTCTCGGATTCATACTGGGCAACGTGTGCAGATTCCAAAAAATCTATCACTGGCCATTGCTTCTATATTGGAAAGTCACTCATTAATTGGAAAAGCAAGAAATAGAACACTGTTGCGAGGTCATCCTCAGAAGCTGAGTACAGAGCTCTGGCCCTGGCAACATGCCAAGCTCAATGGCTATCTTACATCATGAATGATTTGGGGATGCCACAGACAGAGCCTATCACACTTTTCTGTGACAATAGATCAGCCATCCACATTGCCACTAATCTTATCTTCCACGAGAGTACTAAGCACATCGAGGTTGATTGCCACACTGCTCGAAACCAACACCTCTCAGGTCTTACACATCTCATGCCGGTTTCTTCATCGAACCAGTTGGCTAACTTCCTTAGTAAGGCCTTAGCCCCTGGTCCCTTCTCAAGCAACATTTCCAAATTAGGCATTTTGGATATTCATAGTCCTAGTTTAAGGGAGGCTGTAACCTGATATAACAGACTTAGAATTAGTTAGTTAATTGCTGCTATTAGTATAGTCAGTTAGAGTTTCCAGCTAGCAAAGTTAGTTAGGCAGATTAAGTTAATTAGCTCTTGCGTAACTATATAAAGATAAGCATGTAATGCAGAAATAGATGATAAATAAACACAACTTTCATCTTTGCCAAAATCCCTCTTTTTCATCTTCTTTTATTCTCTTTTTCTGCAGATTCTAATTATCCAAATTCTAATTCACTAGCAGTTTCTTCTTCACTTTAACCTTTCTCCTCTGTTCATCTTTCTCTCACTCTCTTCTCCAAGTTCTTCACGCTTCACCTTCGGACTCATCTGACAGAGATTGATGAGAGACCAAATCTCTCCAACCACGAAATTTTACATTTTTATTAATTATTTTTGTATAATACACAAAGGAATTATTTTTGTATAATACATAAAAAATTTATATAAATGATAACTTCAATAGACAATTTTAATTCTCCACTATAATTGTATAAGAGATACAAAAATAAATAAAATTATAATGTGAGTATAAATGCAATAAAGAATAAAAAAATAAAATTTATATAGCGTATAGATATAAACTCAGGGAGAGAAGTTTAGAGAAAATTTTGCAACTTGTTGAATTGGCTGATGGGAGGTAGTTAGTTGGAGAGCCAATTACATTGCAAATACCGTTTAGTGTTTAGGAAATTTATTTTGGTAAATAACTAGTTGGCTCTATTATATTATATTTTTGTTGTCAATATTGGTGGGCTCATTTATATGCCTCCAACAATGAATATAAATTCGGCTCCTTTATTGGACCAGTAATCATAACATCATGGTTATAAGTTATAATTGAAACAGAGTTGCTTACCTCTGGTTCAAGCAATTAAGGCAAAAATGCCTATAGCAGGAGCAGATGCAATCATCTGAGACATTCTCCAACTGCTAGATGAGGCTCTAGATGTGGGAGCTACCTGGACTCCAAGGGAAGGCAACAAATTAGCTTACCAACTGGTGGCGATGGCAGCCGGGAATGAACTATGGAGACAATGGACAATTAACCCACCTATTCAAGTCAGGAATACAATCAAAACAAAAGCAAGATTCGCAACACTTCAGCATAATCAATGTATATAGAATCAAGTCAACAAGGTTTTAGTTTCAACTAGTCATCAAGGAGTTCAAATAGAAGAGGGGTTACCTAGGAGGGTGGAAACGAAAATCCAAGACAGGCAAGAAGCTGAAGGGAAGGAACGGTTTTGACCCACAGCAATGCACCAGCCTAACAACGATATCCACAAGAAAATAATCGACATAGCAAACAGGGACTGAGGTGGGGGCGCCGAGGGACTTACTGCTTCGCGGAAGGTGTGGAGGCAGAGGAGTGGCAGGGACTATCACATTACAGAAACACTAGGAGCTTCAGGGCAGACCCAAATGCAGCCCAAGGAAAGCAGAGTGGTTCGAGGTATGGCGTATGGCGGGAGGAAACGAGTTACAGGTATAGGACCCGACATTGATGGCGAGGAGTAGTGATTCACTTTTTCAGAGAGGCGCATCTTCGGCACAGTGCGGCGGCCTAATTCAAAAGGAAAACCTCCATATTTGGGTTGACAACGGCATCGAGGAAGGTGGATCTCGGCCTCAGGTCCATGCACCAAGTCTCAAGTATTTTAAAGGAAGCTCTAGTAACAATGGGAGATCCCTGAAAGAAGAAATCGAAGAAGACAGGACTAGGATCCAGTAGGGTCGGGCTTCAAGTGGGTTGGGTTGCAGGGCGAATAGGTTCTGTCTGTTTAGCCGGGTCAGTTCTCTAGCCCAAGGCCATGTTCAAAAAATAAGTTATAAACATAATTCGTAATTGCATTTTAAGTAGTTGCATTTTAAAAAATAGAGTAAAAAATTATCTTATATAAATAATTAAATTATTAATCTTTAAAACAAGTAACAATCTTTAAATTGAGAAAAATATTATTATTGTCAATCAATTTTTTATTAAATAAATTTCTAAATCTATTTTTTGTCACTTTTTAAAACCCTTTTTTCAAAGACGCTCTTCCAACCCCATGATGGATTATTTTTGATATCTGCTCTCAGAAAATTAGTGAACCTATAGTACTTGTTTCTGTACACCTTGTTAATTAATGAATTGGATCTATTGAGAAGTTTCCAGCCTTGTTTTGCGAACATTGTAATATTGAAGGCTTTTAAATCTTTAAAGTTCAATCCTCCCTTATGTTTAGGTCTACAAATAATCTGTAAGTTTAACTAGTGAAATTCTCTATTATTTATCTTTTATGACATTTTATTTAATATTAATATTATTTTTTCAAAGTAAATAATAATTAATCATATAGATAATTATTTTTTGAAGTGAATAATAATTAATTATGAACATAATTATTTTCCAAAATAAATAATAGTTAATCATATAAATAATTATTTTTCGAAGTAAATACTAAATAATAATATAAATAATTTTTTTAAGGGAATATATGGTAAGTGAGAATCTCTCAAAAAGAATTATGTATCGCAATTGATCATTGCACTAGTAAAGATACAATTTTCAGTTCTCTACTAAATGGAAGCAAGGATATATCTCATCCTTTCTAAAATAATACCTAAATATTCGCATAACATACAATAAAAATACGAATTCATCTAAGGTTAAAATCATGACAAAAAATTTATATTGAAATAAGTCAAAATTTAATTAAAAATATATTAATACTTTATTTGTTTATTTTATTTTAACTACTACTCCTAACAAAGTTGCTAATATTGCTAAGTATCATGTAACATTGTAACCCATCATGTATTCATCTCGCTCTTGCTTGTGTTGGATTCATATCAACAATATGATCGACAGATGGCTCGAAATTATTCATGCCACCAGCTATCTTTGGGATTAAGTTTAACGAAAAGTTTGTCCCTTTTGTGGCACAATCTGTATTCATGCTTTTCATCTGAGTGCAAACCAGTTTTATTTTCAGTAAAAGTTTGACTAGACATCGTCTTCTAAGTATTTCTACAACTACGGCCATAAATCAGAGGATCAGGCTCATCCTATAAAACCTAAAACTTTTGAAAAGGTTTACTATAAATTAATTTTAAATTTAATTATTTATTTGTGATTTTAATTTTAAAAATTACTTTATTAAAAATAATTAAAATAAATTTTAATTAATTAAATTTGAAATAAATTAATATCCTTATTTAATTTTATAATTATTAAGTTACTTTCTATATTTAAATTTAACGTTAGTAGTTATAAAATAATAAAAATTTTATATGATTTAATTTAAATAGTTGATATTTTTATAATTCAATATTTTAAGTTTAAAAATAAAAGAAATTAATTTTTATTATCTTATAATTTCAATTAAAGTATTTGATTTTAAATTAATTAGTATTTTGGTACAACAAATAATATTTTAAAACCATTTTTAAGGATTTAATTAGAGTTCAAATTAATATCCTATGCCACTGCCTCTGCACCCTGCTGCTGTCGCGAGCCCTGTCGCTGCTGATGGAGGTGCACCGCCAAGCTCTACACCTCCTCTGCCGTTCGAAACCCCGTTGCCATCGCCGATGACCACTGGCAGTAAGGGGTTTTAAGTTTGGTTTCCGTTCTTTTGGATTCCGGAAAGATTATTGACGCGGTGTGATTGTTACAGTCGCTGTCACCGGGGTTTTTGCTCGCTGCAATCGCTTGAAGTTATTGTCGGAGCTACTACCAGGTCGATTCGGAGTTGCAGCTGCTTTGTTTTGTTATTTCAGTAAGTAATTATGTTTTGAAAAATTCTCGCGTTAGTATTCTATTGTGTTTGGTTAACGAATTTGAGGTTGCGGCTGCCGTTGATTTCGGGTTGAGAGAAAAGGTTGCGTTGACGCATTTGGGTTGTGGTTTTGATTTGTCAGGTAGAAGTGTTTTTCTAAGAACTTATGTTTATATTTTGGAATTGTTATAAATGGATATAAATGTGAGAAATATATACTTTTAGTGATTGTATAAGTCTTATTGGATGAATCTGATTATATGTTTGATTGGATTATTGTTTGGTTTTGATAAATGGACTGTTGCTGAATTGTCTCTTTAAAGTTCTGGAAATGAGTTTGATCAATTGATAATGATTTGATTTTGAATCGGTTTCCTTGAGATATGAAAATGATATGAAAGGTTGCATTTAGCTTGCTTTTGAACTGATTTGATTTTGGGCCCGTTAAAAAGGGTTACAGAATGGTTTGGTTGGGACTCAAAAAGGGTGGAAAAGTCCAAGTTTTAGGGGAGGTGCTGTCGAAATTCCTATAAAAAATCTGAGACTTTGTTTCAAAGGTTATTTAGAAAGGTTTGGAATTGAGAAATTGTATTATTTGATTTATTAAGAAATAGTTATGTTTTCGAGTTGAATTTATTTAAGAAAACTATATGTCCTGAGTTCCAGTTATTTAGAAAAGACTTACTTTGCGATTTTAAATCACTGAAGAAAAGTATTATGTTCGAATATGGATTTTAAATATAAAAAAGGGCTTTTGTTTTTAGTTGGACTTAAGGATTTCGTTCAGAGGAGCTTTTAGTGATTTTAAAGGAAATTGGACCTTGATTGAATAACTTCATTTGCGACATTTTGGAAAAAGTTAAAGAATTAGTTTCAAGGATGAAACTGGGATTGACTTTGGTTTTGATTTGATTTAGGAACCTTATTTGGTTGATTTAATATAGGAAGCAATGATTTTTATGGATCTTTAATGAATTTAAGAAATTGAACTTTGGTGGGTTCCCCTTTAAAATCTTGAGACTTTGCCATGATGGTTATTTTATAACCCCTGATTTAAAATAGTTACACGACTGATTTTAAGAGTGAATGATTTTGAGTCTTTTCAAAGAGATTTCCATTTTGGTATGACTTTGAAGTTGCTGACGTTTTTGGAGATTGTTATAAAAAATAATGGGTTTGGATTTTAAAGAAAATTGATTTGAGAAATTGAAAACTGATGATGAGTTCGAGTGTGTGGTTGTGGAATGCATTGTTCACCGTTGTAGGGGCTGTGGCAGTCTCCCGCCTATGTTCGGATGTGAGGGCTGTGGCAGTCTGCCGCTCACGCGACATGCATTAATTTGGAAAGTTGCTATGCGCCTTTGGCAAGGGATGTGGCAGTCTCCCGCTTGTCGAGGTAGCGGTGCTGGCATAGGGGCCAAGGCAGTCTCCAGCCTACGTTGAGATGTGAGGGTTGTGGTAGTCTCCCACTCACATAACCTTTCTGTTGCCAGAGTGAACTCGGGCACTATAACTCGAAAGAGTGTGCCGGGCACTATAACTCGCGGGGCGTAAGCTAGATAAAGAAAGAGTGAACAGGTCACTATATCCCTTGTCGTGGCAGAAAGGCAACATCCCGGGGATGTATCGGGTTAGCATTTTGAACCGACAAGTGATATCACGAGCCAATAGGATAGATGGTGCACGAATTGTAAATCACACTTTTCACAACTCGTACCACTAACCAGCAAGTGCACTGGGTCGTCCAAGTAATACCTTACGTGAGTAAGGGTCGAATCCCACGGAGATTGTTGGCTTGAAGCAATCTATGGTTATCTTGTAATTCTTAGTCAGGATATCAATTATAATTATCAGTTTGGATTGCGAAAAATAAAAGAGCATGAACTAAATACTTATTATGTAGTAATGGAGAATATGTTGCAGTTTTGGAGATGCTTTGTCTTCTGAATCTCTGCTTTCCCCCTGTCTTCTTCTTCACGCACGCAAGGTTCCTCCTATGGCAAGCTGTGTGTTGGTGGATCACCGTTGTCAACGGCTACCATCCGTCCTCTCAGTGAAAATGGTCCAGGTGCGCTGTCACCGCACGGCTAATCATCTGTCGGTTCTCACTCATGCTGGAATAGGATCCATTAATCCTTTTGCGTCTTTCACTACGCCCAACCCTTGTGAGTCTGAAGCTCGTCACAGTCATTCAATCCCTGAATCCTACTCGAAATACCACAGACAAGGTTTAGACTTTCCAGATTCTCAAGAATGCTGCCAATGGATTCTAGCTTATACCACGAAGATTCTGATTAAGGAATCCAAGAGATACTCATTCAATCGAAGGTAGAACAGAGGTGGTTGTCAGACACATGTTCATAGGTTGAGGATGGTGATGAGTGTCACGGATCATCACATCTATCAAATTGAAGTGCGAATGAACATCTTAGATAGGAACAAGCGTGTTTGAATAGAAAACAGAAATAATTGCATTAATTCATCGAGACACAGCAGAGCTCCTCACCCCCAACAATGGATTTTAGAGACTCATGCAATCAAAGAGTACAAAGTTTAGATCTAAAATGTCATGAGATGCAAAATAAATCTCTAAAAGTTGTTTAAATACTAAACTAGTAACCTAGGTTTATAGAAAATGAGTAAACTAAGATAGATAGTGCAGAAATCCACTTCTGGGGCCCACTTGGTGTGTGCTGGGGCTGAGACTTGAGCTTTACAAGTACCTAAGCTGTTTCCAGAGTTAAACGTCAGGTTGTAACCTGTTTCTGGTGTTTAACTCCAACTTGTAACCTGTTTCTGGCGTTTAACGCCAGAATGCAACATGGAACTGGCATTGAACGCCAGTTTACATCATTTATCCTTGAGCAAAGTATGGACTATTATATATTACTGGAAAGCCCTGGATGTGTACTTTCGAACGCAATTGAAAGCGTGCTATTTGGACTCCTTTAGCTCCAGAAAATCCACTTTGAGTGCAGGGACGTCATAATCCAATAGCATCTGCAGTCCTTTTTCAGCCTGAATCAGATTTTTGCTTAGCTCCCTCAATTTCAGCCAGAAGATACCTGAAATTACAGAAAAATACACAAACTCATAGTAAAGTCCAAAAATGTGATTTTTATTTAAAAAATAATAAAAATATAATAAAAAGTGACTAAAGCATATTAAAAACTACCTAAAAACAATGCCAAAAAGCGTATAAATTATCCGCTCATCACAACACCAAACTTAAATTGTTGCTTGTCCCCAAGTAACTAAAAACAAAGTAGGATAAAAAGAAGAGAATATACAATGAATTCCAAAAACATCTATGAAGATCAGTCTTAATTAGATGAGCGGGGCTATTAGCTTTTTGCTTCTGAACAGTTTTGGTATCTCACTTTATCCTTTGAAGTTCAGAATGATTGGCATCTATAGGAACTCAGAATTCAGATAGTGTTATTGATTCTCCTAGTTCAGTATGTTGATTCTTGAACACAGCTACTTTTTGAGTCTTGGCCGTGGCCCTAAGCACTCTGTTTTCCAGTATTACCACTGGATACATACATGCCACAGACACATAACTGGGTGAACCTTTTCAGATTGTGACTCAGCTTTGCTAAAGTCCCCAATTAGAGGTGTCCAGGATTCTTAAGCACACTTTGTTTTTGCTTTGAACCTCGACTTTAACCGCTCTGTCTCAAGTTTTCACTTGACACCTTCACGCCACAAGCACATGGTTAGGGACAGCTTGGTTTAGCCGCTTAGGCCAGGATTTTATTCCTTTAGGCCCTCCTATTCACTGATGCTCAAAGCTTTGGATCCTTTTTATTACCCTTGCCTTTTGGTTTTAAGGGCTATTGGCTTTTTTCTCTTGCCTTTTGGTTTAAAGAGCTTTTGGCTTTTTCTGCTTGCTTTTTCTTTTTCTTACTCTCTTTTTTTTCGCTTTTTTTTTCTGCAAGCTTTGTTCTTCACTGCTTTTTCTTGCTTCAAGAATCATTTTTATGATTTTTCAGATTATCAAATAACATTTCTCCTTTTTCATCATTCTTTCAAGAGCCAACAATTTTAACATTCATAAACAACAAATTCAAAAGACATATGCACTGTTCAAGCATTCTTTCAGAAAACAAAAAGTATTGCCACCACATCAAAATAATTAAACTATTTTAAAATTCGAAATTCATGTACTTCTTTTTCTTTTTCAGAAAATATTTTTCATTTAAGAAAGGTGATGGATTCATAGGACATTCATATCTTTAAGACATAGACACTTAGATACTAGTGATCATGTAATAAGACCCAAACATAAATAAACATAAAGCATGGTAAACGAAAAACAGAGAAATAAGAACAAGGAGATTAAGGAACGGGTCCACCTTAGTGAGGGTGGCGTCTTCCTCTTCTTGAAGAACCAATGGTGCTCTTGAGCTCCTCTATGTCTCTTCCTTGTCTTTGTTGCTCCTCCCTCATAGCTCTTTGATCTGCAGTCAAATGCTCTACCACTGAACTATGGACCCTTGAGATGAATCTCTCCATCTCTTATGACTTAGAGGTGAAAGCTTTTGCCTTCCCTTTCCTCATTCTAGAGGTTTCTCCGGCCTTAGGTGCCATAAATGGTTATGGAAAAAACAAAAAGCAATGCTTTTACCACACCAAACTTAAAAGGTTTGCTCGTCCTCGAGCAAAAGAAGATAGAAGGGAGTAGAAGGAGAAGTGTGAATGGGTGGGTATGGGAGGGGAATGGTTTGAATTGGAATAGTGAGGTAGGTGGGGATCCTGTGGGGTCCACAGATCCTGAGGGGTCAAGGATTTAGCATCCCTGCTCTATTGAGGCATGCAAAACGCCCTTAGTATGCAATCCTGGCGTTTAACGCCAGACTGCTGCTTGTTTCTGGCGTTAAATGCCAGCTTTTCCCCTTTCTTGGCGTTGAATGCCAACTTGGTGCTTGTTTCTGGCGTTTAACGCCACCTTGATGCTTCTTTCTGGCGTTAAACGCCAGCTTGTTGCTTCTTACTGGCGTTTAAACGCCAGTAAGCTCTTCCTCCAAGGTGAGCTATTTTTAATGCTGTTTCTCATTCTGTTTTTGATTTTTCAGTAGTTTTTGTGACTTCTCATGATCATCAACCTATAGAAAACATAAAATAGCAATGGAAACTAATTAGATATAGTTAAATAACATTGGGTTGCCTCCCAGCAAGCGCTTTTTTATTCTCTTTAGCTGGACCTTGCTGAGCTTTTAATCTAGCCTCAGCTTTGAGCACTCTTGCTCAACATTGCCTTCAAGATAATGCTTGATTCTCTGTCCATTAACAATGAACTTCTTATTAGAATCAATGTCTTGAAGCTCCACATAGCCATATGGTGACACACTTGTAATCACATATGGTCCCTTCCACCAGGATTTCAGTTTCCCGGGGAATAGCCTGAGCCTAGAGTTAAACAGCAGAACCTTCTGTCCTGGTTTAAAGACTCTAGATGACAGCTTTCTGTCATGCCACCTTTTTGCTTTCTCTTTGTAAAGCTTGGCATTTTCGAAAGCAGTGAGTCTGAATTCCTCTAGCTCATTCAGCTGGAGTAATCTTTTTTCTCCAGCTAATTTAGCATCAAAGTTTAGGAATCTGGTTGCCCAGTAGGCCTTGTGCTCTAGTTCCACGGGCAGATGACAGACCTTACCATACACAAGCTGGTATGGAGAGGTCCCTATAGGAGTCTTGAATGCTGTTCTGTATGCCCACAGAGCCTCATCCAAGCTTCTTGCCCAATCCCTTCTACGAGTAATTACAGTCCGTTCCAGGATTCTTTTTAGTTCTCTATTAGAGACTTCAGCCTGCCCATTTGTCTGTGGATGATATGGGGTTGCTACTTTGTGGCTAATTCCATATCGGACCATAGCAGAGTAGAGCTATTTATTGCAGAAGTGAGTGCCCCCATCACTGATTAGTGCTCTAGGGATACCAAACCTGCTGAAGATATGTTTTTGGAGGAATTTCAGCACTGTCTTAGTATCATTAGTGGGTGTTGCAATTGCCTCTACCCATTTAGATACATAGTCTACTACCACCAGAATATATGTGTTTGAGTATGATGGTGGGAAAGTCCCCATGAAGTCAATACCCCATACATCAAACAACTCAATCTCCAAGATTCCTTGTTGAGGCATGGCGTAACCATGAGGTAGATTACCAGCCCTCTGGCAACTGTTACAGTTACGTACAAACTCTCGGGAATCTCTATAGAGGGTAGGCTAGTAGAAGCCACATTGGAGGACCTTGGTGGCTGTTCGCTCAACTCCGAAATGGCCTCCATATTATGACCCATGGCAATGCCATAAGATCTTCTATGCTTCTTCTCTAGGCACACACCTACGGATTATTCCGTCTGCACATCTCTTAAAGAGATAGGGTTCATCCCACAAGTAGTACTTTGCATCAGTAATTAATTTTTTCTTTTGTTGCCTGCTGTACTCCTTGGGTATGAATCTTGCAGCTTTATAGTTTGCAATGTCTGCAAACCATGGTGTTTCCTGAATGGCAAACAGTTGCTCATCCGGAAAGGTTTCAGAGATCTCAATAGAGGGAAAGGACGTCCCTTCTACTGGCTCTATCCGGGACAGATGATCAGCCACTTGGTTCTCTGTCCCTTTTCTGTCTCTTATTTCTATATCAAACTCTTGCAGAAGCAACACCCATCTTATGAGCCTGGGTTTTGAATCCTGCTTTGTGAGTAGATATTTAAGAGCAGCATGGTCAGTGTACACAATCACTTTTGATCCTACTAAGTATGATCTAAACTTGTCAATGGCATAAACCGCTGCAAGCGATTCTTTTTCTGTGGTTGTGTAATTTTTCTGGGCATCATTTAAAACACGGCTAGCATTATAAATGACATGCAGAAGCTTGTTATGCCTCTGTCCCAGTACTGCACCAATGGCATGGTCACTGGCATCACACATTAGTTCAAATGGTAATGTCCAGTCTGGTGCAGAAATAACTGGTGCTGTGACCAGCTTAGCTTTCAGAGTTTCAAACGCCTGTAGACACTCTGTGTCAAACACAAATGGCATGTCAGCAGCTAGCAGATTGCTCAGAGGTTGTGCAATTTTTGAAAAATTCTTTATAAACCTCCTATAGAATCCTGCATGCCCCAAAAAGCTTCTGATTGCCTTAACATTGGCAGGTGGTGGTAATTTTTCAATTACTTCCACTTTAGCTTGATCCACCTCTATTCCCTTGTTTGAAATTTTATGCCTGATGAGCGGATAATTTATACGCTTTTTGGCATTGTTTTTAGTATGTTTTTAGTATATTTTAATTAGTTTTTATTATATTTTTATTAGTTTTTAATTAAAAATCACAATTCTGGACTTTACTATGAGTTTGTGTGTTTTTCTATGATTTTAGGTATTTTCTGGCTGAAATTGAGGGACCTGAGCAAAAATCTGATTCAGAGGCTGAAAAAGGACTGCAGATGATGTTGGATTCTGACCTCCCTGCACTGAAAGTAAATTTTCTGGAGCTACAAAAGCCCAATTGGCGCGCTCTCAATTGCGTTGGAAAGCAGACATCCTGGGCTTTCCAGCAATATATAATAGTCCATACTTTGTCCGAGATTTGATGGCCCAAACAGGCATTCCAAGTCAGCTCAAGAATTCTGGCGTTTAACGCCAGAACTGGCACAAAAGCTGGAGTTAAACGCCCAAACTGGCACAAAAGCTGGCGTTTAACTCCAAGAAAAATCTCTACACATGGAAGCTTCAACGCTCAGCCCAAGCATATACCAAGTGGGTTCGGAAGAAGATTTCTGCATTAATTACTGATTTTTGTAAACCCTAGGCTACTAGTTATCTATAAATAGGACCTTTTGCTATTGTATTTTCATCTTTTGATCATCCTGGAATCATGTTTTGATGATTGAACCCTCTTTGGGAGGCTGGCTATTCGGCCATGCCTAGACCTTGTGTTCTTATGTATTTTCAACGGTGGAGTTTCTATACACCATAGATTAAGGTGTGGAGCTCTGCTATTCTTCATGAATTAATACAAAGTACTATTGTTTTTCTATTCAACTCAAGTCTATTTCTTCTCTAAGATGTTCATTCGCACCCAAGAACATGATGAATGTGATGATTATGTGACACTCATCACCATTCTCACCTATGAACGCGTGAGTGACAACCACTTCTGTTCTACATGAACAAGCTTGAATGCATATCTCTTGGGCTTCTGATCTAAGATTGGAACCTTCGTGGTATAGGCTAGAATTATTGGCGGCCATTCCTGACATCCGGAACGTCTAAACCTTGTCTGTGGTATTCTGAGTAGGATCTGGGAAGGGATGACTGTGATGAGCTTCAAACTCGCGATTGTTGGGCGTGTGACAGACGCAAAAGGATCAATGGATCCTATTCCAACATGATCGAGAACCGACAGATGATTAGCCGTGCGGTGACAGCGCATTTGGAACGTTTTCACTGAGAGGACGGGAAGTAGCCATTGACAACGGTGATGCCCAACATAAAGCTTGCCATGGAAATTAGTATGAATGATTGGAAGAAGGCAATAGGAAAGTAGAGGTTCAGGAGGAACAAAGCACCTTCATACGCTTATTTGAAATTCCAACCAAAGAATTACATAAGTATCTCTATCTTTATTTTATGTTTTATTTATATTTTAATTATCAATTCTCCATCACCATCTGAATTCACCTGACTGAGATTTACAACGTGACCATAGCTTGCTTCAAGCTGACAGTCTCCGTGGGATCGACCCTTACTCACGTAAGGTATTACTTGGACGACCCAGTGCACTTGCTGATTAGTTGTGCGGAATTGTGACAAAGTGTGATTCATGTTTAAGAGCTCTAAGTCCTTTGGCACCATTGTTGATGATCACAATTTCGTGCACCAAGTTTTTGGTGCCGTTGCCGGAGATTGTTCGAGTTTGGACAATTGACGGTTCATCTTGTTGCTTAGATTAGGTACTTTTCAGAATTTTAAGAATGAATTCTAGAGTTTCAAGGTGATGTTCTTATCATCACAAAAGCTGATTGATTCTCATCAATTTAGCTGCTGAATGTAATGTCCTGCTGAAGCTTGGCCAACCATGTCTAATCTGTTTAGACTGAAGCTTTAGACTAACATTGCATGATTCCTGGAATTCTTATTAAAAGTTTTGATTCTCTTTATTTTCTTTTCTATATAAGTTTCAAAAATCACAAAAAAAATTTATAAAACCATAAAAACCAAAAATATTTTATGTTTCTTGTTTGAGTCTAGTATTAATTTTTAAGTTTGGTGTCAATTGCATGTTTTTATTCTTCTTGCATTTTTTGAATACATGAAATATGTTCTTCATTGATCTTCAAGTTGTTCTTGATGATTTCAGTGCTCTGATCTTTAAATTCTCTTGTTTTGTGTGTTTTGTTGTTTCTCATATGCATTCTCAATTTGTTAGTGTCTCTTATATGAAAATTTTTAAGTTTGGTGTCCTGCATGCATTGTTTGATTTGAGTTTTCTAAAATTAGTTGTATTTTGATTGTTTCTCATCATTAAAAATTCAAAAATATTTTCAAAATTGTGTCTTTTCAAGTCAATAATACAGAGAATTGAAGATTCAGAACATTCAGCAGAGGAATCAAACAGTAGCTGGGCGTTCAAAATGCCCAGTGAAGAAGGAAAACTGGCGTTTAAACGCCAGCCATGGTACCTGGCTGGGCGTTTAACGCCCAAAAAGGTAGCATTTTAGGCGTTACACTAGAGGGAAGATTTTGTTTTTAATTCAAATATTTTTCAAATTTTCATAATTTTTCAAAATCAAATCTTTTTCAAATCATATCTTTTCAATCATATCTCTTCAAAATCAATTTCTTTCCATTTTTTATTATTTTCGAAAATCCTTGTTATAATTAATGATTTACTTCAAAATTTTCTAGTTGTTACTTGCCTATTAAGAAAGGATCAAAAGTTTTAATTCTAGAATCATATCTTCTAATTTCTTGTTAGTCAAGTAAATCAACTTTAATTTTAAAACTTTCTCTTTTTAGTTTGATTTTCAATCATATCTTCTCAATCATATCTTTTCAATCACATATTTTTCAAAATTAACTCTCAATCATATCTTTTTTATTTCTAATTTCAAAATCTTTTTCAAAAATCACTTAATTTCTTTCCCAATCTTAATTTTCGAAAATCTCAATCAAATTTTCAAATTTCTTTTTATTATTTCAAAATCTTCTTAATTTATTTTCGAAAATTCTTCCCCTCTTCTCACATCCTTCTATTTAAGGGACTAACACTCCTCCTCAAGGTGCAATTCGAACTCTATCCTTCTTTATATGTTCGAATTCTCTTCTATCTACCTCCTCCTTCTATTCTTCTTCTCCTCTGACACCTCAAGGAATCTCTATACTGTGACATAGAGGATTCCCTACTTTTTTGTTCTCTTCTCTTTCATATGAGCAGGAACAAAGATAAAGGCATACTTGTTCAAGCTGATCCTGAACCTGAAAGGACCTTGAAGAGAAAACTAAGAGAAGCTAAAGCACAATTCTCTCTAGAGGGCCTAACAAAGCTTTTCAAAGAAGAAGAAACCATGGCAGCCGAAAACAACAATGCCAACAATGCAAGGAAGGTGCTTGGTGACTTTACTGCACCTACTCCCGACTTCTATGGGAGAAGCATCTCAATCCCTGTCATTGGAGCAAACAACTTTGAGCTTAAGCTTCAATTAGTTTCTCAAATGCAACAGAATTGCAAGTTTCATGGACTTCCATTGGAAGATCCTCATCAATTCCTAGCTGAATTCTTGCAAATCTGTGACACTGTCAAGACCAATGGGGTTGACCCTGAAGTCTATAGACTTATGCTTTTTCCTTTTGCTGTAAGAGACAAAGCTAAGACATGGTTGGATTCACAACCTAAAGAAAGCCTGAACTCTTGGGAAAAGCTAGTTAATGCCTTCTTGGCAAAGTTCTTTCCACCTCAAAAATTGAGCAAGCTTAGAGTTAAAGTCCAAACCTTCAGACAGAAGGAAGGTGAATCCCTCTATGAAGCTTGGGAAAGATACAAGCAATTGATCAGAAGATGTCCTTCTGACATGCTTTCTGAATGGAGCATCATAGGTATTTTCTATGATGGTCTGTCTGAACTATCCAAGATGTCATTGGATAGCTCTGCTGGAGGATCTCTTCATCTGAAGAAGACGCCTGCAGAAGCTCAGGAACTCATTGAAATGGTTGCAAATAACCAATTCATGTACACTTCTGAAAGGAATCCTGTGCATAATGGGACAACTCAGAAGAAAGGAGTTCTTGAGATTGATACTCTGAATGGCATATTGGCTCAGAATAAAATATTGACCCGACAAGTCAATATGATTTCTCAGAGTCTGTCTGGAATGCAAGCAGCAACAGGCAGTACTAAGGAAGCTTCCTCTGAAGAAGAAGCTTATGATCCTGAGAACCCAGCAATAGAAGAGGTGAATTACATGGGAGAATTCTATGGAAACACCTATAATCCTTCATGGAAAAATCATCCAAATCTCTCATAAAAGGATCAACAGAGACCTCAACAAGGTTTCAACAACAATAATGGTGGAAGAAACAGGTTTAGCAATAGCAAACCTTTTCCATCATCTTCTCAGCAACAGATATAGAATTCTAAGCAAAGCCACTCTGACTTAGCAACCATTGTCTCTGATCTAATCAAAACCACTCAAAGTTTCATGACTGAAATAAGGTCCTCCATTAGAAATTTGGAGGTTCAAGTGGGTCAGCTAAGTAAGAAAATTACTGAACTCCCTCCTAGTACTCTCCCAAGCAATACAGAAGAGAATCCAAAGAGAGAGTGCAAGGCCATAAACACGTCTCACATGGCCGAACCTGGAGAGGAGGAATAGGCAGTAATCTCTACTGAGGAAGACCTCAATGGATGCCCACTGGCCTCCAAGGAGTTTCCTAATGAGGAACCATGGGAATCTGAGGCTCACACTGAGACCATAGAGATTCCATTAAATTTACTTCTGCCATTCATGAGCTCTGATGAGTATTCTT
Source organism: Arachis hypogaea (assembly GCF_003086295.3). Classification (NCBI taxonomy): domain Eukaryota; kingdom Viridiplantae; phylum Streptophyta; class Magnoliopsida; order Fabales; family Fabaceae; genus Arachis; species Arachis hypogaea. The sequence continues at coordinate 63,386,433 of NC_092053.1, forward strand.
CCTCTGAAGAGGATGAAAATGTTACTGAAGAGCAAGTTGCTAAGTACCTTGGAGTAATCATGAAGCTAAATGCCAAGTTGTTTAGTAATGAGACTTGGGAGGATGAACCTCCATTGCTCATCAAAGAACTGGATGACTTGACTAGGCAGAAATTACCTCTGAAGAGACAAGACCCTGGAAAATTCTCAATCCCTTGTACCATAGGCACCATGACCTTTGAGAAAGCTCTGTGTGACCTAGGGTCAAGTATAAACCTCATGCCTCTCTCTATAATGGAGAAGCTAGGGATCATTTAGGTACAAGCTGCAAGAATCTCACTGGAAATGGTAGACAATTCAAAGAAACAGGCTTATGGACTTGTAGAGGATGTCTTGGTAAAGGTTGAAGGCCACTACATCCCTGCTCTCTTCATAATCCTAGAGACTGGGAAGTGTATGGATGAATCCATCATCCTTAGCAGACCCTTCCTAGCCACAGCAAAAGCTGTGATTGATGTTGACAGAGGAAAATTGATCATTCAAGTGAATGGAGACTCCCTTGTGTTTAAAGCTTAAGGATATCCCTCTGTCACCATGGAGAGGAAGCATGAAGAGCTTCTCTCAATACAGAGTCAAATAGAGCCCCCACAGTCAAACTCTAAGTTTGGTGTTGGGAGGTTCCAACATTACTCTGAACATCTGTGAGGCTCCATGAGAGCCACTGTCAAGCTATTGACATTAAAGAAGCGCTTGTTGGGAGGCAACCCAATTTTTTTTACTTATCTATGTTAAATTTCTATTTTCTTTTGTTATTTTATATTTTCTGTAGGTTGATGATCATGTGAAGTCACAAAAACAATTAAAAAAGCAAAAATAGAAGGAAAAACAGAATGAAAAATAGAACACCCTGGAGGAGAAACTTACTGGCGTTTAAATGCTAGTAAAGGTAGCAGAATGGGCGTTAAACATCCAGTCTGGCACCATTCTGGGCGTTTAACGCCAGAAATGGGCACCAGACTGGCGTTTAACGCCAGGAATGGGCAAGAAGCTGGCGTTAAACGCTAGAAATGGGCAGCAGCTTGGCGTTTAATGCCAGGATTGGCAGCAAGGGGCGTTTTACACGCCACATGGTGCAGGGATGAGAAATCCTTTACACCTCAGGATCTGTGGACCCCACCTACCCCACCTCTCTCTCTCTTCTTCACCCATTCACCAATCACCTCAATACCTCTTCCCCTAAAAACCCCTCACCTATCAAATTCCACCATTCTCTTTACCACTCACATCCATCCTTCATAAAACCCTACCTACCTCACCATTCAAATTCAAACCACTTTACCACCCAAACCCACCCATAATGGCCGAACCATATCACCCCCCTCCACTCCTATATAAACCCATCTTCACTCCTTCATTTTCACACAACATACACACTACCTATCCCCCTTGGCCGAAACACTAAGCTCCCTCTATCTCCTCTATTTCTTCTTCTTCTACTCTCTTCTTTCTTCTTTTGCTCAAGGACGAGCAACCCTCTAAGTTTGGTGTGGTAAAAGCTAAAGCTTTTTTGTTTTTCCATAACCATTAATGGCACCAAAGGCCGGAGAAACCTCTAGAAAGAGGAAAGGGAAGGCACAAGCTTCCACCTCCGAGTCATGGGAGATGGAGAGATTCCTCTCAAGGGTGCATCAAGACCACTTCTATGAAGTTGTGGCCAAGAAGAAGGTGATCCCCGAGGTCCCTTTTAAGCTCAAAAAGGGCGAATATCCGGAGATCCGACATGAGATTCGAAGAAGAGGTTGGGAAGTTCTCACCAACCCCATTTAACAAGTTGGAATCTTAATGGTTCAAGAGTTCTATGCCAATGCATGGATCACCAAGAACCACGATCAAAGTGTGAACCCGGACCCTAAGAATTGGCTTACAATGGTCAGAGGGAAATACTTAGACTTTAGTCCGGAAAATGTAAGGTTGGCATTCAATTTACCTATGATGCAAGGAGATGCACACCCATACACTAGAAGGGTCAACTTTGATCAAAGGTTGGACCAAGTCCTCATGGACATCTGTGAAGAGGGCGCTCAATGGAAGAGAGATTCAAGAGGGAAGCCAGTTCAACTAAGAAGGCATGACCTTAAGCCCGTGGCTAGGGGATGGTTGGAGTTCATCCAATGCTCAATCATTCCCACTAGCAACCGGTCTGAAGTTACTATAGACCGGGCTATCATGATTCATAGCATCATGATTAGAGAGGAAATAGAAGTTCATGAAGTTATATCCCAAGAACTCTACAAAGTGGCGGACAAGTCCTCCACTGTGGCAAGGTTAGCCTTCCCTCATCTCATTTGTCATCTCTGCAATTCAGCTGGAATTGACATAGAGGAAGACATCTTCATTGGTGAGGACAAGCCCATCACTAAGAAAAGGATGAAGCAAACAAGAGATCCCACTCATTGACAAGAGCATGAGGAAACTCCTCATCATGAAATCCCTGAGATACCTCAAGGGATGCATTTTCCTCCACAAAACTATTGGGAGAAAATCAACACCTCCTTAGGAGAATTAAGTTCCAACATGGGATAACTAAGGGTGGAGCACCAAGAGCATTCCATCCTCCTCCATGAAATTAGAGAAGACCAAAGAACCATGAGATAGGAGCAACAAAGGCAAGGAAGAGACATTGAGGAGCTTAAGCACTCCATAAGATCTTCAAGAGGAAGAACAAGCCGCCATCACTAAGGTGGACCCGTTCTTTAATTTCCTTGTTCTTTATTTTCTGTTTTTTTATTCGAAAATTGTGCTTTATGTTTATTTATGTTTGTGTCTTTATTACATGATCATTAGTGTCTAAGTGTCTATGCCTTAAAGCTATGAAAATGAATCCATCACCTTTCTTAAATGAAAAATATTTTTAATTGAAAAAGAAAAAGAAGTGCATGAATTTCAAATTTCAAAATAGTTTAATTATTTTGATGTGGTGGCAATACTATTGTTTTTCTGAATGAATGCTTGAACAGTGCATATTTTTGAATTTGATTGTTTATGAATGTTAAAATTGTTGGCTCTTGAAAGAATGATGGGAAAAGGAGAAATGTTATCTGATGATCTGAAAAATCATAAAATTGATTCTTGAAGCAAGAAAAAGCAGTGAAAAGCTTGTAGAAAAAAGATAAAAAAAAGGAGAGAAAAGCAAGCAGAAAAAGCCAATACCCCTTTAAACCAAAAGGCAAGAGTGATAAAAAGGATCCAAGGCTTTGAGTATCAGTGGATAGGAGGGCCCACAGGAATAAAATCCTGGCCTAAGCGGCTAAACCAAGCTGTCCCTAACCATGTGCTTGTGGCGTGAAGGTGTCAAGTGAAAACTTGAGACTGAGTGGTTAAAGTTGAGATCCAAAGCAAAAAGAAGAGTGTACTTAAGAACCCTGGACACCTCTAATTGGGGACTCTAGCAAAGCTGAGTCACAATCTGAAAAGGTTCACCCAGTTATGTGTCTGTGGCATTTATGTATCCGGTGGTAATACTGGAAAACAAAGTGCTTAGGGCCACGGCCAAGACTCATAAAGTAGCTGTGTTCAAGAATCAACATAATTAACTAGGAGAATTAATAACACTATCTGGATTCTGAGTTCCTATAGATGCCAATCATTCTGAACTTCAAGGAATAAAGTGAGATGCCAAAACTGTTCAGAAGCAAAAAGCTAAAAGCCCCGCTCATCTAATTAATACTGATCTTCATAGATGTTTTTGGAATTCATTGTATATTCTCTTCTTTTTATCCTATTTGATTTTCAGTTGCTTAGGGACAAGCAACAATTTAAGTTTGGTGTTGTGATGAGCGGATAATTTATACGCATTTTGGCATTATTTTTAGTATATTTTAATTAGTTTTTATTATATTTTTATTAGTTTTTAAATAAAAATCACAATTCTGTACTTTACTATAAGTTTGTGTGTTTTTTTGTGATTTCAGGTATTTTCTGGCTGAAATTGAGGGACCTGAGCAAAAATCTGATTCAGAGGCTGAAAAAGGACTGCAGATGCTGTTGGATTCTGACCTCCCTGCACTTAAAGTGGATTTTCTGGAGTTACAGAAGCTCAATTGATGCGCTCTCAATTGCGTTAGAAAGTAGACATCCTGCGCTTTCCAGAAATGTGTAATAGTTCATACTTTGCTCGAGATTTGATGGCCCAAACATGCGTTCCAAGTCAGCTCAAGAATTCTGGCGTTTAACGCCGGAACTGGCACAAAAGCTGGAGTTAAACGCCCAAACTGGCACAAAAGCTGGCGTTTAACTCCAAGAAAAGTCTCTACATATGGAAGCTTCAACGCTCAGCCTAAGCACACACCAAGTGGGCCCGGAAGAAGATTTCTGCATTAATTACTGATTTCTGTAAACCCTAGGCTACTAGTTATCTTTAAATAGGACCTTTTGCTATTGTATTTTCATCTTTTGATCATCCTAGAATCATGTTTTGATGATTGAACCCTCTTTGGGAGGCTGGCCATTTAGCCATGCCTAGACCTTGTGTTCTTACGTATTTTCAACGGTGGAGTTTCTACACACCATAGATTAAGGTGTGGAGCTCTGCTGTTCTTCATGAATTAATACAAAGTACTATTGTTTTTCTATTCAACTCAAGTCTATTTCTTCTCTAAGATGTTCATTCGCACCCAAGAACATGATGAATGTGATGATTATGTGACACTCATCACCATTCTCACCTATGAACGCGTGACTGACAACCACTTCCGTTCTACATGAACAAGCTTGAATGTATATCTCTTGGGCTTCTGATCTAAGATTGGAACCTTCGTGGTATAGGCTAGAATTATTGGCGGCCATTCCTGAGATCCGGAACGTCTAAACCTTGTCTGTGGTATTCTGAGTAGGATCTGGGAAGGGATGACTGTGACGAGCTTCAAACTCGCGATTGTTGGGCGTGTGGCAGACACAAAAGGATCAATGGATCCTATTCCAACATGATCGAGAACCGACAGATGATTAGCCGTGTGGTGACAGCGCATTTGGAACATTTTCACTGAGAGGACGGGAAGTAGCCATTGACAACGGTGATGCCCAACATAAAGCTTGCCATGGAAAGGAGTATGAATGATTGGAAGAAGGCAATAGGAAAGCAGAGGTTCAGGAGGAACAAAGCACCTTCATAAGCTTATCTGAAATTCCAACCAGAGAATTACATAAGTATCTCTATCTTTATTTTATGTTTTATTTATATTTTAATTATCAATTCTCCATCACCATCTGAATTCGCCTGAATGAGATTTACAAGGTGACCATAGCTTGCTTTAAGCCGACAGTCTCCGTGGGATCGACCCTTACTCACGTAAGGTATTACTTGGACGACCCAGTGCACTTGCTGGTTAGTTGTGCGGAATTGTGATAAAGTGTGATTCATGTTTAAGAGCTCTAAGTCCTTTGGCGCCATTGTTGATGATCACAATTTCGTGCACCAATGCCCAAGGACAATTCCTTCAGTCACCATACATTTTTCCCAGTTTAAAACTAGGTTAGTCTCTTGGCATCTTTTCAGAACAAGTGCTAAATGGTCAAGGCAGGAGCTGAATGAGTCTCTAAATACTGAAAAGTTATCTATGAAGACTTCCAATAATTTCTCTACCATATCAGAGAAGATAGAGAGCATGCACCTCTGAAAGGTTGCAGGTGCATTGCACAGACCAAAAGGCATCCTTCTGTAGGCAAACACTCCAGAAGGATATGTGAATGCTGTTTTCTCTTGGTCCTGAGGATCTACTGCAATTTGGTTATAGCCTGAATAACCATCCAAAAAGCAGTAATATTCATGACCTGCTAGTCTCTCTAGCATCTGGTCTATAAATTGTAAAGGAAAGTGATCATTCCTGGTGGCTGTGTTGAGCCTTCTGTAGTCAATACACATACGCCACCCTGTAACTGTTCTTGTAGGAACCAGTTCATTTTTTTCATTATGAACCACTGTCATACCTCCCTTCTTGGGAACAACTTGGACAGGGCTTACCCAAGGGCTATCAGAAATAGGATAAATAATCCCAGCCTCCAGTAATTTGGTGACCTCTTTCTGCACCACTTCCTTCATGGCTGGATTTAGCCGCCTCTGTGGTTGAACCACTGGCTTAGCATTGTTCTCCAATAGGATCTTGTAAATGCATCTTGCTGAGCTGATGCCCTTAAGATCACTTATGGACCACCCAAGAGCTGTCTTGTGTGTCCTTAGCACTTGAAGTAGTGCTTCATCATCCTGTGGATTTAAAGCAGAGCTTATGATCACCGGAAAAGTGTCACCTTCTCCCAGAAATACATATTTCAGGAATGGTGGTAGTGGTTTGAGCTCGGGTTTAGGAGGTTGTTCCTAAGGAATTTTCAGAGGCTCTTTTATTTCCTCTGAATCCTCCAGATCAGGCTGGACATCTTTAAAGATGTTTTCTAGCTCTGATTCGAGACTCTCAGCTATGTTGATCTCCTCTACCAAAGAGTCAATAAGATCAACTTTCATGCAGTCTTTAGGTGTGTCTGGATGCTGCATGGCTTTGACAGCATTTAACTTAAACTCATCCTCATTGACTCTCAGGGTTACTTCCCCCTTTTGGACATCAATGAGAGTTCGTCCAGTTGCTAGGAAAGGTCTTCCTAGAATGAGAGTAGCACTCTTGTGCTCTTCCATTTCCAGCACTACAAATTCAGTCGGAAAGGTGAATGGCCCAACCCTGACAATCATGTCTTCAATCATGCCTGATGGGTATTTAATGGAGCCATCAGCAAGTTGGAGACATATCCGGGTTGGTTTGACTTCTTTAGTTAAACCAAGCTTTCTGATAGTGGATGCAGGTATTAGGTTGATACTTGCCCCAAGATCACATAAAGCTGTCTTGGTGCAATTACCCTCTAATATGCATGGTATCATAAAGCTCCTGGGATCTTTAAGCTTTTCTGGGAAGCTTTGCAGAATGACTGCACTGCATTCTTTAGTGAGGAGAACTCTTTCAGTTTCTCTCCAATCCTTCTTATGACTCAAGATCTCTTTCATGAACTTGGCATAAGAAGGTATTTGCTCAAGTGCCTCTGCAAACGGAATCTTTATTTCAAGAGTCCTGAGATAGTCTGCAAAGCGGGCAAATTGCTTATCCTGCTCCTCTTGGCGGAGTTTTTGAGGATAAGGCATCTTGGCTTTGTATTCCTCAACCTTAGTTGCTGCAGGTTTATTTCCTACAGAGGTGGTTGGAAAAGCCTTTTTAGAGGGGTTGCTATCAGCACTTGTGTGTGTCTGATCCCTCACTGGCGTTTAAATGCCAGGGTTGGAAGCTGGATTGGCATTGGACGCCAACTTCTTACCTGTTTCTGGCATTTAAACGCCAGATCTGAGCTTCCATTGGGCGTTTGACACCAGCTCCTTGCCTGTTCCTGGCGTTTGAACGCCAGAGTTATTCCTCTCTGGGCTCTTACTGCCCTCAGAGGGATTTTGGATAATATTTTGCTCATCCTCTGTCAGTTGTTCTTTTCTTGGCTTTCTGCTGCTCTGAAGTGAGGTATTTAATGTTTTTCCACTTCTTAATTGAACTGCCTGGCACTCTTCTATTATCTGCTTTGATAATTGCAGTTTTGTCTGATTCAATTGTGCTTCCATATTTTTATTAGTATTTTTAGTGTCTTGTAGCATCTCCTTAAATTCTGCTAGCTGTTTTGTTAGAAAACACAATTGTTGATTGAATTCAGCAACTTGTTCTGGAAGACCAAGTTTGGTAGATACTGCTTCGGCTTTTTCTTTTATGGAGGACCCACTACTTATCTATAGATACTGATTTCTAGCAACTATATCAATAAGCTCTTGAGCCTCTTCAATAGTTTTTCTCATGTGTATAGATCCACTAGCTGAGTGGTCTAGAGATACCTGAGCTTTCTCTGTAAGCCCGTAGTAGAAGATGTCTAATTGCACCCACTCTGAAAATATTTCAGAGGGGTATCTCCTTAGGATCCCTCTGTACCTCTCCCAGGCATTATAAAGAGATTCATCATCCTCTTGTTTAAAGCCTTGGATGTCCAGCCTTAGCCGTGTCATCCTTTTTGGAGGGAAATATTGATTTAGGAATTTGTCTGATAACTGTGCCCATGTTCTTATGCTTGCTGTGGGTTGGTTATTTAACCACCTCTTAGCTTGATCTTTTATAGCAAACGAAAATAGTAACAGCCTGTATACATCCTGATCTACCTCCTTGTCACGCACTATGTCAGCAATTTGCAAGAACTACGCCAGAAAGTCAGTAGGTTCTTCCTGTGGAAGACCAAAATATTGGCAATTTTGCTGCACCATGACAATGAGCTGAGGATTTAGCTCAAAACTGCTTGCTTTGATGGGAGGTATACAGATGCTACTCCCATATGCAGTAGTAATGGGGTTAGCATATGACCCCAGAGTCCTTCTTGACTGTTCATTTCCACTTAGATCCATGATGGAGAAAGGGAGATGTTGTGAATTGCAAGTAAAATATATTTTTATTTTTATTTTATTTAATTAAAAATAATCGAAAAAATGAAATAAAATAAAGTAAAATAATTATAAGACAAAATATAGATTTTGAAAATTAAAAAAAAGTGAATTAAAAAGAAATTTGAATATTGAATTAACTAATTAATTGAAAAGATTCGAAAATTTTTTAATATGATTTTCAAAAAAAGATTTGAATTTTGAATTTTTAAAACTAAGATAAGACAAAATATAAAGTTTTAAAATAAAAATCTGAATTTTTAAAGGAAAATTTCGAAAATCAATTAGAATAAAAAAGGAAAATATTTTTGAATTTAATGAAGAAAGAGAAAAATAGTAAAAACGACACCAAACTTAAAATTTTTAGATCAAAACAAGGAAAACAAACAAGGAAGCTTTGAATATCAAAATGAACACTAAGAGAGACTAATAAAATAAAAGAAAATTTAGGAAAATAGGAACACAAAGGACACCGAACTTAAAATATGAAACTAAACTCAAACAGAAGACTAAATTATGAAGTTATTGGTTTTGAAGATTTTCGAAAATAATTTAGAAAAATCAAATAATGATTTTAAAATTTTAACCAGAAACAATAATAGAAGACTCTAAACCAAAAAGAAAGAGAAATTTTTCCTGATCTAAGCAGCAAAATAAGCCGTCAGTTGTCCAAACTCGAACAATCCCCGGCAACGGCGCCAAAAATTTGGTGCACGAATTGTAAATCACACTTTTCACAACTCATACCACTAACCAGAAAGTGCACTGGGTTGTCCAAGTAATACCTTACGTGAGTAAGGGTCGATCCCACGGAGATTGTCGGCTTGAAGCAAGCTATGGTTATTTTGTAATTCTTAGTCAGGAAATCAATGATAAGAGTGATTATATTTATGAAGAGTAAAAAGCATAAATTAAATAGTACTTGTTATGCAGTAATGGAGAATATGTTGGAGTTTTGGAGATGCTTTGTCTTCTGAATCTCTGCTTTTCTACTGTCATCTTCTTCACGCACGCAAGGCTCCTTCCATGGCAAGCTGTATGTTGGTGGATCACTGTTGTCAATGGCTACCATCCGTCCTCTCAGTGAAAAAGGTCCATGTACATGGCTAATCATCTGTCGGTTCTCACTTGTGAAGGAATAGGATCCATTGATCCTTTTGCGTCTGTCACTACGCCCAACACTCGCGAGTTTGAAGCTCGTTGCAGTCATCCTTTCCCGGATCTTACTTGGAATACCACAGACAAGGTTTAGACTTTCTGGATCTCAAGAATGCTGCCAATGGATTCTAGCTTATACCACGAAGACTCTGGTCTCACGGATCTGAAAGTTCTGTTGTCAGGAGAGGTGATCAGACTCATGAGCCAGGAACCCAAGAGATATTCATTCAATCTAAGGTAGAACGGAGGTGGTTGTCAGGCACACGTTCATAGGTTAAGAATGGTGATGAGTGTCACGGATCATCACATTCATCATATTGAAGTGCGAATGAATATCTTAGATAGAAACAAGCGTGTTTGAATAGAAAACATAAATAGTTGCATTAATTCATCGAGACACAGCAGAGCTCCTCACCCCCAACAATGGAGTTTAGAGACTCATACCATCTAAGATACAAAGTTCAGATCTAAAAATGTCATCCGATCCAAAATAAATCTCTAAAAGTTGTTTAAATACTAAACTAGTAACCTAGGTTTACAGAAAATGAGTAAACTACGATAGATAGTGCAGAAATCCACTTCCGGGACCCACTTAATATGTGCTGGGGCTGAGACTTGAGCTTTACACGTGCCTAGGCTGTTTCTGGAGTTAAACGCCAGGTTGTAGCCTGTTTTGGGCGTTTAACTCCAACTTGTAACCTGTTTCTGGCATTTAACGCCAGAAAAGAACATGGAACTGGCGTTGAACGCCAGTTTACATCGTTTATCTTTGAGAAAAGTATAAACTATTATATATTGTTGGAAAGCCCTGAATGTCTACTTTCCAAAGCAATTGAGAGCGCGCCATTTGAGCTTCTGTAGCTCCATAAAATTCACTTTGAGTGCAGAGAGGTCAGAATCCAACAGCATCTGCAGTCCTTTTTCAGCCTCAGAATCAGATTTTTGCTCAGGTCCCTCAATTTCAGATAGAAATTACCTGAAATCACAGAAAAACACACAAACTCATAGTAAAGTCCAGAAATGTGATTTTTATTTAAAAACTAATAAAAATATATTAAAAACTAACTAAATCATACTAAAAACTACATAAAAACAATGCCAAAAAGCGTATAAATTATCCGCTCATCACTTTCACGAGAGGAGAAGAGTGATCTGAAGACCTGACCTGCATCCATTTCATCTATTTCTTTTTTGGAACGACCAACAAGGCCCAACTTGCGAAGCAGGCACCTACGGAACCCAGCACAATTAAATCACGTTCTAATTCATGCTACCAACTCGGCTCGGCCGACCATTCCATGAGCGCCCGCAATTTGCTGAAAACCTGCTCCATTTTGTAAAATAGAGACAACACGCGTTAACAAAAGATGCATAGAAAAAAATATCTGTAAATCTGTATGAACTTCCATCTATACAGTAGCACGACCTAAAATAGTAAAGAGTTCAAAACAGATTCTGTTAGAATTAGCTAACTATTAGTTACACTTTGTTTGGATATAGGAAAGAAAATGAAAGGAAAGAAAATAAGAGGAAAGAAAATGAGAAAAAAGAATTTGGAAGAAAAAATAGTTATTTGTGTGTTGTTTGGATGAAGAAAAAATGGATAGAAAGAAAATATAGACCGAAAAATTTTTTGTGTTTGGATGGAAAGAAAAGTGAAAGAGAAAAAATTATAATAGTTTAAAATTATATTAATATCCTTAAGTATTTTGTTTTCTTTATTAATCAAATGATGAATTTGTAATTTCACTAACTTTTATCCATTTTCCTTCTATTTTCATCTCATCTATGGAGAGAAAATTTTTTTATGGAACCATCTCATATTTTTTCTTTTCACCAAATTTTCATTCCCCATCCAAACAACAAAAACTTCACTTTTTCGCCCTTTTTCTTTCTTCTCATTTTCCCCACTTCATTTCCTATAAATCCAAACAACCCCTTAAGTTTGTTGTCGTGTGTATCGAGTTATAGCTACTCTGCTAGCATTATGTATAAATAGAACTCCTTATTATTTGTAATAGAGTAGTTCATGTATTTCAATGTTCTTTAGTTCAGTTCAAAATACTTTTTTCACTCTTTTATGCGTCATTTCTATTTATGCATTCTCTAAAGAACAAGTTCCTTGTTCTTCAAGTTATCAGGTTTTCATGTTTCTTTTATGGTAACCAGAGCCAAAGTTCTTATTGATCCATAGCATCTCATGCTAATGAATCTCCATCTTCAATAAACATGGCTGTCAATTCAAACAATAGCATCTTCAACAATTTAATTTTAACACAGTTTCTTACTCAAAGGCCATTCAATCCGATTCAGGATAAACTTTGTGAGAATAATCCCAAGATATGAGAATAACAAGCTCTTACAGCCATAAGAGGACAATGTTTACAAGATCATTTACACAAAAAAAAGATTCCACAACATTATAAAAATAAAAATATCAAAGAACATATATTGAATCTTAACAATACACTCAATGGATTCAAGATGATCAAAATCTTATATCATGGTTATTGACTTCGATGGATTCGGTCTTCAAACCAAAAATGGTGGGATGCACCTACAGTTATCAAATCTTGAAAAAGATACCAGATTATTTTCAAGAGTCAACAAAATTCAGAATTAAACAATTGAAAAATCAGTTGAAAGGAATAAGAAATAAGGTCTTTCAGCATCAGATTACATTTCCAAGATCAAAACAATTGTAGATTTTCTAGCAACTCTTGAAAAATACGTCAAAACTGAAAAGCAAATACAAATTATTTTAGAAGGATTAATGAAGACTATCAAATGCTTGTTACAACAATCAATGCAAAACTAGAAACATTTACCCTATGTGAGGTTCAAACTCTCTTGTTAACACATGAGGATACACGAAAAGTTTAGAAAAACAAAAATTACAATGGTTCAAGCCAATCTTACTCGATCATCATATCCTACCATACCAAATTTCAATCATGGCAATGGAGGGCATAGAGGAGGTAGAAATGGTGGTAGATTCTAAAGAGATGGTAGATCATTCTACTAATCTCTAAAACCACCGTGTCAAATATGTAGAAGAATTGGCCATATTGCTTGGCACTTCTTTCACATATTTAACTAAGAAATACTACTATCTTCTCAACATCAATAATCAAGATTTGACTCCTTTGGCACTAATTCATCACCCTCTTCAGTATCACAAAGCAGTCCTACAACTTCTACTCCACCACCACCAGCATCATCTTTTCACAATCCATCAGCATATTTGTTGCCCCTTCTTCCATCACTGACCCTTCTTGGTATTCCGATTCATGTGCTTCATACCACATAACACATAATCCTTCAAATTTGCTCTCTAGATCAGAATACAATGGTCCTGATCAGATGCAAATTAGCAATGGAAAAGATATCTATTAAACCACTCTTCCACCTTAACCCATGACAACAATAAAGACGTCTCACGGTCCACAAATTCAGCCCAACAGAATACACAAATTAAATTATAATTTGCTCTTTATCTTATCTTATAGTTATCTTTATCTTTATCTCTATCTTATCTTTATCTACTTTTATCTTTCATAGGCCAATACTCTATATATACTTAGTTTTACCTTCAGAGTTTACAATTCATTCAATCAACAATCAATAAAATTTCTTCATCTTCTTCTTTCACAATCTTTTATTTTCCTATTCTTTCACAATTTTATTATGGTATCGGAGCTCCTCTTGAGCTCTGCTGATATCCATGGATCAAGGAGAAAGGGCACACCAACAACTTCATCCGAAGCCTCTTTTGGACCTTTCGTCAGTCCAACACTTTTCTTTCATGGCACTTCCTTTCAATGAAGAAGCTCGTCCTTCGAACCAACTTGAGCTTTTGCCAAATCCAACTACTCATTATCTTTGTTCTTTCAATACCTTTTCTACTATTAACAATTCTTCAAATCGAGATTCATTCTTGAATACTTGGATCACTGATTCTGGTGCCACAGATCACTGATGAGCGGATAATTTATAAGCTTTTTGGCATTGTTTTTAGTATGTTTTTAGTATATTTTAGTTAGTTTTTATTATATTTGTATTAGTTTTTAATTAAAAATCACATTTCTGGACTTTACTATGAGTTTGTGCGTTTTTTTGTGATTTCAGGTATTTTCTGACTAAAATTGAGGGACCTGAGCAAAAATCTGATTCAGAGGCTGAAAAAGGACTGTAGATGCTGTTCGATTCTGACCTCCCTGCACTCGAAGTAGATTTTATGGAGCTACAGAAGCCCAATTGGTGCGCTCTTAATTGCGTTGGAAAGTAGACATCCTGGGCTTTCCAGAAATATATAATAGTCTATACTTTGCCCGAGATTTGATGGCCCAAACCGGTGTTCCATGTCAGCATAGAAATTCTGGCGTCAAAATGCCAGAACTGGCATAAAAGCTGGAGTTAAACGCCCAAACTGGCACCAAAGCTGGCGTTTAACTCCAAGAAAAGTCTCTACACATGAAAGCTGCAATGCTCAGCCCAAGCACACACCAAGTGGGCCCGAAAGTAGATTTCTGCATTAATTACTTATTTCTGTAACCCTAGGCTACTAGTTATCTATAAATAGGAACTTTTACTATTGTATTTTCATCTTTGGACGTTTAGTCCTTAGACCTTTGAGGCTGGCCATTCGGCCATGCTTAGACCGTTATCACTTTTATATTTTCAATGGTGGAGTTTCTACACACCATAGATTAAGGTGTGGAGCTCTGCTGTTCCTCATGAATTAATGCAAAGTACTATTGTTTTTCTAATCAACTCAAGCCTATTTATGTTCTAAGATATCCATTCGTTCTTCAACATGATGAATGTGATGATCCGTGACACTCATCACCATTCTCACCTATGAACGCGTGTCTGACAACCACTTCCGTTCTACATGCAAACAAGCTTGAATGTGTATCTCTTGGGTTTCTAATCTAAGATTAGAACCTTCGTGGTATAGGCTAGAATCAATTGGCAGCCATTCCTGAGATCCGGAAAGTCTAAACCTTGTCTGTGGTATTCCGAGTAGGATCAGAGAAGGGATGACTGTGACGAGCTTCAAACTCGCGAGTGTTGGGCGTAGTGACAGACGCAAAAGGATCAATATATCCTATTCCAACATGATCGAGAACCAACAGCTAATTAGCCGTGCGGTGACAGCGCATTTGGAACATTTTCACTAAGAGGACGGGAGGTAGCCATTGACAACGGTGAAACCCAACATAAAGCTTGCTATGGAAAGGAGTACGAATGATTGGAAGAAGGTAATAGGAAAGTAGAGGTTCATAAGGAACAAAGCATCTTCATACGCTTATCTGAAATTCCTACCAATGAATTACATAAGTATCTCTATCTTTATTTTATGTTTTATTCATATTTTAATTATCAATTCTCCATAACCATTTAAATCTGCCTGACTGAGATTTACAAGATGACCATAGCTTGCTTCAAGCCGACAATCTCCGTAGGATCGACCCTTACTCACATAAGGTTTATTACTTGGACATCCCAGTGCACTTGCTGGTTAGTTGTACGGTGTTGTGACAAAGAGTTGAGATTACAATTGTGCGTACCAAGCTGTTGGCGCCATTGATGATCACAATTTCGTGCACCAAATTTTTGGCGCCGTTGCCGGGGATTGTTCAAGTTTGGACAACTGACGGTTCATCTTGTTGCTCAGATTAGGTAATTTTATTTTAATTTTAAGCTTTTTATTTCTTATTTTCGAAAAAAATACCAAAAAAAAATTCAATAAAATCATAAAAACCAAAAATATTTTGTGTTTTCTATTTGAGTCTTGTGTCAATTTTTAAGTTTGGTGTCAATTGCATCTTTTTAACTTTTCTTAAAAATTTTCAAAAATTCATGCATGTGTTCTTCATGATCTTCAAGTTGTTCTTGATGATTTTATATGTTTGATCTTTAATTTTTATTGTTTTGTGTCTTTTCTTATTTTTCATATGCATTTTAGATTTATTAGAGTCTAAATTGAAAATTTCTAAGTTTGTGTCTTGCATGTTTTTCTTTTCACAAAAAAATTTTCAAAAATAAGTTCTTGGTGTTCATCTTGACATTCAAAGTGTTCTTGGTGTTCATCTTGACATTCTAAGTGTTCTTGCATGCATTATTAGTTTTGATCTTAAATTTTTATGTTTTGCATCATTTAGTTGTTCTTCTCTCTCCTCATTAAAAAGTCAAAAAAAAAAATATATCTTTCCTTATTTTACTCATAAATTTCAATTTAAAAATTCTATCTTTTCAAATCTTTTTCAAAATCAAATCTTCTTCAATTTCCTTTTTATATTTTTGAATTCTTGCTTAAAATTTTTCAAAATCTTCTTCAAAAATCAAATCTTTTTAATTTCCTTTTCAAATCTTTTTCAAAATAATTTCAATCATTTCAATCATATCTTTTTCAAAAATCAATTTTCAAAATCTTTTCTAACTTCCTATCTTTTCAAATTTGATTTTCAAATCTTTTTTTTCAATTAACTACCTGTCTTTCTATTTGATTTTAAAAATCTTCTATTTCAATCATATCTTTTTCAAAATCACCTAACTAATTTTCTCTCTCTAATTTTCGAAAACTCCTTCCCCCTTTTTCAAAATTCTTTTTAATTAACTAATTGTTTTAAATTTTAATTTAATTTAATTTTTCTTTTTTTGAATTCTAATTAATATTTAAAATAAAAACAAAAAAATATTTTTATTAATTTTCGAATTTTTCTCTTCTCCTTCTTCTATTATCCTCTTCTTCTACTCACATGAAGGAATCTCTATACTGTGACATAGAGGATTCCATACTTTTTTGTTCTCTTTTCTTTCATATGAGCAGGAACAAGGACAAAGGCATTCTTGTTGAAGCTAATCCTGAACCTGAAAGGACTCTTAAGAGGAAACTAAGAGAAGCTAAAGCACAATACTCTAAAGAGGACCTAACTGAAATTTTCGAAACAGAGAAAACAACTATGGCCGAACCCAACAACAACAATGCAAGGAAGGTGCTTGGTGATTTCACTGCACCAACTTCCAATTTCTATGGAAGAAGCATCTCAATTCATGCCATTGGAGCAAACAACTTTGAGCTTAAGCCTCAATTAGTTTCTCTAATGCAACAGAATTGCAAGTTTCATGGACTTCCATTGGAAGATCCCATCAGTTCTTATCTGAATTCTTGCAAATTTGTGACACTATCAAGACCAATGGAGTTGATCCCAAGGTCTACAGGCTTATGCTTTTCCCTTTTGCTGTGAGAGACAGAGCTAGAACATGGTTGGATTTACAACCTAAGGAAAGCCTGAACTCTTGGGAAAAGCTGGTCAGTGCTTTCCTGGCCAAATTCTTTCCACCTCAAAAGATGAGCAAGCTTAGAGTGGAAATCCAAACCTTCAGACAGAAGGAAGGTGAGTCCCTCTATGGAGCTTGGGTAAGATATAAGCAATTGATCAAAAGGTGTCCTGCTGACATGCTTCCAGAATGGAGCATCATATGTATATTCTATGATGGTCTGTCTGAGTTGTCAAAAATGTCATTGGACCATTCTGCAGGAGGATCTCTTCATCTGAAAACCCCTGCAAAAGCTCAGGAACTCATTGAAATGGTTGTAAATAACCAGTTCATGTACACCTCTGAGAGGAATTCTGTGAACAATGGGACGCCTCAGAAGAAGGGAGTTCTTGAAATTGATACTCTAAATGCCATATTGGCTCAGAACAAAATATTGACTCATCAAGTCAATATAATTTTTCAGAGTCTGAATGGATTGCAAGCTGCATCCAACAGTACTAAAGAAGCATCTTCTGAAGAAGAAGCTTATGATCCTGAGAATCCTGCAATGGCAGAGGTGAATTACATGGGAGAACCCTATGGAAACACCTATAATCCTTCATGGAGAAATCATCCTATCTCTCATGGAAAGACCAACAGAAGCCTCAACAAGGCTTCAACAATAATGGTGGAAGAAATAGATTTAGCAATAGCAAGCCTTTTCCATCATCTTCTCAGCAACAGACAGAGAATTTTGAACAGAGCCATTCTGGCCTGGCAACCATAGTCTCTGATCTATCTAAGACCACACTAAGTTTCATGAATGAAACAAGGTCCTCCATTAGAAATTTGGAGGCACAGGTGGGTCAGCTGAGTAAGAAGATTACTGAAACTCCTCCTAGCACTCACCCAAGCAATACAGAAGAGAATCCCAAAAGAGAGTGCAAGGCCATAACCTTACCTGGTGTGGCCGAACCTGGAGAGAGTGAAAAGGCAGTGATTCTCAGTGAGGAAGACCTCAGGGAACGTCCACTGACCAGTAAGGAGTTCCCCTTTGAGGAACCAAAGGAATATGAGGTTCATACAGAAACCATAGAGATTCCTTTGAACTTCCTGTTACCATTCATGAGCTCTGATGAGTATTCTTCCTCTGAAGAGGATGAAGATATTACTGAAGAACAAGTTGCTAAGTACCTTGGAGCAATCATAAAGCTAAATGCCAAGCTATTTGGTAATGAGACTTGGGAGGATGAACCCCTCTTGCTCACCAAAGAACTGAATGACTTGACTAGGCAGAAATTACCTCTGAAGAGACAAGATCCTGGAAAGTTCTCAATACCTTGTACCATAGGCACCATGATCTTTGAGAAGGCTCTGTGTGACCTAGGGTCAAGCATAAACCTCATGCCTCTCTCTGTAATGAAGAAGCTAGGGATCCTTGAGGTACAAGCTGCAAGAATCTCACTAGAGATGGCAGACAATTCAAGGAAACAGGCTTATGGACTTGTAGAGGATGTCTTGGTAAAGGTTGAAGACCACTACATCCCTGCTGATTTCATAATCCTAGATACTAGGAAGTGTATGGATGAATCCATCATCCTTGGCAGACCCTTCCTAGCTACAGTAAAAGCTGTAATTGATGTTGACAGAGGAGAATTGGTCCTTCAAGTAAATGAGGACTCCCTTGTGTTTAAAGCTCAAGGATCTTCCTCTGTAACCATGGAGAAGAAGCATGAAAAGCTTCTCTCAATACAGAGTCAAACAAAACCCCCACATTCAAACTCTAAGTTTGGTGGCGGGAGGCCACAACCAAACTCTAATTTTGGTGTTAAGAGGCCATCATCATGCTCTGAGTATCTGTGAGGCTCCATGAGAGCCCACTGTCAAGCTACTGACATTAAAGAAGCGCTTGTTGGGAGGCAACCCAATTTTACTTATCTATGTTAAATTTCTATTTTCCATTGTTATTTTATGTTTTCTGTAGGTTGATGATCATGTGAAGTCACAAAAACAATTGAAAAAGCAAAAAAAAAAAACTGAAAAATAGAATGAAAAATAGCACACCGTAGAGGAGAAGCCTACTGGCGTTTAAACGCCAGTAAGGGCAGCAGAATGGGCGTTAAACGCCCAGTCTGGCACCATTCTGGGCGTTTAACGCCAGAAATGGGCACCAGACTGGCGTTTAACGCCAGAAAAGGGCAAGAGGCTGGCGTTAAACGCCAAAAATGGGCAGCAACCTGGCGTTTAACGCCAGGATTGGCAGCAAGGGGCGTTTTGCAAGCCTAATTAGTGCAGGGATGAGAAATCCTTGACACCTCAGGATCTGTGGACTCCACAGGATCCCCACCAACCTCAACTCACTCTCTCTCTTCTTCACACCTTTTCATAATATTCTTCCCCAAATATCCTTCACAAATCACCTCAATATCTCTTCCCCAACAACCCCTCACCTATCAAAATCCTACCCTCTTCTCCATAAACCCTTCACCAATCCACATCCATCCATCATAAACCCCACCTACCTCACTATTCAAATTCAAACCACTTTCCCTCCCAAACCCACCCATACATGGCCGAACCTTACCCTCTCCCCACTCCTATATAAACCCATCTTCACCTCTTCATTTTCACACATCTTAAACACTGCTTCTCCCCCTTGGCCGAAACACTAACCCCCCTCCATCTCCTCTATTTCATTTTCCTCTACTCTCTTCCTTCTTCTTTTGCTCGAGGACGAGCAAACCTTCTAAGTTTGGTGTGGTAAAAGCGTTGCTTTTTGTTTTTCCATAACCATTTATGGCACCTAAGGCCGGAGAAACCTCTTGAAAGAGGAAAGGGAAGGCAAAAGCTTCCACCTCCGAGTCATGGGAGATGGAGAGATTCATCTCAAGGGATACATTTTCCTCCACAAAATTATTGGGAGCAAATTAACACCTCCCTAGGAGAATTAAGTTCCAATATGGGACAACTAAGGGTGGAACACCAAGAGCATTCTATCCTCCTTCATGAAATTAGAGAAGATCAAAGAATTATGAGAGATGAGCAACAAAAGCAAGGAAGAGACATTGAGGAGCTCAAGCACTCCATAAGATCTTCAAGAGGAAGAACTAGCCGCCATTACTAAGGTGGACCCGTTCTTTAATTTCCTTGTTCTTTATTTTCTGTTTTTCGAATTTTTATGCTTTATGTTTATCTATGTTTGTGTTTTTATTACATGATCATTAGTGTCTTAGTGTCTATGCCTTAAAGCTATGAATGTCCTATGAATCCATCACCTTTCTTAAATGAAAAATGTTTTTAATTACAAAAGAACAAGAAGTACATGAATTTCGAATTTTAAAACAGTTTAATTATTTTGATGTGGTGGCAATACTTTTTGTTTTCTGAATGAATGCTTGAACAGTGCATATTTTTGAATTTGTTGTTTATGAATGTTAAAATTGTTGGCTCTTGAAAGAATGATGGAAAAGGAGAAATGTTATTGATAATCTGAAAAATCATAAAAATGATTCTTGAAGCAAGAAAAAGCAGTGAATAGCAAAGCTTGCAGAAAAAAAAAGAAAAAAAAAAGAGAAAAAGAAAGAAAAAGAAAAAGCAAGCAGAAAAAGCCAATAGCCCTTTAAACCAAAAGGCAAGAGTAAAATAAAAAGGATTCAAGGCTTTGAGCATCAGTGAATAGGAGGGCCAACAAGAATAAAATCCTGTCCTAAGCGGCTAAACCAAGTTGTCCCTAACCATGTGCTTGTGGCGTGAAGGTGTCAAGTGAAAACTTGAGACTGAGCAGTTAAAGTCATGGTCCAAAGCAAAAAGAGTGTGCTTAAGAACCCTGGACACCTCTAATTGGGGACTCTAGCAAAGTTGAGTCACAATCTGAAAAGGTTCACCCAGTTATGTGTCTGTGGCATTTATGTATCTGGTGGTAATACTGGAAAACAAAGTGCTTAGGGCCACGTCCAAGACTCATAAAGTAGCTGTGTTCAAGAATCAACATGCTGAACTAGGAGAATCAATAACACTATCTGAATTCTGAGTTCCTATAGAAGCCAATCATTCTGAACTTCAAGGGATAAAGTGAGATGCCAAAACTATTTAGAAGCAAAAAGCTAATAGCCCCGCTCATATAATCAAGACTGATCTTCATAGATGTTTTTGGAATTCATTGTATATTCTATTCTTTGTATCCTATTTTATTTTTAGTTGCTTGGGGACAAGCAACAATTTAAGTTTGGTGTTGTGATGAGCGGATAATTTATACGCTTTTTGGCATTGTTTTTAGTATGTTTTTAGTATATTTTAGTTAGTTTTTATTATATTTTTATTAGTTTTTAATTAAAAATCAAATTTCTGGACTTTACTATGAGTTTTTGTATTTTTCTATGATTTCAGGTATTTTCTGGCTGAAATTGAGGGACCTGAGCAAAAATATGATTCAGAGGTTGAAAAAGGACTGCAGATGCTGTTGGATTCTGACCTCCCTGCACTCGAAGTAGATTTTCTGGAGCTACAAAAGCCTAATTGGTGCGCTCTCAATTGCGTTAGAAAGTAGACATCCTGAGCTTTCCAGAAATATTTAATAGTCCATACTTTGCTCGAGATTTGATGGCCCAAACCGGCGTTCCAAGTCAGCATAGAAATTCTAGCGTCAAAACGCCAGAACTGGCATAAAAGCTGGAGTTAAACGTCCAAACTGGCACCAAAGCTGGTGTTTAACTCCAAGAAAAGACTCTACATATGAAAGCTGTAATGCTCAGCCCAAGCACACACCAAGTGGGCCCGGAAGTGGATTTCTGCATTAGTTACTTATTTCTGTAACCCTAGGCTACTAGTTATCTATAAATAGGACATTTTACTATTGTATTTTCATCTTTGGACGTTTAGTCCTTAGACCTTTGAGGCTGGGCATTCGGCCATGCTTAGACCATTATCACTTTTGTATTTTCAACGGTGGAGTTTCTACGCACCATAGATTAAGGTGTGGAGCTCTGCTGTTCCTCATGAATTAATGCAAAGTACTATTGTTTTTCTATTCAACTCAAGCCTATTTCTGTTCTAAGATATCCATTCGTTCTTCAACATGATGAATGTGATGATCCGTGACACTCATCACCATTCTCACCTATGAACGCGTGCCTGACAACCACTTCCGTTCTACATGCAAACAAGCTTGAATGTGTATCTCTTGGGTTTCTAATCTAAGATTAGAACCTTCGTGGTATAGGCTAGAATCAATTGGCGGCCATTCTTGAGATCCGGAAAGTCTAAACCTTGTCTGTGGTATTCCGAGTAGGATCAGGGAAGGGATGACTGTGATGAGCTTCAAACTCGCGAGTGTTGGGCGTAGTGACAGACGCAAAAGGATCAATGGATCCTATTCCAACATGATCGAGAACCAACAGCTGATTAGCCGTGCGGTGACAGCGCATTTGGAACATTTTCACTAAGAGGACGGGAGGTAGCCATAGACAATGGTGAAACCCAACATACAGCTTGCCATGGAAAGGAGTATGAATGATTGGAAGAAGGTAATAGGAAAGCAGAGGTTCAGAAGGAACAAAGCATCTTCATACGCTTATCTGAAATTCCTACCAATGAATTACATAAGTATCTCTATCTTTATTTTATGTTTTATTCATATTTTAATTATCAATTCTCCATAACCATTTAAATCCGCCTGACTGAGATTTACAAGATGACCATAGCTTGCTTCAAGCCGACAATCTCTGTGGGATCGACCCTTACTCACGTAAGGTTTATTACTTGGACGACCCAGTGCACTTGCTGGTTAGTTGTGCAGAGTTGTGACAAAGAGTTGAGATTACAATTGTGCGTACCAAGCTGTTGGCGCCATTGATGATCACAATTTCGTGCACCAATCACATTGCATCAAATTTGTCTTGGTTTATTTCTTACACACAAATTTCTCCTATTATTGTTCATTTACCAAATGGTTCTCGAACTACTGTTTCTTATAAAGGCATCGTTCAATTTTCACCATCCTTGGTTCTTCATGATGTTCTTTATTTACCTCATTTCAACTTTAATATTATTTCTGTTTCAAAAATTACTTCAGCACTCATATGTGAACTCACTTTTTCATCTTCTTCTTGCACTCTACAGAGTAACAATTTGGGGACGATTGATTTGGCCAGAATGAGAGAGGGATTATATGTCTTTGAACCCAATGTCGGTAAAAATTCATCCACTACACACTACATAAATTCCATCCAATCTCCACCCATTACACCTTCCAATATATGGCATTTTCGTTTAGGACACCTTTCTGGGCAAAGACTTAATCATTTACATAAACAATTTCCTTTTATCTCTATGCATCATGACGAGGCTTGTGACATTTGTCATCTTTCTAAACAAAAGAAACTTTCATTTTCTCAAAGTTTTAACAAAGCCAATGCAAGTTTTGATTTATTACACTTTGATATTTGGGGTCCGTTTCGACAAAATTCTATTCATAATCATAATTATTTTTTTACTATTGTTGATGATTTTAGCCGTTTTACATGGGTTACTTTAATAAAATCAAAAGGAGAAGTACAAAATCAAATAAAAAAATTTTATTACTTTAATTGAAACACAATTCAACTCCAAAGTCAAAATTATTCATTCTGATAATAGACCAGAATTTATTTTACCTAATTTTTATGCTTCAAAGGGCATTATTCATCAACGTAGTTGTGTTGAAACTCCTCAACAAAATGGAAGGGTAGAACGCAAGCATCAACATATTTTGAATATAGCTCGTGCTCTTATGTTTCAATCTAATTTACCATCATCTTTTTGGTCTTATGTTGTTAGACATGCTGTTTATTTACTTAATAGAGTTCCATCATCCGCAATTAATTTTAAAACACCATTTGAGATTTTATTCAATCATCCACCAAATTATCATGACCTTAAAATTTTTGGATGCTTATGTTTTGTTTCTACCCAAATGGCAAACAGATCAAAATTTGATCCAAGAGCCAAAAAGGCTGTATTTATTAGCTTTCAATCTGGTTTTAAAGGGTATATTGTTTATGTTTTAGAAGATAAAAGAATTGAAATTTCTAGAAACATGATTTTTTATGAAAAGATCTTTTCCTTAGTCACAAAAAATGTCCAATTCTAGACACTCAGCCCAACATTGCCAAACACACCTTCTCAAAAATAAGATTCAGTTAGTCTTCCAGTTGAACCCTCACCTATACCCATTGACCCAACTCCACCTAGTTCTTTATTTTCTCCAACAACCTCTCCTTCTTCCTCACTATCATTTCCTAACCAAGTTGAACCCATGACCATCGAATCACTTTCAACACTAGACACCAGTCCACCATCACCTTCTCATCCCCCGTCACCTTCTTCACCGCCTGAGCAACCCCATCCTCGTCATTCCGACCGGCCTCACCGACCTCCAGTATATCTCTCTAATTACTTGTGTAATTCCTCTCTCATCTTTACAAATCAATCTCCCTCAAAGTGCAAGTATCCTTTATCTTCAGTCATGTCTTTTTCTTCTCTTTCATCTTCACATAAAAAATTTCTTTTATCTTTACATTCTGACGTTGAGCCAAAGTCTTTTAAGGACGCCAATCAATACTCTAATTGGCGTAGTACTATGAAACATGAGTTGGATGCTCTTGAGCTGAACAAAACTTGGCGTCTTGTTGATTGCCCTGCAGGGGTTAAGCCGGTTGGTTGTAAATGAGTCTATCGCATCAAACGCAAGCCTGATGGTTCAGTTGATCGATATAAAGCACGCCTTGTGGCTAAAGGGTTCACTCAAACTAAAGGTGTTAATTTCTTGGAAACTTTTTCCCCTGTTGTCAAGCCTGCCACCATCAGATTAGTTTTGGCATTGGCCTCTATGAAGCATTGGCCTATATATCAGTTGGATGTCAATAATGCTTTCTTACATGGGAATCTTTCTGAGGATGTTTATATGACTCTGCCACCCGGATTTATATCTCCTCAACCGAATCAATGCTGTAAGCTACTAAAGTCACTGTATGGTTTACGGCAATCTAGTCGTATGTGGTATGACAAACTTTCTCATCTTTTGCTATCTCATGGATATCAGCAGACCTCATCTGATTATAGTTTATTTGTCAAATTTATTGGTGATCAAATTTCTATCCTTTTAGTCTATGTTGATGACATTGTTCTCACTGGTAATTCTATTTCTGAACTTGCTGCCATTAAGTCTATTTTGCACCAACACTTCCGAATTAAAGACTTGGGCCCATTAAAATATTTTTTGGGTATTGAGGTTGCTCAATCAGAGAAGGAAATTTGCTTATCTCAGAGAAAATATTGTCTTAATCTTTTGGAGGATTCTGGTTTATTAGGTGCTAAACCTGCCTCTGTTCCAATGGATAGTACCACAAGACTATATCATGACAAAAACCCCCTGCTATCCGACCCTTTTGTATATCGTCGTTTGGTTGGCCGTCTTATCTATCTTACCACTACTCGACCGGACATCATGTATGCCACTCAACAATTAAGTCAATTCATGGCATCTCCTACTAAATCTCATCTTCAAGCTGCCAAACATGTGTTACGATATTTGAAAACTAGTCCCAGCAAAGGACTTTTCTTTCCAAGGGAATCAGAAATTCAGCTTCTCAGCTTCAGTGACTCTGATTGGGCCAGATGTCCTGACACTAGGCGATCTTTAATAGGTTATTGTTTCTTCTTAGGCAGTTCTTTAGTCTCTTGGAAGACCAAGAAACAAACCACCGTTGCCCGCTCATCCACGGAAGCAGAATATCGTGCACTTGCCAACACAACTTGTGAAGTTCAATGGATACTAAATGTGTTACAATTTTTACGCATCTCTCCTATCCGCCCACCAGTTTTATATTGTGATAATCAGAGTACTCTTCATATTGCTGCTAACCCGGTTTTTCATGAACGAACTAAACATTTAGAGGTTCATTGTCACTTGGTTTGACAAAAAGCTCAAGCTGGAGTGATGAAACTTCTCCTAATTCCCTCTTCTGGGCAACTAGCTGACATCTTCACCAAGCCTTTGTCTCCTCGACCCTTCCATCTTAATCTGCATAAGCTTAGTGTTCTTGACATCTTTCATCCTCCAGCTTCTGGGGGCGTATTAAACCACTCTTCCACCTTAACCCATGACAACAATAAAGACGTCTCACGGCCCACAAATTCAGCCCAACAGAATACACAAATTAAATTATAATTTTCTCTTTATCTTATCTTATAGTTATCTTTGTCTTTATCTCTATCTTATCTTTATCTACTTTTATCTTTCATAGGCCAATACTTTATATATACTTAGTTTTACCTTCATAGTTTACAATTCATTCAATCAACAATCAATAAAATTTCTTCATCTTCTTCTTTCACAATTCTTTTATTTTCCTATTCTTTCACAATTTTATTAGTATCCTTATTACACATATTGATCATGCGTTGTTATATTCTATAGACTCTAAGAGATGATTTTCACTACAAAAATTTATACATACACCTGAAATAACAAATAATTTAATTAATGTTAAGAAATTTGCAAAACATAATAAAGTCTATTTTCAATTTCATGTATCATATTGTGTTGTAAAATGTGAATTCACTCAAAAGATTCTTTTGTAGGGGTTTAAAAATAGAGAACTGTACAAATTTATCAATATCTGTGTTCCTCAATCAACATCTGATAATATGTTTCCTTCTTTATATTCTTTGCATTATTCTTTCTTTGATTTGTGGCATAAGAAGCTGGGCACTCAACCACCAGAATTAAATAATTAGCCTTAAAACAGTGTAACATTTCCTTGAAAGATATCAATAATACTAATTTGGAGTTGTTATTTAGAGTTTGTGAAAATTGTGCAAATACCAAAATGCATAAGATGCCATTTACTGGCTCTATTACTGAGTCTCACTCACCTTTACAGCTTGTGTTCTCAGATGTTTGGAGCCATGCACCAATTATTTCGCATTTAGGTTATAGGTATTATGTTACTTTCATAGATGCTTACACTAGGTATTTTTGTACATTTTTGTTAGTTAACAAATTTGAAGTATATCATGTTTTTCTTCAATAAAATGCATATATTGAAAACTTAACAAACTATAAGATTAGAGAACTTCAAATTGACAATAGAATTGAATATACCTCAAACTATTTTATTGAATTTTCACATAAAAAGGCATACATAATAGATTTTCATGCCCATATACACCTGAGCAAAATAAATTAGCTAAAAGAAATCATAGACACTTAATTGAAATGAGTTAAGCTATATTTTATGGTCAATGCTATGGTATAGATTGATAAAAATATTTATACCTATAGAAATAGGGTGGCTTAGTTTTTAAGTGACAAGTGGTAACTTGTATGCTATTTTTGCCAAGCCTAAGTCTAAAAACTGTTATATCTTTAATTGATAACTGACAACACATGAAATAATTTGTCTGCTTAAAATGTAATTAACAATTAGAATTACGTTCTTTTTATATTAAGCCAAACAAAAATCATACCAATCATAAATTTTAGCTAAAAGTCTAAAACAACTAAATATTAACTTTCTTCATTTTTTTTGTTGTTATCTCTTTTTTTTTTTTCAACATTTTATTTTATTTTTTTACATTTAAATATAACAAAATAAAATTTATTTTGATCAGAAAATAAAAATCTATCGTCGTCCTCTTCCTAGACTAGACAACCTCCTCCTTTTATTTCATTTCTCCTGTTTATGTTATTAAGATTATATCTATTATAATTATTTAGCATTTAAAATATTATTTACAAAAGAATTCTAATTTTTAAGTAGAATAAAATTTATTTGATATGAAACAATTATTTCTGTAAATAATTTGGTACAATTTTAAATAATTTGGTCTCATTTTTGTTAAATAATAAGTCTTTTAATAACTATTGATTGGTACACTAAATACCACTAATGTGATGAGCTGAAATGATAATGCACCAAAATTGTTTTATCAGAAGACAAATAACTCACTATTAAATTGATTTTTGTATTTATGAAAATAAATAATTTTTTTCTATACACATATAATATTATAATTTTTTTGAAGAATTAATTTAATTATGGTTTAATTATTTTATTAGTTTTTATAATTTCATCAAATTTGTAATTAAGTCTATATTTTTTTTAATTGGGTTCTTATACTGTTTTTAATTTTATAATTAGGTCCTTACCAATATAAAAATGTTAGAATTAACGAAATATTTTTTTAAAAATTGAGAGTACTTACAATTAAGAACTTAATTAAATCTTTGACCAAATTTTTTTGAGAAGAATATTTCATTAATAGTGTACCAATTAATAGTTATTAAAAGACTTATTATTTAATAAAAATGAGACCAAGTTATTTAATAGAAATAATTATTTTATATCACATAAATTTTATTTTACTTGAAAATTAGAATTCTTTTATAAATAATATTTAAAATTCTAAATAATTATAATAGACATAATCTTAATAGTTAATAACATACACAGAAGAGATGAAATAAAAAGAGGTTGCCTAGTTTAGGAAGAGGATGTCGATAGATTTTTATTTTTTGGTCAAAACAAATTTTTATTTTGTTATATTTAAATGTAAAAAAGTAAAATAAAATGTTGAAAAAAAAAAAGAGATAACGACAAAAAAAAAGTGAAGAAAGCTAACATTTAGTTGTTTTAGACTTTTAGATAAAATTTATGATTGGTCCAACTTTTGTTTGGTTCAGTATCTAAAAAAAATTAACTCTAATGGTTAATTACATTTTAAGCAGACAAATTACTTTATGTATTGTCAGTTATCAATTAAGGTATAACAGTTTTTGGATTTGAATTTGGTAAAATCAGCATATAAGTCACCACTTGTCACTTAAAAACTAAGCCACGCGGTTTTTATAGATATAGATATTTTTATCAATTTACACCGTATCATTCACCATATTTTATATAACCTCCACGCAACTTATATATTGGGATGAAGTTGTGATTTTTGCTACCTTCCTTATGAATAGACTTCCTAATCTGAATCTGTCAAATAAATTTTCTTATGAATTGTTATTCTCATACAAATCGAATTATTATATGCTAAGAGTTTTTGGAAGTGTTGAAAACGGAACCGGTCATCGAACCGTTTTAGCTACTAGTTAACTGGTTTATAGATTCAACCGGTTCGACTGTGGTTGAATCGAAAAAATCGTTTTCTAATAAAATAATAAATAAAATATAAATAAACACATTAAAACATAATTATAGTCTAATATAAACCTTAAAGTTGTAATTACATGTCCCTAAAGACCATTAGGAGCACCTTATATTCCCAACCTAAGTTCTCAACCGTTACCTCACTTATTCTAATTACTACCTGCATAGGTCTAAAGTTTTAATATGATTCATTGCTGCATCAAAATATCCCAAACAATTTAACTAAATCATCTCTTGTCTGCTTACTGTAATCCAGTACGTATTCCAGCAAGTCTTTATATGTTAAAAAACATTCTACCAATTTGCCCGGCTGAGCAATCTTTATATGTTTAAGTCTCCTATTCTTATTGCCCGGCTGTGCAGCCTTTGAAGTTTGAACATACCTACAACAATCATGAAATATAGAAATCTTAACAAAACCCTGAACATTCACTTCCATTGCAGCAAAATCTTAATTATTTTTTCCACAAAGATTGTTTTTTTCTTCATTGTACCAAACAATTTTTCTGAAGATTAGTCAAGCAGCTAACTCTAGGTATCCCTTCACTAGTTCCAGTCCCCATGAATATAATCTTTGCTTGATCACCAGGTAATTCAACCCCAATATCTCCATTTGCAGAAGCTGAAGTAGCAAATAGAATAAAGGCAAAAAATCAACACAAATTTCACCTAATCCCATATCAAATTAAGAATATGAACAATCCAAAAGCATAGTTCTAACTTCAATTAAATAATATCAAAGTACAATCATGCAATCAAATTATGATAATAAATAAATAAGTGGAACAAAATTGGAGAGTAGTTAGTTAGATAGTTACTGGATTGGAGGCGAGAGTGAATGGGAAGGAGAAGAGAAACGGAAGAGGGAGAGCGCCAACAGGAAGAAAAGGAAGAGCAAAATCAGTTCAGTAAACAAACAACATCCAAAATTATTCAAAATTATTCACAATTATTCAACAAACAACAAAATCCACTTTAGTAAACAAACCAAAATCAGTTTAGTTTCAGTAATCAGTTAATCACTAATCAGTAAACAACAATCAGTCATCATGTTGAATCACAGTTCAGTTTCAGTAATCACTCACTAGTCAATAAATCACAGTACAATTTAGCTCCCTCCAATCAGTTGAATCTTGAATCAGTTCACAGTTTCACACTGCACAGTTCAAAGAAAAAATAAAATAGGGAGACAGAATTTCAAAATTCACAGTTTCGGTGTTCATCATGCTGAATTATAGATCAGTTTCAATTCAAAGTAAAATCATCCAGTTTGAGTAATCACACTACACAGTTCAAAGAAAAATAAAACAAGGAGAGTGGGAGACAATGAGACAGCAAAGGCACCTTCAAGGCAGAACATGCAACATGGAGAGTGAGTGTGAGGCGGTGGGAGACAGCAAAGGCACCTTCTCAGTTCTCGACGGCTGCGGCGGTGGCTCGACGGCAGTGGCTCGACGGCGGTGGCTCGACCCGTGTGTGAGTGAAGTTTTCTCACTTCTCAGTTCTCGACGGCTCTGTGGTGGCTCGAAGGCGGTGGCTTGACGGCGAGCCCTCGACCCGTATGACGGTGTGAGTGTGACAGTGACTCAGTGAAGCGTTGGAAGCAGCTTCAGCGAAGCCTGCTCGAAGAATGAGAACCACTGAAGCAGCGAAGGGAAGGCGTTTTGGTGATTTAGGGATCTCAGCATCTGGAGTTTTGGTGATTTAGGGATTCAGAACAAAAAACGACAACGTTTTGTTGCCATCTAAAAAACCGGCCGGGTCATAGTTCGGTTCGACCGACCGGTTACTGGCCGGTTCGTCGGTTCAATTCCGGTTTTTGAATTTCACGGTTTTGATGAATGTCTGAACCGTTTTTCAGTCCGGTTCATGATTCGACCGGTCCGACCAGCCGGTTCGAACCGGTTTTCAGAACATTGATGTTACCTTTAGATTATGCATATAATAAAAACAAACTTGAATCTAGGTCTCATAAATGTAATTTTATAGGATATTCGTCAAAATATAAAGGATATAAATTCTTATCACCTAATGGTAACTTGGTAAGGTCTTTATTTCTGGACATGTGTAATTTGATGAAAATAATTTGTTTTGTAAAAAATTCTTTGTTCCAAAATCCTCTTCTACACTTACTATGCTTGATTCTATGATATATGTGTTGATCGAAAAAATATTTTCGATAAGAATGAATTGATTCGGAATGAGTCAGGTATGGTCTCTCGAGAAGATATACACATGAGCATGAGGTTGGAAGTAATTGGCACTGATTTGGATTTCGATTGTTTTATTAATCGAGTAGGTCTGATCAAATAGGAGATTCAATTCGAGAAATTGAGTAAGATTTTTGATGAGCTGGTCGAATTGTCATAGAAGTGAGAAAGTTAGTGGCTTCTATTACACGAGAAAATCATGGGGAATATCTACAATCACGCAGCGGGAACGGTTACCAAGAGGGATTGCATTTCAAATTTGTAATTTTGTATTTAATTGTAATTAATTGTAAATTAATTGTCAGTTATGTAAGATTAGTCTATAAATACTAAGAAGTGTTAAGGAATAAAAGTTGGAACTTTTACCCAGAAAACACTCAAGCATACTCACATCCCAAGAAATTCCTGAGTCTGCAATCGAGTAACTTTTCTGTAGGGTTCCTTCCATCTTTTCATTCTTTCAGTTTATCTTTCTGTAAAGTTTATGTTTTAAGTAAATTTATTTTCCAAGTATTCTTTATCTTCATCTTTGTCCAATTTATATTTCTGCATTGTTTATTTTTAATTTAAAGTCTTTTGATCCAGTCAAAGGCATTTTATCGTTTTCCTTTAAATTCAACATAAATTTTACTGTTTTCAATATGTTTTCTTTTCGAAAACCTTCCTTTTATTCTTTTTCTTTGATTTATCAATTTTAATTTGTTTTTCTTTCCCAATTCCGGTCTAATCGAAGACGCTTTGATGCACTTTTAGAAAACTGGTGCCTGCAAAGAAGAGTAGATTTTACTCCCAAATCACTAGATATCAAACCACCATCAATTTGCTAAAAATTGATAAAACAATATGATTATGCACCTATGTTTGACGGTCATAAGTTATTTAAAAATGCTACATATAATAATATGTCTGTTACTTCTCCTATAAGAAATCATGTTAAAAAATGTAAGACTCTGAAAGTTGTGATTTTTGTTATCTTCTTTATGAATAAACTTCCTGATCTGAATTTGTCAACTTGTCATTTCAATTTCATTACAGAACTTCTACAGCGACAAACAGTAAAAAATCCTAAAAATTATCAGCAGAATAATAAGTACTATGCACAACCAATTAGACAAAACAATAGGTACTGCTCTTTCATTTTCCTAATTATCACCAAAGCAATTGAACAAAATCAAAAAATCAATTAAACAAAATCACAAGAAGTCCCATATAACCTAAAAGTTGCATGAATTATAAAATATGCACATAATCAAAAGTTGTAAGATCATTACACTCATTACTATATGAGGTTGCTATTTCTTTTTTAGTGCAAAGAGTGGAATTGGAATATATAGTTCTTTTATATATACTTCAGTATTCAAATCAACAATAATATATGTATTAAGTATGACCCAAAAAGAATATATACAATTCTAGTCTTCGGGTATGTTCCATGATCAAAAGTGGCTAGTGGGTTAAACCAAAGAGAAAAAGATAATTATAAAATAGCAGCACAGCCAAACATCACTCGGCAGATCCATTACAAATTGAAAATAATTATTACTACAAGTCGATATTTATACAAAAAAATGTATTGTTATGATTACGTGAGTCTCATGGATTGAATTGAATTGTTTTGGATAAATGTGATTGTTTACTTACTTGATTTACTGATTGAATGAGAATGTTTGCTTAGTGGTTGCCTGATAACACTATGTTTGTTGTGGGATTGAAAAATCATGAGTTGAGTGTGATAAAATGACTATCGAGTGTTTGAACGTGTTGCAGCTGAATTATAGTGATTGATGGGATTGGTTGCTTGAATTTTGGATTTTGATGATTTCCTTGAGTTGAGTTGGTGTTGTTGTGATAATAATTTATTGGAAATGATTTGGACAGTTGAGAGATATCTGGTTTGGTTTGGTTGTAATCCTTGAAGGGTGACATAGTCCCAATTTTAGAAGAGATGTTGAAATTTTTAAAAAAATTAGAGACTTTGTTCGAAATGTTATTTAAAAAATTTGGATTTAAGAATTATTTTAATTGATTTTGATTAACCAATGAAAGGATTGTGTTTTGGGGTGTTTTTAATGAATTTTAAAGTAATTGGTCCAAAATAAGTGATTTTGTTTCGATTGCAAAGTAAAAATAGTTTTGAATCTTTTTGGGAAGACTTTTTAAAGTGAAGTTGAAAGCGAGTTTTATTGAGAGCAGTACTTATTGTTGTGTAATTTGTTGTGTATAGTCTGTAAATAATTTTTAGGTTTTCTTATTGTTTGTTGCTATAGGTTTTGTAATGGTCTTGAAAAGATAAGTAGCTATTCTATATTGACAATAGTGGTCACTGTTGTCTTATATACAAGTTTTTTGGATTACTAAAAGAAATGTAGGCAAATTTAAGAGGATATTATTGAACTATATTGGAGACTAAAAAATAATTTAAATCCGACTAGAAAGCAAGACAATTTCGTTAAGTATTTAGACTTTATATCTTACAAATTTGATTTCTTATATTTATCATATTTTTTACCGTTTTAAGACAATTGTTAAGCATTTACTGTACGTGCTTCTATTGAAGTATTGCACCGTATAGGGGGCAGAGTCGATTTTCTCTCGGTAGGATTTAGTGAATTGCATAAGATGGAAGATGAAAAAATGGATGAATTTTTAATAGAAGATATATTCCTTTGGATAAGCGAGAACTGAATAGTGTTCGAAGAAGATTGTCCATACGTAGGAATAGTCCAAGAAGACTACATACAAGAGTTTCCTTAAGGTGGATTTTACCTTGAAAAACTAGTGTATGTAGTCTTCTTGGACTACTCCTACGTATGGACAATCTTCTTCGAACACCATGCAATTTTTGTTTATCAAATGGAATGTATTTTCTATTTAAAATCCATCCATCTTGTCATCTTCCATCTTAACAATGCAATTCACTAAATCCTGCGGAGAGAGAAGAATTCACTCTGCCCCTTCATGTTGATATGGTCCAATGCTTCAAGAGAAGAACTTGCAATAAATTCCCAGTAGTTGTCTGAAAATTTAAAACAGTGAAGGATATGATAAATATAAAGTATCAAATTTTTAAGATATAAAGCCTAAATACTTACTGAAATTGTCTTGTTCTCTAGCGGGATTTAAAACATTTCTTAGTCTCCAATCTAGTTGAATAAAATCCTCCTAAACTTGTTTACATTTCTTCTAGTAGCACAGAAAAATCTTGTATAGGACAATAGTAACCGCTATTGTCAACAATAGAATAGCCACTTGTCATTTCAAGTCCATTACAGAACTTTTACAGCGACAAACAGTAAAAAACCCTAAAAATTATTAGCAGAATAATAAGTACTGTGCACAACCAATTAGACAAAACAATAGGTACTGCTCTTTCATTTTCCTAATTATCACCAAAGCAATTGAACAAAATAAAAAAAACAATTAAACAAAATCACAAGAAGTCCCATATAGCCTAAAAGTTGCATGAATTATAAAATATGCACATAATCAAAAGTTGTAAGATCATTACACCCATTACTATATAAGTTTGCTATTTCTTTTTCGGTGAAAAGAGTGGAATTAGAATATATAGTGCTTTTATATATACTGCAGTATTCAAATCAACAATAATATATGTATTAAGTATGACCCAGAAAGAATATATACAATTCTAGTCTTCGGGCATGTTCCATGATCAAAAGTGGCTAGTGGGTTGAACCAAATAGCAAAAGATAATTATGAAATAGCAGCACAACCAAACATCACTCGGCAGATCCATTACAAATTGAAAATAATTATTACTACAAAATTGGAGACAACAATGAAACATATTAGATTGTCCATTGTCCATAACTCTTACGGACAATCCTGGGATATCCAAGGCTTTGGAAGGATCAATAGGAGGAAGCTGATTATTAGCTTAAGTTTCGCACCAAGTCGTATTAGAGATCCTAATGAAGGTACCCACTACTACATTTTATATATTTAGTTATGTTTGTCTCTTAACATTTGTTTAAATGTTAGCAATGTAGATAAAAATATATTTTAGAAAACATTTATAATAAAACGATAATAAATATAGTTAATTATTGGTTCATACTCTCCCAAAAACTCTCTCATGAACCATTGTGTGTTTTCTCACTCATTGCTTCCAATCGGTTCTCACAATCATTATTTCCTTTGAAATCAAGAATCAAAAAACCATTAGCATCACAATCTCTTCCTCTCTTTCTTTGGATCGTGATTTATTCTCCTTCAAACCTTTCTCAATCTCAATCTAGTTCTAGGGTTTGATTATTCTCGATTCTGATTGTTTCATTTTTGTTTTATGCTTGTTCCGATTTCTTTTTAATTTTGTTCCAAAAAGTTACTTGCAGAAGAAGAGTAGCAATATTCTAATCTGATCGTAGTGTACGTGAGTGATTGAATCAGAATTGCGATGAGAAGGGGAAAATTTAAGAGGAAGCCCACCGGTAGCTACCAGTTCTCCATGCCGGAAGATCTCTGTAAGCATCGCATGTTCTCACTCTCACTCTCATTGCTCTGAATCTCTCCATCTTGTTCTATCTCCTTCTCAATCTCTCAGCACTTTGAATCTCTGGATCTCATTTTGCCTCCTCAATCACTTTCTACTTGTAAGTTAAATTTCCATTATCTTCTTTCTTGTTTTCTTCAGTTTGGGAATTTAGGCCCTTTCGAGTAAGCAAGTTCATTCTGCTGTTATTTATTACTGAGAATTGAAATAATTTGGACTCATTTTTTGGACATTTTGGATCATATTTTTTTTAGTTAATGCTAATTTTACATTCAATCCTACATCAAATTGATATAATAATTCAACTTATACAAATTCAGGTCTTGTAAACCATGCTTGCTTGAGACTAATGATGAAGACAGTGTAGTAGTAAGTAATGAGTTGTCAGAAAAAGAGAAAGCCACTAATAAGTTAGAAATACTAAATACAGAAAATTAAAAATTAAATTGACCAACACCTGCATAAAGGGAAATACTATAGACTAATTAGTATCTTCATTATTTAAAGTTTAAACACTAAAATACTCTTCACTAATTTCATTGCTAACTTAATGATCAAAGATAAAGGAATCATAATCCTAAATTGTTTGAGCTGTTAATTGAAGTGTAATTAATGCAAAAGAAAATTCTACTAAAACTTCATACCACATACACATACCTCTTCCTAAGATTTTGTTTTGGCATTTGAATTAGGTGAATCTGCACCTTTATTTTTGCCCTTTCTATGATTGAAGGTGTTGAAGCAGGGCTAGGACTGCTTGAACTAAGATATTGAGGTGTGCTTTGAACACCAACATCTCTTGTCATTCCTTCTTTTTTCTTCTTTGCATAAAAATATTAGATTTAGAGTTGAATTAACCAACTTCTTAAAAATAGGATACTAGGAAAATGCAGAAGAAAATTTATTCATGATTATTGAATAATTAGGCATTAGTTATTTGAGTAGTCTATAGAAATGAAGTGAAGTTTAATTGCTTATAGTCTTTTAATACTTGAATTATGTTATATAATTGATTATGTTTTCTATATTGTTCTGTTTTAAGGGGAAGAGAATTTCGGTCCCTTGAAGAATAAGATTACACAAGAGGCTATAGCACCAAGGCGGATATTCTACGATGATTTAGTCGCTACCGAGGCGGTTCGGACATTGCGAATCGCCATTATTGGGTTGTAGATTCTGTTACTATTTTTTCTGTTTACCATGTTCTTAAATGGCTGCTTCATTATGTTCTTCATGCCGATCGAACAATGACAAATAGAAAAGATCCAAATGAATAATCTATTCTGCTTATTTTATCTAGTTGTTAAAATGATAAAATAAAGATTAGTAGTGCTTAATTTATCTTATTTTTTTAATTAAACGAAAATAATTTTTTTATCATTATCACTATTGAGTGCCACATGTAATCTTGTCACATGCTGGCTGCATTATTTCATGTATTCTATTTTTGTTCAGCCCTGTGTCCTATACTTGAGAGTTGGGACCCGATTGTATGTGATCTTGGTCCTCATGATTTTACAGTGAGAAATAGGAAGAGAGTAGTACTAGTATTAGGATTGTGTGATAGAAATCTAGGAATTATATGATCCATTCATACCAAAACGGCTTCTAGAGTAGGTGAAGCCAATAAAATCTAACTGGGAAAAATGGGAGGCCTGTGTGTGAATATTGTTATATTAGTTAAGATTGACACCACATACTTGGCTACTTATGATACTTTACTTTCCTTTTACCAAATTGGAATGTCCCTGTGTACCCAAAATACTTTAATGTGATTAGTTGTTGGTATAGAAACAATTTGAATCGGTACTGTGTTAAAATTCAATTCTTGAATCGTTATTTCTCTGTTCAAGTCTTTCCAATTTTTGAATTCAATTCTTGAATGTGTTTATTTGTTGCATTTTACTGTTATCTCACCATCCCCTATTTCTCATCATGAAAACACCACCAACTCATCTGCAGAATATCGTAAAATGGCATTCAAAGGTTCCGTTAGAGAGTTGTAAGATTCTTTTAGCACCTTGTTTCCTAATGGGCAATACTGACCTTTCAATCGAGCAAAACTAAGCTTGATGCCTCTCTAACATAAATTTTATGTTATGGATGAAACCTGATTTTTTATTTTGACAATATTTGTGCAGTAGTGCAAGTTATATGAATTGTTTCAGTTTCATGCAGTGTTTCTGTTCTGAGGGTTACCTAAAACTGGAGGTCAATCTCGGATGAGATTTCCTTTACTGGTCAGTGATGACGTGTCCGGCTGGTGAGTGGCGGCCGGAGCTGTCGTGTCCGACTTGTTGATCTAGCTACACTTCTGATCCTTCGTCACCGAAGGGTGGGGGGTACCTGCAAGAGACTCTGATGCTTAAGTTAGCATGGGCATTAAGCAGGTTTTTTAGTAGAATCAGAGTATGAGTTATACCTGGGTGCTCCAGTGTATTTATAATAGTGTGGAGTGACCTTCTTAGATAAGATAAGTTAGTTATTTTATCTTTATCTTATCTTATCTTTGAGTGAGGTCAGCTTATCTTCAAGGGAACCGCCCTTCTCTCTGTAGGCTTGGGATGCCTTTGGATTTTGGTCGTATTCCTTAAGTTGGGCCCCTTTTTGGGCTTTCCTGTCGATTTGACCAAGCTCTTTGAGAAGAGGTCGGATAGCCTGACCTAAAGAGGTCGGTCGCTTTGTTACTAAATATCCCGGATCGGATAGCTCGACCCAGGGTGTGAACAGTGCCCCTACTTGAGCTCGATTTTTTTTTTGAGGTCGAGTCCTTGACTTCGATCCTTCTCTAGTGAAGCCAAACTTGAGCATTTGTCGATTTCTTTCCTTGTAGAAATTTTTTGAATGTGGAACGTTTTCCTCTGAAAGTGCGCGCTTTTATATCAGCGCTCTGTTCTTGGGAACGTGTGAGAGTTTAATACCTTCATTAATTGGTTTTAATTGCCCCGTTTCCCTTGGCTTTTTATTTTGAATTTTGCAATCAGAAACGGTTTCTCTTCTTCATTTTTCTTTGTAACCTCTCCCTTCACTCTCTCGCTTTCTGTTTTCGCCTACATTTTGCCTTTCTTGCGTTGCGGCGTCATTTGCCGATTTTCTGGGCGATTCTATCTTTCTATCTTCACTCTCCTTCGAAGCTTCTTCCTTCGTTCAGGTTGGTTTTTCTTTCTTTGTGCTTCTTTTGTTGTTTTTTCCTTCGGTTCTTTGGTAAAGTTTTGGTTTTGAATGCATGTTTGGAAAGCTTGAATCTTTTTACATTGTCATGCTCACTTGTCGTTGTGCTGCATGTTTTTCTAGTTTTTTATGAACCTATTTTACTTTGCCCAGAAGGTTGCTCCTTTTGATGACTTTCGCTCTGTTGATGATTTTACTGATGATCCTTTGTAGAAATTAATGATTTTCTCTAGTGGCTTGTTTGTTTGGGGTGTTTATTTTCTGAAAAAGGTGGCGTCTTTGATGACTCCTTGTTGATACTTTCGTTGCTTGGTAGTTCCGTCTGCGACTGTGAATTTGGGAGGTAGTTATTTTGATGACTTTATTTGATTTGTAGCTCGTGGATTTCTTCTCAGAGTGTTATCTTCCTGTTAAGATGTGTAGAGATGTAGACTTGTAGGTTTTCCTGAGTCCTTGTCCTGTCAACTGCCTCCAAAGGATGCCCCTAGATCATTTTGGTATGGGTCTTGGGATTTCCTTTTGTTGCTTGTACTGTACTGGATTATGTTGGCCGAGTTATTCTGATTTCGTCCGAGATATTTTTTAGTAATCCAATCTTCTTTTCTTGTTTGTAGGACTAGTTTAGCCATGTCTTCTCGCAAAAATATTATAGAGATGTCTTCTAAAGTTTCTGAGGGGATGTCCGATTGGCTGGACTCCCTTGTCTTAATGTGTGTCTCTATGGTGGATGCTGAGTTTTGTGTAGAGCTGAGAAAACATCATAGGATTTGTGGAAGCGGTGCCCAGGAGAGGGATTATGAGCTTGTAGCACCCGACTCTGACGAGAGGGTTTGTTTTCCAACCTCGGTTGCGGGGGAGCGTCCCTTCTTCTATGCCTATGAGTATTTCTTCAGCCAGTTGGACATTACTTTTCCCTTTACTGCTTTTGAGACCGACTTGTTGTGGTCATGTAACGTTGCCCCATCTCATCTTCACCCGAATTCCTGGGGTTTTGTCAAGATCTTTCAGCTGCTTTGTCAGGAGTTAGGCGTAACACCTTCTCAAACTCTTTTCCTTTATCTTTTTGTTTCGGCCAAGCCTGGGGCTTCTTCCAAAAAGAAAGCTTCTTGGGTTTCTTTTAGGTCTGCCCAGGGACATAAAGTTTTTGCCATGTATGATGAGTCCTTTAAGGATTTTAAGAACTATTTCTTTAAAGCTCGAGCTGTTAAGGGGGCCCGCCCCTTTTTTCTTGATGGGAATGATGAGCCTGCTTTTCCTCTAGAATGGCAAAAGAATGTGTCAGTGTCTCGTAATTGGAGATGCTTGACGAGGTTGAACGGGCTTTTGTAATTGTTCTTGAAGATATATGGGGGGAACCGCCCCACCTTGATACAAAAAGGTTTCTGGGGGACCCGTCCCTGGTTCGAACTGCTTTGGGTACTGTTTGACTTGTTTTTATACTTGTTTTTAGCTTTGCTTCATCTTTTTGTGTTTGTAACCCGTTACTGTGGTTGATTCTGTTTTTCAGAGATGTCTAAAAATAATGACTCTATGAAGGCCTTCAAAAAGGCAAGGAAGGCTACTGCTGCTCAAAATATATCGGCCAAGGTGGCAGGAGAGGGATCTTCTCAAGTTCAGGTGAAGCCGCCCGTGCCAAGTTCACCTAGGCCGAAGAAGGTGATCCCTACTCCTCGGGTTCGTCTGGCCGACCCTCCACAGACTTCTGTCGCTATCTCTGGTGCTCCTCCCAACAAAAAACAAAAAACAATTGAACCTTTCAACCTTGATGCTCCTAACTTTAATGCGGTGGAGTTTGTCGATCAGCAGATCGGTCCTTATGGTGCCCTCCCTATGGATGATGTATCACTCCTTCGCCATTTAGATTTTATAACTTGGAGCAGCATTAAGATGGCACATATGGGAGCTGCCCTGTATCGAACTGCCTAAAATCTTTCCCTTCATGCTACCAAAGCCTTCATGGAGGAGGCTAAACAGGAGTTTGATCGGGTGAAGGGCTTGAAGGAGGAGCTTGAAGTGAAAGTGACCAAACTGGAGAAGGAGCTGAAGAGCGAGAAGGCTAGCTCTCTTGCCTTGGCGGCTTCCGTGAGGTTGGCCGAGGACACGGCATTGAGGCATAAAGA
Source organism: Arachis hypogaea (assembly GCF_003086295.3). Taxonomy (NCBI): domain Eukaryota; kingdom Viridiplantae; phylum Streptophyta; class Magnoliopsida; order Fabales; family Fabaceae; genus Arachis; species Arachis hypogaea. The sequence continues at coordinate 63,427,543 of NC_092053.1, forward strand.
CAGTTACGTCACATCCTATCAGGAGGTAATGCGTCTGAGGGAGGAGTTGGAGTCTGCCCGAGTTGATTACTCCGAGCTCCAGGGTCACCTTGTTGGCAGCGTAAATGCTGCTTATGAGAACTTGAAGGAGCAGGTTCGAGTTCTTGCTCCTGAGGTCGACCTTACTCTCTTCAGCCTGGACAATATTGTGAGAGATGGTAAGATTGTCCCTGACGACCCAGATGATGATGATGTCGAACCTCTCTCTGCGCCTGCTGCCAAAGTGTCGACTTCTACAGTTCCTCCAGAATTAGATCCTGATTGCCAAATTTTGAATAGGGATGATGACACAGTGGATGCAGTGCCTCTCCAAGCTCACCCTCCTTCACCTCGTGCTGATGCTACCGAGAAGGCTTCAGATCTTAGTTGAAATTTCTCTTTGTTTGTGTATATTGCCCGGCTTGTGGGCTATTAAACTCTTTATTTTGGAATTGATGTTTTGCTGACTGTTGACACTTTTTAGTTGTTTGTTTAGCAACCTTATTTTGAAAAACAAAAAATAGCTTCCAAGTTCTTGGGGCTGATTTGGGTAGCCTCTTTGAACTTGTTTTTATTATATCTCCACGCCTTTAATATCATGTCGATATTTATCTTATCTTGGTGCCTTTTTTAGGTTTTTGGTAGTGCTGGAACTTTTCGTTGTATAACACTAAGGTCGTCGATTTCATTATGTTGGTTTTGTCCGAGCTATTGTTGATAATCCTCTTTTTTGGACCCCTTTTTAGGTCTCTTTCAGGGATTATTTTGGTAGCTTTATGTTTTGGACCGACTTCTTCGCGTTGAGTTCTTCTAAGTTATTTTTGTAATCCTCTTTCTTGGACCTTGTTCAGGTCTCCTTCAGGGATTACTTTTATAACTTTTATGTTTTGGGCCGACTTCGTCATGTCGGGTCCTTCTAAGTTATTTTTGTAATCCTCTTTCTTGGACCTTGTTCAGGTCTCCTTCACGGATTACTTTTATAACTTTTATGTTTTGGGCCAACTTCGTCATGTCGGGTCCTTCTAAGTTATTTTTGTAATCCTCTTTCTTGGACCTTGTTCAGGTCTCTTTCAGGGATTACTTTTATAACTTTTATGTTTTGGGTCGACTTCGTCATGTCGAGCCCTTCTAAGTTATTTTTGTAATCCTCTTTCTTGGACCTTGTTCATGTCTCTTTCAGGGATTACTTTTATAACTTTTATGTTTTGGGCCGACTTCGTCATGTCTAGCCCTTCTAAGTTATTTTTGTAATCCTCTTTCTTGCACCTTGTTCAGGTCTCTTTCAGGGATTACTTTTATAACTTTTATGTTTTGGGCCGACTTCATCATGTCGAGCCCTTCTAAGTTATTTTTGTAATCCTCTTTCTTGGACATTGTTCATGTCTCTTTCAGAGATTAATTTTATAACTTTTATGTCTTGGGCCAACTTCGTCATGTCGAGCCCTTCTAAGTTAAAGTAATCCTCTTTTATAGGGTTGGCCAGACCTCTTTCCAGGGTTTACTTATAACTTGGTTTGACTTGGTCCGACTTCTTAACGTCGGCCAGTCTTTAAGTTATTATTTAGCAATCCATTAAGACCTCGTCAGGTCTTTTCTCTGGATCACTTTCGATAACTTCTTGCATTATTCTGTTTTCATCTTTGCCGATTTGTAGAAGGTGAGTTCAATCCTCGTTTAGTCGACCTTTAGATGAATTTGGTTTTCATCTCTGTTGGTCTTTATTGTGATCGTGCAGTGAATTTGTTTTTCACTTTCTGCCAATTTGTTGCTTTATAATCGGACGATGAATGTTTCAGATTAATGCATCTTGAAAACTTGTAGAACGTCTAATATATTTTGAAAGAAAATGAAAATATGTACATACGGAGTTTTTATCCTTTTGAGTCGGATAATTTCTGGATCTCAACTTGGTGCCTCATTAAAAAACCTTTTCAGGAAAAAGAGTGCATCTTATGCTGAGATCTTTTACCGTCTCTAGCTATAGTACCTTCTTAGGTTGCAGGCATGCCACGACCTAGGAAGCTCTCGCCCATCCAGTTCGGATAGTCTGTAGTAGCCCTTCCCAAGTACTTTGATGACTCGGTAGGGTCCTTTCCAGTTTGCTGCCAGCTTTCCTTCTCCAGGTCGAGTTATTCCAATATCATTTCGGATTAGGATGAGATCATCTTCAGCGAAACTTCTTGGCACTACCTTTTGATTATATCTGGAAGCCATTCGACGTTTTAGTGCTTCTTCCTTTATCCGAGCTCTTTCCTGGATTTCAGGAAGTAGGTCAAGCTCTTCCCTTTGAAGTTGGGAGTTGACTTCCTCATTGTAATGGACCACTCTAGGCGACCCTTCTCGATCTCCACTGGGATCATTGCCGTCGTCCCGTATGCTAATCGGAAGGGTGATTCTTTTGTGGTGGAATGTGGCGTTGTTCGATATGCCCATAGGACTTGTGGGAGCTCTTCGGCCCAAGCTCCCTTTGCGTCTTGTAATCTCTGTTTTAGCCCAGCCAATATGACTTTGTTGGCAGCTTCGGCTTGTCTATTGGCTTGGGGATGTTCGACGGAAGTGAACTGGTGCTTTATGTTCAAGTCGGCTACTAATTTTTTGAAGCCTGCATCTGTGAATTATGTGCCATTGTCTGTGGTGATGGAGTATAGAACCCCAAACCTTGTGACAATGTTCCTATATAGGAATTTTTGACTTCTTTGAGAAGTGGCGTTAGCTAGGGGTTCTGCCTCGATCCACTTTTTGAAATAGTCTACCCCTATATGAGGAATTTAACTTGTCTCGATCCCTGAGGAAAAGGTCCGAGAAGGTCGAGTCCCCATTTTACAAATGGCCAAGGTGAGGTTACACTTATGAGCTCCTCTGGCGGGGTGATGTGAAAGTTGGCATGTTTTTGACATGGTGGACATGTCTTTACGAACTCTGTGGCCTCCTTTTGTAGAGTTGGCCAATAAAATCCTGCCCGGAGTACTTTTTTGGTGAGCGCTTGTGCTTCGAGATGATTGCCACAGATGCCACTGTGTATTTCTTCTAGAACATCTTTCGTGTTGGAAGTCGGTACACATTTTAACAATGGTATTGAAATTCCTCTTTTGTATAGAGTATTGTTTATGATAGTGTAGTATTGTGCCTCCCGTTTTAACCTTTTTGCCTCCTTCTCATCTGTAGGAAGAGTTTCTGTTTTGAGGTAGTTAATTATAGGAGTCATCCATCCTTGATCTAGACCTGTTATGGCTAGGATTTTTTCCTCTTCCGAGATTGACGGGTTCTGTAGTATTTCTTGGATGAGGCTTCTATTGTTGCATCCTGGTTTGGTGCTGGCTAGTTTTGAGAGTGCGTCAGCTCGGGCATTCTGCTCGCAGGGTATGTGGCGGATCTCATATTCCCGGAATTGTCCGAGCTATTCCCTGGTTTTGCCCAGGTACTTTTTCATATTGGGGTCCTTGGCTTGGTAGCTCCTCGTTATTTGTGAAGTGATCACCTGTGAGTCGCTGAAGATAATGAGTCTTTGAGCTCCGACCTCTTTAGCCAGCTTTAAACCAACTAGTAGTGCCTCATATTCCGCCTGGTTGTTTGAGGCAGGAAACCCGAATTTGAGAGAGAGTTCGATTTGGGTTCCTTGATTACTTTCAATTATCACACTTGCGCCGCTTCCAGTCTTATTCGAGGAACCGTCCACGTAGAGATTCCATTCTGTGGGGGTTTCCGGGGTGTCTGTAAATTCTGCAATGAAGTCGGCTAAGTACTGTGATTTTATGGCTGTCCGAGCTTCATATTGGAGGTCAAACTCGGATAACTCGACTGCCCATTGTAAAATTCTGTCTGCTAGATCTGTTTTCTGCAATATCCCTTTTATGGACTGGTTGGTCCGAACCTTAATAGTGTGAGCTTGGAAGTATAGGCGAAGTCGTCGAGATGTTAGTATGAGAGCATAGGCAAACTTTTCTATTTTTTGGTAGTTCAGCTCGGATCCTTGTAATGCTTTACTGATGAAGTATACGGGTTGTTGCCCACTGTCCTCTTCTTGAGCTAGTGCTGAGGCTACTGCCCGACTCCCTACCGCGAGGTATAATATGAGTGGTTCTCCTTCTCGTGGCCGAGATATAATAGGTGGCCATCCTAGAAATCTTTTGAAATCTTGGAAGGCTTGTTCGCACTCTGTTGTCCATTCGAACTTCTTTCCTTTCCTTAGAGTAGCATAGAAGGGAAGAGATCTTATCGCTGATCCCGCTAGGAATCTGGATAAGGCTGCTAGTCTCCCGTTGAGTTGTTGAACCTCTTTGACACAAGTTGGTCTCTTCATGTTGAGTATAGCCTGGCATATATCTGGATTTGCCTCAATTCCTCTTTGTGTGAGCATAAAACCTAAGAACTTGCCTGCTTCTATTGCAAAGGTGCATTTTGCAGGATTAAGTCGCATGCCATGCTTCCTTATAGTGTTGAACACCTGGACCAGGTCGGACAATAATGTCTCTTCACTTTGTGTCTTTATTAACATGTCATCCACGTAGACTTCCATGACTTCTCTGATATGATCTGAAAAGACTTTATTCATTAGCCTTTGATAAGTAGCTCCCGCGTTCTTGAGACCAAAAGGCATCACGATGTATCAGTAATTCGCTTTTGGTGTTAAAAACGAGGTTTTTTCTTGATCGGGTGGATACATGGGGATTTGATTGTATCCGGAATATGCATCCATAAACGAGAGATATTTATATCCGGAGGAAGCATCTACCAGAGTGTCGATACTTGGAAATGGATAAGGGTCTTTTGGGCAGGCTTTGTTGAGATTTGTATAGTCGGTGCACATTTGCCACTTCCCATTTGATTTTTTCACCAAGACTACATTAGCTAACCATAGTGGGTACTTCACTTCTCTTATGAATCCTGCCTCTAGTAGAGCTTTTACCTGCTCTTCCACAGCTTGGGATCTTTCGGGTCTGAGCTTTCTACGCCTCAATTGTACTGGCCGAGACCCAGGGTAGACTGCTAGCTTATGACACATTAACTCGGGGTCTATGCCTGGCATGTCTGCAGCCTTTCACGCAAAGAGGTTGACGTTGTCTCGTAATAACTGTACGAGTGATTCTTTTATGTCTCCTTTTAGAGTCGTGCCAATATTGGTTGTTTTGTCCGGGATGTCTCCGATCTGGACTTTCTCTATTTCACCTTCAGGTTGTGGACGGAGTTCTTCTCGCCTCTGAACTCCACCAAGTTCGATTGTGTGGAATTATTCTCCTCTGCCTCTGAGGTTTAGACTTTCGTTATAACAGCGGCGCGCCATCTTCTGATCTGCTTTTATCGTAGCTATCCCTTCTGCAGTTGGGAATTTCATGCATAGATGTGGAGTTGAAACTATTGCGCCGAGTTGATTTAATGTTGTCCGACCTATTTGGATGTTGTAGGCTGAACTCACGTCGACCACGATGTAGTCTATTTTGAGTGTTCTGGATTGGTTTTCTTTTCCAAAGGTTGTGTGAAGCGGGACGTATCCCAGTGGTTGCACTGGAGTGTCTCCCAGTCTGAACAGGCTGTTTGGATATGCTTTGAGTTCTTTATCTTCCAGGCCGAGCTTGTCAAAGGCAGTTTTGAATAAGATGTCGGCGGAGCTCCCTTGGTCTATCAGTGTGCGATAGAGATTTGCATTTGCCAGTATAATGGTGATGACCATGGGATCGTCGTGTCCTGAGATGATGCCGGATGCATCTTCCTTGGTAAACGTAATTGCGGGGATGTCAGGTGCTTCCTCCTTTCCTCCGACATGATATACTTCTTTGAGATATCTTTTGCGAGATGATTTGGAGATTCCTCCTCCTGCAAAACCTCCGTGTATCATATGGACATGTCTTTCTGGTGTTCGAGGTGATCGCTCGGTTCATCCAACCTCCTCATCTCTTCTCCTTTTTCTTTGCTCATCGTCTCGGGTCGCCAGATACCGATCTAGTTTTCCTTCTCTCACTAATTTTTCTATGACATTTTTTAAGTCGAAGCATTCGTTGGTGGAGTGTCCACGGACTCGATGGTATTCACAATATTCATTCCGATTTCCTCCTCCTCTTTTGCCTTTGAGTGGTCGAGCTGGGGGTATTTTTTCTGTGTGGCAGACTTCTTTGTAAACATCCACCAGGGACACCCTAAGAGGGGTGTAATTATGATATTTTTTAATTTTTTTCCCTTGTCGATCTTCCTTCTTTTTGGACTCTTTATCTTTGTCTCGGTAGGTGAATCCGAATTTTGAGGTTTCTCCTAGTCGAGAATTTTCTTCCATGTTGATGTATTTCTCCGCTCGTTCCTGCACTTCGTCCAGAGATGTGGGGTACTTCTTTGATATAGATTGGCTAAAAGGTCCCTCTCTTAGGCCATTGATGAGGCCCATGATGGCGGCCTCTGTTGGTAGGCTTTGTATGTCTAGGCATGTTTTGTTGAATCTTTCCATGTAGTTGCGAAGGCTTTCCCGATCTCCTTGCTTGATTCCTAATAGGCTGGGGGCGTGTTTAGCCTTATCTTTTTGGATGGAGAATCTGGCCAGGAACTTTTTGGCTAAGTCATCAAAGCTTGAGATGGACTTTGGAGGTAGGTTGTCGAACCATCTAATTGCTGTCTTTGTGAGAGTTGTTGGAAAAGCTTTGCAGCGAACTACATCTGAGGCGTCGGTGAGGTACATTCTACTTCTAAAATTGATGAGGTGATGGTTGGGATCTGTTGTGCCATCGTACAAAGTCATATCCGGAAATTTGAAGTCCTTGGGGATTTTGGTCTTCATGATTTCCCTAGTGAATGGATCTTGATCCTTGCGAGAGTTATCCTCAGGGGTGGACCGAGTAGCTTTGGCTTTGAGATCGGTTTCGAGTTTTAGAAGTTTATCTTCTAATTCTCGGCGTCGCCTTACCTCTCTTTGTAGATCCTTCCCAACTTCTTGTTGGTACTGGATTTCTTTTTCAAGTTGCTTTAAACGATCTTGAAGCGCTTCTATCACTCCCGGATTTGATGAGTTTTTGTCCCCGTTAGATTCCGGGGTATCTTTCAGCGTATTTCCCGCGTTTTTGTGCGGTGTTCTATCTTCTAGATCCAAATCGTGGTCGTTGTCATGGTCGTCCGCCATGGTGATGGGATGACTTTCAGGTTCTCCGGCAATGGTGCCAATGTTCCGAGGGTTACCTGAAACTGGAGGTCGATCTCGGACGAGATTTCCTTTACTGGTCGGTGATGACGTGTCCGGCTGGTGAGTGGCGGCCGGAGCTGTCATGTCCGACTTGTTGATCTAGCTACACTGCTGATCCTTCGTCACCGGAGGGTGGGGGTACCTGCAAGAGACTCTGATGCTTAAGTTAGCATGGGCATTAAGCAGGTTTTTTAGTAGAATCAGAGTATGAGTTATACCTGGGTGCTCCAGTGTATTTATAATAGTGTGGAGTGACCTTCTTCGATAAGATAAGTTAGTTATTTTATCTTTATCTTATCTTATCTTTAAGTGAGGTCAGCTTATCTTCAAGGGAACTGCCCTTCTCTCTATAGGCTTGGGATGCCTTTGGATTTGGGTCGTATTCCTTAAGTTGGGCCCCTTTTTGGGCTTTCCTGTCGATTTGACCAAACTCTTTGAGAAGAGGTCGGATAGCCTGACCTAAAGAGGTCGGTCGCTTTGTTATTGAACATCCCGGATCGGATAGCTCGACCCAGGGTGTGAACAGTTTCTTTTCTGGATTTTTTGTTTTGTATAATATGATGAGTGTATAATCTGGTCAAAGGTTATCTTTTGTTATGGATGCTGTCATTTCGTTTAGTGTTGTAATGAACAATTGATCCAAGACTAATTGCTTATGTTTTGGTGTATTTTTTGTCATCTTGCATACAATGATGAGTCCTAAGTGTATAATCTAATCAAAAGTTATAGTTCCTTATGGAGTTGGTCATTTGTAATTTGTATAATGATGATGATGAAGATGAACACTTGATAAAAAAATACTAGGCATTATTGGTTAATCTCCATCCCATGGAAGTCAGCTGTTTCTTAATATCTTTTAATGATAATTATATTGAAGATGTACTTAATGGAAATCATGTACTTTTGAGTGCATACTTTTCTGTTTGAATGGTAGATATGTAGCTTTGGAAAATTGGTTTGAAGCCTTATTTATCTCAAACTTATCTTTTAGGCATTATATATAAAATATATAATGTCATGTATGTGGAATTTTGTATATATTATATTTTAATCAGGTTTGGATAGACTTTTATCATAACTGAATGGTAAATGCCTGTGTTATCCAGCTAGTTCAATTATTTGAATTTTGATGCACCCAGCATAATGTTCCCTTTAATGCTTAACCAGTGGACCTTTCATACTACTAAGTAGAAAAACTATTGAAGCAAAATATGTGTAGTTTACCTTGTTATGAAAATAGTTTTTTTTGTTGATGATTGGTAGGAATACAGTGAATTTGAAGAAACTGATGGAGAATCAGATTTTGATGAATAATGTCATGTAATTATCAGTTGGCTAGATAGAAGGTTTGGACCTGTTTGAATTGAAGCTGCTTGGTCTGAAATTTGTACATCTAGTATCCTTCGTTCTGCTAGAACAAGATTCATGCTTCTTTTGCATCGAACCCAAATCCCGAACCCCAATTCATAAGCCCGGTACCACTTTTTTCTCTACTCTTTTGTTGTGCACAAATGCCAATGAGTGGGCTCAAAATTGTAAAAGAAACTTGTATTATCAAGTGTTCTTTGATCTCTTCTACTAATTGTTTGGTAGAAAGTTTGGGGAGGTACTTCTCCTATATTTGGCCTTGAGATTTTATCCTACATACCTTCTATAGTTGTTATAGGATTATGGCAAACAAGAAAGACAAAGCTTTAAGGTCAAGCATCTCAATAAGAGATATCATCTATGAACAAGAAGAGCAAATTAGATTAGGTCCTCATCAATCTCAATTAATATCCACTGTGAAGAAAAATAGAGGATTGAAAGGTGGGTCTATGGTTAATATCATTGGTGAGCTAGAGGACAGTGCATCAAGCTCTTCACAAACACCTTTAGTACCACATGCCAATGATGATAGTAAGTGTGCCTCTATTGTATTTTTTTTATATATTTTGAGTGTTGTGAGTAATTGATTTACTAATGATATGTGATTTTTATTGTTATATAGTGTGAAAATGGTTATTAGATATTTTAGGTAGTTACTATATCTACGATTTAGGTGCTCTGCTTTCTACTATGTTTTGATCTAGGTGAAATTGCATTTTTACAAGGTTAGATTGAATGAATAAATAGATGTATTTCAGAAATTTCCTCCTCTCTCTTTTTGACTTTCTTATTCTTGAAATAAGACCAGCTTTAACACCTGAAGCTAATGATATTGATAAGTAATAATTATGTTTTATGTTTAGTTTAATACTAATAATAAATGTGTATTATTCTTTGCATAATTATTTTTTATTTATTGATTCCAGGACCAACAACCAAGAGGAAAAGGGGTCCGTCAAAATGTCTTAAAACTCATGGTTTAAGCTATGAGGATCAGCTGCAATTAGATTAAATAAGCGTGATCAACCATTTGGTTGTAATCGAGCCAAGTTAAGCAGTCATTTGGGGACTTTGGTTAGAAATGCACACCTTGCTCCGTTGACAAACATAAGCTAGCGTGGACTTAAAGATAATTGGGAAGATTTGTGAGAAGCTATCATTGTGTTACGTTTTTACTCTTTTAGCTTAAGTGTTTTTCTTTCTTGATTGGTTTTAAAAACTAAATATTAATTATCATGTCTATGATCATTATGGTGTAGGAAAAGTTTGACATTTGAGTACTTGATAAAGGGTGGGTTTTCAAAACCTTAGGTTCATCTTGGAGGACATATAAAAGTTGGTTGAAAAAACAATATTTTAAGGAGAACATGGCACTAGCTTACAATATGAAGAATTGTCCTTGTGCCGTTCCACATGATTATTGGAAGATTCTTGTACAATTTTGGAGTTTTTATATGATTAAGGTATATTAAATATTTGCATGTAATTTTCTTGACATTCTATTTAGTTATACTAACTAATTTTGTTTGTGTATTTTTAGGCTTAATTATTCAATTATCTTTTTATGATTTTAAAAGAACAAAGCAAGAAGAATAAAGCTAGTAGAGCAAAGAATACAAGTCAACATACAACAGTATTGAAAACATTTGTTGAAATACTTAAAGAGGAAGTAGAATTAATGTGTTTTTGTTGTCTTATTTGCTAGTTTTTTTTTGTTGATTGTGTTTTTTCTTAATAGGAAATGAAAAATCCTAATAGAAGAAAACCATCTCGGGTGAACATGTTCTTTCTAACACACAAATCAATTCGATGGTATGGAATTCTTCTCCTCTGCCACTAGGGTTTAGACTCTCATTATAACAGCGACGCGCTGTCTTCTGGTCTGCTTTTATCGTAGCTATTCCTTCTGCGGTTGGAAACTTCATGCACAGATGTGGAGTCGAGACTACTGCGCCGAGCTGATTTAATGTTGTCCGCCCTATTAGGGCATTGTAGGCTGAACTTACGTTGACCACGATGTAATCTATGTTGAGTTTTCTTGATCGGTTTCCTTTTCCAAAGGTTGTATGAAGTGAGATGTATCCAAGTGGTTGGATTGGATTGTCTCCCAGCCTGAATAGGCTATTCGGATATGCTCTAAGTTCTTTTTCTTCTAGGCCGAGTTTGTCGAAGGCGGTTGTGAACAAGATGTTGGCCGAGCTTCCCTGGTCTACCAGTGTGCGGTGGAGATTAGCGTTGGCCAATATGATAGTGATGACCATGGGATCGTCATGTCCTGAGATGATGCCAACTACGTTCTCTGTAGTAAAAGTGATAGTGGGGATGTCGGGTGCTTCTTCTCCTCCCTCAACATGATATACTTCTTTAAGATGTCTTTTGCGAGATGATTTGGAGATTCCTCCTCCTGCAAATCCTCCGTGTATCATGTGGACATGACTCTGACGTGCAGGCAGAAGTTGACTAATTAAGAAATCAATATAGAGAATGCATTGAGAGTATAGTTCTTAACCAGCTAAGATCCACCTTGTCAATTTAGAAAAGTTGTCACGAAATTTAGAAATAATAATACTGGGAGTATGAGTCCCAGGTTGTCTCCCAACGAGTTGTAGGAAAGGGAGCTAACTTATTAATCAGGAATTTTCAAGAGAGTTTGAGTTTGGATAATGAGCATTTAAATAATTATAAATTAAAGCATAAAACTAAGAATGGTTATTAATATTCTAATAAAAAGCCTTGACTGGGGGAATGATTAATTGGAAGTCCTATCCTTGTTGGGATCTCTTAAGTGTGGTGTAAAAAAGGTTGTTGTTTTCACTTAGTTAACCCTTACTAAATAAAGGAAAGTCAAGTGATTGAGCTAATCCTTATTCGCAAATCCTAGTCCTCTCCCTTGGGAAGGTCTAGCGTTAGTGAATACAGAACTAGCCAACAACTTCTAATTTAATCAGCACTTAAGCCTTCCAACTCAAGTGTCTCCTTTTAATCAATCCCCATGTCAAGTATGGAATCTACTCCATTGACATGAATATAATACTCAAAAAATATAAGAAGACATAATAAATTAATCAAAGATAAAATAATACTTTTCGCTAATAATCTATGAAAATAATCCAATTACCACTTTAAACAAGAATTAAGAATATGGAACAAATAAAAGAGTAAGTAAGGAAACAAACTAGAATAATGTCTTCAACGGAGGTAATGACTCTTCAATATCCAAAAGCATGAAACAATAACTAGGAATGTAAAGAGAAACTAGAGGAAGAGTAATTCTCTCTCTAGATTCATATCTAAAACAAAAAGTAATCCTAATATGAATGTGTATCTCTGTCTATGTGTGTGTGTTGAGTCTCTGCTTGTTCCCTGGCTCTATTCTGTGTTTCTGGGCCGAAAACTGGGTCAAAATGCGGCCCAAAATCGCCCCCAGTATTTTCTGTTAATTTTGCAGATCGCGCAGGTCACGCGTACGCGTCGTCCACGCGATCGCGTCATTCAGTGATTTTCCTTGTCATGGGTACGCGTCGTCCACGCATTCGCGTCATTCGTGCAAACTCCAATCCATGCGTACGCGTCAGGCATGCGCTCGCGTCGCTGCGATTTTCTCCATTCCACGCGCTCGCGTGAGCCACGCGCGTGCGTCGGTGTTTGCTGGTCATCTCCTTAGTTTCTTGTGTTCCTTCCATTTTTGCAAGCTTCCTCTTCATTCTCTAAGCCATTCCTGTCCTATGAAGCCTGAAACACTTAACACACAGATCACGGCATCGAGTGGTATAGAGGAGAATTAAAATATACTAATTAAAGATCTTTAGAAAGTAAGTTTTCAATCATAAAACAATATTAGGAAGGAGTTATAAAATCATGCAATTAGTATGAATAAGTTGGTGAAGACTTGATGAAACCATTCAATTAAACACAAGATAAACCATAAAATAGTGGTTTATCAACCTCCCCACACTTAAACATTAGCATGTCCTCATGCTTAGCTTAAGGAGATAAAATAATACAGTAGGGAAAAGTAAGACTCATGCAATGCAATGCAACCTATGTATATGAATGCAACTACATGATTCTGTCTACTTGGTTAAAATATATAAATTTTTCAAGACAAAAATAACTCAAACTCCACTAATTCAAACTATACAGTAAAGACAAGTAACTTGTAAGAAGACAGCTCATGAAAGCAGGGAACATAGAATGAAGCATTGAACCCTCACTGGTGGTGTATATGCACTCTAGTCTCTCTAGTGTATAGGGTAATCACTCTACTCTTCTCTAATCATGCTTTCTAAACTTTGTTCTTGACCTAATCAATCAACAAATATTTAATGTACCAATGCAAACATCATGAGGTCTTTTCAAGGTTGTAATGGGGCCAAGGTAAAGGTGAGGGTATATATATGGCTAAGTGAGTTATAAATTGAATCCTTGATTAACATAATCTCTTACCTATATACACATTCTATATACTTTAAGTTCATGCCTAGCTACCCAAAATTCTCACATTTGCATTACATACTCATGCATAAACTTTTCCTTTAATTTTTATCACATATGCATTGATCTTTTCATTAACTTAACTTAGCATTGGAATAATTTTGTCCCCTTATTTAATTACTTAATTACTTGAGTATTTTTGGATTTTTTTTAGCATAAAAATAAACATAACATTATCAATGCAAATGGATTTTCAATTTTTTTTAGTTTCACATGAGTAGGTACCCAAATTCTCATTATTTTTTCATGACACATTCCCTTATTAACCCATGTTCCCACAATCTTCCCACACTTAATTGACACACAATTTCTATCTTAAGCTAACCAAAGATTCAATTAGAATATTTAATTGTTTTTCCACTTGAGGCTAGTAATGTGGTAAAATATAGAATAAATGGGGTTTAAAAGGCTCAAAGTGGCTAACAAGGTAAAAGGAAGGGTAGGCTATTTTGGGATAAGTGAGATAAAACAATTAATGGCCTCAATCATACGCATGCATATAACACATTAAACATTGGACATATAGGATGGAACAAAATAAAGATTACAATCATAGAGAAGTAAACACACAAGAATAATATTTATGGTTAAATAATGTAACCATGTAATTAGGCTCAAATCTCACAGGTTGTGTGTTCTTAGCTTTTTAGACTATGTTCCAACTACAACTTCTAACAATTTTAACACAAAAATTTTAATTTAAATTAGTGAAAATTTTCAAAAATAGGGTCTTAAAAAGAAACTTATTAATTTTTCAACCAAATAGAACATGCATGCAAATACCTATTATTATGCAATTTATCCTATCCTAACAAAAGAAGAAAAAAATAAAATAAATATCCTATTTTATTGGTGTTAAGGAAGAGAAATTACCTTCGGAAGTTAGGTATTGACCGACCTCCCCACACTTAAAGCTTTGCACCGTCCTCGGTGCCATCTGTCAGGAACAAATGGGGGCTGGTAGCAGCATCTCCACCATTGGGACCGTCATGGCTCCCTGTGCTGGTAAATGAAGTGGAGTCTGGGGTATCTGGGTCTTCTTTAGGTGGGTGGTTACCAATAATCAGCTCCTTGAGGTATGTAAATCGGTGCTTGTTACGGCGCTCCCTCTGCTCTCCTTTCTGCTCAAGCCGGTCTAACTTTTGAATTATCTGTAGGAGTAGCTGATTTGTTGAAGGTGCTTGTGATGTGGTAGAAGAAGGGATATCTTCTGCTAGTTTTGTGCTCCAGTTGATATTGGCTGCTGGGGGTTTGATATATTTCCCGTTAGGGACGTACTGATCATCCCGTGGAATCATGGCTTTGGTGTCCTCGGCTCTGTAGGAGACTCCGGCTGCTGCGACTAGATCTAAAACCAAGGCGGGGAAAGGTAAGTTGCCCGCAATTTGTACGTGTTCCATAGCATGCCGAATGTGTCTTGGTAAATTGAGGTGCTGGTCTGTAAGGATACACCAGAGTAGAACAGCCATGTCTGCAGTGAAGGAGGACTCATGAGTGCTCGAAAAGACGTAATGGGACATGATCTGTGCCCATACTCGAGCCTCCAAGGTGAGTGCTGAAGCCAATATGCCCTTAGGTCGGGACCGATGGTATCCGTAGATCCATATGCTGCCAGGTTGTGCGATAACTCTGAGAACGGCATCCCAGTCAAATTGGTATGTCTACGCTTGAGTGAGGCTTCTTACAATACGTCCAATCCTTCTGGAGCAGGGAGAAGATCTAAAGCGTGCTGAATGGCTTCTTCAGTTATGGGGACTTGCTTCTGACGGACATAGACAGACTGTAGGGTTGGCATGTGAAAATTGGAGTAGAATTCAACTACCCATGATAGATTAACCTGCCGTGGCTGTCTCTGTAGGAATCCCCATTGTCTACGCTCAATGCGGGACTCAACAAATTCAGTAATGTTAGTCGAGAGGATAAGAAGGTGCTCATTGTTATAATTCCTCTCAGCCAGGATAGGGAACATCTGCTCACAGTAGCGGTTAGTGAACCGCGCAGTGTCCTTTGCTGGAAAAGCTTTTTCTTTTTCATCGACCTTGATGATCCTCTTGATTCGTTTTGTTGAGGGTTTCATCGCTGTTGAAGATGGCTCTGCCATTAGTGCTCTTTTTGTTCCTTTCCTTGCTGGTGGTTTGGGAGTAGCTTTCTCTTTACCCTTCTTGGTAGCCATCCTGAAAGGGAAAGGGTAAGTACTTTTAAAACTTCAAGGGTTAGAGCAAGGAAGAGGACAGGATGCGTGATAATCAATGCACGGTAAAGAAGGATGTCATTAATACATGGTCATGACTACATGTGAAAAAGTTCATCACTGGAAATATAGCAAGTGCAGGTGATGACAATTAAATGCATGTTTATTGGCATCCTGGCAAAGGCATGAGTAGCATAGATCAAGCATCAAATGCTCAAGTTAGATTATCAACTCTTTCAAACTAACAACCTGTTTGTATTGACAATTATATTTAATCAATAAAATATAAAAGAAGTTTTGTGAAAAACAGGCATTAGAGTAGTAGAATGACATAAAAGTAATGCATGATGCCATACGGGCTTTTTCACAAACACTTAGCATGCATGGTAAATATGTTATTGAAAATATTAAATTGAATATGCAAGCAACCCTTTAAGAAGTAATACTAATTGTCAAACAATTCCACAATAATCCACAAGCAAAATGTAAAAGAAAATAATCACCCAAATAAATTTCGAACACCAAATATAGGAATAATAAAAAAGAAAATATAGATAATGAAAGTAAAAAGAAAAAGAAGAAGAAAACATAAATAAAAATAATAATAATAATGGAAAACTAAAATAGGAAGAAGAAAAGAAAAGAACCTTGATAATGGATGTGAAAAATAATGAGGGGGGAAAGTAAAAAGTGAGAAAGAATAAAGAAGGAAGAAGGGAGAAGAAAGAAATAAGAAGGGATAGGAAAAGATGTTGATTTGGGGAAAGAAATGATAAGATATTTGGCGCTGATCTGTGTAAGCTGTGCGTCGCATGTGATGCGGACGCATGGGTGACGCGATCGCGTGGCCTGATTTGTGCTACTGGCACGAGTGCAGCCTCGCGTACGCACAACTCTCTGTTTTATACGCATTTTGCCAAAAATCTGAGTGACGCGTTCGAGTGGGTGACGCGGTCGCGTGAATGGCCATATTTTGAAATACGACGCGGACGCATGGGGCACGCGTTCGCGTGATAGGGTTTGTGTTTCTAGCACGAGTCCAGCCCAGCTCCATCATAACTCTCTGCCATACACCTCTTTACGTCAATTTTGTAGGGCCACGCCGTCGCGTGGGTGACGCGGTCACGTGGGAGGCTATTTTTCAACATGATGCGAATGCGTCAGCGACGCGGTCGCGTGGGCATATTTGTGCTTAAGGCACGCCTCCAGCCATGCTCTCGCATGACTTTCTGTTCAATTCTCTTTTCTTCCGAATGCATCTATGACGCGGACGCGTCAGCGACGCGGTCGCGTGCATATATATATATATATATATATTAGTATGCAAGTGCAAATGCAGGCTATATGCAGAGATTATGAGAAGAGTCATTAACAAAAATAAAAATAGAATAAAGTAAAATAAAACTAAGACTGAAACTGAACGATCATACCATGGTGGGTTGTCTCTCACCTAGCACTTTGCTTTTACGTCCTTAAGTTGGACGTTCTTTAGGCTCATTCTACTTCTGTTGGTGGGTCTTCCAAGAGGAAAACCTCTAGTTCTTTGTGATCCTTAATCTTTTCTCCATGGTAAAGCTTCAGGCGATGTCCATTGACCTTGATGAATTTAGAGCTAGAAGGATGACGGAGGTGAAAAACTCCGTATGGCTCTGCCTTTTCTAATCTATAGGGACCTTCCCATCTTGATCTTAGTTTACCTGGCATGAGCCTCAGCTCTCCTGGTCTGAATTCTCTCCTTTTTATGTGCTTGTCATGGACAGCCTTCATCTTTTCTTTGTATCGCCTGGAATTGTCATATGCTTCTAGGCGAAGATTCTCCAATTCTACTAGTTGCAGCTTCCTTTCAATACCAACTTCTTCAAAATTCATATTGCACTCCCTCATAGCCCAGAAAGCCTTGTGTTCCACTTCCACTGGAAGGTGGCAAGCCTTTCCGTATACTAAGCGGAAGGGGCTTATCCTAATGGGTGTCTTGTACGCTGTTCTATATGCCCAGAGTGCATCTTGTAGCCTGGCACTCCAGTCCTTCCTATGAGGTTTTACTATCTTCTCTAGAATGTGTTTAATCTTCCTATTAGACACTTCTGCTTGTCCATTGATTTGGGGATGATAAGCTGTTGCTACTTTATGAACAATCACATGCTTTTTCAGTAATTCTGTCAGTCTCCTGTTACAAAAGTGAGTGCCTTGATTACTCATGATTGTTCGTGGTGATCCAAAGTGACAAATAATATGGTTTCTAACAAAGGAAACAACAATGTTAGCATCATCAGTACGGGTAGGAATTGCTTCCACCCTTTTAGAAACATAATCTACAGCTAACAATATATAAAGGTAACCATTAGAGTTTGGAAAGGGTCCCATGAAGTCAATGCCCCAAACATAAAAAATTTCATAGAAAAGCATAATCTGTTGAGGCATCTCATCCCTCTTGGATATATTACCAAACCTTTGGCATGGGGAACAAGATTTACAAAATTTAGCAGTATCTTTAAAAAGAGTAGGCCACCAGAACCCACAGTCTAAGATTTTTCTAGCTGTTCTTTGAGGGCCAAAATGTCCTCCACTCTTAGAAGAGTGGCATGCCTCTAAAATGGACTGGAATTCTGATTGTGGTACACATCTTCTAATTACCTGATCAGTACCACACCTCCACAAATATGGATCATCCCATATAAAATATTTAGACTCGCTTTTCAGCTTGTCCCTTTGATGCTTAGTAAAATTGGGAGGGAAAGTATGGCTAACTAGATAATTAGCTACAGGTGCATACCAAGGAACTACTTCAGATACTGCTTGCAAACTATCAAATGGGAAAGTATCATTGATAGGGGTAGAGTCATGCTTAATGTGCTCAAGGCGACTCAAGTGGACTGCCACTAAATTCTGGTTACCACTCCTATCCTTAATTTCTAAATCAAATTCTTGCAACAACAGTATCCAACGTATTAGCCTTGGTTTGGACTCTTTTTTAGCTAATAAATATTTTAGAGCTGCATGGTCTGAGTACACTACCACCTTGGTACCAAGTAAATAGGCTTAGAATTTATCCAGAGCAAAAACAATAGCTAGAAGTTCTTTTTCGGTAGTAGTGTAATTAGACTGAGCAGCGTCTAAAGTCTTAGACGCATAAGCAATTACAAAAGGGTCTTTACCTTTGCGCTGAGCCAGCGCTGCTCCTACTGCATGGTTGGAGGCATCACACATAATTTCAAATGGCTGGCTCCAGTCTGGTCCTCTCACATTGGAGCTTGGTTCAGGGCGATTTTCATCTTATCAAAGACTTTCATGTAATCTTCACTGAATTCGAACTCAATATCTTTCTGCAGCAGTCTGGATAAAGGCAATGCTACCTTACTGAAGTCCTTAATGAATCTCCTGTAAAAACCTGCGTGGCCAAGGAACGAACAGACTTCCCTCACAGAGGAGGGGTAAGGTAAACTAGAAATGACATCTACCTTTGCTGGATCTACAGAAATACCAGTATTAGACACATGTCCTAGTACAATTCCTTGTTTTACCATAAAGTGACATTTTTCAAAATTCAATACAAGGTTTGTACTAACACACCTGTCTAATACTCTAGATAAACTATCCAGGAAAAGGTTAAATGAATCACCATATACGCTAAAATCATCCATAAATACTTCCATACAGTTCTCAATAAGATCTGAAAAGATGCTCATCATGCATCTTTGGAAAGTAGCCGGTGCATTACACAAGCCAAAGGGCATCCTTTCATATGCATGCGTTCCAAAGGGACATGTAAAAGTAGTCTTCTTCTGATCTTCAGGAGCTATATGAATTTGAAAGTAGCCTGTATAACCATCTAAAAAGCAATAATGGGGTTTACCTGACAGGCGATCAAGCATTTGATCAATGAATGGCAAGGGGTAGTGATCCTTGCGAGTAGCTTGGTTGGGACGCCTATAGTCAATGCAAACTCTCCAGGAATTCTGCACTCTAGTTGTCAGGAGCTCTCCATGCTCATTCTTTATTGTTGTGACTCCAGACTTTTTGGGCACCACCTGTACTGGACTAACCCATTCACTGTCTGAGATGGGGTAAATGATATCTGCTTCAAGTAGTCTGGTTACTTCTTTCTTGACAACTTCTAAGATGGTTGGATTTAATCTTCCTTGAGGCTGAAGGACAGGCTTTGCTTCCTCTTCTAAGAATATTCTGTGTTTACAAACTTGAGGGCTGATGCCTACTATATCCGGCAAGCTCCATCCAATTGCTTTCTTATGTTTTCTCAGCACACTGAGCAGTTGCTCTTCTTGTTGAAAAGTGAGTTCCCTTGCAATGATAATTGGGAACTTCTGATTATCCTCAAGGTAAGCATACTTGAGGTGTGGAGGGAGGGATTTAATTCTAATTTATGCTCTTGGCTGGGCTCTGGATCATTCGGGGCTAGAGATAATGGCAAAGTGTCCGCATTGTGTTCATAGGGTGTCCCCACACTTGGACCTTGCTCCATGTGCTTCTCTTCTATTTCTACTTGGTGAACTTCAGCTACAGTTTCATCAATAATGTTGCACTGGAAGATAGAATGATCTTTCGGAGGGTGCTTCATAGCTTCATTTAAATTGAAACTCACTGCTCTGTCATCTTTTTCAAAGGAGTAAGTTCCTGAGAATGCATCCAGCTTGAACTTTGAAGTCTTCAGGAATGGTCTTCCAAGCAGGATTGAGGATGGTCTTCCTGAGTCATTAGGGGGTATTTCCAGGATATAGAAGTCAATAGGAAATGTGAGCCCTTTAATGCTCACTAATACATCTTCAGCAATTCCAACTACTGTAATAATGCTCTTATCTGCTAACACAAAATGAGCTGCCGACCTTTTTAAGGGAGGGAGCCTCAAGGTATCATATATAGACAAAGGCATTATACTAACACACGCTCCTAAGTCACACATGCAATCAGAAAATATTACACCTCCAATGGTACAGTTAACAATGCATGGACCTGGATCACTACATTTTTCAGGTATACCTCCCATTAAAGCAGATATAGAACTACCTAAAGGAATAGTTTCTAACTCATTAATTTTATTTTTATGAATGCATAAATCTTTTAGAAACTTTGCGTATTTAGGTACCTGCTGAATGACATAAAAAAGGGGAACAGTTACCTCAACCTTTTTGAATATTTCTACCATTTTGGGATCAAGTTCCATCTGCTTCTTGGATTTCTTTGCAAGGTGTGGAAATGGGATAGGGATGGCGTCTTGTACAGCTTTAGCTTCCTTTGGTTCTCCGTTCCTTGGTTGAGCTGCTTCTTTTTCAACTATGTCTTGTACGTCCTCTTCCTCTTCAGCATCTTCCACTTCCACCACATTCTCAGTTGGGGCGTGTTCTGGTGGGCTTGGCTCTTCATGGTTCCTTTCTTGCAGTGTGATTTCGGACCTCAATGTGATGGCATTGTTGCCACCTTTGGGATTAGGTAGGGGTTGAGAAGGAATTCTACTGGAGCTTGAGGGTTGGTTAATAGAATTAGGTAATGAATCTATCCTGGAGGCGAGAGCTTGTAAAGTGGCATTTAGACCATTTAAAGTGGAGTTCAACTGTGTCTGCATGTCTTGTTGTCCTTGTGCAAGAGAACGAAGCATCTCGTCATTTGATGAGGAATTAAGCTAGGTGATTTGAGAAACTTGTTGTTGGTTATGTTGGGATCCTTGAGATAGTCTTAGGTGAGGTGCTCTGTAAGGCTGGTTTTGATTCTGCTGTCTGTTGTTGTTATTTCACCTCTGGTTTCCATTGTTATCTCTGCCTCCTCTGTTATAGTTGTCCCTCCAGCTATGGTTGGAATTATCTCTCTAACCCTGGTTGGAGTTATCCTGCCATCCTTGGTTATAGTTTCCACCTTGGTTGTAATTGCCGCCTTGTTGATTGTATCATTGATTCGGGCGGTCATAGAAGTTATGAGTAGCTGCCACAGTGTTGTCTTCTTGTTGGAGCTGCAGACATTTGATGAGTGAATTCTTGTGTCGGTATAGAATTTCACACAAATGAATGAATTCTCGTTGCAAGTATAGTTCTACACCAACAAACAATTCTCCCAATCAAAAATTTGGTTGTCACATGTAACAAACCCCAAATGAAAATTAACCGGAGTATTTGAACTCCGGGTCGTCTCACAAGGAATTGCAATGAAATGGTCAATTATTGGCTATGAAGAAAACAATGGGTTTTGTTTATAAAAGGGCAAGAAAATAAATGGCAAGAAAGTAAAAAGATAAGAACTAATAAAGAAATGGTAAACAACTCTTGGCTAAGACATGGGAAATTGAGGTCACCATCCTTGTCAACAAACCAAATATTGATAATTATGAGATGCCAATACATTATGTCTACTTCCCAAAAGCCTTAAGTACGTAAGATCTACTCCTAAGCTTGAAGTATGTCAAATAGATTTGATCACATCAACTCATAAGTCCCAACCTATCTACTAATTGACTTAGTAGTGGATTAGTGTCAATGGGTATCAAATTGATCACCAAGGGTTCTCAAATTACCAATCCATTATACCCAATGACTCAAGTTTATCCAATTCCCTTAGCCTAGGCCAAGAGTCAAGAAAACTACTCAAAAACTAAAGAAAATATTTCATCAAACATGTAGAGTGCAATAAAAGTAAACATCATAAATTGCAAGAATAATAAAATCTAATAACAACTAATTGCAAGGAAAGTAAATCAACAACTCAAATCAACAATTAAAAGAACATCAAACATAAATTTCATAAAAGAGATCCAAATCCATCAAGAGTTCATCATCACAAAAGAGAGCAAAAAGGGAAAATAACAAGAGAGAATAAGAGAATTACACTACTAGAGCATGAAAATGTAGAAGAAACAAGATGAAAGCATGTAATTGAACCTAGATCTAGAAGAGATTAACCTAACCTAATTCTAGAGAGAAGAGGGAGCTTCTCTCTCTAGAAACTAAACTACATGATGCCAAAACTCCAAACAATTGCTCCCCCTTTGCCCAAGCTTGAATTTTGCATGAAATAGCATCAGAAATGGGTTGGATTGGGCCCAAAATGAGCTGCGAAATCGCTGGCCACGATTTCACTTTTAGTGAATCATGTGCTGCATCGGCGTGCACACATACATGGCACGTGCGCACCTCTATACGTCAGGCAACTATGGCAAATTTTATATCATTTCGAAGCCCCAGATGTTAGCTTTCCAATGCATCTGGAACTGCATCATTTGGACCTCTGTAGCTCAAGTTATGGTCGATTGAGTGCGAAGAGGTCAGACTTGACAACTTTGCGGTTCCTTCATTTCTTCATGAGTTCTCCCACTTTGCATGCTTTTCTCCTCACTTCTTCCATCCAATACTCGCCTTATGAACCTGAAATCACTCAACAAACATATCAAGGCTACGAATGGAATTAAAGTGAGTTAAATTTAGCTATTTTAAGGCCTAAAAAGCATGTTTTCACACTTAAGCACAAATCTAGGGAGAATTACAAACCATGCTATTTCATTGAATAAATGTGAGAAAAGTTGATAAAATCTCCCAAAATAAGCACAAGATAAACCACAAAATTGGGGTTTATCAACATTCATCAGTATAATGACTATAATCAACATAGATTCCGCATACTCTCTGTGGGACTAACTGTTGGCTCTGTTGTGGTGGGTGAGGCTAAGCTTGTTGTTGTTGGTTTAACTGCATTTGCTTCAGTAGGTTGGTCATTTCACATATACTATGTGTAAGAGCAGTAGTTTCAATGCTAGAGAAAACCTCTGAACAGCTTTTGAGTGGCTGTGCCTGTGCCTGTGATTCCTAGTGGACTCAACTAAGTCGCTGATCAGTTGCCATGCTTCATCTGCGGTCTTGTACTTTTTCATAGAACCATTACTAGCACCATCCAGTGTAGTTTTATCCTGAGGCTTCATGCCTTGTGTAAAGTAGCTGATCAACACCAGTTTGTCGATCATGTGATGGGGGCATGCATCTAGAAGGTTCTTAAAGTGCTCCCAGTACTCATAAAGAGTCTCTAATTCTCCTTGAACAATGCAGGAGATCTCTTTTCTCAGTCTATCTGTGACTTCAGCTGGAAAGTATTTTTCCAAAAATTCTCTCCTGAGCGTATCCCAGTTGGTAACAGTCGCTTCAGGTTGGGAGTAGTACCACTCCCTAGCCTTTCCCTCAAGAGAAAACGGGAAGGTGGTTAACAGAATAGAAGTTTCATCTGCACCATTACGCCTAACAGTAGAACAGGCTGTCTGGAAATCCCTTAGGTGCTTGATAGGCTCTTGAGCAGGTAAGCAATGAAACTTGGGCATCAAGTTAATTAGTGCAGTCTTTAGTTCAAAATCTGCAGCCAGAGTTGGATGAAGCACTTGATACAGCAGCAGTGTAAAATCTGGGGCTCCAGCCTCCTGGAGAGTAATCCTCCTAGGTGCTGCCATTCTATCTGCACGTGAATTAGCTGAATCACTAGTAAAGGAGCTTGTTTTGTTCTCAGATGGCGGTTCAGATTCGCCCTCAGATGAGACTGGTGAATCGATAACAATCACTTCACCACCCTCAGAGACTATCCTGCGTCGAGCTCACCTAATATGTGAAAGAGTTCTTTCAATTTCAGGATCAAACGCGGCTAAGCTCGAATCAGGTAGTGAACGCATCATTCAATGAAAGAAACATATAGCTCATGGTAAAAATAGAAATAAAATATGAAAATAAAATAAAATATATACACTAATTAATAATTCAGCACACAATTGCAACTCCCCGGCAACGACGCCAAAAACTGACGTGCAGGCAGAAGTCGGCCAATTAAGAAATCAATATAGAGAATGCGTTGAGAGTATAGTTCTTTTTCAGTTAAGATCCGCCTTGTCAATTTAGAAAAGTTGTCACGAAATTTAGAAATAATAATACTGGGAGTATGAGTTCCAGGTCATCTACCAACGAGTTGCAGGAAAGGGTGCTAACTTATTAATCAGAAATTTTCAAGAGAGTTTGAGTTTGGATAATAAGCAATTAAATAATTATAAATTAAAGCAATAAAACTAAGAATGATTATTAATATTCTAATAAAAAGCCTTGACTGGGGGAATGGTTAATTGGAAGTCCTATCCTTGTTGGGATCTCTTAAGTGTGGTATCAAAAAGGTTGTTATTTTCACTTAGTTAACCCTTACTAAATAAAAGAAATTCAAGTGATTGAGCTAATCCTTATTTGCAAATCCTAGTCCTCTCCCTTGGGAAGGTCTAGCGTTAGTGAATACAGAACTAGCCAACAACTTCCAATTTAATCAGCACTTAAGCCTTCCAACTCAAGTGTCTCCTTTTAATCAATCCCCATGTCAAGTATGGAATCTACTCCATTGACATGAATATAATACTCAGAAAAATATAAGAAGACATAATAAATTAATTAAAGATAAAATAATACTTTTCACTAATAATCCATGAAAATAATCCAATTACCACTTTAAACAAGAATTAAGAATATGGAATAAATAAAAGAGTAAGTAAGGAAACAAACTAGAATAATGTCTTCAACGGAGGTAATGACTATTCAATATCCAAAAGCATGAAACAATAACTAGGAATGTAAAGAGAAACTAGAGGAAGAGTAATTCTCTCTCTAGATTCAGATCTAAAACTAAAAGTAATCCTAATATGAATGTGTATCTCTGTCTATGTGTGTGTGTTGAGTCTCTGCTTGTTCCCTGGCTCTATTCTGTGTTTTTGGGCCGAAAACTGGGTCAAAACACGACCCGAAATTGCCCCTAGCATTTTCTGTTAATTCTGCAGATCGCGCAGGTCACGCGTACGCGTCGTCCACGCATTTGCGTCATTCAGCAATTTTCCTTATAACGCGTACGCGTCGTCCACGTGTTCGCGTCATTCGTGCAGACTCCAATTCACGCGTACGCGTCAAGCACGCGCTCGCGTCGTTGCGATTTTCTCTATTCCACGCGCTTGCGTGAGCCATGCGCGTGCGTCGGTGTTCGATGGTCATCTCCTTAGTTTCTTGTGTTCCTTCCATTTTTGCAAGCTTCCTCTTCATTCTCTAAGCCATTCCTGCCCTATGAAGCCTGAAACACTTAACACACGGATCACGGCATCGAATGGTATAGAGGAGAATTAAAATATACTAATTAAAGATCTTTAGGAAGCAAGTTTTCAATCATAAAATAATATTAGGAAGGAGTTATAAAATCATGCAATTAGTATGAATAAGTGGGTGAAGACTTGATGAAACCATTCAATTAAACACAAGATAAACCATAAAATAGTGGTTTATCAGTCTCTTCGGTGTACGAGGTGGTCGTTCAGTTCGTCCGATATCTTCGTCCTTTCTTCTTTTTCTTGTTTCGTCTGCCCTGCTGGCTAAGTACCGATCTAATTTTCCCTCTCTCACCAGTTTTTCTATGACATTTTTTAAGTCGAAGCATTCGTTGGTGGGATGTCCATGGATTCGATGGTACTCACAGTATTCAGTCCGATTTCCTCCTCCTCTCTTGCTTTTGAGTGGGCAAGCTGGGGGTATCTTTTCAGTATGGCATACTTCTCGGTAGACATCTACAAGAGACACCCGAAGAGGAGTGTAATTATGGTATTTCTTGATCTTTTCTCCATGCTGATCTTCTTTTTTCTTGGACTCTTTGTCCTTATCCCGGGAGGAGTATGAGAATCCGAACTTTGAGGTCTCTCCCAGTCGAGAGTTTTCCTCCATGTTGATGTATTTCTCTGCTTGTTCTTGCACTTTATTTAGGGATGTGGGTTGTTTTTTCGATATCGAGTGACTAAAAGGTCCTTCTCGCAAGCCATTGATGAGACCCATAATCGCTGCTTCCATTGGCAGACTTTGTATGTCTAGACATGCTTTATTGAATCTTTCCATGTAGCTGCGGAGACTTTCCCGATCTCCTTGCTTGATTCCTAATAGACTTGGGGCGTGCTTAGTTTTGTCTTTTTGAATGGAGAATCTGGCCAGAAACTTCTTGGCTAAGTCGTCAAAGCTTGAGATAGACCTAGGAGGCAGGTTGTCGAACCATTTAATTGTTGTCTTTGTTAAGGTAGTTGGGAAGGCTTTGCAGCGGACTGCATCTGAGGCGTCAGTGAGGTACATTCTACTTCTGAAATTACTGAGATGATGGCTAGGATCTGCTGTGCCATCGTATAGAGTCATGTTGGGAGGTTTGAAGTCTTTTGGGATTTTGGTCTTCATGATCTCTTTGGTGAATGGGTCTTGGTCCTTACACGAGCTATCTTCGTGGCTGGATCGAGTAGTTTTGGCCTTGAGATCCGCTTCGAGCTTTAGGAGCTTGTCCTCTAACTTGCGTCATCGTCTAATTTCCCTTCGTAGGTCTCTCTCGGCTTCCCGTTGATATTCGACCTCCTTTTCGAGTTGTTTTAGGCGATCCTGAAGTGCCTCCATGGCTCCCGTGTTTGGAGAAATTTTGTCTTTGTTGGGTTGAGGAGTATCGTCTATTGTGACCTCCGTATTCTTATGTGGCATTCTGTTCTCTAAATTAGAGTTGTGGTCATTGTCAAGGTTGTCCACCATGATGATGGGATGACTTTCAGGTCCCCGGCAATGGCGCTAATGTTTCGAGGGTTACCTGAAACTATGGGTTGATCTCGAATGAGATCTTCTGTGCTGGCTGGTGCTGATGTGTCCAGCTTGTGGGTGGTGGCAGGAGCCGCCGTGTCCGACTTGTTGGACTTGTGGGTGATGTTGATCCTTCGTCACCGGAGGGGGTGGTACCTGCAAGGGACTCCGATGCTTAAGTTAGCAAGGGTATTAAGCAGGTTTTTTGTAGAATCAAAGTATGAGTTATACCTAGGTGCTCCAGTGTATTTATAATGATGAGGAGTGACCTTTCTGGAGATAAGATAGTTATCTTATCTTATCTTATCTTTGAGTGAGGTCATCTTATCTTCAAGGGAACCGTCCTTATCTCTATAGGCTTGGACTGCCTTTGAATTTGGGTCGTGTTCCTCTGTTTGGGCCCTATTTGGGCTTTTTCTGGTAACTTGGCCGAGCTTTTTGAGAAGAGGTCGGATAGTCCTAACCTGAAGAGGTCGGTCGACCTGTCATTAAACATCCTGGGTCAGACAGCTCGACCCAGGATATGAACAGAAACTCTACAAGGAAGAAATCGACAATGCTCGAGCTTGGCTTCTCTAGAGAAAGATTCGATCTCAAAAGGAAGACCACACTCGAGCAGGGGCACTGTTCATACCCTGGGTCGAGATGTCCGACTCGGGATGATCGACGACAAGCCAACTGACCTCTTCTGGTCAGGAACATCCGACCTCTTCTCTAAGAGCTCGGCCAAATCACTATAGAGGCCCAAAAGGGCCCAAACAGAAGAACACAACCCAAATCCAAAGGCAGCCCAAGCCTATAGAGATAAGGGTGGTTCCCTTGAAGATAAGATGACTTCACTCAAAAATAAAGATAAGATAAGATAACTATCTTATCTCCAAGAAGGTCACTCCTCACCATTATAAATACACTGGAGCACCCAGGTATAACTCATACTCTGATTCTACTAAAAACCTGCTTAATACCCTTGCTAACTTAAGCATCGGAGTCCCTTGCAGGTACCACCACCCTCCGGTGACGAAGGATCAGCATCACCAACTAGTCTAACAAGTCGGACGCGACAGCTCCGGCCACCACCCACGAGTCGGACACATCAGCGCTGACCCACAGAGAAGATCTCGTCCGAGATCAACCTATAGTTTCAGGTAACCCTCGGAACAGATCCGAAGGGCACGAAGAGACCCACTGAGAGAGATCGAGAAGACGACGAGAACCCATCATCATGGGAGCTACCCATTTCCACTTCTCCATCCTTAATGTCTGGCTACCAAAATATTTCGACAAGTCGACGGACATGAGGTACGATGGCACCCAAAACCCCCAAGAACACCTGACGACTTTCGAGGCCAGGATGAACCTGTAAGGTGTCGGCGACGCAGTGAGGTGTCGGCGACGCAGTGAGGTGTCGAGCTATCCCGGTAACGTTAGCAGGCCCGGCGATTTATTAGTTCAACGCGCTTCCGCAGGGGTCCATTACGGCCTTCTCGGATATAAGTCGCAGTTTCCTGGCACAGTTTACCACGTGATCGCCAAGGCCAGACACCCGATCAACCTTCTAGGAACCCAGAAAAATGAGGAACCGACCTGAAAATTTTTGGATAGGTTCAATGACGAATGCTTGGAAATCGATGGCTTGACCGACTCGGTAGCCAACCTGTGCTTGACGAATGGTTTGCTGAATGAAGGCTTCAGAAAATACCTTACCACTAAACCCGTCTAGACCATGCAAGAGATCCAGAATGTGGCAAGAGAGTACATCGGCGATGAGGAGGTTAGCCAAGTTATTGCAGCCAACAAATGGCAGCCGACCAATCCACCTACTCGTCAGGCCGGGTACGTTAAAAGATTGAAAGAGGCCCTCAAGGAAGGGGCACCAGCAAAACAGTTTAAGTCATTTCCGCAGGTGGGAAAATTCATAAACTACACCCCCTTCACAGCCCTGGCAATTGAAAGACAGGACAGACAGGAACAAAAGCTTGTACTGCGACTATCACAAAGGATATGGCCACAAGACGCAGGACTGCTTTGACTTAAAGGACACCTTGGAGCAAGCCATTCGCAAGGGGAAGCTAACTGAGTTCTTCCAATTCATAAGGGAGTTGAGATGAAGGGAACGCAAATGATCCGAGGAAGATCGTAGCCGGGTTGTGAAACCAAAGCAAACGCCAGCTCAGAACGCTGACGACGCCCCTACGGTAGTTGTCAACGTTGTGATCGGGCGAGATGCGCCCCCAAGTCTAAGTAGGCAACAAAAAAGGACGCCAAATTTTTAGCCGTGTCATCAAGAAGCCACAGGATTCAATCCGAGGACCCCCCCGAGGATATCCTTTGGCCCGGAGGATCAATGGCTTCGCGAGCTTCAGAAAAACCCACCCGTGGTGATCACGGCAAGAATTGGGATGGGTCTAGTCAAACGAATTCTCGTTGACGCTGGCGCTGGCTCAAATATCATGTTTAGAAACGTGTTCGATGCCTTGGGACTTAGAGAAACCGACCTCAAGACCCATCAACGTGGGGTGATAGGCCTTGGGGACAACTACATAAAACCCGACGGGGTAATTATCCTTCTGGTCTGTATAGGGTCAGGTGAAGGAAAGAGGATGGTAATGATGGAGTTTGTTGTCTTGAGAGACTCCATAGACTACAACGTCATCCTAGGAAGGAAGAAAATCAATGAGTTCTCTGCTGTAATATACACCAAGTTTTTGGCCATGAAGTTTGTCACGGATGCCGGAACTATTGGTTCCACCAGAGGAGACCTAGAAACGGCTGTCGCGTGCGACAACGCCAGTCTTTCCCTGAGGAAGAAGTCAAAGGAGGCATCTGGGATTTTCCTAGCCGATCTGGATGCAAGAATAGACGACAGACCAAGGCCAGAACCCAAGGGGGACTTAGAGAAGTTTCGAGTTGGGAACATGGAGGAAAAGTTCACTTTTGTGAATAGAAACCTCTCCTGCAACCTAAAAGGACCTCTCATGAAACTATCAGAGCAAACAAAAATCTTTTTTCCTGGATTCCTGCCGACATGCCAAGGGTGGACCCCAAGTTCATGTCTCACCGGCATGCTGTAAAACCGGATGCTAAGCCCATAGCACAGTGAAGAAGAAAAATGCCGCAGAAAAGAGCTAATGAGGTAGCCAAGCAAACGGCCAGCCTCTTAGATGTCGGGTTCATCAGGGAGCTTGAGTACTCGACTTGGCTGTCGAACGTGGTGCTCGTCAAGAAAGCCAACAGGATGTGGAGGATGTGTGTCGATTACTCGGACCTTAACAAAGCGTGTCCAAAAGACTCTTTTCTCCTTCCAAACATTGATGCTCTGGTTGATGCAATAGCGGGATAGTGATTCTTAAACTTCATGGATGCATACTTTGGGTATAACCAAATACCCATGCACCGACTTGATAAGGAGAAGACGGCGTTTATAACGCCCACTGTTACTTACTGTTACAAAGTGATGCCGTTCGGACTAAAAAACACCGGAGCAACCTTCCAGAGGCTGATGAACAAGGTTTTTAGTGACCTTATTAGTAGATCGATTAAGGTTAATGTTGATGACATTCTGGTAAAAACTAGAGAGCCAAGTGACATGGTCAGAGACCTAGAGACCGTCTTTGAGTCTCTCCGTAAGCATAACATGATACTCAACCCCCTCAAGTGCGCTTTCACTATGGAGGCCGGAAAGTTTCTTGGCTTCATGATAACGTAGAGGGGAGTAGAGGCTAACCCAGACAAGTGTAAAGCCATCTTACAAATGACGAGCCTAGGGAACACAAGGATGTGCAAAGGTTGGCTGGGAGGCTTGTCGCCTTATCTTGTTTCCTTGGCGCCTCAGCGGCAAATGCCCTCCCTTTCTTCAATCTGATGAAAAAGGTAATAGCTTTTGAATGGACCCTGACCTGTGAAGAGGCATTCAGTCATTTCAAAAGGATACTATCAGCGCTCCCTGTCCTCGGCAAGCCAAAAGAAGGGGAGACATTGTTCTTGTACCTGGCAGTAACAGACCAAGCTTTGGCGGCAGTCCTTGTCCGAGAAGAGGATAAAATTCAACAGCCGGGGTACTTCATTAGCAAGGCGCTCCAAGGAGTGGGGCTAAGATACACCAAGTTGGAGAAATTGGCCTATGCTTTACTAACCTCTTCCCGGAGGTTAAGGCAATACTTCCAAGGACACCCGATCACCGTCAGGACCGATCAAGCCATTTGCCAAGTGTTACAAAAACCCAACCTGGCAGGCCGGATGATGACATGGGTGGTTGAGCTATCTCAATAAGACTTACACTAAAAACCCCGGCACGTGATCAAGGCCCAGGCGACGGCAGACTTCTTGGTCAAGGTAATTGGTGACGCTCCCGAGAACACGAGCACACAGTGGAAGCTCCATGTTGACGGAGCCTCCAACCAAGCATTCGGAGGGGTAGGAATAATCCTCGAAAGCTCAGCTGGGATGACTTATGAGCAATCAGTTAAGTTTGACTTCCCAGTCTCCAAAAACCAAGCGGAATAGGAAGCCTTGATAGGGGGTTTGCTCCTAGCCAAAGAAGTCAGAGCATCGTGAGTTGAGGTCAATAGTGACTCCCAAATCGTTACCTCCTAGGTCAATGGGACATATCAAGCTAGTAACTTCTTACACCAGAAGTACTTGGAAAAAGTGAAAAAGTTGTGCAAAGATTCCGAAGAGGTCATGATTCAACATGTACCTAGAGAAAGAAACGCGAGAGCTGACCTCCTATCGAAGCTGGCAAGCACAAAGCCAGGCACGGGAAACCGATCTTTGATTCAAGGGCTGGTAAAGAAGTCGTCGGTAACTCTCTACGTAACACAAGCACTGAGCCCTCCCTCATGGATAGATCCGATCCTCCGTTTCTTGGAGAACGGCGAGCTCCTTGAGGACGAGAAGGATGCTAGAACGGTAAGACGGGAGGTGACCAAGTATGTAGTGATACAGGATCAGCTATACAAACGAGGGCTTAATCAACCCCTGCTGAAGTGCCTGCGCCCCGACCAAACGGACTACGTCTTGAGCGAAGTCCACGAAAGATGTTGTGGCCACCATATTGGGGGAAAGGCGTTGGCTAGGAAGCTTGTTAGAGCTGGATACTATTGGCCTTCCATGATGTCGGATGCACAAGAGTTCGTGAGGAAGTGTAGAAGATGCCAAGAGAATGCCAGCTTTCACAAGTCCCCAGCGGTGGAGTTAACCTCAATGATGGCCTCCCGACCTTTTGCTCAGTGGGGAGTTGACCTCCTAGGTTCGTTCCCGGTGGATCCCAGTTAGGTTAAGTATCTAATCATGGCCGTTGATTACTATACCTAGTGGATTGAGGTAGAGTCATTGGCCAGTATATCGTCGGCAAACTGTTGGAAGTTCATATAGAGGCAAGTGGTCTCCAAGTTTTGAATCCTTGAGGTCGTTATCTCGGATAACTAGACACAGTTCATGGATAAAAAGTTTGGCCTCTCATGATTGGAGATCAAACAGAAGTTCTCCTCAGTCGGGCACCCACAGAGCAATGGCCAGGTAGAAGTGGCAAACAAGATCGTCCTCCAAGGCCTAAAGAAACAATTAGACCAGAAAAAGGGCTTGTGGGCAAACGAGTTGGCCTCGGTCCTATGGTCATATAGGACAACGCGCAATCATCTATTGGGGAGACGCCTTTCCGGCTTACCTACGGGGTCGACGCGGTAATTCCTGTGGAAATTGGGGAACCGAGCCCAAGGCTACTTCTTGGGGGCATTGATAAGGCAGTGGAGAAGGACTTGATCGACGAAACCAGGGAGATGGCCCATTTAACAGAAACTGCGTTAAAGAAAAGGGTAGCTTTAAGGTTCAACGCCAAAGTTCTAAAAAGGAGCTTCAAACCAGATGACCTGGTGCTGCGGCGAAACGACATTGGGTTACCTACTCCGAGAGAAGGCAAACTAGCGGCTAATTGGGAAGGCCCATACAGAGTAAGAGAAGTACTCGGTAAAGGGGCCTACAAGTTGGAAAGTTTGAATGGGAGCGTGGTGCCAAGAACGTAGAACGCAGCGAACTTGAAAAGATTCTACCTTTAAAAGACGACCCCGGTTTAACTGTTTTTTTTTACCTCGCTCGTTACTTTGTTTCCTTGTTCCGTTCCATTATAAATACTTCATTCACTACTGTTCATTGCTTTTCTATTTTACTTTGTTATCTCGTTTCATTATAAATACCATGAACACTTGCATTGTGTAATTTTACTGATTTTAAAGTTACATGTTTTATCTTTATTTTTCCCTTCCACAGCTAACCGAGACTGATCACCCTGGGAGCCTCAGCCGAAGCAAAGAATACCACAAAGGCAAAATATACAGCCTACCGGCCAAACGATAAAGCTCGAAAATAAGAAAGCTACAAATATTCTTCAAAGGTAACTAGTCGGGCCAAGAACAATATAAAGCAAGTCGTGATAAGTATCACCAAAGAAGGGCATCGCATTGGCCTAACAAATTAAAAGTACTACAAAACAAGGGCATCGCATCAGCCCAACAAGTTAAAACAACAAATTAAAATTACAGAAAGACAAGTCAAAACAACTGTGACTAAAAATACTGAGGAGTTCCCGACTTCTTGGGAATGTCTACAATCTCGCCATCCTGAACCATCTTGAAGGCCCCAACCAGGGAGGTATCCAGATCGGGAGCCAAGACGGCAATCTGGGCCTTGATCTCGTCCTCGGTAGCCTTAACGACCTTCTTGGCATCCCTCACAATGTCTTTATTTTTCTTCTTCAAGGAAGCGACCTCTTAATGTGTGGCCTGGGCCAACCTCTCAACCTCGTTGTGCTTTTTCTCCAGTTCTTTTAATTTATTCTCTAGCTCTTTAACATTGGCCTCAGAAGAAATAGCTTTGACGCCGGGCAGTGTTCAGTTCCTTGGAGATGGAGAGGTCACGTTCCACCAATTTTTTGATCAGCGTCCTCCTTCGCCCTTTTCTCTTTCTCGGCATATTGGGTTTTCAACTCAGTAATATCTTTCTAAGAGGCACGAAGTTTCCCCTCTAGAGCCTGGCACTGAGCCAGAACGGGCTCCACCTTCTGTGCAATGGCTCAGGCTCGGAGGAGGTTACGATAGGTCTACCTCACCTAAGCAGCAAAGTCCTCCTCTTGAAAGAATCCTTCAGTCCTAGGGAGAATCTGAGAATCAACAAAATGACTGGCGTCAAAGTTCCTCTCCATCACCGTCAGAGTCTTCCCCGTGGGACCCTTTCGTTTCTTGGGGTTGGGCACAATGACCAGATCGGAGTCAGCCTTGGGACCAACCTCCCACTCTTGAATCGGCTCCTCCACAGCCACGTCCTCCGGAAGGTACTCGGTTTGGGCGTTCCCAGAAGGCTGGGAATCACCTTGATCCTCTGCAACAAACCGACCACTGCCCTCTCCAATGACATCGGGACCCGAGACCTCCGAATGAGTCACCGAGGAGTCTTCGTCATCACTTCCACCAAGAAAATTGGCTATCAACGCAGCCATAGTATTTTTTCGGCAGCCATGGAAACTACGCAAAAAAACACAAGTAACGAAGTCAATAAATAGGGTGTCAAAAACCCTGGAAGAATAGGAATCAAGGAAAGCAAACAAGGAAAGATAAAGATGATGATTTACCTACGTGGGACCGACCGTTCTCCCGGTCCCCCATCACTAGATGAGGGTTTAGATTTTTGGAGTCGAAAATCGCCAATAGTATGTCGGTGATAAACCCCAATTTTGTGGTTTATCTTGTGTTAATTTTGGGGGATTTTATCAACTTATCTCATTTATTCAATGAAATAGCATAGTTTTGTGAATTTCTCCTGATTTGTGCTTAAGAGTAAAAACATACTTTTTAGGCTTTAAAATTGATAAATTTAATTCACTTTATTTCCATTCGGTGCCTTGATATGTTAGTTAAGTGATTTCAGGTTTAGAAGGTAAAGATTGGGTTGAAGAAATGAAGAAAAAGCATGCAAAAATTGAAAATTCATGAAGAAATGGGATTTTCAAAATCTCCAGCGACATGTGTACGAGGCCCATGCGTGCACGTGGGAAGGAAATTGCCAGCGACGTGTACGCGTGACCCATGCATATGCGTGACAAGCGGCATGTGACCTCATTAAAGGCAAAACACTGAGGGCGATTTCTGAGCTCAAGGAGGCCCAAATCAAACTCATTTCTGATGCTTTTGAACCCAAGAATTGAAAGGGAATTTGGGGGGGGGGGAGTAGTCATAGTTTAGTTTTTTTCATCATGCTTTAGGTTAGAATTCTAGAGAAAGAAGTTCTCCCTTTTCCCTAGAATTTAGGGTAGTTTAGGTCAAACTTTCTTAGATCCAACTTTTAATTCTTGTTTTTAGTTCAACTCTCTTTATATTTTATTGTTCTATTGTCTTAATCCTCTTGGATTTTCTTGTTAATTTCCTTATTTTGCCATTTTTACTTTCATGAACCCTTGTTGAATTTTTATTTTCTTTAATGCAATTTTTTGTTTCCATGTCTTTTTATGTATATCTTAGTTGCTATTGTTGATTTCTTGTTTGTGTTAGCTATGGTTTTTATTAATTCTTGTATTTTGTAATGTTTACTCTTATTGTACTCTAGGTGTTTGATAAAATATTTCTACTACTATTAGAGTAATTTTCTATACCCTTGGCCTAGACTAAGGGAATTAGGTAACTATTCCGAGGGTTACCTGAAATTGTAGGTCGATCTCGGTCGAGATCTTCTGTGCTGATCGGAGATGATGGGTCCGGCTATGAGTGGAGGCCGGAGCTATCGTATCCGACTTGTTGAGCTTGGCTGCACTGCTGATCCTTCGCCACCGGAGGGTGGGGGTACCTGCAAGGGACTCCGATGCTTAAGTTAGCAAGGGTATTAAGCAGGTTTTTAGTAGAATCAGAGTATGAGTTATACCTGGGTGCTCCAGTGTATTTATAATGGTGTAGAGTGACCTTCTTAAATAAGATAAGTTAGTTATCTTATCTTATCTTATCTTATATTTGAGTGAGGTCATCTTATCTTCTAGGGAACCGCCTTTATCTTTCTAGGCTTTGGCTGCCTTTAGATTGGGCTGTGTCCCTTCGTTTGGGCCTGCTTGGGCCTCTTACGGCGATTTGGCCGAGCTCTTTGTAAAGAGGTCGGTAATGGGCCAACCTTCCAAGAGGTTGGTCATGGGCCAACTTTCTAGGAGGTCGGATAGTCTGACCTGAAGAGGTCGGTCAGCTTGTCGCTAAACATCCCGGGTCGGACAGCTTGACCCAGGGTATGAACAGTGCCCCTGCTTGAGTTCGGATCTTTCCATGAGATCGTGCTTTTCTAGGGCTTTTGGTACTTCAGAGTCCAACCTCTTTTGAGTGGTAGTGTCGGTTTTCTACCCTTGCCTTCTGGATCACGCCTTGCTTTAAGTTTGTGTTGACAACCCTCTGCTTTAGCGAAGTTATCCTTGCGGCTTGATATCCGGGCTTTTAGTGACTTGTCCAATGACTTTTTAGTGTTCTTTATATAGAACCTTTTTTAGTCTCGGATGACGTTCGTAGCCCTATTTGAGATTGTGCCTTCTTTGAGTGGAGTTGTATCCCTTTTAGCTAAGCACATTTGAGCCTTAAGTTGTTTCCCAACCTTTTGGCTTGTTCTTTTTTGAGATCGTACTTGTGCCTCTTCTTAGCTGACGTCGACCTGTACGACTTTTCCCCTGCTTGAGTTCGGATCTTTCCGTGAGATCGTGCTTTCAGAGCTTTGATCTCTTTGGGGAAGTCATGCTCATGAATTTTGGTCGATCTTGAGTAGTTTCTCTTTGTGCGGGTCTGGTATTGCCCTTTTTTGTTGAGAGATCTTTTCAGCTTTCTTCCGACTTGTTTGTCTTCACTGCTCGGGCTTTTTAGTCATAATCCAACAATTTTTTAGGTAGTATTCCAATGGGGAACCTTTTTATAGTTTGTTTGGACGACTTTTTAGCTCCGTCTTTGAGGCCGTGCTTTTTGCTTTTTAAGTAGTGTCTTTTTTCAAGACTTTGTACTTTTCAGCGAAGCACTTCTGGCTTTGGTCTTTTGACCTTTCCTTGGCCTTTGTGAGATGTTTATAGAGTGTTGGTACTTTGCTGTCCGACCTCTTCTTGTTTAGTCCGTCTTCGGTTTAGGTGGGATGACCTTTGGGGCTAACTTGTCCGACAACTTTTTAGTGATCTTGGTAGAACCTTTTTAGTTGGTCTGAACAATTTTGATAGCCTTGTCATGGAGCCGTGATAAACCCATATTTCATGAGTTCTTTTGTGCTTAATTTGAGTGATTTATACAATCCTTCACCTACTTATTCACATTAATTGCATGATTTTACCTTCCCTTCCTTATTATGTGATGTAAATGAAAAACATGTTTTCTAAGCTTTAAAATTAATTAATTTAATTACCTTTATTTCCATTCGATTCCATGATTAGTGTGTTGAGTAGTTTCAGATTTTCTAAGGCAGAATGACTTAAAGGATGGAAAAGGAAACATACTAAAATGGAAGGAAAAAGCAAAACGGAGCTTTTAAGGAAACTGGTATTCACGCGATCGCATGGACGACGCGATCGCGTGCCAAGCACAAATCAGCAGCGACGTGGCCGCATGACTGACGCAACCGCGTGGCAAGGAAAAGCTTCGAATGACGCGATCGCATGACCCACGCGGACGCGTGACAGAGGCCACGCACCAGAAATTACAGAATACACCCCAGCGAATTCTGAAGCCCTTTTTGGCCCAGATCCAAGTACAGACAGCATAGACCAGAGGTTATAAAGTGTGGAAATGCACCCATTCAAAGGAGAGCTCGCATATATTTTACTTTTCAATGATTTAGATTTAGTTGAGAGGGAGATCTTCTCTCACTCTTTTAGGATTTAGGATTTCTTCTTGTTTTAAGAGTAACTCTGGATCCCAGGTTTAATGTTCTTTTATTTTAGTTTTACTTTTATTTATTTATTCCAACATTTGAATTGATTATTATAATTTGATTTATGAATTATTCCATGTCACAGATTGTTCTTTGAATTAATGATAATTGAGGTATTTTCAGTTTATGATTGTTCTCTTTGATTTAAGTTACCATTGTTTCCTATCTAAGGATATTTTTATTATTCTACCAATTTTACTTTTTCCCCTTTTGGTTTTGGTTAAGAATTTAGTAACTCAACAGTTATTAAACTCAACATAATTGATAA
Source organism: Arachis hypogaea (assembly GCF_003086295.3). Classification (NCBI taxonomy): domain Eukaryota; kingdom Viridiplantae; phylum Streptophyta; class Magnoliopsida; order Fabales; family Fabaceae; genus Arachis; species Arachis hypogaea. The sequence goes on from NC_092053.1 coordinate 63,465,549, forward strand.
TCGTTATCTTGCTAATTAAGCTGAACTTAAATAATCTCAACCTTTTCTTAGGAAATAAATAGGATTCAAAGGCCAGATTAATTAGTCCCTTGAATCTCCTTTGCTTTAGTAAAGGTCGACCAAGTGGAGTTTAGATTCAACTTTCATTATAGTTGAGCAAAATAACTACGTTGGACCTCCAACTTTTTTTACCTTGCCAAAAGTCTGCTTTACAGTATTTATTTATTTTAACTGCCATTTACTTTACTTGCTTCTCATCTTCTAAACCCCGATTACAACCTTTATAGCCAATAATAAGAACATACTTCTTCGCAGTTCCTTGAGAAGACGATCCGAGGTTTGAATACTCGGTTAACAATTTCTAAAGGGGTTTGTTACTTGTGACACCTAAAACGTTTGTAAGAAGGGATTTTTGTCGGTTTAGAGACTATATCTACAACGTGACTGTGTTTATGAAATTCTTTACTGGCAAAAATCTCTAACGTCAAAATGGCGCCATTGCCGGGGAACTGCTAACGTGTGCCTTATTATTGGTTATTGTAAATATTTTTCCTTTGCTTGTTTATTTATTTTTGTTTTTCCTTTTTATCTTTATTTGCTACTATGAACTCTCACCCCTCTCGCTTTGAGTTTGGTTCTAATATTGTTAAAGGAAATAGAAGTTACAGCAGGAATGTGCATCAAGGTCAGACCAATCAAGGATGGATGAAACCAAGAGGATCTAATCAACCCTTTTGGCAGCAACACCCTCCGAGATATCCTGGACAAAGACCATTCTACAGTGCATACCCAGCTGAAAGACATGGTGGACAACCTTGTAACTACCAACAAGCCCCACCCCGTGCATATAAACCATCCTTTCAACATAACCTCGAACCACCACACTCACAAGCTTCTCTTCACCATTCGCCACTATATGATCCTTCCTTACCCCAATGCCAATCCAATCACTCCCAATCACCACCACTTTCCTTTGTATCATGTCCAAGTCCAGCAACCCGAGAAGCAGAGGATCGCCTAAGAGAAACAGTAATTAAATTTCAAACAACCATTAAACAACTGGAGCAAGCAATGATTCAATGGGCTTCTAGGCGCTTAAATACACAAGGATCAGCCACAGCTCCATGTGGACAACCCAATGAAGAGCGCAGCATGAAAGAGATACCAGAAACTCCAGTGGACAAGACAGAGAATGAATTTGTACTAGAACAATTAGAAGAAGCTGTCTTTGTTCAAGAAGAAGAGTTGGTTGAAGATCTAGGAGATGCTGAACCTCCATGGGAATCCAGAATTGAGGCAAACTCCGTCCAAGATGCTACAGTTGATGCTAAGGAGGATATTTCTCCAAGGCAAGTCGTTTATGAAGAATCAGACGGAATAATCCAAGAAGCAAATTCCCTTGATGATGATAGTCACAAGTCTAACTCTCTTAGTGATGAACTTGCATCCGCAAGTGAATTCTCTGAGATCGAAGAATCTTCCCCAAGTGAATATGAAGATGATGCAGAGGTAGATTTCTCTCAACCTCCAATCTATGACTCAAGTGATGAGGAAGACATAGAAGACTTTGACAAGGACACAGATACAATTGAAGATCTTTGCAAAGAAGTGAAGGAATTCACAAAAGGACATAAGGAAACGGAACTTGCAGAACCACCAAAAACACCTATCCCAAGGCCATTACCACCTAATACAAGCTTCAAGTGGGTACAATCCTTAACTTATAATTTTACTTATTCACTTGAATATGGTTTGCTTGAAACAGATGGCCAGCTTAGAGCTCTCTGCGGCTTTAAGAGTAAGAGGGAAATGGCTTGTACTCAGAGCTGGTGCACAAGGCTCAATAAGGTTCCACGCTTCACTTCGAAGTACACGGATTGGTATCATGCTCAATTACATGGATCACAGAAAACATGGTCACCAAGGTGAGATTCTACTTTTTAACCCACCCGAATGAAAACATGTAGATCAAGACGGAGGCGGATTTAAAAGCAAGGCTTGGAATCCTAGACTCTATCCTGACAATCGTAGTCCCAGGAGCCTGAAAATCTGTTTGAAGCTGTTTAGAAGCTTTGCGTACCTAGTTTGGGACTCCGGAGGCTATTGGCATTCCAAGCACTGGTGGAGATTTTTGGACGAATTTAAACATAAACCACCATAACAGGATACTCCTCCAATGTCCAACTTAAGGACTTTAACTAAAAGTGCTAGGTGGGAGACAACCCACCATGGTGTGGTCGCTTCTTTTTCAATTTATTTCTTGTTAACTGCTTTCATTTTTTATTTTTTTCATTTTAATTTATTAAACCTGGAATCATGCATAGCATTCATGTTAATCATTGCATTATGCATTTTTCATGCATATATATATAAAAAAAGGGGTGCATGACGCGACCGCATGCCCCATGCTATCGCGTCATATTGCGAAAAACACCACCCGCGCGACCGCGTGACCCACGTGGCCGCGTGATATATATATCGGCGTAAGGATCCAACAAACAGAAAGTTAGGTTGGAATCGTGCGGCCCTGGTGCGTTTCGCACAAATTGGCCCACGCGATCGCATGCCTCATGCGATCGCATCACTTGCACAATACCAATCCCACGCGACCGCGTGAGCGACGCGATCGCGTCGCATGGATTGCACATCACCCCCAAAAGGAGATAGAGAGTTGCGCTAAAACGGCGCTGGAGTCATGCGTTTAGCACAAATTCCAGCAACGAGATCGCGTGACCCACGCGATCGCATCACCTCTCTTTCCCCCCTCTCATGCGATCGCGCCGCCCACGCGATCGCATCACTCCCATTTTCGCACCAACCACGCGACTGCGTGCCCCACGCGGCAGCGTGGATTCGAAAATATAACCCCCCAGCCCGCGAACCCTCTCAGTCGCGCAGCCCCCCACCCCAACCCTCTTCTCCCTCTCTGCTCCCTCTCCCTCCAACCACCACCCAGCACCACCCAGCCGCCACTGCGCCACCACCAAGACGCCGCCGCCACGCCGGATGCCGCCGCCGCAGCCCCCTCCCCTCCCTTCTTCTCCCTTCTTCCTCTCTCCTCCCCTCTCCACCACTGTCCACCGCCCCCCACCGCCGGCCACCCAGCCGCGCCCCCTTTCTCCGCCACCCACCCGAAAACCCCCCCTTCCTCTATCCCTAACCCCAAAACCCTCTCCGCCACTAACCCCCTCAACCGCCACCGCGACGCCGTGCCCCGCCACCACGCCGGACGCCGCCGCAGCCACCTTCTTCCCCGTTCCACCCCTCCCGCCTACTAGGTTCCGCAAAATGAAACCCCTTTTTATCCGTTTGTCATTTTTCTGTAATTTTTTCCGTTTCTGTTCATCATTAGGATAGATAGATATGCATGCTGTAGTGGATTTTTAGGTTGTTAGGTAGCTTAGGCTCTGGTTAGTGAATCTAGGTCTGTTTACTTGTACTGTTCCTATTTATGTTTTATCATAACTACCATTCTGCTGTTCCTGTGACCTCGTTCATATGCTGTGCTTTCTTGCAATTGCTGCTTGTTACTCTAAATTTTCCTGTTTCTATTCATTACTGATAACTGCAGCAAGTTTTTAATTCATATGAACTGCTATGATTGCTATTTATTTTTTGGGACAATCCAATTTTAGCCGGAATGCTGCCCAAATTTTTTAAAATTGTTTTCATTCATGTTTTGGTTTGGCATTTCTAAACTCTGTTTTACTCTACTTTACCCAAACCATTTCATGAATGCTATGGCAGACATTCTTATCCTCTTTGATTTCCTGGTTTGTAAACTGCATTTGTGATTCACTGATTCCAATTTTTGCTTTCTTTATTTCTATTCGAATTAGCATCACCCTGTTTTCCTTGTTCGATTATGAGTACTTCTATTCTTACCTGTGAATCCTTGTTATATGGAATTTTTCTATGCCACTTACTTTAACCCGCACTTTACTAACTCACTAATTTTAATTTACTAATTTCTTTTTCAAATTCTAACCATACTAACCCTTTTGATCTCTTTTCTGATTATTTTCACTTTCCTCTAACTTTCTAACCATGGCATGTTGATTATTTTTCCATTTAACATAAATTAAATCATATTTTATATACTCATTTTCCTTATTTTAATTCTCCCTTGATGCTTTGAGTTTTCTTTGTTTAATTGCCTATTTGCTTTCCTATTTTATCCATATCCTGGTTCTCTGTTTTTCAAGATGTCTGCCTCACAGAGGAAAGGAAAAGGCAAGGCTACTGGCAAGCGCAAGAGAGGAGATTCCTCCCAGTCCATCATTGCTCTAATGCACGATTATTCATGGCGGGAGAAGAACTTCACACAGCAGGAAAAAGCTGACCAGTTGCTCCCTGCAAATGATCCTATAAAATTTGCAAACCGGTACTGTGAGCTGAAGTACCCGGCTTTTGCAAACTCCAGAAATCTATACCTGGAACGAACTCTGAAGATTCCAGAAGCCCTCCAGCAGTACACCACTGAGCAAATCAGGCAAAGGGGCTGGTTCTTTCTAGAAAGAACACTGACAGAGGTCAATTCATCTTGGGTACGGAAATTCTACTGCAACTACTATCTCACTACCCTAGATGCAGTGAACCTGAGAGGAAAACAAATTCTGATCACTGAAGAGGCCTTAGAGGACATTCTCCGGCTCCCAGCCAAGTCCGATCAGCCTGATGGTTATTCAAAGGCTGAGGAGGACATGCGTCAGATGCAGTTTGATTGGGATGCCGTGAAGGCACGGCTAGCTCTCGACCCGACTGTTCCTTGGGAGATGGGTCAGGACACTACCATGCCTAGAGGGATCAAGAGAGCATACTTAAACGATGAGGCTCGGTTATGGCATCAGATCTTGAGTAATTATGTGATGCCGAGTACTTACGAGACGGAGATCCCGGCTGCTATGATCACCCTCCTTTGGTGTGTGCTGGAGGGTAAGGACCTTTATCTGCCACGTTTCATTCGGCACTATATGGCCAGGGTCCACGTCCGAGGCATCCTCCCCTTTCCATATCTAGTTACACAGCTTGGCCGTCGAGCTGACGTGCCATGGGAGGATGCCGATGAGAGACCACCAGCAGCGGATTGCAGGAAGATCATTCCGCACAGCCGGAACTTCTTAGCCTTGGGCCACAGACCACCACCATTCACTACTACTGATGAGTCAGCCCCACCGTCTGCTGGACCCTCTTCCTCCACTGCTGCACCACCTACCCCTGCTACCACCACTGCAGCTCCACCTGCCACAGAGCCCGTATATCATCTGGTGCACCGCTTGTTCCGACGACTTGACCAGATAGAGCGTCGCAATAAGCGGCACTATGAGCACCTAAAGCTGATGATACGATCCGGTGACATCCCCTCCGAGCCCGACACACCGTCCGAGGCATCTGAGGAGGAGGCAGATGCGCCCGAGGCAGAGACCCATCCCCAGGAGGCAACACCTGCCACACCACAGGCAGCGGTCCCACATCAGATTGAGGCTGCGGATCTTGAGATCCCGATCCAGTCAGCACCTCCTCCACAGCAGCCAGACCCTCAGCCCACCACCACCACTGAGACTCCAGCTACCATCCCTCCTAGTGATGACACTCCTTCACACCCAGCTTGATTGAGCATCGAGGACGATGCTTCCTTTTAAATGTGGGGAGGTCGCCATCTCTAGCATTTATTTTGGTGAACCACTACATACTTTTTCTTTTATTTTGGATATTTTTGTATTTTTCTTTTTACTGTTATTTTCTGAGTACTTATACATTGCTTTTATGTATTTTTACTCTATTTTCTGCATTTTGCATCTTTAGTTCACATTTTAGCCATTTAGTTTCTTTTAGTTATTTAGTTTAGTTTGCAATTCTGATTTATTAGTGGATTAATTAGTATAGTTTACCCTTTTTTAGCAAAAGATAGTATAGTTTAAATAGAAAAATATAAAAAGGAAGTAAGCTAGGAAATTGAACATATCAGATTTAAATCCACAAACCTTATATATAGCATTACATGATGTAGTTAAGCTGACAACATTTCATCAAGGAGGAACATTAAAACTTTAAAAGCTACCCTAAACAATTTTTTTATGAGAATAATGGGAATTTTTAACTAAACCTGCATACAATATATAAATGATATATGATGCTTGAGTTAGAGAACACACAGCCTGTGAGTTTTGAGCTTAATTGTATGGTTGCATTCAAACCATAATTTCATTTCTGTGTGTTTCATTTCTTTTTATTCTGATGTTCTTTACTTTGCTTTAATCTATATGTCCAATTATAGAATATAGAATAGATACATACCAAGAGAATGATTGAGGCCATCATTTGATTTTAGCTCACTTACCCCAAATTAGCCTACCTTTTACATCACCCTTGTCAGCCCCCTTGAGCCTTTTTAAAACCCCTTTATTCTATTTAGCCAAATTACTAGCCTTAAGCAGAAAAACAAAAGAAAATCCCAAGTGAATCCTTGGTTAGCTTAAGATAGAAAATTACAAATAGAGTTAAATGTGGGAAACCTTTTGGGAACATGGATGATAGAAACAAAAAGGTAGAAAAGTTAAAAGAAACAAAATAAATTTGGGGAGCATGCTCATGAGAAAATCTAAGTGATTCAATTACCATGTGCATTAAAAAAAATAAAATAAAATAAAATAAAATAAAATAAAATAAAAACAATGCACATGGGATAAAAATAAAAAGTGAAACATGAGCATGTAACAATAAGTGGGATAATATGGGAGAATAAGCAAAGAAGTTTTGTTTTACTAAATATGTATGTTAGGTGATATCTTAGTCTAATTAAGGATTCACTTATTAGCTCACTTGACCCTATACATAAATCCTTACCTTTACCTTGGCCCCATTACAACCTTAATTAAAGACCTCATGACTTTTTGGTATGACTATATTCTATAATTGTTGATTGGTTAGATGAAGAACAAAGTTATAGAAAGTAGGAATAAAAAGAAAAATAGAGTGAATAAACCCAACAATTACTGAGTGACTAGAGAGTAAACACAAAATCCAGTGAGGGTTCTATAACTCATCAACATATATCTGTGCTTATATTTACTGATTGTTTTGCAAGTTTGTACAATGCTTTCTTTCCCATTTCATTTGCTAAAATGCTTTATTATTTAAGGGTTGGCTATACATATACATGACTCCTTGAGAATGTGAATTAACTTGACTACATGTAAGCTTTATATATAAGTGAATAAGTTAGAGTTGCATAATGCATCATTCATTTAGGTAGTTACATTTAAATTAGGTTACATTGCATGACATTCCATCACTTTAACCTTAATTATTTACCTTGGATTTAGCATGAGGACATGCTAGTGTTTAAGTGTGGGGAGGTTGATAAACCCATATTTCATGAGTTCTTTTGTGCTTAATTTGAGTGATTTATACAATCCTTCACCTACTTATTCACATTAATTGCATGATTTTACCTTCCCTTCCTTATTATGTGATGTAAATGAAAAACATGTTTCCTAAGCTTTAAAATTAATTAATTTAATTACCTTTATTTCCATTCGATGCCGTGATTAGTGTGTTGAGTAGTTTCAGATTTTCTAAGGCAGAATGACTTAAAGGATGGAAAAGGAAACATACTAAAATGGAAGGAGAAAGCAAAACGGATCTTTTAAGGAAACTGGTATTCACGCGATCGCATGGACGACGCGATCGCGTGCCAAGCACGAATCAGCAGCGACGCGGCCGCATGACTGACGCGGTCGCATGACTGACGCGACCGCGTGGCAAGGAAAAGCTTCGAATGACGCGATCGCGTGACCCACGCGGACGCGTGACAGAGGCCACGCACCAGAAATTACAGAATACGCCCACAGCGAATTCTGAAGCCCTTTTTGGCCCAGATCCAAGTACAGACAGCATAGACCAGAGGTTATAAAGTGTGGGAATGCACTCATTCAAAGGAGAGCTCACATATATTTTACTTTTCAATGATTTAGATTTAGTTGAGAGGGAGATCTTCTCTCTCTCTTTTAGGATTTAGGATTTCTTCTTGTCTTAAGAGTAACTCTGGATCCCAGGTTTAATGTTCTTTTATTTTAGTTTTACTTTTATTTATTTATTCCAACATTTGAATTGATTATTATAATTTGATTTATGAATTATTCTATGTCACAGATTGTTCTTTGAATTAATGATAATTGAGGTATTTTCAGTTTATGATTGTTCTCTTTGATTTAAGTTACCATTGCTTCCTATCTAAGGATATTTTTATTATTCTACCAATTTTACTTTTTCCCCTTTTGGTTCTGGTTAAGAATTTAGTAACTCAACAGTTATTAAACTCAACATAATTGATAATCGTTATCTTGCTAATTAAGCTGAACTTAAATAATCCCAACCTTTTCTTAGGAAATAAATAGGATTCAAAGGCCAGATTAATTAGTCCCTTGAATCTCCTTTGCTTTAGTAAAGGTCGACCAAGTGGAGTTTAGATTCAACTTTCATTATAGTTGAGCGAAATAACTACGTTGGACCTCCAACTTCTTTTACCTTGCCAAAAGTCTGCTTTACAGTATTTATTTATTTTAACTGCCATTTACTTTACTTGCTTCTCATCTTCTAAACCCCGATTACAACCTTTATAGCCAATAATAAGAACATACTTCTTCGCAGTTCCTTGAGAAGACGACCCGAGGTTTGAATACTCAGTTAACAATTTCTAAAGGGGTTTGTTACTTGTGACACCCAAAACGTTTGTACGAAGGGATTTTTTTCGGTTTAGAGACTATATCCACAACGCGACTGTTTTTATGACATTCTTTACTGGCAAAAATCTCTAACGTCAAGCTGTGGCTTTTTGGGCGGAGCTATGTCCCTTTTAGTGCACGTTTGTCGTTGGTTCGACTTCTCTTGTCAATCCTTCTTTTGCTTTCATTGGTCCGACTTCTCTTGTCGGTCCAAGCTGTAGCTTTCGTTGGTCCGACTTCTTCTTGTCGGTCCAAGCTGTAGCTTTCGTTGGTCCGACTTCTTCTTGTTGGTCCAATCTGTAGCTTTAATTGGCTCGGGCTGACTTCTTCATGTCATCCTCTTCTAAGTTATTTCTTAGTAATTCCATTTTATTTGGACCTTTTGTCGGATCTTCTTTTATGGATTACTTTTTGACTTCATTATGTCGGTCCCTTCTAAGTTATTTCTAGTAATCCTCTTTTTTGGATCCTTGTCAGGTCTCTTTTAGGGATTACTTTTTATAACTTTTCATTTTGGGCTGACTTCATCACGTCGGTCCTTCTAAGTTATTTCCAGCAATCCTCTTTGTTGGACCTTTATCAGGTCTCTTTCAGGGATTACTCTTATAACTTTTATGTTTTAGGCCGACTTCATCATGTCGGGCCCTTCTAAGTTATTTTTGTAATCCTCTTTCTTGGACCTTGTTCAGGTCTCTTTCAGGGATTACTTTTATAACTTTATGTTTTGGGCCGACTTCATCATGTCGGGCCCTTCTAAGTTATAGTAATCCTCTTTTATAGGGCTGGCCAGACCTCTTTCCAGGGATTTACTTATAACTTCGGTTATTGCAACTGGTCTAACTTCTTTACGTCGGCCAGTCTTTAAGTTATTATTTAGCAACCCATTTTTATTAAGACCTCGTCAGGTCCTTTCTATGGACCACTTTCGATAACTTCTTGCATTATTCTATTTTCATCTTTGCCGATTTTGTAGAAATTGGGTTTGATCCCCGTTTGGTCGACCTTTTGATGAATTTGGTTTTCATCTTTGTGAGTTTTTATCGTGATCATGCAGTGAATTTGATGTTCACTTTCTGCCGATCTGTAGCTTTATAATTGGGCGATGAATTCAGCTTTCACTTTTTTGCCGACCATGTCGAAATCGGGCGATGAATTCTGGTTTCATCTTTGCCGACTTTTATCTTGATCGGGCGGTGAATTTGGTTTTCACCCCGCCGACTGTTCCGAGGGTTACCTAAAACTGTAGGTCAATCTCGGACGAGATCTTCTATACTGTCAGAGATGATGTGTCCGGTTGATGGGTGAAGGCCAGAGCTGTCGTGTCCAACTTGTTGGACTGGCTGCACTGCTGATCCTTAGTCACCGGAGGGTGGGGGGTACCTGCAAGAGACTCCAATGCTTAAGTTAGCATGGGTATTAAACAAGTTTTTAGTAGAATTAGAGTATGAGTTATACATGGGTGCTCCAGTGTATTTATAATGGTGTAGAGTGACCTTTTTAGATAAGATAAGTTAGTTATCTTATCTTATCTTTGAGTGAGGTCAGCTTATCTTCAAGGGAACCACCCTTATCTCTATAGGCTTGGACTGCCTTTGGATTTGGGTCGTGTTCCTCTATTTGGGCCCCTTACTGAGCTTTCCTGTCGGTTTGGCCGAGCTCTCTTTAAAAAGAGGTCGGATAGTCTGACCGGAAGAGGTCGGTCACTTTGTCGCCAATTATCCCGGGTCGGACAACTCGACCCAGGGTATGAACAGTGCCTCTGCTCGAGTTCGGTCTTTTTTTGGGAGGTCGAGTCTTTATTTTTATGACTTCGATCCTGTTCTGATGAAGCCGAACTCGGGCACCAGTCGACTTCTTCCTTGTAGAGTCTTCGTTTTTGAATGCGGAACGTTTTCTTCTAAAAGCGCGCGCTTTTGTATTAGCGCTCTGTTCTTGGGAACGGGCGAGGGTTTTTAATACCCTTATTAATTGGTTTTTAATGCCCCGTTTCTCTTGGCTTTCTAATTTGAATCTTTACACACAGAAAAGACGGTTTTTCTTCTCTTGTTACCGTAACTTCCCTTTTCTTTCTCATTTTCTGTTTTCGCCTGGAGTTTGTAATTTCGCGTTTCTTCCTGCGACATTGCCTGGTGCTTTTGCTTGTGCGAGGGCGATTCAGGATTTCGTCTCCCATCCTCGACTCTTCTGAAGCTTTCTGCTTTTTTCCAAGTTGGTTTCATTTACAGTTTCTTCACTTTTTCGTTGCTTTGTTTTTTGTTTTTTGGTGACTCTTTGATATTTGACTGTATGAAAAAAGCTTGGACCTTTCTATGATCTTGTGTTTACTTGTCGCTGTAATGTGTTTTTTCTTTTTCATTTTTATGCATATTCCTGGTATTTCCGTTTGGGGCTTCCTAGGGCTTTGCATGTTCTACTGTTGCTTCTGACTGTTTTTTGAAAAAACTGTATCTTGCTCACAATTTCAAAAGATTCCCCCTTGACTACTACTCTGTTTTGGTGGCTTTCCTTGTTGCTGTACTTTTGTAGGAGATAACGATACCCATAATTTAATTTTCACCTTTTGTTCGGAGTGCGTTTTCTTAACTTCCTCTTGATGCTTTTCTTGCTTATTAGTTCTGTCTGAGACTGTGAATTTTAGGAGGTAATTATTTTGATGATTTTTGATTTGTAACTCGCAACTTTTTCTTCTCGGAGTGTTATCTTCCTGTCAGGTCGTGTAGAGATGTAAACTTGTAGTGTTTCCTTGAGTCTTCGCTCCCTAACTTGCCCCCAAAAGGATGCCCCTGGGTCTCTAATGTGAGTCCCGGGGTTTTCTTTTGTTTGTATTGCTCCGAATCGCACTTGTCCGAGCTGTTCTGAGATATTTTGTTTTTATCCGAGATGTTTTTGGGTTAGTAATCTGTTTTCTTTTCTTCTTGCTGTAGGACTAGTTGATTTCATGTCTTCTCGCAAGAACATTGTTGAGACATCTTCCCAGGTCCCTGAGGACATGGCTGATTGGGTGGATTCAATGGTTCTTTTGTGTGTTTCTTTGGTTGATTCTAAATTTTGTCAGCAGCTTAGGCAATTTCATAGGGTTTGTAGTAGTGCTGGTGAGGAAAAGAATTACGAACTTGTACCTCCCACTTCTGAAGAGAGAATTTGTTTCTCTACTTGGGTTGCTGGAGATCGCCCTTTTTTCTATGCTTACGATTTCTTTTTTGGCCCGATGAGTATCACCCTTCCTTTTACTGATTTTGAGACCAACCTGTTATGGTCCTGTAATGTTGCTCCTTCCCAACTTCACACCAATTCTTGGGGTTTCATAAAAATCTTTCAATTGTTGTGTCATGGATTTGGTATTCCTGCCTCGCAATCTCTTTTCTTCTATCTTTTTGTTTTGACGAAGCCTGGGGTAGTAAAGAAAAAAGCTGCTTGGGTTTCTTTACGAGCTTTCCAGGGAAAGAAGGTCTTCTCCATGTTTGATGAATCTTTCCGTGATTTTAAAAATTACTTTTTTAAAGTCCGAGCTGTTGAAAGAGCTCGGCCGTTTTTTCTGGATGAAAATGACGAGCCCGCCTTTCCCTTGGAAATGGAAAAAGGACATAAGGGTATCTAGATATTCATGGGAAATGTTGGATGAGGCTGAGCAAGCTTTCATGACTGTTTTGGAAGAGACCTGGGGTCAGCCTCCCCATCTCGACACAAAGAAGTTTTTAACGAACCCCTCTCTCCTCCGAACTGAGCTGGGTAGTTAATTTTTTGATTTTCCTCTTTTGTTTGCTCCTATACTGTTTGCAAGCTCTTTTCTGATTTGTTAATTGATTCCTTACTGTTTGTGTTTTGCTTTGCAGAGATGATTAAGGATAATGAATCTATGAAGGCTTTTAAAAGGGCGACGAAAGCTACCGCAACAAAAAACATCTCGGCCAAGGCTGCCAGGGAGGGATCTTCCCAGGCTCAGTCAAAGCCGTCCGTTCCGAGCTCACCTGGGGCGAGGAAGGTAATCCCAACTCCCCGGGTTCGTTTGATTGATCCTCCCCAAGCCTCTGTTATTACTTCTGGTGCTCCTCCCAATAAAAAGTAAAAAACAATTGAGCATTTCAACCTTGATGCCCCGGATTTTGATGCGGTCGAGTTCGTAGATCAGCAGATCGGTCCTTACGGTGTCCTCCCTATGGATGATGTATCGCTCCTTTGCTATTTGGACTTTATAACTCGGAGTAGTGTTAAGATGGCGCACATGGAGGCTGCCTTCTACCGAACTGCCCAAAATCTTCCTCTTCATGCCACCAAAGCCTTCATTGAGGAGGCTAAACAGGAGTTTGATCGGATGAAGGGCTTGAAGGAGGGGCTCGAAGTGAAAGTGACAAAACTGGAGAAGGAGCTGGAGAACGAGAAGGCTAGCTCCCTTGCCTTGGCGGCTTCTGTGAGGTTGGTCGAGGACACGGCATTGAGGCATAAAGACAGCTATGTTACATCCTATCGGGAGGTAATGCGTCTGAGGGAGGAGTTAGAGTCTGCCCGAACTGATTACTCCGAGCTCCAAGGTCACCTTGTCGGCAGCGTGAATGCTGCTTATGAGAACCTGAAGGAGCAGGTTCGAGTTCTGGCTCCCGAGGTCGATTTGTCTCTCTTCAGCCTGGACAATGTTATGAGGGATGGTAAGATTGTCCCTGATGACTCAGATGACGATGATGTTGAACCTCCCCTTGCGCCTGCTGCCAAAGTGTCAACTTCTTCAGTTCCTTCAGCTGATGTCGGTCATCCCGTATCCGATCTGGACTGTCAAATCCTGAATCGAGATGATGGGACCGTGGATGCTGTGCCCATTCAGACTCGCCCTCCTTCTCCCCGTGCTGATACTACCGGGAAGGCTTCTGATGTTTAACTGAACTTTTTATCTTTGGTTGTGTAGATAGCCTGACTGGTGGGCTTTTAAACTTTTTATTTTGTAAATTGTATTTTGCTGACTGTTGATGCTTGTTTAGTTGCTTGTCTAGCAACCTTATGCTAAAAACAAAAAATAGCTTCCAAGTTCTTGAGGCTGATTTGGGCAGCCCTTTTGAATTTGTTTTTATCACAACTTCGCGCCTTTTATATCGATCTTTTTCTCGTCTAGGCACTTTTTCTAGGCTTTTGGTAGTGCTTAGGGTCTTGTCGCTCGATCTCTTTGAGTGGCTTTGGTGCTTTTGTCTTGGATTCCTTTTGAGGCAAAAAATTCTTGTTATTTTGGACCTTTTGTGGGGTCTCTGGCAAGTATTACTTTTTGTAGCCTTTGCACTTTATGTATATCGACTTCGTTATGTCGGATTAAGTTATTTTGTAATCCTCTTTCTTGGACTTTGTTCAAGTCTCTTTCAGGGATTACTTCTATAACTTTATGTTTTGGACCGACTTTATCATGTCGGATTAAGTTATTTTGTAATCCTCTTTTTTGGACCTTTGTTCAGGTCTCTTTCAGGGATTACTTCTATAACTTTATGTTTTGGACCGACTTTATCATGTCGGATTAAGTTATTTTGTAATCCTCTTTTTTGGACCTTGTTCAGGTCTCTTTCAGGGATTACTTCTATAACTTTGTGTTTTGGGCCGACTTCGTTATGTCGGGCCCTTCTAAGTTACTTTTGTAATCTTCTTTCTTGGACCTTGTTCAGGTCTCTCTCAGGGATTACTTCTATAACTTTGTGTTTTGGGCCGACTTCATCATGTCGGGCCCTTCTAAGTTACTTTTCTAATCCTCTTTCTTGGACTTTGTTCAGGTCTCTTTCAGGGATTACTTCTATAACTTTGTGTTTTGGGCCGACTTCGTCATGTCGAGCCCTTCTAAGTTAAAGTAATCCTCTTTTATAGGGTCGGCCAGACCTCTTTCCAGGGTTTACTTATAACTTGTTTTGACTTGGTCTGACTTCTTAACGTCGGCCAATCTTTTAAGATATTATTTAGCAATCCATCAGGACCTCGTCAGGTCCTTTCTCCGGATCACTTTCGATAACTTCTTGCATTATTCTGTTTTCTTCTTTGCCGATTTGTAGAAGGTGGATTAAATCCTCGTTTAGTCGACCTTTAGATGAATTTGGTTTTCATCTTTGTTGGTCTTTATCGTGATCGTGCAGTGAATTTGTTTTTCACTTTCTGCCAATCGGTCGCTTTATAATCGGACGATGAATGTTTCAGATTAATGCGTCTTGAAAACTTTGTAGAACGTCTGATATATTTTATTTAAAATGAAAAATGAAAATATGTACATGTAGGGTTTTTATCCTTTTGATTCGGATAATTTCTGGATCTCAACTTGGTGCCTCATTAAAAAACCTTTTCAGGAAAAAGAGTGCATCCTATGATGAGATCTTTTACCTTCTCTACCTATAGTACCTTCTTAGGTTGCAGGCGTGCCACGACCTAGGAAGTTCTTGTTCATCGAGTTCGGCTAGCCTGTAGTAGCCCTTCCCAAGTACTTCTATGACTCGGTAGGGTCCTTTCCAGTTTGCTGCCAGCTTTCTTTCTCCGGGTCGAGTTGTTCCAATATCATTTCGGATTAGGATGAGATCATTCTTAGCGAAACCTCTTGGCACTACCTTTTGATTATATCTGGAAGTCATTCGACGTTTTAGTGCTTCTTCCCTGATCCGAACTCTTTCTTGGATTTAGGGAAGTAGGTCGAGCTCTTCCCTTTGAAGTTGGGAGTTGGCTTCTTCATTATAATGAACCACTCTAGACAACCCTTCCTCTATCTCTACTGGGATCATTGCTTCAGTTCCGTATGCTAATCGGAAGGGTGATTCCTTTGTGGTTGAATACGGCGTCGTTCGATATGCCCATAGGACTTGTGGAAGTTCTTCGGCCCAAGCTCCCTTTGCGTCTTGTAACCTCCGTTTTAACCCGGCCAATATGACTTTGTTAGCAGTTTCGGCTTGTCCATTGGCTTGGGGATGTTCGACGGAGGTGAACTGGTGCTTTATGTTCAAGTCGGCTACTAATTTTCTGAAGCCTGCATCTGTGAATTGAGTGCCATTGTCTGTGGTGATGGAGTATGGAACCCCGAACCTTGTGACAATGTTCCTATATAGGAATTTCTGGCTTCTTTGAGCAGTGGCGTTGGCTAGGGGCTCTGCCTCAATCCACTTTGTGAAATAGTCTACCCCTACTATGAGGAATTTAACTTGTCCCGATCCCTGGGAAAAGGGTCCGAGAAGATCGAGTCCCCATTTTGCAAATGGCCATGGTGAGGTTACGCTGAGGAGCTCTTCTGGCGGGGCGATATGAAAGTTGGCATGTTTCTGGCATGGTGGACATGTCTTTACAAACTATGTAGCTTCCTTTTGTAGAGTTGGCCAATAAAATCTCGCCCAGAGTACTTTTTTGGTAAGAGCTTGTGCTCCGAGATGATTGCCACAAATGCCACTGTGTACTTTCTCTAAGACTTCCCTTGTATTGGAGGTCGGCACACATTTTAATAATGGTATTGAAATCCCTCTTTTGTATAGGGTGTTGTTTATGATAGTGTAGTATTGTGCCTCCCGTTTTAACCTCTTTGCCTCCTTTTCATCTGTGGGGAGTGTTTTTGTTTTGAGCTAGTTAATTATGGGGGTCATCCATCTTTGATCCTAACTTGTTATGGCTAGGACTTTTTCCTCTTCTGAGATTGACGGGTTCTGTAGCATTTCCTGGATGAGGCTTCTATTGTTGCCCCCTGGTTTGGTGCTGGCTAGTTTAGAGAGTGCGTCAGCTCGGGCGTTTTGTTCGCGGGGTATGTGGCGGATCTTATATTCTCTGAGTTGTCTGAGCTGTTCCCTGGTTTTATCCAAATACCTTTTCGTGGTGGATTCTTTAGCCTGGTAGCTCCCTGTTATTTGTGAGGTGACTACTTGTGAGTCGCTGAAGATGTTGAGTTTTTGAGCTCCAACCTCCTTAGCCAGCTTCAAACCAACTAGTAGCGCTTCATATTCCGCCTGGTTGTTTGAGGCCCGGAACCCGAATTTGAGGGAAAGCTCAATTTGGGTTCCTTGGTTGCTTTCAATTATCACACCTGCGCCGCTTCCAGTCTTATTCGAGGAGCCATCCACGTAAATATTCCATTCTATGGGGTCTCTAGGGTGTTTGTAAATTCTGCAATGAAGTCGGCTAAGTATTGTGATTTAATGGCTGTCCGAGCTTCATATTAGAGGTCGAATTCGGACAACTCAATTGCCCATTGTAGGATTCTGCCTGCTAGATCTGTTTTCTGCAATATCCCTTTTATGGGCTGGTTGGTCCGAACCTTAATGGTGTGAGCTTGGAAGTATGGGCGGAGACGTCGAGATTTTAGTATGAGCGCATAGGCAAATTTTTCTATTTTTTGGTAGTTCAACTCGGATCCTTGTAGCGCTTTACTAATGAAGTATACAGGTTGTTGCCCTTTGTCATCCTCTCGAACCAGTGCTGAGGCTACTGCCCGACTTCCTACCGCGAGGTATAATACGAGTGGTTCTTCCTCTCGTGGCCGAGTTAGGATAGGTGGTTGTCCCAAGAAACTTTTGAAATCCTGGAAGGCTTGCTCGCACTCTGTTGTCCATTCGAACTTTTTTTCCTTTCCTTTCCTCGCCAACCTCCCGTTGAGTTATTGTACCTCTTTGACACAAGTTGGGCTCTTCATGTTGAGTATAGCCTGGCATTTATCCGGGTTTGCCTCGATTCCTCTTTGTGTTAGCATAAAACCCAAGAACTTGCCAGCTTCTACTGCAAAGGTGCATTTTGCAGGATTGAGTCACATGCCATGCTTCCTTATAGTGTCGAACACTTGGACCAAGTCGGACAATAATGTCTCTTCACTTTGTGTCTTTATCAACATGTCGTCCATATAGACTTCCATGATTTTCCGATATGGTCTGAAAAGACTTTGTTCATTAGCCTTTGATAAGTTGCTCCCGCATTTTTAAGACCAAAAGGCATTACGATGTAGCAATAGTTTGCTTTTGGTGTTAGAAACGAGGTTTTTTCCTGATCAGGTGGATACATTGGGATTTGGTTGTATCCAGAATATGCATCCATAAACGAGAGGTATTTATATCCGGATGAGGCATCCACCAGAGCGTCGATACTTGGGAGTGGATAAGGATCTTTTGGGCAGACCTTGTTGAGATCGGTATAGTCGGTGCACATTCGCCACTTCCCATTAGATTTTTCACCAAGACAATGTTGGCTAGCCATAGTGGGTACTTGACTTCCCTTATGAATCCTGCCTCCAGTAATGCTTGTACCTGTTCTTTCACAGCTTGGGATCGTTCTGGCCCAAGTTTTCTTCGTCTCTACTGTACCGGCCGAGATCCCAGATAGACCGCCAACTTGTGGCACATTAGTTTGGGGTCTATGCCTGGCATGTCTGCAGCTTTCCATGCGAAGAGATCGACATTATCTCGTAAGAACTGTACTAGTGATTCTTTTGCGCCTCCTTGTAGGATCGTGCCAATATTAGTTGTTTTGTCCGAGGTGTCTCCGATCTGGACTTTCTCTACTTCACCTTCGGGCTGTGGACGAAGTTCTTCTCGTCTCTAAATTCCACCAAGCTCAATTATATGGAATTCTTCTCCTCTGCCTCTGAGGTTTAGACTTTCGTTATAATAGCGGCGTGCCATCTTTTGATCTGCTTTTATTGTAGCTATCCCTTCTGCAGTTGGAAATTTCATGCATAAATGTGGAGTGGAGACTATTGCGCCGAGTTGATTTAAGGTTGTCCGTCCTATTAAAGCATTGTAGGCTGAACTCACGTTGACCACGATCTAGTCTATTTTGAGTGTTCTGGATTGGTTTCCTTTTCCGAAAGTTGTATGTAGTGGCACGTATTCCAATGGTTATACTGGGGTATCTCCTAGTCCGAACAGGCTGTTTGGGTATGCTTTAAGCTCTTTTTCTTCTAAGCCGAGCTTGTCGAAAACAGTTTTGAATAAGATGTTGGCAGAGCTCCCTTGGTCTATTAATGTGCGGTGGAGATTGGCGTTTGCCAGTACGATGGTGATGACCATGGGATCGTCGTGTCCCGAGATGATATCGGATGCATCTTCTTTGGTGAACGTAATTGCAGGGATGTCGGGCGCTTTCTCCTTTCCTTCGACATGATATACTTCTTTAAGATATCTTTTGTGGGATGATTTGGAGATTCCTCCTCCTGCAAATCCTCCGTGTATCATATGAACATGTCTTTCTGGTGTACGAGGTGATCGCTCGGTTCGCCCGGCCTCTTCATCCCTCCTCCTTTTTCTTTGCTCATCATCTCGGGTGGCCAGATACCGATCTAGTTTTCCTTCTCTTACTAACTTTTCTATGACGTTCTTTTGATCGAAGCATTCATTGGTGGAATGTCCACGGACACGATGGTATTCGCAATACTCATTTCGGTTTCCTCCTCCTCTTTTGCCTTTGAGTGGTCGAGCTGGGGGTATTTTTTCTGTGTGGCAGACTTCTTTGTACACGTCCACAAGAGACACCCGAAGGGGGTGTAATTATGATATTTTTTAATTTTTTCCCCATGTCAGTCTTCCTTCTTTTTGGGCTCTTTATCTTTATCTAGGTAGGAGAATCCGGATTTTGAGGTTTCTCCTAGCCGAAAATTTTCTTCCATGTTGATATACTTCTCCGCCCGTTCTTGCACTTCGTCCAGGGATGTGGGGTATTTCTTTGATATAGATTGACTGAAAGGTCCCTCTCGTAGACCATTGATGAGGCCCATGATAGCGGCCTCTGTTGGTAAACTTTGTATGTCTAGGCATGTTTTGTTGAATCTCTCTATGTAGTTGCGAAGACTTTCCCGATCTCCTTGCTTGATTCCTAGTAGACTGGGGGCATACTTAGCTTTGTCTTTTTGGATGGAGAATCTGGCCAGGAACTTTTTGGCTAGATCATCAAAGCTTGAGATGGACTTTGGAGGTAGATTGTCGAACCATCTGATTGCTGTCTTTGTAAGAGTTGTTGGAAAAGCTTTGCAACTGACTGCATCTGAGGCGTCGGTGAGGTACATTCTACTTCTGAAATTGCTAAGGTGATGGTTGGGGTCTGTAGTGCCATCGTACAAGGTCATTTCCGGAAGTTTGAAGTTCTTAGGAATTTCGGTCTTCATAATTTCCCTAGTGAATGGATCTTGATCTTTGCGTGGGCTATCCTCAGGGGTGGATCGAGTAGCTTTGACTTTGAGATCGGCTTCGAGTTTTAGAAGTTTATCTTCTAATTCTCGACGTCGCCTTACTTCTCTCTATAGATCCTTCCCGACTTCTCGTTGATGATGGGTTTCTTTTTCAAGTTGCTTTAAATAATCTTGAAGCGCTTCTATCACTCCCAGATTTGATGAATTTTTATCTCCGTTAGATTCCAGAGTATCCTTCAGTGTGGTATCCGCATTTTTGTGTGGTGTTCTATCTTCTAGATCTGAGTCGTGATCGTTGTCATGATCGCCTGCCATCGTGGTGGGATGAATTCTAGGTCCCCGGCAACGGCGCCAATGTTCCGAGGGTTACCTGAAATTGTAGGTCGATCTCGGACGAGATCTTCTATACTGGTCGGAGATGACGTGTCCGGTTGATGGGTGGCGGCCGGAGCTGTCGTGTCCGACTTGTTGGACTGGCTGCACTGCTAATCCTTAGTCACTGGAGGGTGTGGGGTACCTGCAAGAGACTCTGATGCTTAAGTTAGCATGGGTATTAAACAGGTTTTTAGTAGAATCAGAGTATGAGTTATACCTGGGTGCTCCAGTGTATTTATAATGGTGTAAAGTGACCTTTTTAGATAAGATAAGTTAGTTATCTTATCTTATCTTTGACTGAGGTCAGCTTATCTTCAAGGAAACCGCCCTTATCTCTATAGTCTTGGACTGCCTTTGGATTTGGGTCGTGTTCCTCTATTTGGGCCCCTTACTGGGCTTTCCTGTCGGTTTGGCCGAGCTCTCTTTAAAAAGAGGTCGGATAGTCTGACCTGAAGAGGTGGGTCACTTTGTCGCCAATCATCCCGGGTCAGATAACTCGACCAAGGGTATGAACACCAACCTTTTCGTGATCAGGCAGTGAAATTTTATGTTCAGATTAATGCGTCTTGGTATAGCAGTGAATTTTGTTTTCACTTTGTCGACCTTTGTCGAAATCAAACGATGAATTCGGTTTTCATCGTGGTCGGGCGGTGAAGTTGGTTTTCACCTTGCTGACTTGTCACTTTGTAATTGGACGATGAATTTGGTTTTCATCTTGCCGACTTTGTCGTGATCGGGCAGTGAATTTGGTGTTCACCTTGCTGACCTGCCGTAGTCGGGCATCTTGGTAGGAAACTTTTTAGGGAATCTGCGATCTTTTAAACAATAAAATGAAGATAAGAGTGTGTACATGTTAGTACTTACCTTTCTAGGTCTGGCAATCTTTTTGGATCTCGGCCTGGCGCCCTTTTTAGATTGCAGGCATGCCATGACCTTGGTAGCTCTTACCCCTCGAGGTCGGACACTTTGTAGCAACCTTTCCCCAGTTCTTCTGAACAACTTGGTATGGTCCTTTCCAGTTGGCTGCTAGCTTCTCTTCTCCTGATCGACCTATTCCGATGTCATTTCGGATTAGGATGAGATCGTTGTTGCTAGATTACCTTCCGATTGTATCTTGAGGCCATTTGACGTTTTAACACCTCTTCCTTGATCCGAGCTCTTTCTCGGGTTTCTGGAAGTAGGTCGAGTTCTTCTTTTTGAAGTTGGGAGTTGGCCTCTTCACTGTAGTGGATCACTCTGAGCGATCCTTCTTTGACCTCTACTGGGATCATTGCCTCCATTCTGTAAGCTAATCGGAAGGGTGATTCCTTTGTAGTGGAGTGTGGGATTGTCCGATATGCCCATAGGACTTGTGGGAGCTCTTCTGGTGGGGCTATAGGGAAGTCGGCATGCTTTTGATGTAAAGCTTTGACTTTGTATTTGGGTTTTTGCTCTGTTGTTGCCTCCAAAGGTGCCCCTGGACTTTCATGTGAGTCCTGGGGTTTCCCTTTTACTGCTGTATCTGACACCTGATATTTTGTTGTTATTGTCCGAATTGTTTCCTTATTTGCCCGAGTTGTTTGGTAGTAACCTCATAGTTGACCTATGTCTTTGAGATGTCTACTAAGATTCCAGACGGCATGCCTGATTGGCTGGATTCCATAGTTTTAATGCGTGTTACTGTGGCTGACCCTGAGTACATCCCTTATACTGCCTTCGAGATTGACTTGTTGTGGTCTTGTAATGTAGCCTGGATGAGGCTTCTGTTTTTGGCATCTAGTTTGGTGTTGGCTAGTTTTAAAACTGCATCAGCTCGGGCATTTTGTTCCCGAGGTATTTGTCAGACCTCATATCCCTCGAAATGTCTGAGCTGTTTTCTGTTTTTGTCCAAGGTCCCCCGAATTGTCCGAGCTGTTCTCTGGCTTTGTCCAGGGTCCCGATTCTTCCAGCTAAGTTTGTTGTCTGTAGGATGCCTTTTATGGGCTGGTTGGTCCGAACTATGATAGTGTGAGCTTGAAAGTATGGGTGGAGTTGTTGAGAGGTGAGTATGAGGGCATAGGCGAACTTTTTCTATCTTTTGATAGTTTAGTTCGGCCCCTTGTAGAGCTTTGCTGTAGACGGGTTGTTGCCCCCTTTCGTCTTCTTTGACTAGTGCTGAGGCTATTTGCCGACTTCCCACTGCGAGGTATGATATGAGTTCTTCACTTTCCCTTGGTCGTGTAAGAATTGGTGGTTGCCCCAAGAATTTTTAAAATCTCGGTAGGCTTGTTCGCACTCCGTTCTCCTTTTCAAACCTCTCTTCCTTTCTTAATATACCTCTTTGAGGTGTCTTTTGCGAGATGATTTAGAGATTCCTCCTCCTGGAAATCCTCCATTTATCATATGAACATATCTCTCAGGGGCGGGAGGTGGACGTTCAACTCGTCCGACCTCTTCGGTGTAAGGTGGACCTTCAACTCGCCCGACCTCTTCGGTGTGAGGTGGATGTTCAACTCGTCCGACCTCTTTGGTGCGAGGTGGACGTTCAACTCGTCTGACCTCTTCGGTGTGAGGTGGACCTTCAACTCGCCTGACCTCTTCGGTGTGAGGTGGACTTTCAACTCGTCCGACCTCTTTGGTGTGAGGTGGACTTTCAACTCGTCCGAGGTCCTTGTTCTGAGGTGGAACTTGTTCCGAGGGTTACCTGAAACTGGAGGTCGATCTCGGATGAGATCTTCGGTACTGGTCGGAGATGACGTATCCGGCTGGCTGGTGGCGGCTGGAGCTGTTGTGTCCGACTTGTTGGACTTGCTGCACTGCTGATCCTTGACCACCGGAGGGTGGGAGGTACCTGCAAGAGACTCCGATGCTTAAGTTAGCATGGGTATTAAACAGGTGTTATGTAGAATCAGAGTATGAGTTATACCTGGGTGCTCCAGTGTATTTATAGTAGTGGGGGCTGACCTTTCTGATAAGATAAGTTAGTTATCTTATCTTATCTTATCCTGTTTTGGATGAAGTCAGCTTATTTTTAAGGGAACCGCCTTTATCTCTATAGGCTGGGATTGGCTTTGGATTTGGGTCGTGTTCCTCTATTTGTTCCCTTTATTGGGCTTTCCTGTCGATTTGGCCGAGCTCTTTAGAAGAGGTCGGGTAGTCTGACCTGAAGAGGTCGGTCGCTTTGTCGCCAATCATCCCGGGTCGGGTAACTCGACCCAGGGTATGAACAGTGCCCCTGCTTAAGCTCCGTCTTTTTGTTGAGGTCGAGTCTTTGACTTCGGTCCTTCTCTGACGAAGCTGAACTCAAGCATTTTGTCGATTTCTTCCCTTTGTAGAATCTTTTGAATGTAGAACGTTTTTCTCTAAAAGTGCGTGCTTTTATATTAGCGCTTTGTCCTGGGGAACGTGCGAGGGTTTAATACCCTAATTAATTAGTATTAATTGCCCCGTTTTTCCTTTGGCTCTTTATTTTGATTTTTGAAAACTCAGAAATGGTTTCTCTTCTTTGCTCTTTCGTAACTTCTTCACCATTTTCCTCCGTTTTTCTCGTTCTCTGTTTTTCGCCTACGTTTCTTCTTTTCCTGCGTTGCGGCGTCGCTTGGCGATTATCGGGACAACTTTCATTTTTACATCTCCTTTTTTCCTTTGAAACTTTTATCTTCTCCAGGTGAGTTCCATTCGTACTTTCTTTCTCTTTCGCTGCTTTGGCTTTTTGTGATTAAGTTGCAATTTTGCTCTGAGGGAAGTTTGGATCTTTCTGCTTTTACTGTGCCTGGTTTACTGTCGTAATGCGTGCTCTGAAGTTTCTTCATCCTTTTGTATGAATCTTTTCGCCTTTCCTATTGCTTTAATGTGCTTAGGGCTTCTGCATGTTATTTCTCGTTTGTGCTTTTGATGATAATTTGTTTGATTCTGGAAAAAAGGCTGTGTCTTTGATGATTTCTGTTTTGGTATGCTCGGTGTTGGTGCTTGTTCTTTGTTGATGATTTTTTGCTTGACTTTGAAAAACTTTGCGCCTTTCCGCTTGGCCATTTCTGATAAAATGTAGAAATAGTGCTTTCCTCTGATAAACTGTATGAGAGTGGACCTTTTGCATTTTCACTTTCTTTTGTTTTCTTTCTGGATTTTATTTTGATGAGTGCTGGGATGTAGGCCGTAGAAATAACTTGAAAACCTTGCTTGTTTACTGCCTCCAAGGGATGCCCCAAGACCTTTGTCTTGAGTCTTGGGGTTTTCCCTTTTTGTTTATCCGCCCGTCGAGATGTTTTGCCCTCTGTCCGAGATGTTTTTGAGTAATCCATTCTTCTTTTCTTTTTGTAGGATTTAGTTGACCTCATGTCTTCCCGAAATAACGTTGTCGAAATGCCTTCCCAGGGGTATGGCTGATTGGGTGGACTCCATGGTTCTTATGTGTGTCTCGCTGGTTGATTCTGAATTTTGTACTCAGCTTAGGCAGTTTCACAGTGTCTGTAGTAATTCTGGTGATGAGAAGAACTATGAACTTGTCCCTCCCTCTTCTGACGAGAGAATCTGCTTTTCGACTCGAGTTGTTGATGGTCGCCCTTTCTTTTATGCTTATGATTTTTTCTTTGGTCAGCTGGGTATCACCCTTCCTTTTACCAAATTCGAAACCGACCTGTTATGGTCTTGTAATGTTGCCCCTTCTCAAATTCACCGCAATTCCTGGGGTTTTATTAAAATTTTCCAATTACTGTGTGATGGTTTTGGTATTCCTGCTTCCCAATCTCTCTTTTTCTATCTGTTTGTCTTAACTAAACCCGGTGTGGTAAAAAAGAAGTCGGCTTGGGTCTCCTTTCGTTCTACCCAGGGGAAGAAGGTTTTTTCCATGTTTGACGAGTCGTTCCGTGATTTTAAAAACTACTTTTTCAAGGTCCAATTTGTTGAAGGAGCTCGGCCCTTTTTTCTGGATGAGAATGACGAACCTGCTTTTCCCTTGGAATGGCAAAAAGATGTGAGGGTCTCCAGGTATTCGTGGGAAATGTTGGATGAGGCTGAGCGAGCCTTTGTGACTATCTTGGAAGAATGCTGGGGTCAACCTCCCCATCTTGACACAAAAAATTTCTAACCAATCCTACTCTTCTTCAAACTGAACTGGGTATCTTGTGTTTCTTTTATTATTTTGTTTATGTTGCTTGTAGCTGTCTTTTCCGACTTATCCGACTTGTAGCTGAGTTTTCTGTTTTGTTTGGAGAGGCAATGAAGAATAATGAATCCATGAAAGCTTATAAGAGGGTGCAGAGGGTGACTGCTGCCAGAAATGCTGCTGCCCAGGCGGCTGGGGAGGGATCCTCCCAAGTGCGCGAGAAGCCATCGGTGCAGAGTTCTGCCGGGGTGAAGAAGGTGATCCCTACACCCCGAGTTCGTTTGGCAGATCCTCACGTCACCTCTGCTACTCCTGCTGTTGCTCCTCCCAATAAAAAACAAAAGACTACTGAGCCCTTTGACCTCGATGCTCCAGATTTTAATGCTATTGAGTTCGTGGATCAACAAATCGGTCCTTATGGCACTCTCTCCATGGACGATGTGTCCATCCTCCATCACTTGGAATTCATGGCCCAAAATCATGTGAAGATGGCGTACATGTCGGCTGCCATATATCGGACTACTCAGAATCTCCCTCTCTACGCTACTAAAGCGTTTATGGAGGAGGCAAAGCAGGAGTTTAATCGGATGAAGGAGCTAAAAGAGGAGCTTGAGACGAAGGTAGCCAAGCTGGAGATGGACTTGAAGAATGAGGAGGCAAGCTCTCAGTCATTGGCGGCTTCTTTGAGGTTGGCTGAGGACGCAGTCCTGATGCACAAGGATAGTTATGTTACCTCTTATCGAGAGGTGCTGCGCCTGAGGGAGGAGCTCGACCATGCCCGGGAAGATTATTCTGAGCTTCAGGGTCATCTTGTTGGCAACGTGACTGCTGCTTACGAGAACTTGAATGAGCAAGTTTGGGTCATTGCTTCCGAGGCCGACCTCACCCTTTTTAGCCTGGATAATATTGTCAGGGATGGCAAGATTGTCCCTGATGATGAGGGTGATGATGATGATGTCGTTCCTCCTGTGTCTTCTACCAAAGTGCCGACCTCTTTGGTTCCCCCCGCTGTGCCCGACCCGGATTGCCAGATCCTGAATCGGGAGGATGGAACTGTGGATGCTGTGCCGATCCAGACTCGCCCTCCTTCTCCTTGTCCTGATGCTGCCAAGAAAGCTCCTGATGCTTGTTGATCTTTTCTTAAAATTTGTGTAGTTGGCCCGGCTTGTGGGCTTTTTTAGAACTCTTTTATTTATTTGCTGATACTTCTTAGTTGCTTATCTAGCAATTTTTTATTTTGAAAAACAAACAATAGCTCGCTATCTTTTTGATAGTAGTCTTTGGTGGCCTTTCGAGGCCTTATAACTCTGTAAAAAGTAGTCTTTTGACTAAGCATCTTTTCTGTCATCTGCTGATGTCGAAATCTTGCGGCTCGACCTCCTTGGGTTGTTTTTGTTATGTTATTTGTAGCTTGAATCCTTTGAGGTCGTGGTTGTGGGGGTCTAACTTGTTTCTTTGGTTTTCTTTGCTTTGTATGCTTTCTTGACGTTGGTCCCCTTCTAAGCTATTCTCGTAATCCTGTGTCTTGGACCTTTGCTAGGTCTCCTTCAGGGATTACTTTTATAACTTTCCAGTTGTAGGAGTCTGACTTCGTTAGGTCGGTCTCCTTTAAGTTATTTGTAGTCCTCTTTCTTGGATCTTTGTCAGATCTCTTTCAGGGACTACTTTGATAACTTTTAAGTAGTAGGAGTCCGACTTGGTTATACCGGTCTCCTTTAAGTTATTTTTTGTAGTCCTCTTTCTTGGATCTTTGTCAGATCTCTTTCAGAGACTATTTTGATAACTTTTAAGTAGTAGGAGTCTGACTTGGTTATATCGGTCTCCTTTAAGTTATTTTTGTAATCCTCTTTCTTGGACCTTTGTCAGGTCTCTTTCAGGGATTACTTTTATAACTTGTTAAGTAGTAGGAGTCCGACTTGGTTATATCGGTCTCCTTTGTAATCCTCTTTCTTGGACCTTTGTCAGGTCTCTTTCAGGGATTACTTTTATAACTTGTTAGTAGTAGGAGTCCGACTTCGTTATATCGGTCTCCTTTAAGTTATTTTTGTAATCCTCTTTCTTGGACCTTTGTCAGGTCTCTTTCAGGGATTACTTTTATAACTTTTCATTTTGGGCTGACTTTGTCATGTCGAGCCCTTCTAAGTTAAAGTAATCCTCTTTAATAGGGTTGGCCAGACCTCTTTCCAGGGTTTACTTATAACTTGGGTTGACTTGGTCCGACTTCTCAACGTCGGCCAGTCTTTAAGTGATTATTTTAGCAATCCGTAAGACCTCGTCAGGTTCTTTTTTAGATCACTTTTGATAACTTCTTACATTATTCTGCGTTCATCTTTGCCGATTTGTAGAAAGTGGTTGTCATCTCTAGATCGTCCTTTGGGTGAATCGCGTTTTCACCTTTATCGGACGGTTGTATTTATCATGATCGTGCAGTGAAATGGTTTTTCACTTTCTGCCGATCTGTTGCTTTATAATCGGACGATGAATGCTTCAGATTAATGCATCTTGAAATCTTTGTAGAATATCTAAAATATATTTTATTTAAAGGAAAAATGCAAATATATACATATGGGATTGTCTGAGTCTCAACTTGGTGCCTCATTAAAAAACCTTTTCAGGAAAAAGAGTGCATCCAATGATGAGATCCTTTATCTTTTCTAACTGTAGTACCTTCTGAGGTTGCAGGTGTGCCATGACCTGGGAAGCTCTCGTCCATCGAGTTCAGACAGTCTGTAGTAGCCCTTTCTAAGTACTTCTACAACTCGGTAGGGTCCTTTCCAGTTTGCTGCCAGCTTTCCCTCTCCTGGTCGAGTTGTTCCAATATCATTTCGGATTAGGATGAGATCATTCTCTGCAAAACTTCTCGGCACTACCTTTTGATTATATCTGGAAGCCATTCGGCGTTTTAGAGCTTCTTCCCTGATCCGGGCTCTTTCTTGGATTTCGAGTAACAAGTCGAGCTCTTCTCTCTGAAGTTGGGAGTTTGATCCCTCATTGTAGTGAACTACTCTAAGCGACCCTTCTTCAATCTCTACTGGAATCATCGCCTCTATTCCGTATGCTAATCGGAAGGGGGATTCCTTCGTGGTGGAATGTGGCGTTGTTCGATATGCCCACAGGACCTGTGGAAGCTCTTCTGCCCAGGCTCCCTTTGCATCTTGTAATCTCCGTTTTAATCTGGCCAATATGACTTTGTTAGCAGCTTCGGCCTGCCCATTGGCTTGTGGATGTTTGACGGATGTGTACTGATGCTTTATATTCAAGTCGGCTACTAGTTTTCTGAAGCCTGCATCTGTGAATTAGGTGCCATTGTCTGTGGTTATTGAATATGGAACCCCGAACCTTGTGACAATGTTTCTATATAAGAATTTCCGGCTTCTTTGAGCGGTGGCATTGGCTAGGGGCTCTGCCTCGATCCACTTTGTAAAGTAATCTACCCCTACTATGAGGAATTTAACTTGTCTTGATCCCTGTGGGAAGGGGCCGAGAAGATCGAGTCCCCATTTTGCGAACGGCCAAGGCGAGACACGCTGATGAGCTCTTCTGGCGGGGCGATGTGAAAGTTAGCATGTTTCTGACATGGTGGGCATGTCTTTACAAATTCTGTGGCTTCTTTCTATAGAGTTGGCCAATAAAATCCCATCCGGAGCACTTTTTTGGCGAGAGCTCGTGCTCTGAGATGATTGCCACAGATACCACCGTGTATTTCTTCTAGCACTTCTCTTATGTTGGAGGTTGGCACGCATTTTAGTAAAGGTGTTGAGATTTCTCTTTTGTACAGGATGTTGTTTATGATGGTGTAGTATTGTGCCTCCCTTTTTAGCCTTTTTACGTCCTTTTCTTCTGTGGGGAGCATTCCTGTTCTAAGGTAGTTGGCTATAGGGGTCATCCATCCTTGGTCCTGACTTGTTATAGTCAGGACTTTTTCCTCTTCCGAGATTGACGGGTTCTGCAACATTTCCTGGATGAGGCTTCTATTGTTGCCCCCTGGTTTGGTGCTGGCTAGTTTTGAGAGTGCGTCAGCTCGGGCATTTTGTTCGCGGGGTATGTGGCAGATCTTATACTCCCCTATCTGTCCGAGCTGTTCCTTGGTTTTATCCAGATACTTTTTCATGGTGGGATCTTTGGCTTGGTAGCTCCCTATTATTTGTGATGTGACTACTTGTGAATCGCTGTAAATGTTAAGTTTTTGAGCTCCGACTTCTTTAGCCAGCTTCAAACCAGCTAATAATGCTTCATATTCCGCCTGGTTGTTTGAGGCCGAAAACCCGAACTTGAGGGAGAGCTCAACTTGGGTTCCTTGGTTGCTTTCTATTATCACGCCAGCACCACCTCCGGTTTTATTTGAAGAACCGTCCACGTAAAGATTCCATTCTGTGGGGGTTTCTAGGGCATCTGTGAATTCTGCGATAAAATCGGCCAGATACTGTGATTTGATGGCCGTCCGAGCTTCATATTGGAGGTCAAACTCTGACAACTCGACTGCCCATTGTAGAATTCTGCCTGCTAGATCTGTTTTCTGCAATATTCCTTTTATGGGCTGGTTAGTTCGAACTTTAATGGTGTGAGCCTGGAAGTACGGGCGGAGTCGTCGAGATGTTAGGATAAGAGTATAGGCAAATTTTTCTATTTTCTGGTAGTTCAGTTCGGATCCCTGTAGTGCCTTGCTAATGAAGTAGACGGGTTGTTGTCCATTTTTTGTCTTCTTTGACTAGTGCTGATGCTACTGCCTTGCTTCCCACTGCGAGGTATAATATGAGTGGTTCTCCAACTCGCGGTCGGGATAGGATAGGTGGCTGTCCTAAGAACTTCTTGAGGTCTTGGAAGGCTTGCTCGCACTCTATTGTCCATTCGAATTGTTTTCCCTTTCTTAAAGTAGCATAGAAGGGAAGAGATCTTATCGCGACTCCTGCTAAGAATCGGGATAGGGCGGCCAGTCTTCCGTTGAGTTGCTGTACTTCTTTAACACAGGTTGGGCTCTTCATGTTGAGTATGGCCTGACATTTGTCTGGATTTGCTTCAATTCCTCTTTGAGTGAGAATGAAGCCTAAGAATTTGACTGCTTCTACTGCAAAGAGTCATTTTGCGGGATTGAGTCGCATGTCATGCTTCCTTATGGTGTCGAATACTTGAGCCAGGTCGGACAATAGTGTCCCTTCGCTTTGTGTTTTTATTAGCATGTCGTCCACATAGACCTCCATGATGTTTCCGATGTGATCCGAAAAAACTTTATTCATTAGTCTTTGATAAGTAGCTCCTGTGTTCTTGAGACCGAAGGGCATCACGATGTAACAGTAGTTTGCCTTTGGTGTTAAAAACGAGGTCTTTTCTTGATCTGGTGGATACATGAAAATTTGGTTGTATCCTGAATATGCGTCCATAAACGAGAGATATTTATATCCAGAGGAAGCATCTACCAGGGCGTCAATGCTTGGGAGTGGGTATGGATCTTTTGGACAAGCTTTGTTGAGATCGGTGTAATCGGTGCACATTCGCCACTTCTCATTTGATTTCTTCACCAAGACGACGCTGGCTAGCCATAGCGGGTATTTAACTTCTCTTATAAATCCGGCTTCCAGTAGTGCCTGTACTTGCTCTTCCACAGCCTGGGATCATTCTGGCCCAAGCTTTCTTCATCTCTGCTGTACCGGTCGAGATCCTGGGTAGACCGACAACTTGTGGCACATTAGCTTAGGGTCTATGCCTGGCATGTCCGCGGCTTTCCATGCAAAGAGGTCGACATTATCTCGTAAGAATTGTATTAGCAATTCTTTCAAATCTCCTTTGAGGATTGTGCCAATATTAGTTGTTTTTTTCGAGGTGTCCCCGATCTGAATTTTTTCTATCTCGCCCTCTGGTTGGGGGCGAAGATCTTCTCGTCGTTGAACTCTGCCCAACTCGATCGCGTGGAACTCTTCTCCTTTGCCTCTGAGGTTTAGGCTTTCGTTATAACAGCGACGTGCCATCTTTTGGTCTGCTTTTATCGTGGCTATCCCTTTTGGAGTTGGGAACTTCATACATAGGTGTGGGGTTGAGACTATTGCACCGAGTTGGTTGAGTGTTGTCCAACCTATGAGAGCATTGTAAGCTGAACTTACATCGACTACGATGTAGTCTATTTTGAGGGTCCTGGATTGGTCTCCTTTTCCGAAGGTTGTATGTAGTGATATATATCCTAGTGGTCGAACCGGGGTATCGCCTAACCCGAACAGACTGTTTGGATATGCCTTAAGTTCTTTTTCTTCTAAGCCGAGTTTGTCAAAGGCTGTCTTGAATAAGATGTCGGCAGAACTCCCTTGATCTATTAAGGTGCGGTGTAGGTTGGCGTTTGCCAATATGATGGTGATGACCATGGGATCGTCGTGTCCTGTGATGATGCCGGACGCGTCCTCCTTAGTGAATGTTATCGCTGGGATGTTGAGTGCTTCCTCCTCTCCTTCGACATGATATACTTCTTTGAGATACCTTTTGTGGGAAGATTTGGAGATCCCTCCTGCTGCGAATCCGCCATGTATCATGTGTACATGTCTTTCTGGTGTCCGAGGTGATCGTTCTGTTCGCTCTGTATCTTCATCCCTTCGTCTTTTTCTTTGATCATCATCTCGGGTGGCCAGGAATCGATCTAATTTTCCTTCCCTTACCAATTTTTCTATGATATTTTTTAAGTCGAAGCATTCGTTGGTGGCGTGTCCTCTGACCCGATGATATTCACAATATTCCTTCCGATTTCCTCCTCCCCTTTTTCCTTTGAGGGGCCGTGCTGGGGGAATTTTTTCTGTATGGCAGACCTCTTTGTATATTTCGACTAGGGATGCTCTGAGGGGAGTATAATTATGGTATTTTTTAATTTTCTCCCCTTGTCGGTCTTCTTTTCATTTGTCTTTGTCACGGTAGGAGGCCCCCGATTTTGAGATCTCTCCTAACCGAGCGTTTTCTTCCATGTTGATGTATTTTTCTCCCCTTTTTGGTTTAAATTCTTACAAGATACTTGCATTAATTCCAAGTGAAAGTGTCACACTAAGTTTGGTGTGCCACTTATCTTTTATGCAATGTATTGTGGTCACCTTCTTAAGTTTGCAATCACAATGTCTCTGTCTCTTGTGCCTTGATTGTTATCTTTAATTTTGCTTGCTTAAAACACATGTGCTACTAACATTTCATTGGATAAGACATTCATGATTCATCTTAGCCCCATAGCCATTGTTCTAATTGTTGCTTGAGGATGAGCAAGCATTCTGAGTTTGGCAAGAGAAAGAGGAAGAATGGAGGAAAAAGGACAACAATAATGAAGATGAACTACAAAGTTGTAGAGTTCCTTTTCTCCTCATTTGTTTCAAGCACTTAAATTGCATGATTGCCTTTATATTCTCTGTGTGCATGTGTGGTATGAATAAGCATAGCTTGAATATTGATTTATAACATGTTGCCATACCATTATGACTACCAACTTGAGTCTTGTAAAGCTTAAAGCAGTAAAGTATCATGATCATAAACAAACAAGGCATTAAAGAAGAGTTTAGCATGTGCATACAAGTATTGGAAAGCTAGTATGATTAATTGTTTCTCAATTGCATTGGATTTTATTTAATTGAAGTTTTCATCTAGTACATTTTGTGAAATCTTTTGAAAATCATGAAAATCTTGAAGAAGCAAATACAATTAAAGCAAGAAAAGAAAAAGGGAAAGAATGAGAAAGCTGAAGGCTCTGAGTACCAATGGCAATTTATTTGTTAAGTACTTGTGGTGTTTATGTATCAACCCAAATGCTTGAAAACAAAACACTTAGAAGTCAAGGCTAGGCTCAAGTGCAAAAGCACTCCCTCAAAGCTCAAGGTTCTGAGCATCAATGATTAGAGAGTCAAGAAAAGAAAAGAAAAATGAGCTTAATGCAGTCCTCTAATCAAATGCTTGTGGTGCTTATGTATCAAGTGGTAATACTTGAAAACAAAGCATTTAGAAGTCGTAGCTTTGTTATCAACTCATGGGGCAAAGCACCCAAAAGGAGAAGCTAGAAAAGAAAATCAAAAGCTTGTTTCAAGGAAGACTTATAAGAGAAAGATTTCATAAATTGAGCTAGATGGAAGCATCAATCATTAACATTTCTTTTGTGATTGTAGCATGCTTAGAAAACTAGCTTACCATGAACATTGAGTTGCTATTCTTCTTACCTTGGATTGTCAATCTTTATTGCATGATTCTTTTCTTGTTTGGGGACAAGCAAGGTTTAAGTTTGGTGTTGTGATGACATGTCACCATGTCATGTTTTTCTATGCTTTTTCATACAAGAAATTAATAATTTGTGCTTAAATATTGAATGCTTTTGTACTTAATTGGTATATTTCTTTGATCTTTTAATTTTATAAATCATGTAGGAAATAAGAAGAAAAAGAAGCAAAGAAGCACAAAATAAGCTAAAAAGGAGAAAAAAAGAGCTTTGGGGAACACTTTAAAGTTGGAGCACACTTTGGAGCCTTAGGCCACGCTTTTAAAAGCGTGGCCCATGACCAAATTAAGGGAAAATAGGGAATCAGCATACAATGCTGCGCTCACTTAGTGAGCTGAGCGCTACAAGAGTGAAAAATGTGCTTGGAGTCAAGAAATTTCGCTAAGTTAAAATCTGGGCGTTCACAGCATGACCATGCCTCCTTTCAAGGGCTATAACTTGAGCTACAGATGTCCGATTGATGTGCTTCTAGTTGCATTGGAAAGCTGACATTCAGAGCTTTCCAGTGATGTATGGCAATCCATATTTGGCATGAAATTGAAGCACTAACGAATTGCATCTTTAAGGGCTAAAAACAAGCAAAAAAAAATCAGCCAATGCTTCCACCAAGGCTCGAAGCTGGAACCTCACTCCAAGGCAAAGTAGCGCTCACTTAGAGAGTGCTGTGCTCTCATAATGCTCACTTTGTGAGCTGAGCTTGGTCTTTCCTTTCCTTGTTTCTTGGCCTCATATTAGGCTCAGCTCACTTTTGTGAGCTGAGCACTACCCATGGGCATCACACAAGCAATTTTGACACGGCCAGGGAGTGGAGCGCGCAAATTTGACACGGTCCAGGGGCACAAGGCACGCAACAATCTTGCACCAAGGCACCAATGCTCGGCTCACTCATAAAGTGAGCTGAGCATCCCCCTGGAAGCAAATTTCACATGGGCCAAAATTCAACCAAAATTTCATTTAAATTCAATTCCTCTCCAAATGAATCAAGGCCAACCAAACCCATTTCTCCTAAACTCCAATGCAAGCAAAGCCCACATCATCACTCAATGGCACAAGGATTAGATAGATTAGGAATTTCATTTAATTGTAATTTGTTTTTCATTTCATTTTTCATTTTCATTTTGTAAAGCCTATATAAAGGCATCATTTTCATCTTTGTAGAGGAGACCCCATGAGAGCTCCATTGGAGGGTATAGGGGCTGGCTCTATTTGAGAACTCTCTCTTTAGTTTTCATTGTTGTTTTGAATTTTGGGTGGAGAATTGAAGAAATTCTGTTTCAATCTCACCTTGAATTCTCTCTTGTTCTTTTACTGTATAATTCAAATTTCATCTGCTGTTTTAAATCTTCTTCTTCTGCAATCTGTTCTTTTACTTTTCTGCAATTATTCTCTTGTTGGATCAAGGAAGGACTTGAGATCTAGACTTGTTTTCTAGTCTCTTCCACTCCTGAGATCTTTAACATCCTTTTAATTTGCTGCAAATTAAGCATTGCTTTCCTGTTTTCATTCTTCAAGCATTTTTACTTTCTGTTGCATTGCTTCCAATTTATAGTTCCTACATTTGCTCTAAGTTCTTATTCACTAAAATTTTGTCTCGCTGTTTATATTGCTCCCAGCACCCAGTCCCTTTTAATCTTCTTGCAATTTAGATTTCCAGTTGCTTGAATTATTGCTTCTATTTTACTTTTCATGCAAGTTAATTTTTCTGCAATTGTTCTAAGTTCTGCTTACTACTTCCTTTAATTTCCCAGCACCCACTCCCCTTATTATTTCATGCAATTTACATTTCTTGTCATTTAAGATTCTTGCAATTTACATTTCTTGCTCTTTAAGTTTTTTTTGCTCATTTACTTTCTGTAATTTATAATTCCTTGTCATTTATATTCTGTTGCTGCAAGTTTCACCCAATTTCACTTAAATGTTAGCTTGACTAAACTAATCACCCACTAAAGTTGCTTGATCCATCAATCCCTGTGGGATCGACCTCACTCTAAGTGAGTTTTACTACTTGATACGACCCGGTACACTTGCTGGTGAGTTTTAGGTGTTTTGGAAAATTCAGTTTTCCACAAAAATACCATCAAGTTTTTGGCGCCGTTGCCGGGGATTAATTTAGATCAACAATGATTAAGTGGGTGAGAAGTCTAGATTAAGCATTTTCTTTATTTTTGTTCTCTGTTCTAAGTTGAAACCAAGGTGTTTGAGTTATTGCCTCACTAAGAAATTCTTTCTCTATGACATGAATTTCAAATTTCATTGATGTTTATAAAATACAAATGGAGTTTAACTCATCTTTTGGTTAAACAAAATTTTATAGGATATCACCCACCATCACCAATCTCTAATGGTGGTTGGGAATATCACCAAGAAACTTCAAATTCTGGGCACTCCAATTCATGGAGCTATGCTTCAGAACCACAACATGAGAAAGAAAATCATATGGGATATTTCCCTCCACCACAAAATGATGCAAGTCATGACTCTAATGGTGGCTGGGAAGGGAATTCTAGTGCTCCATATGATATTCATCCAAAGATATCATCACTTGACCATACTTCAACCGAAAGCCCCTTTCAAAACTCACCACCCACACAAACTTCCATGAACCACTCAAGGCTTTCAGAGCTTGAGTCCATGTTCAAAAAAATTGAGGAGGAGACAATGAAAGCCTTGAAAAGGGAAGAAATCATCCGTCAGAGGGCGAATGAGCACCTGGAGAACATAAGGAAACACTTAGAACCATCAAACAGTAAAAATCAATCTGTGGGAGAGGAAGTGGAAAAACAAGAACAAAAGGTCCTTATGTCAAGTGAAAGTGCAATGAAGAAGGAGGAAAAACAAGAGGAAGAGGCTACTGAGTCAAGTGGATTTTTAATGAAGAATGAGGTGGTTAAAAATGAAACTACACTTGAGATGACAAAGGAACATGAAGAATCACAACTCTCACAAATTTTCCTGGACCAAAACGCCTCAACACTTGAATCCATGATTGAAAGGTATGAAGAGGAGATGAAGAAAGCTTGGGAAGATCAACAAACCTCCTCCATAAAAGAGCTATTAAAGCAAATGTTGGGTGCAAGGGAGGAAGTGGAAGAGCAAGAAAGTGAGAAAGACAACCAAAGAATTCCAAACTCATGTGAAGCAGAGAAGTACATGAAGGAAGAATCCACAGAACCACCATTGCAAGAGACTCTTGATGAAGACAAAACTCCAACAATCACACAGCAACCAAGTCATAAATTCAAGAAAGTGAAGGCAATTAACAAAAGCACCAAGAAGAGGATTGTGACCAAGATACCAAGGACAACATTCATGAGAAGGTCAACTGCAAACAATCCTCCCCCTGATCCAGCAAGCAAGATCAATCAAGCCAATTTCACAAGGAAGCTTGCTGAGAGGAAACTAAGACAGGGGGCAATAGCTGAATCTTCTCCTCCCTTGAGGTCATTCCTCTTAACAAATTAGAAGAAGAGGAAGAAAGTGAAGAGCAACATGCCAACAGTAGGTAATGTTTCTCTTCCTTGCTTTGCTTTCTTTCTTTGCTTTGTTTAAATTCAATAAATTGGCATATGGTTACATTCTAAGTTTGGTGTTGCCTTGCAACAAATTGTTTTCAATCTTTTTGGATGATTGCATCAAATCAAAAATGAAAGTGACACACCAAGATTCTAAGTTTGGTGTGCCACTTATTTTCTATGCAATTCATTCAAGCAACACCACTTGTCTTCATAATCATAATGCCTCTGTAGTTTTATTTTTCTCTTTTAATTTGACACTTTTTCATTCTACTTTCTTTAGTCATTTTTCTGTTTTAAAATGCTTTCATTTTAGTTTGCTTATTTACTGTGTTTGTTAAGACATTACCAAGAGAGCTTTATTCATGACAGATTCTTTGCTTGGTGATTATACTTAACAAATAACAGTTTCACTTGCTTAGTTTTAATTCAAATAAATTGACATATGATTGCATTCTAAGTTTGGTGTTGCTATGCAACAAAATTTGGTTTAAATTCTTACAAGATACTTGCATTAATTCCAAGTGAAAGTGTCACACTAAGTTTGGTGTGCCACTTATCTTTTATGCAATGTATTGTGGTCACCTTCTTAAGTTTGCAATCACAATGTCTCTGTCTCTTGTGCCTTGATTGTTATCTTTAATTTTGCTTGCTTAAAACACATGTGCTACTAACATTTCATTGGATAAGACATTCATGATTCATCTTAGCCCCATAGCCATTGTTCTAATTGTTGCTTGAGGATGAGCAAGCATTCTGAGTTTGGCAAGAGAAAGAGGAAGAATGGAGGAAAAAGGACAACAATAATGAAGATGAACTACAAAGTTGTAGAGTTCCTTTTCTCCTCATTTGTTTCAAGCACTTAAATTGCATGATTGCCTTTATATTCTCTGTGTGCATGTGTGGTATGAATAAGCATAGCTTGAATATTGATTTATAACATGTTGCCATACCATTATGACTACCAACTTGAGTCTTGTAAAGCTTAAAGCAGTAAAGTATCATGATCATAAACAAACAAGGCATTAAAGAAGAGTTTAGCATGTGCATACAAGTATTGGAAAGCTAGTATGATTAATTGTTGCTCAATTGCATTGGATTTTATTTAATTGAAGTTTTCATCTAGTACATTTTGTGAAATCTTTTGAAAATCATGAAAATCTTGAAGAAGCAAATACAATTAAAGCAAGAAAAGAAAAAGGGAAAGAATGAGAAAGCTGAAGGCTCTGAGTACCAATGGCAATTTATTTGTTAAGTACTTGTGGTGTTTATGTATCAACCCAAATGCTTGAAAACAAAACACTTAGAAGTCAAGGCTAGGCTCAAGTGCAAAAGCACTCCCTCAAAGCTCAAGGTTCTGAGCATCAATGATTAGAGAGTCAAGAAAAGAAAAGAAAAATGAGCTTAATGCAGTCCTCTAATCAAATGCTTGTGGTGCTTATGTATCAAGTGGTAATACTTGAAAACAAAGCATTTAGAAGTCGTAGCTTTGTTATCAACTCATGGGGCAAAGCACCCAAAAGGAGAAGCTAGAAAAGAAAATCAAAAGCTTGTTTCAAGGAAGACTTATAAGAGAAAGATTTCATAAATTGAGCTAGATGGAAGCATCAATCATTAACATTTCTTTTGTGATTGTAGCATGCTTAGAAAACTAGCTTACCATGAACATTGAGTTGCTATTCTTCTTACCTTGGATTGTCAATCTTTATTGCATGATTCTTTTCTTGTTTGGGGACAAGCAAGGTTTAAGTTTGGTGTTGTGATGACATGTCACCATGTCATGTTTTTCTATGCCTTTTCATACAAGAAATTAATAATTTGTGCTTAAATATTGAATGCTTTTGTACTTAATTGGTATATTTCTTTGATCTTTTAATTTTATAAATCATGTAGGAAATAAGAAGAAAAAGAAGCAAAGAAGCACAAAATAAGCTAAAAAGGAGAAAAAAAGAGCTTTGGGGAACACTTTAAAGTTGGAGCACACTTTGGAGCCTTAGGCCACGCTTTTAAAAGCGTGGCCCATGACCAAATTAAGGGAAAATAGGGAATCAGCATACAATGCTGCGCTCACTTAGTGAGCTGAGCGCTACAAGAGTGAAAAATGTGCTTGGAGTCAAGAAATTTCGCTAAGTTAAAATCTGGGCGTTCACAGCATGACCATGCCTCCTTTCAAGGGCTATAACTTGAGCTACAGATGTTCGATTGATGTGCTTCTAGTTGCGTTGGAAAGCTGAGATTCAGAGCTTTCCAGTGATGTATGGCAATCCATATTTGGCATGAAATTGAAGCACGAACGAATTGCATCTTTAAGGGCTAAAAACAAGCAAAAAAAATCAGCCAATGCTTCCACCAAGGCTCGAAGCTGGAACCTCACTCCAAGGCAAAGTAGCGCTCACTTAGAGAGTGCTGTGCTCTCGATAATGCTCACTTTGTGAGCTGAGCTTGGTCTTTCCTTTCCTTGTTTCTTGACCTCATATTAGGCTCAGCTCACAAAGTGAGCTGAGCGCTACCCATGGGCATCACACAAGCAATTTTGACACGGCCAGGGAGTGGAGTGCGCAAATTTGACACGGTCCAGGGGCACAAGGCATGCAACAATCTTGCACCAAGGCACCAATGCTCGGCTCACTCACAAAGTGAGCTGAGCATCCCCCTGGAAGCAAATTTCACATGGGCCAAAATTCAACCAAAATTTCATTTAAATTCAATTCCTCTCCAAATTGAATCAAGGCCAACCAAACCCATTTCACCTAAACTCCAATGCAAGCAAAGCCCACATCATCACTCAATGGCACAAGGATTAGATAGATTAGGAATTTCATTTAATTGTAATTTGTTTTTCATTTCATTTTTCATTTTCATTTTGTAAAGCCTATATAAAGGCATCATTTTCATCTTTGTAGAGGAGACCCCATGAGAGCTCCATTGGAGGGTATAGGGGCTGGCTCTATTTGAGAACTCTCTCTTTAGTTTTCATTGTTGTTTTGAATTTTGGGTGGAGAATTGAAGAAATTCTGTTTCAATCTCACCTTGAATTCTCTCTTGTTCTTTTACTGTATAATTCAAATTTCATCTGCTGTTTTAAATCTTCTTCTTCTGCAATCTGTTCTTTTACTTTTCTGCAATTATTCTCTTGTTGGATCAAGGAAGGACTTGAGATCTAGACTTGTTTTCTAGTCTCTTCCACTCCTGAGATCTTTAACATCCTTTTAATTTGCTGCAAATTAAGCATTGCTTTCCTGTTTTCATTCTTCAAGCATTTTTACTTTCTGTTGCATTGCTTCCAATTTATAGTTCCTACATTTGCTCTAAGTTCTTATTCACTAAAATTTTGTCTCGCTGTTTATATTGCTCCCAGCACCCAGTCCCTTTTAATCTTCTTGCAATTTAGATTTCCAGTTGCTTGAATTATTGCTTCTATTTTACTTTTCATGCAAGTTAATTTTTCTGCAATTGTTCTAAGTTCTGCTTACTACTTCCTTTAATTTCCCAGCACCCACTCCCCTTATTATTTCATGCAATTTACATTTCTTGTCATTTAAGATTCTTGCAATTTACATTTCTTGCTCTTTAAGTTTTTTTTGCTCATTTACTTTCTGTAATTTATAATTCCTTGTCATTTATATTCTGTTGCTGCAAGTTTCACCCAATTTTACTTAAATGTTAGCTTGACTAAACTAATCACCCACTAAAGTTGCTTGATCCATCAATCCCTGTGGGATCGACCTCACTCTAAGTGAGTTTTACTACTTGATACGACCCGGTACACTTGCCGGTGAGTTTTAGGTGTTTTGGAAAATTCAATTTTCCACAAAAATACCATCAAGAGTTTTCCTCTATGTTGATGTATTTCTCTGCCCGTTCCTGTATCTCGTTCAGAGATGTTGGGTGCTTCTTGGATATTGAGTGGCTAAAAGGTCCTTCTCGTAGGCCATTGATGAGACCCATGATAGCTGCTTCTGTTGGCAGACATTGTATGTCCAGGCACGCTTTGTTGAATCTTTCCATGTAGTTGCGAAGACTTTCCTGATCTCCTTGTTTAATCCCTAGCAAGCTTGGAGCGTGTTTGCCTTTATCCTTCTGGATGGAGAACCTGGCGAGGAACTTTTTTAGCAAGGTCGTCAAAACTTGTGATGGATTTTGGAGGCAAACTGTCGAACCACTTTATTGCTGTCTTCGTTAGGGTAGTCGAGAAGGCTTTGCATCGAATGACGTCCGAGGCATTGGTGAGATACATTATGCTTCTGAAATTGCTGAGATGATGGCTTGGATTCGATGTGCCATCGTACGGGGTCATGTCGGGAGCTTTGAAGTCCTTTGGGACTTTAGCTTTCATGATCTCCTTGGTGAAGGGATCTTTGTCCTTGTGGGAGTCGTCATCGTGAGTGGGTTGAATAGTTTTGGCTTTGAGATCAGCCTCGAGCTTTAGGACCTTGTCCTCTAGCTCTCATCGTCGCCTAGTTTCTCTCCAAAGGTTTCTCTCAGCTTCTTGTTCTAGCTGTTTGAGGCGATTCTGTTGCTTACGGATAGCTTCCAAAATTTCTATGTTTGGAGGTTGCTTATCTCCCCCATTTTGAGGTGTGTCTTTGGAGGTGGCGTCCGTGTCTTTGTTTGGCGTTCTGTCCACTAAACCAGAGTTGTGATCGTTGTCGTGGTCGTCCGCCATGGTGATGGGATGACTTCCAAGTTCTCCGGTAATGGCGCCAATGTTCCGAGGGTTACCTGAAACTGTAGGTCGATCTCGGTCGAGATCTTCTGTGCTGATCGGAGATGATGGGTCCGGCTATGAGTGAAGGCCAGAGCTATCGTATCCGACTTGTTGTGCTTGGCTGCACTGTTGATCCTTCGCCACCGGAGGGTGGGGGTACCTGCAAGGGACTCCGATGCTTAAGTTAGCAAGGGTATTAAGCAGGTTTTTAGTAGAATCAGAGTATGAGTTATACCTGGGTGCTCCAGTGTATTTATAATGGTGTAGAGTGACCTTCTTAGATAAGATAA
Organism: Arachis hypogaea; assembly: GCF_003086295.3. Taxonomy (NCBI): domain Eukaryota; kingdom Viridiplantae; phylum Streptophyta; class Magnoliopsida; order Fabales; family Fabaceae; genus Arachis; species Arachis hypogaea. The sequence goes on from NC_092053.1 coordinate 63,507,538, forward strand.
GTTAGTTATCTTATCTTATCTTATCTTATCTTATCTTATCTTATCTTTGAGTGAGGTCATCTTATCTTCTGGGGAACCGCCTTTATCTTTCTAGGCTTTGACTGCCTTTAGATTGGGCTGTGTCCCTTCGTTTGGGCCTGCTTGGGCCTCTTACGGCGATTTGGCCAAGCTCTTTGTGAAGAGGTCGGTAATGGGTCAACCTTCCAAGAGGTCGGTCATGGGCCAACTTTCTAGGAGGTCGGATAGTCTGACCTGAAGAGGTCGGTCGGCTTGTCGCTATACATCCCGGGTCGAACAGCTTGACCCAGGGTATGAATAGTGACCTTGAGTTATTAGGTCTCATTGAATTGGTGATTTGAGAACCGCTAGTGGTCAATTTGATACCCATTAACACTAGCCTACTATTAAGTCAATTAGTAGCTAGGTTGGGACTTAAGGGTTGATGTTGATCAAACCTATTTGACTTATTTCAAGCATAAAAGTAGAATTGATGGGTTGGTCCCTCAAAATTGTCAATATATAGTTTGTAGACAAGGATGGTGATCTCAATTTCCATGCCTTAGCCAAGAGTTATTTTTCCTTCCTTTATTAGTTAATTGTCATTTACTTTCTTGTTATTTACTTTTCTTGTCAATTACCAAATCAAACCCCCCTTGTTCTTTCATAGCTAATAATTGATCACTTCATTGCAATTCCTTGTGAAACGACCCGAGGTTTAAATATTCTTGGTTTTTATTGGGGTTTTTACTTGTGACAACTATTTTTAAACTTTGATTGAGAGTTATTAGTTGGTTTGGAACTATGCTTACAACGAAGTAATTCTTTTCTATAAGAGAAATTCTAGACTGACGATAATACTCTTTCAAGTTTTTGGCGCCGTTGTCGGAGAATTGCAATGGTGTTATATTATTGGCTATTGTGAATATGTTCATATTGTGAATAGTCTTCTTTTGGTTATTTCTTGGTTTTGCTAGTACTTAGGAGTTTACTTTTTCTTTGCCTTTTTGATATTCTTTGTTTTGATTTCCTCTTTCTATATGAATTCTCATCCTTGTGGTTTTGGATATGGTTTTGACTATGTTGTAGGTAATGGAGACTTTAATGATGGCTCACATTATGGAAGGGAAGAATTATTGAGAAGGGAGCCACATCCATATGAGCAATCCTCATGGCAACGTCCTCAACCAAGCTACTATGATTGCAACCCCCTATAATGCATATCATTCCAATGGATATGATGGTTTTTATCATGATTATGCCACTCAACCACCATCATTCCATGCACCATACTCTCAACATAGTCCTCAACTACCATACTCTCAATCCACATCCTATTTCCACCGATTACCTCCACACAATCCAAATCCATATCCTCCTTATGCACGCTCTAGTGACCATTATGAACGAGCACCCGTTGAACCATCACCATTCCAACATCATTACCCCCACAACCCTATTGAACCACCACCTTCCATATATTAGAAGTTCCAACCACATGAAGAACTCTCCTTTCCACCACAACCCTTCATGGAAGAATACCCATATCCATCAATCCAAGAGCAACATGATCCTAATTATGTCAACCAAGTGGAGCAAGGGCCATGGGATCGTCTCAAGGAATTAATGGATCGGCTTCAAGTAATCATACTTCAAAGGGAGCAAGAGGAAGCCCAAAAGAAGCACGAAGCTAACGAGGTTAACCTTGCCAAAACTAAAGCTAACTTGGACTCATGGGATTCATGCCACAACCAAAGTGTTCCCACGGATGAATGTGGAAAATCAACCGACGAGCAGAGCATGAAGGAGATTCTAGAATCTCAACTTGAGAACAAGGAGACAGAGTATGTTTTGCAACAAGTGGAGGAAGTAGAAACTCTTGAAGATAAAGAAATAATTGAAGATCTAGGGGAGGTTGAGCAAGAGGCAAGTTCCATTATTGAAGACAACTACACCAAGTGACATTGGTGACCTTGTTGAAGCTTCTTCTATTGGATGTGAAATTGATGTTGAAGTGGACTTCACGCAACCTCCAAAATTTAATTTGATTGATGATGAAGAATGCAACACCCTAATTAGCCTAAGCTTTACCTCGTATCGTAAAGCAAAGGTTAATCAGGGATTATGACAGTTCTAAGCAATATATATATAAAAAGAATTAATAATCTAGAAGCCTGATGAAGGATATAGCTCAAAAACAGGATTTTAAAAAAAGGCGCAAACGTACTAGCGAAGCTACTAACTTAAAGCACAAGATATAGATAAGATATAGCAAAAGGTAATAGTATAATATCATAAGGATCTAGCCACGGCTCGTGGAGTTTAAGCCGGCTTGCCATATATACAGACTATACAGAAAACAGACAATAAAAACAGCTTATATAAGTTTTGTTCTCTCAATATATGCCTCTAGGCTAAAATAAAATACAAAAGTGACAGATGTATAGCAAAATAAACAAAAAACTCCAAAAAGGTATCCGGATCCTCCGCTCCTGTCACCATCCAAGCAACTCACCGAGGTGGGTTGCGACCTGCATCTGAAAAACACAACAGAAATATGGTATGAGAACTGGAGGTTCTCAGTATGGTAACAGTGCCCAGTGATGTAGGATATAAGGCCCTAGGACGCTAAAGGCAATCCTAGACTTCATATCCATCACAAGATTCAATCTTAAGGTATACTAAAACATTAAACATAACTTATAACCATAACATAATAATAGGGTAATCTAACTTAGGGGATTACTAACTAATCTAGTCACCGCTGTCCCACAGCCTTCGCCACCCTACCCTCCGTGCGATCCCATCGCCACCACCTACCTAACCTCCTCAGCACCAGACAAACACAGATAATGCAAGCAAAGAAAACACAAGTAATATTCAAACATGTAACATGTAATTCAAGAAGCAAGTAAGCATATTATACAATTAAGCAAACCCAAATAATCAAAGCAAACAAGCACATAAGAGATGCATATGATGAATGTCTATCCTATTGGCTCGTGATATCACTTGTCGGTCCGTAAATGCCAACCCGACACATCCTCTCAGATGTAGCCTTTTCTGCCACGCCAGGGATATAGTGCCCTCCACACTCATGCAGCAGCTCTTCTGCTACGCCAGAGATATAGTGCCCTGCACACTCATGTTGTAGGGAGTCTACTACACCAGGGATATAGGCCCGCACACTTCCTGTAGCAGAGAAGGAACCAAACACAACAAAATCATGCAGCAGAACAATCTGCTACGCCGAGGATATAGGCCCCGCACACTCTCAACATTCAACAAGTCATGCGACAGAAACATCTGCCACACCAGAGATATAAGCTCCGCACACTCTCAACAACAATCCAGATCATCATTTCTTTTCGAGTCCTCGACTCATCACAATCATTATCAATTCATGATTTCCATTCTGAACTCATAGTTACTCAGTTCTCATCTCATATAACAATTCTTCTTTACGCTCCACCCAACCCATTCTCAGCACACCAAAAATCTAAGCCTCCGTTTTTCTAATTTTTCATAATAATCGTCAACTAAAACCTTTTAGCTATATCTCATATCCTTCATACTCAAAGTTAAGCCCAAAAGCCTTAAAATGGTGTTTTAGAAGCTTACAACCTTGTTTGGAAGGTGAAATAGTTGAAAACAAAGTTTAAATTTGTGAAACAAGGCGTGCGCATACGCATAGGGGTGTGTGTGCGCACGCCCAGGAAGATTTTAAAAGTGTGCATACGCACAGGGGTGTGCGTACACACAGGTACCAAATCTTGTAAGGTCTGTTCGCTCGCACAAGGTGTGCGAGCGCCCGCAACAGATGACCTTTCCCAACTTGTGCGTGCGCACAGGTCTGTGCGTACGCACAGGTTGCAATTCATCCTTGGTATGTGCGCGCGCAAGCTGTGCTAATGCTGCAAACAGGGAGCTTTCCTCTGCATGTGCGTACGCACAGGTCTGTGTGTCCGCACAGATCAAGATTTTCACAGGGTTGTGCGTGCGCACAAGGCTGTGCGTGCGCACATACCAGAAATCACAAAATTCTGCAACTTTGCAGAACTTCAGATTTTTAACACCAAATTTGAATGATCATAACTTCCACTACAAAAACCCAATTTTTACAAACATTACATCAAATTGAAGGGTTTTCAATAAGCTTTAATTCTAAACAAGTTTCAATGAATTTGGAAAATTGAGGCAAAAGTTATGATCAGACAAAGTTCACCAAAAACCCACTTTTACCAAAAGTCTCAAAACCTCAACATTACTAACATTTCCAGCCAAAACCAAACCAAAACCACTTCAAACTCCAATTTCTATCATGATCTACCCTTTATAGCATATTATACCATTTCCAACCATCAAAACCTCAATCATATAATACCAAAATCAATCCTCCAACAATACTTTCCTCAATCTTAATTCAATCATTACCAAATATCAAAATCAATCCCATTTCATTTCAATTTCAATCTCTCACACCATCTTTACCAATTTCAACATCATGAATTATCAACATATTCCAAAAATTATCAACTCATCATAATTCACATCATTTATCAATAATCTCAACACTCACATTCAATATACCAACAACATCACTAACTATTATCAATCATCAACCATATCAACAACAATAAATCACATATCCAACATCAAACATCATAATCCTTAAATACCAACAATTATTATCAAATTCACATATTCCTCATCTCAAAAATCTATATCATCATCATCTTCATACAAGTTACCCTCACACATCAAAATCACATACAATCATTCATTCTCAACATATCAATATTATTCATCATACATCAACATTCAACACCTCAACAACTATTATAATTCATTCCTATCCTATGGGTCACTAGCCTAAGTGTTCATGAATATTATATACTACATAGAGAAAACCAAAACTATACCTTGGCCAATTTTCAATATGAACCAAAACCCCAAAGAGCACAAGTTGAGCTTCCAACCACAAGCAAGCTTCCAAACTCACAACAAACAAGCTATATACATATCAAACATCACTAATCAAACTAGGGCTCAACATAAACATAATCTCACAAGAGTTTTCAAGAGCTCTTACCTTGTCCAACAGTTTTGGGAGCCAAAACCACCAACAATCAAGTGCAAGAGTGTACCTAAAACACCCAAGACACAAGATTTCCCTCAAAACCAAACCCTAAAACTCGAAATGCACAAGGGTACAAAAACTGGGCAGAGAAACTCGAGAGACTTACCACAAAGCTTGGATAGAAACAACGGGCCCGGCGAGAGCTTCACGTAGCCGCTGACGGTACGCAAATCAGAGCACCTTAGCTCAAGATATGATGAAAAGAGTGGGGAGGTGAATAGTGCTTCTTCTCCCTTCTCCTTCTTCTCTCAAATCTGGTGTGTGTGTGTGTGTGTGTGTTATGGCTCAAGGGTTCATTAATGAACCCTTATATATGTTGGACTTGGGCCCAACTTGGGCCCGGTCCAACCCATTAGCGTTTTTAGCCCGTTCGGCCCAACTTTGGGCCAAACCTTTAACACTAACGCCCGGTTTTCTATTTCTAACATTTTTCTAAGGTTTTCAACTGTTTTCACTTTTTCTCGCGCAGTACTGGGCAGACTTGAACCGATTCAACCGGTTTAACTTCCGGCTGCGGTTTTTCACGATTTTTCCCAGAAAATACATCTTCTGACTCAGAAAAACCTACTGAGTCCAAAAATTATATTTAAATTCCCAAATTCTCATCCTATCTTTCCGAAATCTAATTTGGACATTTAAATGATTTTATTCGTGAAAACTCCAGTTCTTACAAAGAAGACTTAGAGGAAGTTAATGGAGAAAAGCTACAAAGTATTGAAGTGGACTTCACACAACCTCTAAAATTTGATTTCATTGATGATGAGGAAGAGTTGGAAGAAGTTGACAAACAAGTAGAAGTTGAAGAAAGTTGTCAAGAGGTAGAATTCATCAAGGAGGAGTTAAAAGGAGTGAAGCTCACATTGTCAAAACCATTGGATACCTTCCTTGCTAAGTCACCATCCAAGTTAGAATTTGAGTGGATAATCATCTCATCCTTTAATTTCCTTGGCCCATATCAATATGCTTTGTTAGAAACGGATGGTCAACTTAGAGCTATTTGTGCGTTAGAAAGTAGAAAAGAGTTGGATGTTAGTTGGCAACAAGAATCAAGGTGCATAGTGGATGAAAACTCAAACTTTGGGATTCATAGGTGGAGTAAAGCTCAATTCAATGGAGATAGGATGAGAACTAGGACTCATAAGGAGAATTCAAGAAGTTTGTCACTCAATTGGAAGCATGTAGATCAAGAGGAAGGGGAGTTGACAAACAAAGTATGGGACCCCGGAATACACATCAACAATCATCAATCTTAGGGCCTTACTACTTGTTTGAAAGTTCTTAGAAGAGTGGGCGCATAATTTGGGATCCCGGAGGCTATTGGAAATGTAAAAATTGGTGGGGATTCAAGAAAGAGTTCAAGCATAAGCCACCATAGGTAGGACCCCATCAATTGTCCAACTTAAGGATAATAAATAAAAGTGCTAGGTGGGAGACACCCCACCATGGTAAACTCTTTCCATTCTCTTGTAGATATAATCAATGAATGAATTGAGTTGTCATTGTTAGGTAGTTTTCTTCTTTTCATACTTTTGCATATCTTGCTTTGATTGCTATGTTGCTTAGTAGATCCTTATTTTTATTAGAATAGTTGTTTTTGAATTGCATTTTGCTTGAAGTGCAAGTTTTTTTTGTCTTGTCTTTGAAAAATTTTTTCAAAAACAAAAAGATTTTTGTTAAATTTGAATTTTGGTTGCTTTAGAGTGTTTATAGCTTAGGAGAGTGCCGTGTTTCTATTTTTTATGTAAAACAAAAAGGGGCGTCAACGCGTAAGAGTGGACGACGCGTACACGTCACTGGTCTTTTTTGCACGCGTGGATGACGCGCACGCATCATAGGCTTATATTGGAACTTCCGGTACAAAAACCAGAGAGTTGTGTTGGAGTTGTGCTGGTTTTATGCAAGAAACATGAATAGGCCCCATGCGTACGCGCAGCTGACGCGTACGCGTCCCCTCTCTTTTCTGCTTGCCACACGTACGCGTGGATGACATGTAGCGTCACTTACCCTTTCTGATTTTCGTGCGCGCGTGGTCCACGCCTGCGCGTCACCTTCGTGCCTCAGCTGCCCTGTTTCTCCCTATTTCATTTTCTTTCTTCTTCTTTCTTCTCTTCTTTCTTCTTTCTTCTTCTCTCTTCTTTCTTTCTTACTTTCTTCTTCTCTCTCTTTTCAAAATTCCACTCCTCATTTTTCTTATTTTTCATTTTTCTTTGTATGTTGCATTTGCTTATTTTCATTCATTTTATTTTAATTTTATTTTTGTAGCTTGTTCTTATTTTCTTTTCTAAGTTTCTTATTTTAATATTGGTGTTGAATTCTCCTACTCAATTGTTGAGAAATTCTTGGATTATTTTGGTACTTCTTGACTTGTTTGATATTGATTGGGTGATGAAATTTTTAGGTCAATGCTTAATCTTTGATGACTTTTGCATCCTTTATGCATTGATATGAACTCATATTGTCTTTCATGACCCACTTTTTTCCTATTTGAACTTGATGCTTCTGAGTGTTCTCTTCATGCCATTTGCTTGTGCTGTGATTTTACTCTTGTATAAAGTATTAGTTGATATGCCTTTGCTTATATTGTTCTCTCACTTACATGTTGTAGCTACCATGTAGCTGAGAACCTTTTTCTTATTTGGTATTAGCCCCCGCCTATGTTCTGTTTGCTTTGATATCTTTGCTTGTGGGCTTAATGTTCTTTCCTTTTTTCTCCTTTCAGGCTGGCCACCAAGAAGGGAAAGGAAAAGCTTTTGAATGGGGCGACAAACAAGTCCCTCCGCATAACTTTTTGAAGGAGCTCATCAGTTGTAGCAGCTCATCAGTTGTAGCAACCCATCCACCTTGCTCTTCTTTGCATGCACTGAGGACAGTGCAATCTTCAAGTGTGGGGAGGTCGAGGTCGACAGTACAATTTCCTTTTCCAACACCAATTCTTAATCTTCTTTGTTAGTTAGTTGTTGCATTGCATGCTAGGTTGTATGATAGTTAGAGTTTGTATATATTCTACCCATTTTTATGTTAGGACTACTTGGTTTGAGAGATGATTTTTTTTCTAAGAAAATTATTTTAGGGCACCCTACCAATTTGAAAAATTTTTTTGTGTTGAACTTGCTTGAAGGAATTAATTTTGGAACATGATTTTTGAGCTAAGAACACATAAGCATGTGGGTTTTGAGCCCAATTGTGTGGTTACATCATATAACCACTTATTTTCATTCTTGTATGCATTATTCTCTTTCTATGATTGCAATCTTTGATTTGTTTGATTCTTTATGTCCATTATTTTGTGTATGAATGCATTTATATGATTGAGGCCGTTATTTCAATAGCTCACTTACCCAAATAGCCTTACCTTTTATCTACCATTGTTAGCCAACTTTGAACCCATGTTCAACCCCCTTTTGTTTTTTAATTTAGCACATCACTACTCCTAAGTGAAAAATAATAAATGTCCTCTAATTTGGATTTTTGATTAGCTTAAGCTAGTGAGGGTGTGTCATTTGAGTGGGTGAGAACATTTTGGGAACATTGGTAGAGGTAAAAGTGTGTTTTTGTATTTTAGTGAAAATATTGGGAATTGGGAACACACTCATGTATTGAATGTTTAACGCATATGCATTGGTACCGTTGTATATAATTCATCAAAAAGGGAAAAAAAAGAAAAGAAAAACAAAAGAAAAAATAAAAAAATATATAGAAAAAGAAAGCAATAAAAAGGAGACAAAATGCCCCAAGGTAAAGCCAATAATAACCAATGCATATGGGTTGTGAATTAAAAGAGAATGCATGAGTGTGTGAAAAGTGAATAAATGGGTAATTAGGTTGTGTATTAGAATTGTATAGGTTGTTATATGTGTTTGGTGAGAGCTTAGGTTAATCAAAGACGCAAATTTCAAGCTCACTTGGCCATATATGCATCCTTACCCTTACCCTAGCCCCATTACAACCTAAAGATAAGCCCTCATGATAAATATATGCATGCATTGAATAATTGTTAATTGTTAGATGAAAAACAAATCTCAGAAAGTATGACTAGAGGAGGATTGAGTGAATCAACCCTATACACTTGAGCAACTAGAGCGGATACACTTCCGGTGAGGGTTCGATGCTCAATTCCTTGTTCCCGACTTTCATGAGGTTTCTTCTTGCAAGTCTATTTGAACTTCATTTTTATATTTGAATTGGTAGGATTCATGAATCATCATACTGCGTTAGCCCTACATGTTCATATGTGTTCTTGGAGATTGATTTACTTTTAACCAAGTAGGTAGAAGCATTTTGCATTTAGTTGCATTCATGTAGATAGGCGCATATAGTTTATTTGCATTGAATAAATGTTCAAACCCCATTTCTAGTCTTTTTTGGTTTAGCATGAGGACATGCTTAGTTTAAGTGTGGAGAGGTTTGATAAACCCTAATTTTATGGTTTATCTTGTGTTAAATTCAGGGGATTTTATCAACTTATCTCACATTTATTCAATGAAATAGCATGGTTTTGTGAATTTCTCCTGATTTGTGCTTAAGAGTGAAAACATACTTTTTAGGCTTTAAAATTGATAAATTTAATTCACTTTAAATCCATTCGATGCCTTGTTATGTTTGTTAAGTGATTTCAGGTTTAGAAGGCAAAGATTGGTTTGAAGAAATGAAGAAAAAGCATGCAAAAATGGAGAATTCATGAAGAAATGGGATTTTGGAAATCTGCTAGCGACACGTGTACGTGGCCCACGCGTGCGCGTGGGAAGAAAATTGCCAGCGACACATGTACGTGGTCCACGCGTGCGCGTGGAAGAGAAAGTTGCCAGTGACGTGTACGCGTTACCTATGCGTACGCGTGACAAGCGGCACGTGACCTCATTAAAGGCAAAACGCTGGGGGCGATTTCTGAGCTCAAGGAGGCACAAATCCAACTCATTTCTGATGCTTTTGAACCCAAGAATTAGAAGGGAATATGGGGAATAGTCATAGTTTAGTTTTTTTCATCATGTTTAAGGTTAGAATTCTAAAGAGAGAATCTCTCCCTTCTCTCTAGAATTTAGGGTAGTTTAAGTCAAATTTTCTTAGATCCAACTTTTAATTCTTGTTTTTAGTTTAACTCTCTTTATATTTTATTGTTCTATTGTCTTAATCCTCTTAGTTTTTCTTGTTAATTTCCATATTTTGCCATTTTTACTTTCATGAACCCTTGTTGAATTTTTATTTTCTTTAATGCCATTTTATGTTTCCATGTCTTTTTATGTTTATCTTAGTTGCTATTGTTGATTTCTTGTTTGTGTTAGCTATGGTTTTCTATTAATTCTTGTATTTTGTGATGTTTACTCTTATTGCACTCTAGGTGTTTGATAAAAGGTTCCACTAGTATTAGAGTAGTTTTCTATACTCTTGGCCCAGGCTAAGGGAATTGGGTGACCTTGAGTCATTGGGTCTCATTGAATTGGTGATTTGAGAATCCCTAGTGGTCAATTTGATACCCATTAACACTAGCTTACTACTAAGTCAATTAGTAGCTAGGTTGGGACTTATGGATTGATGTTGATCAAGCCTAATTGACTTATTTCAAGCATAGAAGTAGACTTGATGGGTTGGTCCCTCATAATCGTCAATATATGGTTTGTAGACAAGGATGGTGATCTCAATTTTCATGCCTTAGCCAATAGTTCCTTTCCCTTTCTTTATTAGTTAATTGTCATTTACTTTCTTGTTATTTACTTTTCTTGTCAATTACCAAATGAAACCCCCTTGTTCCTTCATAGCCAATAATTGATCACTTCATTGCAATTCTTTGTGAGACGACCCGAGGTTTAAATACTCTCGGTTTTTATTGGGATTTGTACTTGTGACAACCATTTTTAAACTTTGATTGAGAGTTATTAGTTAGTTTGGAACTATGCTTACAACGAAGTAATTCGTTTCTATAAGAGAAATTCTAGACCGATGATAATACTCTTTCAGTTGGCTATCCGGCGGTTCTCTGGTGAGGAATTTATAATCCACAAACTAACCAGCAAGTGCATCGGGTCGTACCAAGTAATACCTCAGGTGAATGAGGTCGATTCCACGAGGATTGATGGATCAAGAAATAATAATTGAGTGATAGGCTTAGTCAGGCAAACAAAAAATAGAGTTTGAGAATCCAAGAGCATTAAACAGTAAATTAAGAGTTTGAAGACAGGCAGGTGAATAGGTTGGGAATAAAGTATAGAGAAAGCAGTTAAGGTTTCAAAGTTATCTATTTTTTCGGATTAACTTTTCTTACTAACTATTTTAATTATGCAGGATTTAATTTATGGCAAACTATATGTCACTAAACCCTAATTCCTTAGACCTTTCTAGTCTCCTCTAAAATTCATCAACAGCAAATTCCTTGGTCAATTAATTCTAATTAGAGGGTGATGATCAAATTCCAGTTTATATGCCACAAAAACTCTAATTACCCAAAAATAAAAGGATTATATGTCACGTATCCCGTTAAATCTAAATAATTAAAATTTAGGAGAATAAGTTTTCAAGCTGTTGTTCAAGTAAAGAGTTTTTCCAAGTTATACAAGAACTCAAATAGAAAGAGGGTCATACTTCCGTTCCACCCAAATTCATAAAATAAAGAGAGAAAACAATTCTTAAATTATAAATCCATACATGAATTAAAATAGAAAAAGCAACAAAATCAATCCATATAAATAGACAGAGCTCCTAACCTTAATAGTGGAGGTTCAATTGCTCATGGTTCAGAGAAAAATAAGGATTGTAAATTGGAATGGAATAATGTTGAGCTGGAATCCCCTGTTGGAAGAAAAGTTTCTTCCTTTTATATCTAATCTTAATAATTTAAAATCTAATTCCTCAAACTAAAATAATATCTTTTCCTAAAAATAATATTTGAATTTAAATTAGAATTAATTAAAAAGTCTTCAGTTGATGGGTGGGGACCACTTGTTTTGTCCATTCTGCAGCTTCTAATCTGTGTTTTCTGGGCTGAAAACTGGGTCAAAACAGCCCAAAAATCGCCTCCAGCATTTTTCTGCATTTTCTGTACGTGGCGCATGTCACGCGGACGCGTCAGTCACTCACACGCGTCACTGAGCAAATCTTCAATTCACGCGCACGCGTCGATCACGTGCACACGTCGCCATGGAAAGCTCCAAATCATGCGCACGCGTTGCTCCTCGCTGCCATCTCCTTTGGTTCTTGTGCTGCAGAAACTCCATCAAATCCAGCCGAATGCTACCTAAAATAAACAAAATTGCAAAAGATTCAAAGTAGCATCCATATTGGCTAAAAGATAATTAATTCTTTATTAAACTCAACAAATTAGATGCAAATTTACTAGAAAAATATGGGAAAGATGCTCACGCATCACAACACCAAACTTGAATTGTTGCTTGTCCTCAAGCAACCAAAATAATATAGGTTTAGAATGTGAATTTGCATGAGAATGAGAGTTCGATTAAGCTCATGTCTCTGCTTATAGTGGGGTTTACAACTGTAATCCTAAATAGTTTTGGCATCTCACTCTCCTTTGAATCAGAAGAATGTTACTGTCATTCGGAATTAGAATCCAGATAATATTATGAATTCTCTGATCTTTTGTAATTCAATTTAACCCTTGAACACAGCTCTTTTTCTTTTCTTTGGTGCTTTGCACCTTGAGTCTAGCTGTGACTTTAAATGTTTTGTCTCAAGCTTTACTTGACACAGAAACACCACAAGCACTTAACAGGGGAACTCTTTTGAAGTTCTGATTTTTCTTTCAGTTACTCCCAGACAGTGGTGCTCAAAGCCTTTGGCATACTCTTCTAATTGTAGTTGATCTCAACTCTAAATATTTTGTCTCAAGGATTACTTGACACAAGAACACCACAAGCATATAACTAGAGAAACAACTCTTTGAGCTTTTAATCATGTCTGACCTCCCTAGTCATTGATGCTCAGAGCCTTGGACCTTTTTTATTTGCTGTCTTTTTTGCTTCAAGGATTAAATTTTTGTTTATTTCAGCAAAGTCATAATAATTCTCTAAATTCATTTTCCTTTGTACATCAACATTCCTTGATTCAAATTTAAATATGCACTGTTCATGTTATGCATTCAGAATCACAGAAAGTACCACCACATCTAAGTAAATAAGACTATTCTTCAATATAAACTCACTTGAAGTTCCTCTTTGGTTACTTGAGACGGCGTGTCCTTCACATCCGAGGTAACCCACGCATAAAATTCAATGACGTTCGGTGCCACTGGTGGTAAAGCTATACCGAGGTAATCCATGTTACTTATGCTAATATCTAGAGCCTAGATTCAAGAAACAGACACCTAAATGGTACCCCCTAGCAACTATCTAACGTGGGCTACGTCGACTCAAGCAAACATGAACCAAATGAAAAAGAAAAGTGGCATGCATTGATCAATGAAATAACGAAAGCGACAATCACTGTGCAGAACAGTGAAATAGTGGAGGGAGCACGGAGCACTTACCAGAAAAGTATGCAAGAGGAAGGAAAAGAAGCAAATGAAGAAGAGCACGCAGAATCCCCCAGCCAAGAGTAATTCAGGAAAAAGCAGTAAGCAAAAGCAGTAAAAAGGTGGAAATGAACGAAAAATGAAGAAAAAAGGGAGTTTTGAGGGAGGCGGAATGATAACCGTCAAAGAGAGAGCACAAAACGACAAGGGTATAATAGTCCTTTCCCTTGGGTTTTCAAATCAATCATAATGAGCATTAAAAGTTCAGCGCGAAGTTTAAAACGATGTACCAAGCTGCGAATGGGGCAATGCACGCGCACGGGGTCGCGGCCTCTACCGACGGATTCCCGACTTAAGGAGGAATCAACCAGGGTAAAAGCGGGTAGCAAAAATGCGCCAATCATCGTTCAACCTCGTGATCAGCACATTGGGGGCATTGTTCTGGCCCAATCCATTGGCAAGTCGGGTACGGATACCGAGTCACCGACTCGACGGGTCCTCCAACCCGCAAATCCCCTTTTTCCCTTCTGGTCACAGCACCTGAACAGCTGGAAGGAAGCTTCCAGGAATGAGGGCCTACTCAGGTGGGACCCACTCGAGTAGAGAGTATGTAAGGGGAGGGCCCTACCCCTCCCCAAAGGTACGTCACCTACCCTAACCCTAAATGCCCGTACGGACCCTAACTTAAGCGTTGGAGTCCTTACAGGTAGCCTCCCCCCTCCCCCCCTCGCCGCCTCCTGCCACGACAGCTCGAAGGAACCTCATTCTTGAAATCCATCCAGGTCCAGCCGCCAGCGACTCACTAACCCCAGATACTCATTACTTCCGACCTGTTCAGAACGCAAGCAACCGAACAGATCTTTTGTTTATTTTAGAATTATTCTGTGGTAATTTTAGATAATGTTAAAGAAAAGAAATCCAATTTGCTTCTCAGTTTTTTTTATTATACTTTGTGTTTATTATGAATTTATCTTCAATGTTTTGTACATTTAAATTAGTAGTAATATCCTTCTAATGTATGTAAAAATAAATAAAGTTACATGTTAAAATGTGAAAATAGTAAATAAATACTACATTTATAAATGTTATAAAAAAATCTATGGTTTTATTTTTCTTATTGTTAATAAAGAAGATTTTTCGTAACAATTTTTCAACGATAGCAAAAAAGATAAATCATAACATTTATTAAAGTGTTGCTATTGAAGATCTATTGTAACATTTTTTAAAGTGTTATTATAGAGATTTATTGTGATATTTTTTTTAAGTGTTATAAAAAATATCTTTAGTAATATTTTTTTGTGTTATAAAAAATATCTATTATAACATTTTCTTAGGTGTTATCATCAATGCTCTATTATAATATTTTTTATAATATTATTATAAGATACTTTTTATAATATTTTTACTAAATGTTATTAAATTTTTAAAAGAATGTTAGTAAAATTCTTTAGTAATATAAAGTATATTTAATATTTGTTAAAATATTATTAATATACATAAATAATATTTTAATATAATTTAGTAACATTTTATAAATGTTAATAAAAGTCAAGTATATAATAGGAACCATATAACACTCCGAGTTTTTAAAAAATTAAATAATAAGTTATTTATAATTTATTATTTTATTTAAAGAAAGTTATTTTTTAAAAGTAATTAAATTAAATTTTATAATATTTTGAGTTTAAAATTTATTAAAATTTTTAAATAATTTTTATTAACATGAGATATTTCAAAAAGAAAAGATAAAAAATTTATTATTATTATTATTATTATTATTATTATTATTATTATTATTATTATTATTTAGTTTCATTTTATTATTATCCTTACTATACTATAATATATTAATGACCGAAGCCATTAACAAAGTAAAGGAAAGCCAATGCATGTAAAGATATATGTATATATATAAAGCATAACATGATCACCAATAACTTCAATGATAATTGTGTTCCATTTGATTTAAGTGGTCTTGCTCCATTTGATTTAGTGGGTTGAAGTCATTTGAGGAAAAGAAAAGAAATAAAACATGGCCTCATGCATATATACATATATATAATTATGACACGTACATCTTCTAACTAATAATACTTAATTATAATCACTATTAATTATCTTTATTTACTCTTCATTTATTACCATTCATCCATGCATGTTTCATTTTTTTTTTTTTTGAAGAAAGAAAGAAAAGAAAAGAAAGCACCGAGAGAAAAAGAAAACCGTGAGATAGAATGAGAGAAACCATGGCACCGTAAAATTTTTAGTTTCGATTTTTTGAGATCCGTAACTCCAATTAAAAATCTAATCCGGTAAAAGTGTTCGTATCCTCCTCCTCTATACGTTGGCATTATTTTTTTTCGATAGAAGTTGACGGTGACGTAGCTCCTCTTCGCCTTGAGTTTGACAGACAATTTCTAACGTTTTCTTCTTCAACAGCTCGATTAGAAAGCTTCTCCAAAGTTTTCGTTGATTCTGATTTCGTACGAAGGTAGGGGATTTCATGTTGAAATTAACTATTTTAATTTATGAATGCCATGGAAGTCTAGTGGATATTGGCAAATAATTTATGATTGTTTGGAATGATTGAATGATAATTTTGAATTACATTTGTGACTGAATGTGATGAGTATGTATTTGATTTCTTGATTGTTTAGGAATGCTGAGAATTCTGATTGTTGAGTTGGAAAGTCGGTTTGATTTGTTGGTATTGAACTGAGATTTGAAAATGATTTCTGATTTTGGAAATGTTTGAAAAGAGGTTGAGAATGGTTCGGTTGGGACCCGAAAAGGGTGGCAAAGTCCGAGTTTTAGGGGAGATACTGTCGAAATTTTATTATGAAACTTAAGACTTTGTTTGAAATATTTAGAAAAAGGTTGGACTTGAGAAATTGTATTATTTGGCTTTTGAGTTATTAAGAAAAGATTTACGTTTGGGTTTGATTTATTAAGAAAGACTTTATGTTTTGAGTTTGATTGTCATCCTCCCTAAAGTCTCGAGACCTTGCCGTGAGATTTATTTAATAAATGATTCTTTTATAGAGTTTAAATCTGAAATGGTTTTGAAGTTAGGTTGGAAAAATCATGGTTAAGAAAGAATTGGTTTTTGTATGAAAGAAGAACTTGCTGTAAGTAAAAGTGATTTCGGAGGTTTGGAGAGATTATAAAGAGAGGTGTTGGTTTTAAATAAAAATGACTTGAATCCGGTTTATTAAGTAAAGGGACCTCTGCTATAGATGAGCAGAGAGTAGTGACTGAAAAGATATTGAGTGTTGTTGGGCCTTAGTGCCAAGTGTCTAGTGAGGACGGCGATATGTAACGCTCACTTGACACAATAGAGACGGCTCAGTGAGGACGGCGATACGTAACGCTCACTCGAGGCCGTGGGCTTTATGTGTGAATGATTGTGCGGGGATGCCCGTGTGTATGGAATGGCTTCCAGGAGAAAGTGGCACATGCTTCAGCTGGAGAATCAGCGCCTGCAAGTACTTGCAGAGGTCATGTTCAGCATACTTCAGCTGGAGAATTAGCACCTGCAAGAAGTAGAAACTTGCAGAGGTTATGCTGCTGGAATGCCTTATCTGACTTGCGAGTCGGATTGCGTCGGGTGCGGGTTGAAACTGACAAATGAGCTCATTACCTGCGATAGGACCAGACATGATTCATCATTGTTTGCACATTTTCATTTGATTGTGTTTGCTTATCTTGTCTCTCTGTGATTGTGTTGTTCGTCTTATTGCTATTGTTTGTGTGTTGATCTATTTTCTGTGCTATTATTTTGTGTATTGAGGTGACTGAGAACTGAGGTTGTAATTGAGATTTGTCTTAAGTTCAGAAATTTAAAGAAGGTAATTAATTATATAAAATAATAGTAAAAAGTATTTTCAAAAGGTTTGATAAAAATATAGTTTTATTGAGTAAAGTTAATTATTTGCATTTTATTTCATTACTCTTATGGCATTCCCATTCCCTACTGAGAACGCGTGGTTTGTTCTCACCCCAAAATCTTCCACCCTTTCAGTGACACAGGTTCGAAGACTCAGTTTGAAGCTGCGGGCGATTATTAGTCTTATTTGAGTTAAGTTTATGTGTTGAGTCGCTTTTCTAGAATTCCCTCGCCTTTGTTAGTTAAGATTTTATTTTATACAGAGGGATATGAGTTGTATCTGAGTTTCATTTGAATTCTTTTGTATGATATTTATTATTCTTACTAACTATGTGACTAGTATTGCTTGGAGATCTTTGATATATGATTTTAATTAATAGAAACCAAACTTTTCGGCTTTTTCTTAAAAATTGAAACGCGAAATCGAACTAAAGGCTCAGTATTAAATAGTAAATACGGAAAACAGGTCAATAACGCATCACTTTTAGTACGATCATGACGTACTGAAAGTTAGGGTGTTACAGACCATTTCACCACCATTTTGCCAGCCTTAGCGTTTCCATATACTACAAGAAAATAAGCTTTCTGCCACGCTTTAAAAGCGTGCCAAAAAGTGCAAAAAAGCGTGCTGATAGCTTTTCGCCACGCTTTTTGAGCTATCGGCACGCTTTTGAAAGGGTCACATCCACCACCGTGCCGATTGCTCTATCGCCACGTTTTTGTGGATCTATCGGCACGCTTTTTCTGTTGGCACGCTTTCATTTATTGCCACGCTTAAAAGCGTGGCTATAGGTCTTAACCTATAGGTACGCTTTTAAAACGTCCCAGAATGTATGCTTTGGGTACTCTTTAAAAGCGTGCCGATAGGGGAAGATATGACTACACTTTTTAAATGTGCCAATAGGGTAAACATATGGCTATGCTCTAAAAGCGTGGCTATTCATAAGTACGAAAAGATACGGCTACGCTTAGAAAACGTGTCGATAGATGAGGATATGGATACGCTTTTAAAGCGTGCCAGTTGCCAAGTTATGGCCACACTTATTAAGCGTGCTTGTTGAGCTCAAAATTAAGATATAGCCACCCTTTTTAAGCGTGCCCATAAGTTTGGTCATAATTTTTTTTTTCGTTAATCTTCCTAATATTTCATGCAAAATTCATATATAATTTTAAAATTATAGACCAAATTAAAATTATATATATTGAACTAATCCAACAAATATAAACTTTCCCATAAAAAAAGACATACATATAAAATTATCACCACAAAAGTAGGCTTTGATGACATAGTATCAAAAAGTAAAGTCATAACAAGTAAATAAGAATTGCAATTCCAACAAGTGTCACATATCTACTTCTTTTATATACTTAGTTACAAAATATCAAATTTCATGATGTGATCATCCATTATGAGCTCCATTGTTTTTATCATTGCCCTGCAGAATTTTAAATAATATTGTGTTAGTACATGTTATAAAAGCGACTTCAATTAAGTTCAACAAATCCAATTCCAAATCCAAATTGATTAAACATGAAAATGGCAAGGCAACTTTAATTAGGTCCCATAACATTGCATATTCAATACAGAAGAAATAGTCCCCTATACAAGGTCACAAAAGGAGCTGTTCACACACAAATTTCAAATTATTGGAGCAGAGGAACAAACATTTACATGAGTAAAAAATTTTCAGAATTCTGGTTACATTTTGTTTTTTATTATTATTTAGCAGATTTGGTGTGTGGAGTCAAAATTAACTAAGCTAGAAATGTCAGAGCGCTTTATTCCCAACCGCGATCAACGGCTTCCGCCGAAAATGAGATTAAATTGCCAAATCTCTTTCTTTCACACACCCTTTATCTCAATTCTCAATTCTCAATCAACAATAATTCAATTCAGCCAGCAACATAAATTCTCAATCAACAATAATCAACAATTCTCAATACTCAATTCAGCCAGCAATATAAATTCTCAATCAACAATAATTAACAATTTTCAATTCAGCCAGCAACATAAATTCTGAATCAACAATAATCAACAATTCTCAATTGTCAATTCAGCCAGCAACATAAATTCTTAATTTAGCCAGCAACATAAATTCTCAATTCTCAATTCAGCCAGCAACATAAATTCTCAATCAACAATAATCAACAATTCTCAATTCTCAAGTCCCAATCTGTTGCAATTTCTTCCATGTAAGGCATTAGCCATTATTTGTTAGGCTGAACTCTCAAGCAGAAAAAGAAGCAAACTTTTTCAATAATGAGCAAACCAAAATCTCTTAAACCAACAGTGACTAAGCATGTAAGCCACCACCACCAGAAGCCTCAAAAAAAATTAAAATAAAAAAATATACTACAAAAGTGGTCTGAAATAGTAGAAGAGGGTTATGAAACATAAACTCTCATTGTAAAATTATAAAAGAAAACCAAAAAAATATTAAAATATTAAAGTTGAAGAAGGCAATAATCATACCTGTTCACTAGTTGGTGCTTTCCTCTTCAAGCAGTTTTCATGCAGTAGCTATATAACCAAAAAGTAAAACAAATTAAAATGAGAATGTAATAAATCATGTTCAACTTTTTGCAATTAGTAAAGTAGTAAAGGAAGCCATTAGTTTAATTAAAATAATATTACATCAGATGAAAGTCGCTTTTGATACAATATTTCTCTTTAATTATATGCTTTTCTTTATTTAATAATATAATGTAAGGTAAATTCTTTAAAATTTCTAAATTCAAAATCACCAAAACCCTTAAAAGATTTAATGGATCCAATGTAAAAAGCATACCTGACCCGGGTCTTCAGGGAATAAACAATGTTTCTCTCCCTGATGAACCTAATAACATTAGATAATTACAATTACCACTCAATTACTACCACATAATTACTCACCAATTTCTAATTAATTAATATACATTCTCACACATGTACTTGCAAGACAAAAAGAATCAACAAGGCTCAGAGCTAGAGAGTGTGTGATATTATTCTTCATAATTGCTTTTATCAGAAGTGTTAATTATACTTAATGCTAAATTAACTAATTAACCAGAAATGGATTTATCATAAATTAATATATAATATTTTAATATAAAGTTTAAATTCAATTAGAATTATTTACTCAACAGTAATCTTAAGCTCAACTAGACCAATAATTTAATAGAGATAAGAGATTTAAAAGAAAGAATAACACTAAAATAATTCACAAGAAGCTTTCCACAAGCACATAGATTTTACACTCATTCACTGATAAGAATATATTTTAAAAAAAAAAGAAAGACAAGAAAATTCACATAGTGATCCTCAAGAGAAATTGAAGCTGGGCCCACCAATTAAGCAATATAAACAATATGAGAATTAGAATGATAAACAATCTAGTAGAAGAAAGGACCTTTAAATCTATAATTAAGTTGTGTTGAATGAGAGAAAAAGAAACAACATAAACTATCTTGAATTTTTTATGATTTTTGTCAGCAAGGAAATGGAGCTACCATCCAAAGGCACGGCTGACATGAATTTGATGTTGTTTTCAGCATGTTTTTAATCAAACGTAACTAGAAGAGATCATTCAAAACAATATCATATTGGAGAGACTAATCTAAAAAGTGTGTTTCCAACCAGTAAGAATGATCTTATTTTTAAGGGTCTTTCAAAAAATTTTAAAAACCAATCTTCTCAGCTATATGACCCTTTGCACCATGTTATATAAGAAGAACCAGCATTTTTATTTTGTTGCTACTGATAAATGTAAATTGTTTTAGGAAAGATAAGGACCTAACCACTTTCCTTCTCTGGTTTAATGAATGAATTATACTCTAAGGCATGGCAGGGAACAAACATCAAGAACCTCCAAAGCACACAGATGAATAAAAGGAAACCTGATATGATTTCGTGGACTGATCACCTTTCTCTCATCACCAGACTTTAATTTGGCCGGATACCAATAGAGTCACCCTTTTTGTAAATAACAAAGCAAAAACAATGAAATTCAAAATTCTCAACCAAAAAACATCAGAGAGATTGAAAAGAGAGAATAAAATCCCCTCACATCTTATAAAAGAGGACACTAGGCTCAACACCAGAACAAGAGGGTTTCCTTGATGGTGTGACAGAGGGCCAAATAGCGAAGATGCTCCACCAAATAGCGAGAGTCAAGCAGAAGATGCTCTGCTAAACGGTGTCGTCGCAGCAGAGGGTTTTGCCCCAAACGGCGTCGTGGCAGAGGAAGTTCCACGAAAAGACGGTGTGGAGAACAAGGAGGAGTCTGAACTCGTGGCACCAAAAATGGAAGAACCGGAACTCGAAGCTGCCGTAGTGGAAGCCGAACAGAGACGGAGCTGGAGCAGGAGCCGAGCGAGATGCGGTCGGCACGGACCCAAAACCGAAGGATGTAAGGCCCACATCGGTTGGAGAGGGGAACGAAGCATGCCTTATAAGGGTGTGGATACCTCTCCCTAGCATGACGCGTTTTGACGAGTGAGTGTGGGGGGCTTTGGCTATCATCCCTATCGTCAAAGGCAAAACCGTGAGGCCTTGTGTGCCAAAGCGGACAATATCGTGCTAGCGGGTGGTCTGGGCTGTTACAGATGGTATCAGAGCCAGAACCCAGATCGATGTGCCAGCGAGGGCGCTGGACTCCCTTAGGGGGGTGGATTGTAAGGCCCACATCGGTTGGAGAGGGGAATGAAGCATGCCTTATAAGGGTGTGGATACCTCTCCCTAGCATGACGCGTGTTGACGAGTGAGTGTGGGGGGCTTTGGCTATCATCCCTATCGTCAAAGGCAAAACCGTGAGGCCTTGTGTGCCAAAGCGGACAATATCGTGCTAGCGGGTGGTCTGGGCTGTTACAAAGAAAAATGATGGCGCAGAGGCTGCGGAGGAGGAAGGTGTGGAGCCAAAGCCAAAGGAGGGTGCGGAGGAAGTGGTGCGGTGGAGGATAAAGAAGCGAATGAGAAAGAGAATGGACTTGGTGAGGAAGAAGCGGTGGAGCTAGGGTTTTCGGTGGCGGTAGTGGAAGAGAAGAGGGAAGAGGGTTGCATTTATGGGTTCCACAGAGAGAGGGTCGGGTGCGAGGGTCATTTGCTTAGACATGAGGCATGAGGATGAAGGTCATTGGGTTAGAGGAAAGGCATGGCTGCGATGAACGATGAACGATGAAGATGGAGGGTAACTTTTAGGGTTTTCTTTGGTGGCTGGGTTACTTTTAGGGTTAAAATTAGTGTGATGTTGTTTGAGGGTTAAAATTGAAAACTAAGGAAAAAAAAAAGTTAAGTGTGGAAAAAAATTGGGTGGGAAACTAAATTTTGGGGGAGGGAACTCTATCGGTATGCTTTTTTGTGGGGTGCCAAAATAAACAGAATATGGGTACGCTTTAAAAAGGTGACCATTGAAACACAAACTAGCCACGCTTTTCAAGCGTGCCGGTTTTCCTCTATGGGCACGCTTTTTAAGCGTGACAAAAAAAAAAGGTGCCCAAATTTTTAATCAGTGGGCACCCTCATAAAAGCATGCCGATTTCCCTCTATTGCCACGCTTTTCAAGCGTGGCGAAAAAACGTGGCCAAATCACAAATCAGTGGCCACCCTTGCAAAAGTGTGCCCATAGACTACTTTTAGGCACGCTTTAAAAGCATGACAAGAAAAAAGGGTACCGATAGGCCTTTTTTCTTGTAGTGATATAGATTAGTGGTAGAGATCAGCTATCTTCTACATTTTTTTATTGGCAGCAACAAACAATTTAGATTTAGAACTAATATATGTACTATGTGAAATATAATAGTGGTAAATGCACATTCCTCCAGTGAGTTTTGAAGTTATATTTAAAGTTGCAATGAATGGGTTCATAAATAGTACAAAAAATAGATTAGTGATAGTTGAACCAACCAGCCACTGAAATTAATTATTTCATTTACCACAATAGATCGACGATATAGTAACTTGATAGGATCTATTTCACATTAAAATCAATGGCAGAAAAATAAAGGCATAAAAGACGTGACAAAGGTAGTGACACTTATATAGATGAAAGAAACCAAATAAAATATAGAATGTCATACAAAATTCAGCAATCGTAAAATATATATCATCTGAGGATAACTAAAATGTATTATATGATATTCATCATATTGATCAGACACATAAAGATGAGATACAAAATCATGAGAATAACTCATTTACAAAGTCATATGAACAACATACATGCTTAAAAATGATAATATTGTATATAGCACATTTTTTACGAATAGTGACAACAAAAAAAGATTAAATTTGCGTATGGTCAACCATCAAATCGTTTCAGCAAGAAAGTTTAGGATAGTTTATGAGACTTGTAAAGTTACAAATAATGAGTACATTATATGTTTATGTATTTATTATATAAAACTAAAATAAAATATTTCAACATATTATTATCCATTAATAATGGTTTGTAATAAATAAATTATAAATTATATAAATTATACCTGTATAAGAATGAGGCCTACATGCAAATTAAATATAATGGATTATAATGTACGCAGTGGCGGATTTGGAAACAAAATTTTGGGGGCAAATAGAAGATAATTGTCAAGATATTTTTGATATGAACTCCATTGAAGATAAGTTTGTCTAACCTCATTTCTCTGATTTGGGTGATATTGCCAAATTTAAAGCCGTTTTTCAATGTCTCGTTCTAAAGAATTAAGGTTAAACTCATCAGATGCAACTCTTAAAACTTTTGAATGTTGTATCTCACTTTCTTCATTATTTATTAAAGTAGAAGAACTATCTACAAGTGTTGATATTGTAAAAGTTATATGTTCTCCTTCTTGAATATTAGCCTTCCTCTTAAAAAATTGCATCAATTCTTTAGTTTTTCACGATTATTTTATATAAAAATTCGAATATATATCCTGTAAAATATATCAAAAAGAAGTTAGAAGAACAAATATTAAAATTTATAATATTTATTGAATTTTTTTATCAATTTATATAAATACAATAATATCAATACTTATTGAATATTCTAATATTTTAATATTTTTTATCATATAAAAAAATAAATTAAATAAACAGTAAAATATAAAATAATATCAAATTACATAAATAAAAAATACCTAATTTTTTATATTTGAACTCAAAGGTAGAGGGAGTATTACTTATTAAATAGAGATAAAGATTGAACTTTGGTATTTTAAGTCATAATAAAGTATTTGAGCTAACTGAAGTTTTTTTTTTTTTAAAGACGTACTATAAATTTTTTTAACAAAAGTTTGGGGGGCCATGACCCCCTTGTCTCAATTAAGCTCCGCCACTAAATATACAAAGCCATATATTTCTTGAAAATGCAATGATAAGAAAATACGAACGAAAAATAAAAGTTACAGCGGAAATAAAGGATAATAAAAAATACAGCAAAAATAAAAGATAGACAAAACAAAGGATAGACAAATAATAATACACAATAGAAACAATACGACAGATAAGATAGATAAAAAGAGATTTTTTACTAAACTTCTAAAAAATTTGTTTTAGGGAATTTAAGTTATTGGAATAATTTTTTTTATTAGATTTTTAAAGAATTTGTCTTTGACAACTTAGATTAAAAGGATAAAAATTAAAAGAATTAATACTAAAAATTATCTTAGGCAGAATTTTTTAAATTTTTTTATGCAATAAATAAAATAAATCATTTACTTCACTTGATCACACATAAAAAAAACGTGCATAAAACAACTCAAAAATTTTATTCATCAAAAAAATTAATCAGAATAAATCACAAAAATGTTTAAATAGAGACCTGACAGATTAAGCTAAAAGATATGATAACTAATTTAAATTAGATTTAATCTTATTGGATTAGATAAAAGTTGATTTAAATTTAAAATTCTAAGGATATGATAACCAATTTAAATCAGATGTGATCTTATTAGATTATATCAAATTTGATTTAAATTTAAAACAACTAAAAATACTACTAAACAAAACAAAACCGAAAGATTAACCTTAAAAATTAAATTTAATTCTAATAAAATAAATTCAAATTTATGTCTTCCCAATGACCTTGAAGGGACTTCTCGTGCTTCTTGTTGTCCTTACTTAGTCCAGTGAGTCTTATGACTGCCGCCATTTTGGCAACACTATTTTTTAGACGAACTATTAGTCTTTTTGATGTCCAAAACTGGTATAGTATAATTTTTCTAGTATTTAGATCCTTAAATATGACAAGATTATCAATCTGCCGCTTAACTCTAAAATGCCAAAAATGTGCTCCTGAACAAGTATCACAGTCCCCTTCCATCTATGTGCTCCTTCTAAAGAAATTTATGCATCATAGCACTTATTTTATTAACGAACCAAGTAGGAAAAAGAGTGACTAGAAATAGATAAATAGGAATAAAGGATGTAACTGAATTTTAAAACAGAGTCTTCCTTCTTTATTCAAAACATACTTCTAACTCGAAAATGCCCAAGACTAAGATTAAGATATCTCTCCGAATCATGAGAGAACTAAAACAAAAAAAACACCCGTAAACATTTCCTTTCTGTGAATAGAAACATTTTTGAAACAAAGAGCTTTAAATTTCATGATTAATCTTTACACGAGAAAACCTACAAAAAGTGTTTATAATAGTCATGAAAACTTGAACTTAAGCTTTTTTGTTTTGCAAAAATAGAAGCAAATCTTCGATCGATAAATATAAGATGAGAGATTCTCAATCCTCCACGCGAGATAACATCTGCATCCCATATCTTATCTTCCACTTGTTTGCTATAAAGCAAGTTAGATGCTCCATAATAGCAAAAATAGATAGAGGGACATTGGTCACCCTAACGTAGACTTTTTGAGGGAGAAAAACTATCTAATCTGCTACTATTCCATAAAACTTATGAAGAGAAAGCACAAACACAAGTCATAATGAGATTACTGGTGAATTTCGAAAAATCAAACTTAACGAGAGAATTCTCGAAAAATCTCCTATCCATCCTGTCATACAACTTTTTTAAATCTATCCTAAAGGTCAAAGATCCTTTTTGAGATTCAGTCCTGTTCATAAAGTGAAAAATTTTTTGAGCAATCATGATATTTTTTGAAGCACCCTTTTCAAGAATAAAGCCTCCTATAAAGGACCAATGATATAAGTTAAGAAAGTTCTAAGCCATTTCACTAACTCCTTAGTTATGTTTATGTAAAATACACTAATCGATATGAAGTCTTTTATAAAACTTAGAATAGAAGTATGATATTGAACTGAATATCAGACTCTTTTTGTTAATTTATGATACTTGAATCATACTATTGATTTTTTATTTTTCAAAAGGGTAAATCACAAAAAATACACTCAAATAATTTTGTCGTTGATAAAAATACACTCAAATTTTATTTTTTACAAAAATGCCCTTAAATAATTTAAAAACGCGATAAAAATGCCCAACATTAAATATGTATTTTCAAAAAATACTTTAGAGATTGAATTTCGATGCGATGTTTTGTAAGTATGATTAGAAAAATGAGATATTTTCATTCTTAAAATTTGGTGATTTTTTGTTAAGTATATATTTTTTGTGATTTTTTTGTCAACAACCAATAATACTTTCAAAAAATCACAAAAAAATATATACTTAGTAAAAAATCACTAAATTTTAAAAATAATATCTTATTTTTCTAATCATACTTGCAAAAAATTGCATCAAGATTCAATTTCTAAAATATTTTTTTGAGAAATACATATTTAATGTTGGATATTTTTGCTGCATTTTAAAATTATTTGAGCAAATTTTTGTCGATAATAAAATTTTAATGTATTTTTGTTAACGATAAAATTATTCAAGTGCATTTTTTGTAGTTTATCCTTTTCAAAAAAAATATTTATGAACTGTTTTAGGATTTGGACAATAATTTATTGGATAATATATAGAGACGAATTCATATATGTTGGTACATATATATAGGATCAGATCCCTATATGTTGATGTGGGGCATTTGCCCCATTGAATTTTTGGAAAAAAAATTAAATATATATTTATGTATATAATACTTTTATTGTAATCATGTATTTGCTTTCACATTTAATTTTTTTATTTGTGTTAGAAAAATTTATGGTATTAAATAATAATACAATTATAAAAGATATTGTATTATATAAATTTGAAAAAAAAATATCTACTCAAATAAAAAACAAATAAATAATCATATTAATAATGATGGTTTTTTGATTACTTAATAAAAAAGAGACAATTGATTATTTATACTATATAGGAAATTGTGTTGTTTGATTCTAGTTTTAGTTTTTTCATAATTTTTTATGTGTCTCTCGTACAATTATAGTGGAGAATTAAAGTTGATTAATTGAATTATACTCTATAAATTTTTAACTATTAAGCTAGTTATAATTTTAAGTGCAATTAAGAAAAAAATATATGAGAAGAGATATTATTATATTAAATGATAAAACATCACACTTAACAAAATAATTGAAAAAAAAATTGAGAAAATCTATTCTTATTAAATTATATATTAACTAATAAACTGAAAATAGTTAAATTTGTCGAATACGTAAGAGTAGAGACTTTCTTAAATACTGAAATAAAATAAAATTTTAATTTAAAAAATAATTGAAAGAAAAGCTTTGCAAATAAAATAAACATTAATTAAAAAAAAAAAAGAAACAAGTTATAGAAGGAAAGCATCAAACGAAGTCAGCGAATCCTTAGGTGAGGTCAGAACGGATTTAGTCTCCTCTAACTAGCGTTGTCTCTTCCTAAATCCTAATAATCACCCCTGTGGAAGTGACACTTTCAACAATATAAACTTTACATTGTGTTCGTATATGTCTGACATTACACTTAATACAAGCTTTTCTCACCTAAACAAAAATTATTTTTAATAGCATTCAAATCAAGGAAAGAGAAAGATGATGATCCATGTGTCAAATATCCCTGTTAATAAGTTAATTCTTTTTATTGTTATTGCTAGGATAAAATCATTAAAAAACAATATTATGGTCGAAAAAGAGAAATGTTAGAAGACGACTAAAATTAATTATTTTTTGTTATTACGGATTAAAGTATGTTGTTGAATTAATAAACTAAAGAAATTATGTTAATGACTAAAAATAATAATAAAATTAATAAGTATTACATCAGATTGTCTCATTAGTTATTTTAGATAAATGATATCCAATTTTTACTATAATCACACAATTATAATAATAATAATGATGAAAGTACTTAATGAGCTTCTGGATCATCATATAAACGAACTCCATTGTTTATTTTTGGCTGCTACCACTATTATGAACTATGACCAGATAATTGCGTCAAAGATGTATTATCTGCCATAAAAGGACACTAGCTTTATTTTTTGTTTTTTGATCAATTATTGTGCTGGTGGCATGGAAGATCCCAAAAAGGATTATAGTATATACACTTTTTTACTCAATAAAATTTTTTAACATAACCCCATTATAGCAACTACTTCTTCAAGAAGATTTGGATTATAGCCAGCTCCACATATATATTCATAAGCGCTTGATAGTTTTCATTAATTAAACTGGTTTTTAGGCATAAGTTAAGTTTAATTTAATTCTAATAAGTAACATAAAAATTATTATATGTGTACTATTAGTTAGGCCAGCCATAAGTAAATATTTCATAATTTTGTAAACCCTAAAGGTAACTCAAATAATGCGGAGTTGGCAAACACTTAACCACATGGTTTTAAATAATGTCTGTGATACATATGAGAAATCTTTTGTGAATTTTTTTTTCTTATATATATATATATGATTGAGTTGTCATATTTATCATCCTTAAATTATATGTGAAATATATAGAAAAAACTGTGTGTGAACTTAACATATGAGCCAAAAGAGTATAATAAATCATTTATCTAGTATTTCCACTTGAAACTCCTTAGTCCTTAGTCTCAAAGCTACATGGTTTATACATATGATCCATCCTTTATAATTAGTAATTAACTAATTATCAATATATTCCCATTATATCAATCATCATCTAATTAATTAATGGAAATTATAAGAAACTAATTTTTATTAATCAACACTAATAATCAATTTTTTTAATTATAAAATTTCTCTTTTTAAAAGGATTTAGAATTTATAATTTAATTAGGATCTAAAGTTTTATGATTTAAAATCTAAAACATAAGATAAACAAAATAATTTTAAAAAAATAATTTATATTAATTAAAAAAAAGTTGAATTCCGAATATTACTACTCTTAGTTACTTGACAAGAAGAAACAATTTATCCATTAACTAAAATTAACTACAAATATTTTCGAGTTTCAATTACAAGTCCTGTTTTCCTAATATATTGGGACATGCACACAATGGGTGAAACCTAGGAATTTGGATCCTCTAAATTTTAAATTTGTATTTTAGAGAGTAAAGTGTAATCTTTTACCTTTGAATGAATTTTCTCTCATATTTATTTTTGGTCCCACCTATAAAATAAATAGTAAGAGATCACACTTTACTCTTTAAGGTAAAATTTAAACTTTAAAAAATCCAAATCCAAAACCTAGATACCCACTACAATGACTTAAAATTCCAATGAGAATTTTCCCTTCCTCCAAAATTCTATTGATTCTTCGTATTTTCTCCACTTCCTTGTGGCATATATGAAGAACATGGATAAATTAATTTTGGGAAAAACTATATAAACAAATTACAAAGCCTACAGGGACTACCACATCAATAATAAAGTTGGGCATGCCAATCTCAGATAAGCAACTCTCAGAACTACCTTCTCCTAAACTTGGTGACCCTTTTATACTATTTGTATTGTCGTTATTATTATCAGGTATGTTTCTTTCCATATTTGTGAGCTGACTGAAAACAGCTTTCAATACTTTCCTATCACATGAAAAAGGGTCTAAGCAAGAAACCAATTGGGTGTTGTAGTAGTTCCTCCTCGACCATATAAAGTTGCAATATTATTGTTGTAGTTGGTAGGGAATAACTTAGGCTCCATTATGTGGTTGAAAATAGGGCTTGTTTGGGTGTGAGAGAAAATAGAGAAGCTGGGCACTTGCTCATACTCATCAGCATGAAGATGGGTTTGACACTACTAGAAAAATAGTTATTACAGACGGATATTTTCGACGGATTTTATCCCACGGAAATACAGACGGAATTCAGAGGAATTTTTTGTCGGAAAACAAAAAAAATGAATTAGCATAAATTACAGACGGAAAAGAGAATCCGTCGATAAATCCGTCGGAAAAAAAAATTTTTTTTCCATAAAAAATGGTTACAGACGGAAAATTCGTCTGTAATTTAAAATTTTCCGTCGGAAATATTAAAATAAAGATTTGACCAAACGAGCTCTTCCTCATTTCCCGTCTCTCTTCCCCGCACCTCCACGCCCATCCCCTCCAAATGCTCTATCGGTAGCGCGTCTCAGCCTTGCACCGCCATCTTACCTTGCGCCGCCGTCGCACCGAACCTCCATTGCACTGAACTTCCATCGCCGCGAAACTCTGTCACACCCCTTCCCGGCTCTTCTCTGTGTGTTGCTGGTTCCCTTTCGAACCCTAATATGCATTTCTCTGCCACCGTCTTCGTCGCCTCCGTCCTTATCCTCTTCACCTTCTCCTGCGTTCACTCTTTCTACCTTCCCGGCGTCGCTCCTCAAGATTTTCAAACCG
Source organism: Arachis hypogaea (assembly GCF_003086295.3). Taxonomy (NCBI): domain Eukaryota; kingdom Viridiplantae; phylum Streptophyta; class Magnoliopsida; order Fabales; family Fabaceae; genus Arachis; species Arachis hypogaea. The sequence goes on from NC_092053.1 coordinate 63,538,664, forward strand.
TACGTCTTCCATTTTTCTCTCTTTCTGAGATTCGCGTTCTCCTTTCTCTTATTCGAATTTATGCGCTACTTGTTTCATTAATTTTTTGATCAAAGATATTCTCACAGAAATCACAAGTGCATTTCTCGCTCATGTGTTGCTTAATTGATGTATTTTTCTCTTCGATCTCGCCTCAGCCGTGCAGGTAACCTAATCAGAAGGAGGTGCTGTGAGGTTTTTGTTGTATTTTATTGATGTATTTTGTTGTTGCTATGAGATTTTTTTCAATTTTCATACAGTATGGATAACATTATAGTAAAGAGTACTAGTACTTTGGGTTTTATATATATAATAATGCTTTTCCTGTCATTGAAACATGAAAAAGTAGCAGCAGGAGATAACAATTACAATGATCCATACTTTCGTTTGAATTTTGAAGAAATTTGATGGTGCATGCAGTAGCTGGGATTGATAAACCCTAGGATTGTGATTTAATTAGAGGTCAGTTTATTCTTCTTCAAGCCCTTAATGATTTACAATCATAGTTATTATTTGTTTATTTATTTATTGTTTGATTATTTCTGGATTTTTTTTTAGAATTTTAAGATTTAGTAATTACCTTTTCCCTCAGTAAGCAAATGTAAGTTTTAAATTTATATAGTTCTATTGTGACTTTGTGAGCTTAAGTTGCAGATTCCATAGTTTAGAAAGTACAATAAAACTTTGGAAGGTTTGCTTCTTTTGTCGAAATTTTGGTTTTTATGTGAAATACAAAGCTATAATATCTTAATGGTGCAACATAGGAAGTGATTTTTGCTTGGCAGAGCAGATTAGAGCTTTATGACATTGTCAGACAATTCGCTCTCCTGGTTTATATATAACCATTATTTCTGTTTTGGCTTATGCCGCTGCAGCACTTGTGGAAGCACTCTCTGCATCATACACCATTATCCTAGTATTTTCAAAGCTATATCTCCTCACTATATTTTCCATTTCTTTTGGAGAAATGGAAAAGTTGGCTGGCTTTTACTTGGTGGTACTGTCTTCTGCATTACAGATATGTGTGTCTCTTATCATCTTGATAATATTCATCATCATTGTCCATTGATACAGAAGTAGGAATATTATCAACTTGGCATGCCTTGGTTTGGCTATTGACTAAATTTTCTATATGAGAATTGTGCAAAGAGAGACTTGCAACTTAATGTTACTATTGTTGTGTTGTTATTGTTGTTGGAGGAACATGCTTGAGAGATTGTCTCGCTTCAGTATTGTTATGCTTACCATGTGTTTGATGAATTTCCTGAGAGAGATGGAAAAGAGCGGAACTTGTTTTCTGTGTTTCCTTTTCCCAATTCACAAGATTTAGGTACTTTTCCTCTTGGATTGCTTATGAGTTATTGGATCAATCCCCATCTTCAACAATTTCTTCTTGATGTGAGTGTTCCAATAATTCTTAATCTCATTATCTGTTCTTCCGGGTAAATTAGCAGCAATTGTAGACCACCTAATAAGCATTACACAAAAAAGTTTAGTTCAATTATAAATAATGCTGTTCAAATTAATTAAGTTAAGCATATATAATTGACTTTGAACAGTACTGTAGTTTCCTTGCCTAGCTAGCATTCTAACTATATATATGAAATGAGTTTTAATTCTTTACACAATCGAAAAGTCTATAAATTAGTTGGCAATAATTCTGTATATTACATGTGCAAATTCAAAAAGGTTCTTCTTTAATATAATTTATAGATAGACTTATTAAAAATGAAGGATATATAACATGCACATTAAAAAAAATAAACAAGGAACATTATTTAGGTCATGCTAGGTTTGATTTAATAATAATCTTGCTTGTTTCCCAAAACAGTGTGTAACTGGATGATCATTTCTTCTTCTTCAAATGAGAATCTTCCTCTCTTTATATCAGGCCTCAAGTAATTAGCCCACCTTAGCCGGCAACTCTTTCCACATCTCTTTAATCCTATATATTAATTATTTATTCATACATGTTCAACATTATTAAATCATTACAAATATATTCATGTTAAGTATATACATAAATGTATAATACCTTATTATCTAACACACGTACACTTAACTAAGATGATTATTAATTAAAAGTGGCTTCTGAATATAATTGGGCATTATTATATAATTAAGTAGCTAAGGTAGCACAAATTAATTAAATTAAAGTACCTGCATTCTTAAGAAGGGTTCGCCACTTGCCATGCCCATGTTTCTGAATGTAATCAATGAGTTTTTTATCTTCCTCCGGAGTCCATGGACCCTTCTTCAATCCATTATTATTGTTCTTTTCACTAGAACAAGACTTGGCCATGATGATTAATTGCTAATTAATTAAGTTAAAAAACAAATATTATGAACACTTAAGCTTGTTGTAAGGAGATAAAGGAAAAAAGGTTATTGCTCTACTACTTGCAAGCAATAATAACGAGTAGGAAATAATTGATGAGTACTACTTGTATGTACTACTTCATGACCAATAAACTTTCTTATATTAGATGACCAATTCTGCCTTTTGTTACTGCTGAGGACCAGAAAACTGCCATGGCCAAGGCTTCTAAGGCATGTGCCTTTCTCAGGAGATGTCCTTCACTAACACTGGGTTCCATGTTGGAGGAGATTGCTGCTATTCTTCCTGGCCATGAATTTGCTTCTGTGAGTGACATTCAGTTAAACTCTTCATCTTCATCATCATATTAATTTTTTCTACTCATTCTCATGTAGCCATGTTTTTACATTCTTATGTTGCATCTATGCTTTATTTTCCCTAAGTACATTTCTAATCTTTTCTTCGTCTCAGTGATATTCTTCTTTTATCAAAAGATACAAAAATTCACCCCACTGTTTCCTTAATAACTGCTTTACTGCCTGTCTTTGAGTTTGGTCATTAACTTTATCTGTTGCATCATGTAGATTTTGTTGTCAAAACATGGCTTATGCAGATGACGACGAATCTCTTGTTGAAGCTGAGGTTCTCTCCTTTCTTTCTCATTAATAAGTCTTTTTTCTCAATATATTAAAGAATGATTTTTGGTTAACTTTATCATTCTTTTTGCCATGGCTGAAGTATTTTGTTGTTTGGTTCTGATGACTTTGATCCTTGGCAGAAGGTGTAATTATGGGAAAATTTAGTTTAACTTGTTTGAAGTTTGATTAAATCATGCTATCATCAGTTTGTGTAATTTTTGTTTCAATACTTTGGTAGTGTTTGGATTGTCTCTGAGATTTAAGCGGACGGTTGGTATAGATCTTAGTACAGGTTTACACTAATAATAATTTCTATTAAATTTGCACAGTTGGATTATTTATAGTGTATGCTTTGATTTACCTTGAATTATGACTCCTATTTGTAAAAGAATGTACCAAAAATCCATTTCTTCAATGCCAGGTTTAAGGAACAAATAGGAGATGTTTTAGCTGCTCGCGCTGCATATATTCAGCAGACTGGTAAAGAGTCAGATTCTGATTTTGTGCAGAATGTTATATCAAGAGCCAATATGGAGAAACGTTTGGTATGCAATTAGCCTTTGCTACAATTGAAGAAAGCTTTACTCTTTGATGATAAGCTGATACAAAAAAGATGACTACATGCACTACCTGTTACATTTTTATTACAGGGAAATATGGAGTCAGCTTGTGGTATATACAAAGAAGCAATAGAGATGGTTGTAGCTGAAGAGAATTTACAGCATGCCCTCCCTAATTTATATGTCCATTTCTCTCACCTAAAATATATGGTACGTGGCATATTTATCATTTTTTGTTGAATTTTCATTCTAAAAGGCTAAGCATCAATATTGTATGACTGGGGAGAGCAATATTGTAAGTGTTTTTTTCCATTATGTGCTGAATAAGAAAAATTACTTGTCTCATTTCTTAAGTTTGATAATCATTTTCCTTTTTGCAGGTTGAAAAGAATTCTAAGAACCCTATTCTTCTATCTGGTTGTAAAGTTGCAGATGGCAGTGATGTTTTACTTTCTTTTGCCATGTGTGTGTGTGTGTGTCTATATATTGATTGCCATGTGTGTGTTTTACTTTTTTTGAAATTCCTCTCATCATTTATGAACTAAGTAACTCAAATCTTGTCTTTTTCCCAGTAATGGCTTCGGGATCCGATGATGCTCTTAAGAGTGTTGGTTTAGTCTTAGCAGGTAATAACTAATAAGTGTTTATCATAAAATGCAAAATTTTAATTTTGATTCTGGGGTTGCAGTAAATTCAATAATCACTTTTATTTCTAATGATATAAATATTTTCAGGACTTACCAACTGAATCTGGAACTGTGATCCCCTATGTTCACTTGATGAAACAAGCTCACAAGATTTTGAGGACAGTTATATAGTCTTGTTATTTGTATAACTTAGTATAGTTGAACAATACATTGAGTTTATGTTTTGAATTATAGTTGATGTATCAACACACTTTGATGTATGGTTGTTACTTATTATTATAGTTGATGATCAATACATTTTGTTTATGTTTTGAATTATATTGACTTGCTTGTTTATAGTATTTTTCTTTTAGTTTGATAATACGATGAGTTTGTTTATTTTTTGAAATATTATAAATATTCGAATACAAATTAGATAAAAATTTGTATTAAATTTATATTTATTTTGTATGAAAACAAGCTTATTTTGTAATTAGAAAAAAAAATTATTTTACCTTACTGACGGATTTACAGACAGATTTTCTGTCTGTAATCAGAGTATGAGATGATTTTTCAAAGTTCAAATTACAGACAGAAAATCTGTCAAAAAATCCGTCTGTAATTACAGACGGAAAATCTGTCTGAAAATTCGTCTGTAATTACAGACGGAAAATCTATCTGAAAATCTGTCTGTAATTACAGACGAAAAATCTGTCTGTAATTACAGACAGAAAATCCGTCTGAAATTCCGTCTGTAATTACAGACGGAAAATCCGTCAGAAAGTTCGTCGCCTTCGGAAAATTGAGGGAGAATTTACAGAGGGAAAATCCGTCGGTAACTAGTAAAAATCCGTCGGTAATTTTCCGACGGAAAAAAAGTCCGTCGGTAAATAATTTCCGACGGGGCTTTTACAGAGGGACAAAATCCGTCGGTAACCAAAAATCTGTCTGTAATAAAGACTAAATCTGTCTGTAAATCTGTCTGTATTAATCTATTTTCTAGTTGTGTGAGGTTGTTGTTGTTGGTCAAAGTTGATGTAAAAATCTATTAATGCTGGAAGAGATGAAGAAGTATGATAGAGACTTTATCCCAAGAGTGTAGATTGTAGAAGTGTACCAGAGAGACGATATTCGGGTTAACTACCGATACGTGAACTCATAGTCAGTAGGACAGACATGTATCATGCGCATTTATGTGAAATTGTTTGGGTGTGCATTTTATATTTGGTTTGCCTAAGTGAATATATCAGTTTAACTACTACTTGCTATATATGTTATAATTGTTCTTGATTGTGTTTGAATTTCATTATTTGTGATTGTGACTGTTTGGTCTGGATCATAGTGGTTTGAGTGTGATTTAATTATATATTAGGTCAAAGGCCGTGATTTGATTTTATTTTGGACTGGAGGCCGTAATTGGTTGAATTATTGGTGAGCCTGGTTAGAATGATTTGTTGGCATGTGGTGAAGTCTTTTGGATATTATGTTTGATTGAGTCTTTTTATAAATTAAAATATGAATTTGGATTTAGATAATTGTTGATTTTTAAAAGGATTCATAGGACAAGTGATAATCATTTAATTTACGTTTGAAACCCCTTCATTTCTTTATATGTATCCTTTTATAATAATTCTAAACATTTTAGTGAGACTGCGTGGTTAGGTTCTCACTCCCATAAAGGCCTTTTTTTTAGGACGGATGAGGAAGCTTATGAAATTTTTGCTAAGTTCTTAGCTATGCTGTTTCTGTTTGTATATATATTAGTTATAGTTTTTCCTCGCCTTTAATATTATATTTTTGTAAAGAGGGATATGAGTCATGATTGTAATGTTTGTAAGTTATTTGTATAAAAGACTCTTATTATATATATATATATATATATATATAAGTGTTTTGATTGGTTTATATTCATGTATGTACGTTTTTAGGAAAAAGTATTTTCAGTTTTTCAAAAAACATAATAATAATAATAATATGGTTTCGAGTTGAAGGCTCCTATTTTATTATTAAGTATATAGAAGTTGTCGTAATATCTACACTATCAGAGTAACGCAGCTGGAAGCGTGAAATTTTGATGGTAAAGATATTACAAAAAGTAAAAGTCTAACACTAATATAATAGCTTTTTGCCTGTACTCCCTGATCCACTCACACAGCCCTTACTAATATAGAAACTCCTTTACCTCCTCCTGACAATATTCACCAATCTATTACCAATCAACCTTCTAAGATAGAAAATACACACACTATGATAACTAGGTCCAAGACCAATTCAACAAAATCTAAAGTCCTAACCTCTATTGTCAATGATCTAGAATATACGAAACAACCACCAAAAACACCTAAGATAGCCCTTAACATTTCTCATTGGTATAAAGCTATGTAAGAAGAATATCAAATCCCGATGAAGACTAACATATGGACTGTTTGTCCCCAAAGCACAGAATGCTAAGATAATTAGAAGTAAATGGATATACACAGTTAAAAGGCACCCTGATAGAACTGTCCATAAATACAAGGCCAAATTAGTGGTCCAAGGCTTTTCATCAACACGAGAGATTTGACTTTGAACAAGTCTTTAGTCCTGTGATTAGGCCAACAAAAATCATATTGGTTTTGATCATTGCTTTATCTAGAAACTGGATTGTTAGACAGTTTGATTACAGTAATGTGTTCCGCAATGGAGAATTGCATCAAACCGTTTACATGTCTCAATCCTTTGGCTTTGAACAAGGCACTGTTGAGCATGTTTGCAAGATTATTAACAAAGCTTTATATAGCTTGAAGCATGCACCAAGAGAGTAGTTTATCAAGTTTAGTACAACTCTATACTCTTTTGGTTTTAAAAACACTGTCAGATTCTTTTTTGTTTGTCAAAAATGATTTAAATTATATAATATATTCTTTTATTATGTGAATAATATTATAATAACTGGCAGTGATCCTCATTCCATTCAAGTTATGATACAAAGCCTAGATAAGATATTTTCATTAAAAGATCTTGGAGAACTTAATTACTTTTTAGGCATTGAAATTTAGAAAACAGAATCAGACAATTTACATTTATCTCAAACCAAATATGTTAATGATTTACTCTCAAAAGTTGGCATGGCAGGAGCTAGTCCTATGCCAACACGCATGATATCTCCATTTCAACTTCTCTCAACAGGTTCGGAAAGGTTTAAAGATCCTAAACTCTATAGGACAGATGTGGGATCAATTCAATATTTAACAATTACCAAACCTGACTTTTCTATGCAGTGTACAAGATCAGCCAATTTATGCACTCTCCTCTCCTTGCCCATTGAAAAGTAGCTAAGAGAGTCTTGAGATACTTTCAAGGCACAAAGAACTAATTATAGGTTTTATGGTTTCTCTGACTTTGACTAGATTGTTGACCTTGAAGATCGAAGGCCAGTATCTGATTTTTGCATTTATTTAAGGACTAATTTGATCTCTTGGTGTTGTGGAAAATAAGGGACAATTAGTAGATCCTCCTACGAAGCTGAATTTCAAAGTCTAGCATCTTGTGAATCTGAACTTGTTTCGCTATGAAACCTACTGCAAGAGTTGGATATTAACCTAAGCACTGCACCAACTATATACTATGACAATATGAGTACAATGCTATTATCTGCCAATCCTGTATTGCATGATCGCACTAAGAACTTCCAGTTAGATGTCCAAATTATTCGTGATAAGATGCAGCAAAAAGCTCTTCATATTGTGTATATCCCAAGCATTGATTAGGTGGCAGACATTTTAACAAAACCTTTTTATAGCGGTTTCCTTTGAATGGTTGAAAGACAAACTTCGAGTGTGTTCAAGACCCTGCTCAAGTTTGAGAGAGGGGGTATTAAGGCATTAAGGAATCAAGAAAGTGAAGGAGAGTTTAAAATAGATTCTGTTAGGATTAATTAGCTGTTAGTTAAATTTGTTGCCGTGTATCGAGTTATAGCTAGTGTGCTAGCATTATGTATAGATAGCCTTATTATTTGTAATAGAGTAATTCATGTATTTCAATTTTTTTTAGTGTAGTTCAAAATACTTTTTTCACTTTTTTCTACATTTATGTTTTTGCATTCTCTATAGAACAAGTTCCTTAGGTTTTTCATTTTCCCTTTAGTGAGGAAGATAAATTTCAATCAAGCAAAAGTGTATAAAAATTAATTATACACTCAAGTGGTCCGGGATTTTTTTTAAATAAAAATAAAATAACGGTTTTAATTACTGAAATAGATAATTTTGAGTTTTTATCGATTTTTGTAACATGGCTTATCTCGTTTACAGTGTAAACGTATCTGTGAACGAGATAAGGCACAAACCCGAGTCTACGTATCACGTGTGCACACGTGTTATGACACGGAGATACGCCTATTCTTATTTCCTTTACACTGTAAACAAGATAAGGATGGGACGCACCTATAAATACAACTCGTTTATACCACCTTTTGGCTCACTTTCCATCCCCCTTAACCTTCATTTCTCCCTTTCTCATACGTTTTCTTGATATTTTTGAGTTACCTGAACACTATAGCACGCGCTGACGCAAGAGACCCTGACATTAACCGCCTGAATGATAGTTGGCACATTGCAGGAGTGATCGACTTTGAAATTAGTGTTATTTTTATCTTTTAAATTAATAAGCGTATGTGATTATAGTTAGGATACTTGTATAGATTTAGTATTTTTGCACGTGAGTAGAATGGATTATCTTTATATAACATAAAATAGGTTAATTGACAAGTTATTAACATTTGTTAAGTGTCGAATTTACTTATAGTAAAAGTTAATTTACTAATTAATTTAATTTAATTTATTCATTAACTATTTATTAATTTTTTTAAATAAATAAAAAAAATGTATTAATTACTGTTTATCCATGTCTATTAAGTTATATTATTTCTCTGAGTCAAATTTTATATTTTTAATTTTAAATTTGAATATACTAAAGAATTTAGTTTAAAATCCAAGTTTTTAAAAAATTTTATTTTTAAATAGAGGCCTCGCCTACTACTACATAAACGGGTGAGTCACACTCTTGCACCACCAGACGCCATTGTCCCTTATTTAAGGGAGGTTGGGTTCGGCTACATGGTATAGCTCAGGGATTTCGTATTTGATAACTCTCTGATCACTGCATCCGTGGAGTGCTGGCGTCCGAAGACCCACACTTTCCACCTGCCTTATCTCCTTTACACTATAAACGAGATAAGTCATGTTATAAAAATCGATAAAAACTTTTTAAATTACTTATTTTAATAATTAAAATATTTATTTTATTTATTTAAAAAAAAATCCGGTGGTCCTTTAATATTTTTTGTCAAACCAATTAGTGTATAATTAAAAAACTGACATATCAAACAACAATTTTTAGAAAATGTTAGACAAATCATAATTGAAATAAAAAATTATGTTGGACATTCTTGAAAATATTTAAATGTTAGTTCTAACTATAACAAAATGTATCTATTTTATTTAAAAAAAAAATTAATGTGCCTATTCTCTATAAAAAAATCATTTATCTAATATTCTAAAATTTTTGACACCTAATTGTTAAATTAAAAATTAAAAAAATTGTCTATTATTAAATTTGCAACAATATTTTTAGAACATTACATAATTAAAATAATAATAACAAAAACATGTAAGAATTTCTTCTATACATTAACTTTAAATAAATTAGGTATTTTATACAGAGACTTACATATAGCAAAAATAGTTCAGTTAAAGTAGCTAATTTATTTAAAGTTAATATATAGAAGAAACTCTTACATACCGTTGTTATTATTATTTTAATTATGTAATACTCTGAAAATGTTACTGCAAATTTAATAATAAACAATTTTTTATTTTTTAAGTTAGCAATTGGTTGTTAGAAGTTTCAAAATGTTAGATAAATTAGTTTTTTAATATAATAAGCACACTAAAGAGTTTTTTGTTTTTCTGAAAAATATTTAAAAAATATCCAACATAATTTTTCATTTTATTTCAATTACCATTTGTCTAACATTTTCTAAAAATCGTTGTTTCATTTGTCCGTTTTTTTACTATACAGTAATTTGTTTGACAAACAATATTAAAGGACCACTTGAGTGTATAATTAATTTTTTACTATACACATTTATTTGATTGAAATTTTTATATTTCTCATATTATAATTTTATTTTATTATTTTTATTTTTATATCTCTTACATAAATAGTGGAGAATCGAAATTGGTCCATTAAAGTTATAATTTGTATAGATTTTTAACTAATAAGCTATAATTTTTTTATGTATTGTACAAAAATAATTAAAGAAATATGATTTGACGGGTACAAAATATTGATAAAGTGCTAATATTAATAATAAATATATATTGCAATAGCCAAAACATTAAGATGAGAAGAAAATATTTTTAGATTAATATAATTGCAAAATAAATTTTGCCTATGTTACATCTATGGTATATAACGGTCTCAAGTGTAACACCCTATCACACGAAACTTTATATCTAAGATGTAAAATAAAGGTGGCGAAAAATAAAATATAAATATACATATTATAGTTGAAAAGAAGACTTATCTAGGAGCCTTTGAAAAAAAGTTTTAAAGCAAAGCGTTAAACAGAAAAGCGTATCACTCACGTAAGCGATAAACGTAACGAAGCAAGATAAGAGTAAAATAAGCATGAAAGCATATATACAAAAGAGTTCCAAGATACAGATAGCAAAGCTTCTGACCTGGCTCGCAAAGTTAAAACCGGACAGAGCATATATACATATATACATATATATACATCAGAATCCCAAAAGATAGCCTACAGAACCTATTTCTCCAAATTCAACCTCTAAGAGGGATAAAACATAACATACATATATATATATATATATATATATATATATATATATATATATATATATATATATATATACATCATAACCAAACTAAAGTCCCAAAAGTACAAAAGAATTTTCGCTTTCGAAAGCTCCTAGAATGCTTCAGTGAGGTGCCACTTGACCTGCATTTGAAAATCACAAATATTGTATAGATGAGAACCAGGGGTTCTCAGTATGGTAATGGTACCATATACACAAGATATAAGGTCCCGGAAAAGTTAGAGGCAATCCTAGAACTCCGACACTTAGATTATAAGACTTAAAGAATTAGAACGGAAACCATAAACAGGGGTGGTTTTCTAAGGTTCTAAAATTTAACCAAATTCTTACTAAAACCTCAACTATCCCCTTCCTCCACCATCCTCCAAGACACCATTAGAACCACACAGACAAATAAAGCAGATAAAGTAGACACAAGTAGATTACATATACAACAGATAGTAAATATAGCAAGTAAGCATAATAATCACATAGGCAAGCCCAATTAGTGCACAAGCAAACAAAATATACATATGCATATGATGAATATCTATCCTACTGGCCGTAAGCTCACGTGTCGGTTACTTTGCCAGAACTCGACATATTTGGTAGCGAACCCAGACATTTGTCTCTAGGTTGCGCATCCCCAGGAGGAACTTTAACGAAAGAGCGTGCCTTTCCACCTTCTCCTGGAGGTTTCACGACGGAAAGTGTCTTTCCACATCGAAAGAGTGTGCCTTTCTACCTTGCAACTATAGAAGAATGTGGGGGAAACAATACGAAAGAGAGTGCCTTTTCACCTTCCCCACATCTCCATCACGACAAGAGAGGGAATCCTCCATCCTCAACTTGCCATCCGAACACATTTTCAAGTTAATATGCAAGCGGGTTCGCACCCAAACCTTGCTATCTCGACCATTTCGGCCATACATAGTCATTACCAGTCTCAACATTCACCCCTTAATTCAGTCACATCTTTGCACTTTTCATTCATAATTCGTCATTTTTCAAGCTTATTTCACCCCCAAGTTATCATCACTTCCTAGCTTTACCTCATCACTAAGTATACCCCTAAGGTCTAGGGGATAAAGGAGTAAAAATAGAGGTTTAGAGGTTCAAAATTAGATTTTAAGATACAAACATTCATTTGCTGAAAACAGAGGCGTCGCGTACACAAGTACCTTGCTCGCATACGCAAGGGCTTGTTTTAACCTTACTCGCATATGCATCCTCTTGCTTGCGTACGCAACCCCTAAAAATCCTTTGCTCACGTATGCACGCACCATCCTGCGTACGCGAGACGCCCAACCCAAAAGGAATGGCCGCGTCGCGTGTGGTGCTCGCGTATGCGAGTTATGCAGAATCGGAAAAAATCTTTAAGTTACAGAATTTCACTTTTCGCACTAAACTTTCGACGGGCATAATTCTTTCATTTTAAAATATTTTTCACCCGTTCTTTGAATGGCATAAACTTCATGGACCTGATTTTCATATGAAGTAAATTTGGAATAATTTGGGGGTCCAGAAGCTGAGTTATGGCTCGCTGAAATTTGGCCAAAAATAAGTTTTTTTACAAAAGTTCATAACCCTCTATTTTCACAAAAACAAGTTCAATTCCAATATTCCACTTATATAAATAGCACCACACCATACCATTTACAGCATTAAAACCTGCACATCCTACTAGAATCAACCATACCTCAATTTTACACAATCTCACACACAATTCCTCAATTAACCAACAAAATCATCATCATTCATCACATATACATATTCACTCTTAACACCTCATCAATCATCACTAATTCACCATATAGAATTCTATCTGTATTACCAACATCAATCATTACCTATCTCACAAATATCATCAAGGCACTAAACAATTATCATATTCATACATTTTCACTTATCTTATGGTCATCTAGCCTAAGTTTTCACAGGACATTATATATTAAATACGAGAAACCAAAACCATACCTTGGCAATTTCTCCCTTAAGCCAAAAACACCCAAATTGATGAGGTCACAAGCTTCCAACACCGAAACCTCAGCATCCCAGGCTTAAACAGGCTTCCAATCTCTTTAATTGAGTTCCAAACTCACATATACACTACCTAACATATATTATCACATTCACATGCACCAACTTAATAATTATTCACAATTAACCAAGAGATTTATAGAGGTATGAGGATCCTTACCTTATATGTGCCTTAATCAACAAGAGTCCGCTAATTCCCCAAGTTAGATTGATCCTAGAACATCAAATTAACCAAAACCTCAATCTCTAAGCTACTAAATTTTGAAATTTAAGGGAAGGAGAAATGAAAGTGAGATGGAGAGTTCCACACCTTATAAGGCACTGGGCTTTGTAGAGCTCAACGCCACGGACGCGTGGCCACAAACGGTACGGCGATCGGAGCTCAGAGCGAGAAGTTATGGCAAATTGATTTAGGAGCAAGGGTTTGAAACTCAAGGTTCTTCCCCCAAGTGTGTGTGCAGCGTGTGTTTCATATGGGTAAGAGAAAGAAGCTGAGTTCTCTTAATTAGGTGGGTTGGGTTGGGCTTTTGGGCCTATTTTGGACCCGGTTCGCTTGATTCGGCCCGTTTGGCCCAATTTTGGGCCAAATTCTTTAAAGTTAGTGTTAAAACTCTTATTTTAATTAGTTCTATCTTATTAAACTATCAAATTCATATTTTTAATTTCTTTAAATAATAATTAATTTATGAATTAATTATCTACTAATTTTTTTGGTTTTTTACACCAATCCCGGATAAAGGGGGAGGGTTGTGTTAGGCCTTCGACAGCCAATATAAAAATTTAGTCGAATCTTTGTGTCATAGATCAAAGATGTTATTGCGCTAAAGTTAGGTCATTTCCTGGAAGCAACGTGCTGTATGGCTCGTGAATAGTGTCAAATGAGCAAGAGCCGCTGCATCGGTGCCCGGGTGTAGTGTCAACTGAGCAAGAGTTCCCACATTTTCGTGAACGGACGAGGGTAAATAAGCTAGTTCACAAAGAAAAAGGTAAAAGTCAGAGCGACAGAAGGATGAGATTTGAGACTTGGAACATAGGCACTCTAATAGGAAAATCTATGAAGGTGGTGGATAACATGACAAGGAGGAAGATTAACATCATGTGCCTACAAGAAATAAAATGGGTCAGCGCAAAGGCTAGGGAGTTGGATACCTCTGGGTTCAAACTTGGGTGTACAGAAAAGGTGAAGAATAGGAATGTCGTTGGTATTATTGTGGATAAGTAGTGGAAGAAGGACGTAGTAGATATCAAGAGGGTAGGTGATCGGATCATCTCTATCAAACTTGTGGCGGAAGGAAGTACTTTTCATGTGATTAGCGCCTATGCACTGCAAATGGGTTCAGACAAGTAACTCAAGATAAGGTTTTGGGAGGATCTAGAGAGTTTGGTCCAAGACATACTTTTGAGAGATCAGATTTTCTTAGGAGGAGATTTAAATGGCCATGTTGGAAGAGAAGTGACTGGGTATGGAAATATTCACAGAGGCCATGGTTTTAGGGTGGTCAATACCGAGGGTAAAACTATTTTGGATTTTTTCTCAACCTTTGACCTTCTCATGACAAATATATATTTTAAAAAGAGAGACGAACATCTTATAACTTATAGGAGTGGCATGACAAGCTCTCAAATTGACTTCTTCTTGTTGAGGAGAGTCGATCGAAAATTTTGCATTAATTGTAAATTATTTCAGGAGAGAGTTTAACAACACAACATAAGATGCTCGTCATGGATTTTTGCGTTGAGCAAAAGTTAAGGAAAAGACATCATACAACGAACCCAAGGACGAGGTGGTGGCGGATGAAAGGTGAGGAACAAAGAAGTTTCCTAAGACGAGTAGGAGAAAAGGCAAAGTGGTAAGGGATGGAAGCGCGAAGGAGATGTGGAGGGAGATGGCAGAAATTATTAGAAAAACAGTAAAATAAAGTTTTGGTGAATCTAGAGGGATAGGACCAAGAGATAAGGAGTCTTGGTGGTGGAATGCGAGTGTACAAGAAAAGATAAAGGTAAAAAGGGAGTGCTTTAAAGAGTGGTCTTTGTGCCACAATGCAGATAATTGGAAAAAATATAAGGCGGCTAAGAAAGAGACAAAAGTGACTGTAAGTGAAGTAAGAACAAGAGCATATGCGGGTCTCTACCAGTGTTTAGACACGAAAGAAGGAGAAAAAAGGTACATATAGAATCGCAAAGAGTTGTGAAAAAAGAACGAGAGACTTGGATCAAGTTAAGTGCATAAAGGATAAAGACGGAGATGTTTTGGCTCAACAGGAGAAGATCAATGAAAGGTGGAAGAGTACTTCTACGAGTTATTTAATGAAGCATAGAAGACTCTTTCGAATCTTGGTCGGTTACGCACGAGAAAAGAAGATCAAAATTTTGACTACTATCAAAGGGTTTAAGACTTCGAAATAAAAACAGCTCTAAAACGAATAAAAAATGGCAAAGATTTAACGAGTCTTTTTGTGATGGATAGCTCAATCCTCATTCCATTTTTGTTTATTCATGGGAACGGATTCCATCTCTATAGGGACTTAGCAGATCTCCATTTTTTTTTGTCACAGTCTCACAGATAATTCCAACAAATACTCGCATGTTTAGGTTGCTTTGTCATTTTTTTATGACAAGCATGTTGAAATATTTGTCATAATAAGATTATTTAAAACTGTTTAATAGATGCTCAAAATTATATCTTAGTTTATATCAAATTTGTTTTAAAAAAATTAACTAAACCATCCAATAGCTTCACCTAGTGACTTGGTCCCCTATATTATCAGAGTAACAAAACTAAACTATTCAATTCAAGCAGAATCATTTATTGAGAAAATGCATCGTGTACTGATAACAAATAAAAATAAAAAAATCACAGAACATAATTATAAAACCCATAAAATATGCCCATCAAAATAAAGACGAATTTACGTTTGCGAATCTGCCTTTATATTTTACAAAGATAGCAATTCAAACCAAAAGAATAAAAAAAAAAATGTAAATTGACTCTTCTACAAAAGTGACTGACCAAAGCTTAAAATTCAGCATGCTGATCAATAACATTATTTTTCCAAGTCTCGAGTATAAAATTGATCATTAGATTTATGTTTGTGAAGAATTTAGTGGTTCAAATTGAATGTGACCATCGCTGATGTGTATAACACCCTACCACATAGAATCTTATACAGTAACGAATCTAAAAAATTTATGTTCGAGGCAAAATACATTATTATTAAAAGGTATGTTAATATAATTTCAAAAAAATAAAAATACATATTAATTATTCGAGTTAAAAAATTACATATAATAAAATAGAATTAAATATATTTTTTAAAATATTTTTATTACTATTTCTATAAATAAAAAATATATATTCTAAATTAGTAAATTGATCAATTAACTTTACAAATTTATATGCAACATAATTTACATATAATAAAATAGAATGAAAAATAAACAAATAAATAATAAGGATCACTAAATTGAGAATAAAATAAAATATATAAATTTATAAAGAGAATAAAAAATTAGATTAATACCTAAACTATAATAGCTTGAATTATAATTTATAATTAAAAATATCAAAAAAAGAAACAATAAAATTGAAAGATACATAGAGTCATAAAGAGTTATATTAAAAAAAAAATAGAGAATTTAAAATTTACCATTTGATGAAAAAAGATTATCACTAGAAAAGAAATAGAAAAAGAAGGTTGAAACTAAGAAGAGGATTTAAGAGAATAAAGGAGTGATGATGGGTGGGATTTGAGAATGAGAGAAGACTAAATTTAATTAGGTTAACTAATAGTCAAAATGATAGAAAGATAAAGTGAATTTGAGATTTTAAATAATTGGGATAAATTTATTTATAATGGAGTCATTTAAAATTTAAAATGGGGGCATATTATATATGTATATATTTAAAAAAAAAAATAGAGTGGTGGCAAATGCCCCTGTATGACACCACCTAGGTCTGTCCCTGATCTTATACTATAGTCATAAAACTGAGTTGGCGAGGTATTACGACTTCTAAAAATAAAAGAATATATATATATATATATATATATATATATATATAGTAGTTGAAAGGAATTTATACCGAGGAGCCTTTGAAAAAAAGTTTAAAACAAAAGTCATAATGCTCACGTAAACAGAAAAACTTGCGTACGAAAAAACATAAGATATATATATATATATATATATGGTCAAAGATACAATTAACAAAGCTTCCAACTCGGTTCATGAAAATAAACCAGCCATAGAATCCTAAAATGACCCAAAGCAGAAAAAGACAGCCTGTTTCTTCGAGTCAACCTCTACGAGGGACAAACATAAAATACAAGGTGGAGTATCTATATACATATATAAATATAAACAAAAATATGCCCTTAAGTCCCAAGAGTTCTTCGCTTCATCAGAGTCTCCAGAATACAGAGTATTGCTTCTCAACCTGCATCTGAAAAACAACAATGTTGTATGGGATGAGAACTGGAGGTTCTTAGTATGGGTAAGGTGCCCACATATATAATAAATAAGGTCTCGGGAAAGCTAGAGGCAATCTTAGAACTTCGACACTCAGATTATAAAGCTTAAAATACTAAAGCAGAAACCATAACGAGTGGTCTTCTAAGGTTCTAACTTAAACAAATCTTGAACTAGATTAAACTCCCTAACTTCTGTGCCTTTCCTCCAATCCTCCAACACCAGTGATACTGCACAGACAATCAAGCAAGCAAGGGCAAACACAGTTAGTATACAAGTACTACAATTAGCAAATATAACAATTAACATAATAATTCACTTAGGCATTCTCAATTAATGCACAAACAAGCAAAGCAAACACTATGCATATGATGCATGCCTGTCCTATGGCTGATGATATCATCTGTCGGTTATATAGCCAACTCGACACGTCCTGGTAGCTAACCATGGATAGAAACACCTATGCAGAGCAAGTGGGTTTGAGCTACAACCCCTTTGCTACTACTCGCTTAACCTAGAGCCAGTGGAATAACTATTACTGCGGCTACTACCCAGGCGGATGTTTAAAAGCTCAACCTGGAGTAAGCGGAATAAGCCACTACTACTGCTACTACCCAGGCGTCACAATCACAAATCTAGAGCAAGCGGGACGAACCACCATCCTTGCTACTGTCCAGGATATCAAACATACAGTCATTCAGTTTAAATCAATCATCATTGTTATCAAATCTCAAACATTAACCTGGAGCAAGCGGAACAACCACCATCCTTGCTACTACCCAAGTATTTCAAACATACACTTACTTATTACTCCATAATTAAATTCATTTATTCATATCTCTTCTTTCCTATCTCATACCCGGAGCAAGTGAACATCACCACTGCCTACTACCCGGGGCGACAATCACATTCACACACTTCTCGTTGATAATTTATACCTCTCAAATTTACTTTATCTCCAAGTTACTTCTCCTCCTAATTTCATCTCATTACTAAGCATATCACTAAGGTCTAGGGGCCAAAAGAGTAAAGATAGAGGTTTAGAGGTTTAAAATTACTTTTAAGACACAAAACTCATTTTGCTGATTTTAGGGGTCACGTGTACGCGTGGGCTACGCGTACGCGTGGGCATGTTATTCTTGCTCGCGTATGCAAGCACCCTGCTCGCGTACGCGAAATGCCTAACGCAAAAGGGTTAGTCGCGTCACGTGTAGTGGTCGCGTACGCAAGACCTACAAATTAGCAAAAAAACTGAATGCTGCAGAATTTCAGCCTCGCCCTCCAAACTTCCAACGCGCATAACTTTTTCGTTTTAAAAATTTTTTCATCCGTTATTTGAATGGCGTAAATTTCACGGACCCAATTTTCATATGAAACAAGTTTAAAACAATTTGGTGATCTGAAAGCTGAGTTATGGCTTGCCGAAGTTTGGCCAAAAATCAGTTTTTCACAAACACGTCAAACCTCACTTTTCATTAAAATTCAAACCTCAACTCCAAAGCCTGAAAAAATCCCAACCCCTTTGAAACTTACCAAGACCCACCGTAGTAACTGAAAACCAAACCCAACTACATCACATTAGTCCTCTATATACTAATTTACCAGCTCCATCAAGTTCTCAATCCAACAACCCGAGTTCAACACAACATCTTTAATATACATCATCATGATCATAACCAACAATTCAAGTTCAATATAACAATGTACATACTCATCAATCCTACATCATCATACACTTCAAATATCATCTTTCCACCATCATCAACTTCCTTTATGACCAACGATTGTAACACCCAATTAGCCTAAGCTTTACCTTGCATCGTAAAGCAAAGGTTAATTACAGATTACGACAGTTTTAAGCTCACACATATAATATATAGAAAGGATTAATATAAACTAGAAGCCTGATAAATGATATAGCTCAAAAATAGGATTTAAAAAGCACAAAACGTGCTAACGAAGCTTCTAACTTAAAGCAAAAGAAATAGATACAGTATAACAAAATATCATAGTATAATATCATAAGAATCTAGCCACGGCTCGCGGAATTTAAGCCGGCTAGCCATATACAGAACATACATGAACCCAGACAGTAAAAACAGCTTGTACAAGTGTTGTTCTCTCAATACATGGCTCTAGGCTAAACAAAATACAAAATGAAAGATGTATAAACAAAATAAATAAAAAAGACTCCAAGAGTAACAAGATCCTCCGCTTCTGTCACCATCCAAGCAACTCACTGAGGTGGGTTACGACCTGCATCTGAAAAACACAACAGAAATATGGTATGAGAATCGGAAGTTCTCAGTATGGTAACAGTGCCCAGTGATGTAGGATATAAGACCCCGGGACGCCAAAGGCAATCCTAAGCTCTATATCCATCACAAGATTCAAACTTAAGGCATACTAAAACAGTAAAGCATGATTATATAAACCTTAACATAAATAAACCGGGTAATCTATCTTAGGGGATTTCTATTCTAACTAACACCGCTGTCCCACAACCTTCACCAACCGATCCTCCATGCGATCCCATCACCACCGCCTTCCGAACCTCCTCAATCCAAGTTAAAAACACATATAATATACAATGCAAGTAAAACACAAGTATTGTCATGTAAGGAAAATGATTCAAATAGCAATTAGGCATGTTATACAAATAGGCAAGCCATTACAAGTAGTCAAAGCATACAAACAGATAGAAAATGCATATGATGAATGCTTGTCCTACTGGCTGTGATATCACATTGTCGGTTCAACTGCCAACCCGACACATCTCTATGGAGATGTCGCCCTTCGGGGATCATCAATGGGAACCCCGAGATATAGTGTTCGGATCACTGTCCAGGGTTTTGCGCCTGCACGCTCAATTGATCCGAAGGAATGCGAGCGGGATACTCTTGGCTCAGACCTCACATCTCAACATAAGCGGGATTAACCACCGTCCTTACGCTGCCGCCGCTACCTCGACAGGCAGGATTAACCACCGTTCCTGTTGGGCACATAGCATCTCATAATCTCAGTACAAATCAGTACTTCAGTGGTTTTCAGAAAACATTTTCAGTATACATGGATCCATCATCTCCTTTAGAGTCCTTGACTCATCTCAACCACTGTCAATTCATATTTCAGTTTCCGAACATCAACAGTTCATCATTTCTCATCTCATATATCAATCATCCTTCACATAACATCAAACCATCCTCAGTACACCTGATGCGTGGTAGAAATTAGACCAATTAAGAGATTATAATATAAGAACAGCGTTGCGAGTATAACTCTTAACCAGCAAAAATCTGCCTCATCAATTTAGAAAGGTTGTCACAAAAGTTTAGAATAAAAATACTGGGAGTATGAGTCCCATGTCGTCTCCCAACGAGTTGCTAGAAAGGGTGCTAATTTATTAATCATGAGTTTCTGGGTAATTTTAAGTTTGGGCAATGGGCAAATAAATAATTGTAAATTAAAGCAATGAAAATTAAAAGAGGTTTATATTATTTAAAATAAAAAGCCTTGACTGGGGGAATGATTAATTGGAAGTTCTATCCTTGTTGGAATTCTCTCAAGTGCAGTATAAAGAGGTTGTTGTTTTCACTTAGTTAACCCTTACTAAATAAAGGAACGTCAAGTGATTGAGCTAAGTCTTATTTGCAAATCCTAATCCTCTCCCTTGGGAAGGTCTAGCGTTAGTAAATACAAAATTATCCAACAACTTCCAATTTAAGTAACCACTTGAGTATTCCAACTCAAGTGTCTCCTCTTAATCAACCCCCTTGTCAAGTAGGGAATCTACTCTATTGACATGGATACCATCTTTGTTATTGGGAGTTTGGAATAGAAAAGAGACATAATAATGTAAATAAGATAGAAATTTAAAATTAATTAAAAGTGAAAGTAATCCTTTGTATTAACAGTCCATGAAAATAATCCAATTGTAAATCTAAACAAAAATTAAGAATATGAAATAAATAAAAGAGTAAGAAAACAAACTAGAATAATATCTTCAATGGAGGTGATGACTCTTCAATATCCAAAAGCAAAAGCATAAAACTAATAAACTATGAATGTAAACGAAAACCTAAAGGAAAAGTGATTTCTCTTTAGATTCAGATCTAAAAACTTAAAATTATCCTAATGAGAATGTCTGAATGTCTCCTGAGTCTCTGCATGTTCTCTGGCTCTATTCTGTGTTTCTGGGCTGAAAATTAGGTCAAAACTCGGCCTGAAATTGCCCCCAGCATTTTCTGTTATTTCTGCAGATCGCGCATGTCACGCGTACGCGTTAGTCACGCGTGTGCGTCATTTGGCGAATTTCCTTGTCACGCGTATGCGTCAGGCACGCGCACGCATCATCTTGCAGAACTCCAATCCACGTGTTCGCGCTAGGCACGCACACGCGTCGCTGCAAATTTCTCCATATCGCGCGCTCACGTGAGCCATGCGTGCGCTTCGATGCTTGCTGGTTATCTCATTGGTTTCTTGTGTTCCTTCTATTTTTGCAAGCTTCCTCTCCATTCTCTAAGCCATTCCTACCCTATAAAGCCTGAAACACTTAACACACGGATCACGTCATCGAATGGTATAAAGGAGAATTAAAATATACAAATTAAAGATCTCTAGGAAGCAAGTTTTCAACCATAGAACAAAACTAGGAAGGGATTGTAAAATCATGCAAATCATATGAATAAGTGGGTAAAGACTTGATAAAACCACTCAATTAAACACAAGATAAACCATAAAATAGTGGTTTATCAACCTCCCCACACTTAAACATTAGCATATCCTCATGCTTAGCTTAAGGAGATAAAATAAATGAGTAGGGAAAAGTAAGACTCATGCAATGCAATGCAACCTATGTATGAATGCAATTATATGCTAAGATGATTTTGCCTACTTGGTTAAAAATAAATAAGTTCTTTAAGATAAAAATAAATCAAATATCACTAATTAAAATCATACAGTAAAAACAAGTAAACTTGTAAGAAGACAACTCATGAAAGCGGGGAACATAGAATCAAGCATTGAACCCTTACTGATAGTATATGTGCACTCTAATCACTCAAGTTTATAGGGTAATCACTCTAGTCTTCTCTAATCATGATTTCTAAACCTTGTTCTTCACCTAACCAATCAACAAGTATTTAATGTACCAATACAAATATCATGAGGTCTTTTCAAGGTTGTAATGGGGCCAAGGTAAAGGTGAGGGTATATATATGGCTAAGTGAGCTATAAATTGAATCCTTGATCAACCTAAGCTTTCACCTATACATACTCTATATACTTTTAAAATCATGCCTAGCTACCCAAAATTCCCACTTTTGCATTTCATACTCATGCATCAACCCTTCTTTTAATTTGTATCACATATGTATTGATCTTTTATTAACTTAACTTAGCATTAGGGTAATTTTGTCCCCTTATTTATTTACTTATTTATTGAATATATATATATATATTTTTATTTTGAAAGTAAAAGTAAACATAACATTATTAATGCACATGGATTTTTAATTTTCTGGTCTTACATGAGTAGGTACCCAAATTCTCAATATTTTATCAATTGTAAAAACATAACATATTCCCTTATTAACCCATGTTTCCACAGTTTTCCCACACTTGATTGACACACAATCTCTATCTTAAGCTAACCAAAGATTCAATTGGGGTATTTAATTTGTTTTTCCGCTTAAGGCTAGTGATGTGGTAAAATATAGAACAAATGTGATAGAAAGGCTCAAAGTGGCTAACAAGGGTGACATAAAAGGGTAGGCTTGACGATCGGATTTTCCATCGGTAAAGAAATTCACAAATATATTATCGCGTTGTAAGTATAGTTTCTAAACCAACAGAGAATCCTTTCGTGCAAAAGTTTTGGTTGTCACAAGTAACAAACCCAATAAACTTTATAAACCGAAGTATTCAAACCTCGGGTCGTCTTCTCAAGGAACTTCAGGGAGGTGTTCTTATTATTAGTTATGGAAAATAGTGTTTTTGGGTTTTAAAAGGTTTGAACAAGGGAAATAAATTGCAGAAATTAATAAATTAATAACTAATAGAACTGTTGACAAGGTATGAAAATTTGGAAGTCCTATCCTAATTATCCTTATCGATGGTGATGAGAATTGAGTTTTAATCCCACTTAGTTAACCTTTACTAAAGCAAAGGAAAGTCAAGTGGACTAATTAGTTTGATCCTCAAGTCCTAGCCAACTCCTAAGAAAGGACTAGAGTTATCGGAATTCAATTCAATTAGCAAAAATAACAATTATCAATCACGATGAATTTGATAACTCAAGAGTCTCCAATTAATCAATTAAAGCCAAGAATATAAAAAGCTAAATAAGAATCATAGATCTGAAATACCTCAATTTATATTAAATAAAGAAAATCCTAACATGAATGGTTCGTAAGCCAATTTGGCAACATAAGTAATTAACAAATAAAAGCATTAAAGTATCTGAAAGTAGAAGAGAAATATAAAGTAAAAGGAATATTGAACCTGTGACTGAAGATGAATTGAACTAAACTAATAGAAATCCTAAAATCCTAAATCCTAAGAGAGAGGAGAGAACCTCTCTCTCTAAAAACTACATCTAAATTATGAAAAGTGAATAATGGAATACCTCTCTTATGAATGGATGCATTCCCCCACTTTATAACCTCTAATCTGTGCTTTCTGGAGTTGGATCTAGGCCAAAAGGGTTTCAGAAATCGCTCGGGGCATCTTCTGCAGTTTCTGCACGTGGCGTCTGTCACGCGTCCGCGTCGGTCACGCGGTCGCCTCATCTGGGAGTTTTCCTTGTCACGCGTTTGCTTCGATCACGCATACGCGTTATTTGCGTTCTGCTCAAGGCAAGCGTCCACGTCAGTCACGCGTTCGCATCGCTACCTTTTCGCGCTAGGCACGCGGCCGCGTCGTCCATGCGTTCGTGTCGCTGCCCTTTTCTTCAAAACTCCATTTTTGTGCTTTCCTTCCAATTTTGTATGTTTCCTTTCTGTTCTCTAAGCCATTCCTGCGTTGGGAGATTTGAAAATACTTAACACACAAATCATGGCATCGAATGGTAATAAAGGGTAATTAAAATTAATATTTTTAAAGCATAGGAAACATGTTTTTCACATATATCACATAATAAGGAAGGGAAAGTAAAACCATGTAATTTACATGAATAAGTGGGTGAAGGATTGAATAAATCACTTAAATTGAGCACAAAATACATCATAAAATATGGGTTTATCAAGGCTATTTGGGATAAGTAAGCTAATAAAATAATGGCATAATTCATATGCATGCATATAACACATTAAATATTGGACATATAGGATGGAACAAAATATAGATTACAATCATAGAGAAGTAAACACACAAGAATAAAATATTATGGTTAAATAATGTAACCATCTAATTAAGCTCAAATCTCACAGGTTGTATGTTTTGGCTTTAAACCATGTTCCAATTTACAATCTTCAAACATATTTAACTCAAAAGTTTTTATTTAAATTAGTAAAATTTTTCAAATTAGAGTTTTTAAAAAGAAACTTATTATTTTTCAACCAATTAGAACATGCATGCAAATACCTATTACTATGCAATCTATCCTATCCTAAACAAAAGAAAAATAAATAATTTATTGGTGCTAAGAAAGAGAAATTACCTCCGGAAGTCAGGTACTGACTGACCTCCCCACACTTAAAGCTTGGCACCGTCTTCGGTGCCATCAGTTAGGAACAGAGGGGGCTAGTAGCAGCATCTCCACAATCGGGACCGTCATGGCTCCCTGAGCTGGTAAATGAAGTAGAGTCCGGGGTGTCTGGGTTTTCTTCAGGTGGGTGGTTACCAACAAGCAGCTCCTTGAGGTATGTAAATCGGCGCTTGTTACGTCGCTCTCTTTGCTTTCCTTGCCGGTCTAGTCGGTTTAACCTCTGAAGTATCTGATGGAGCAGTTGATTTGTTGAAGGTGCTTGTGATGTGGAAGGAGAAGGGATATCTTCCACTGGTTCTGTGCTCCGATTGATAGTGGCTGCTGGAGGTCTGATGTACTTCCCGTTAGAGACGTACTGATCATCCCGTGGAATCATGGCCTTGGTGTCCCCAGCTCTGTAGGAGACTCCGACTGCTGAGACTAGATCTGAAACCAAGGCGGAAAAAGGTAGGTTGCCCGCAATCTGTACGTGTCCCATAGCATGCCGAATGTGTCTTGGTAAATTGAGAGGCTGGTCTGTAAGGATACACCAGAGTAAAACAGCCATATTTGCAGTGAAGGAAGACTCGTGAGTGCTCGAAAAAACGTAATGGGACATGATCTGTGCCCATACTTGAGCCTCTATGGTGAGTGCTGAAACCAATATTCCCTTAGATTGGGATCGATAGTATCCATAGATCCATTTGCTGCCAGGTTGTGCTATAACTCTGAGAACGGTGTCCCAGTCAAATTGGTATATCTGGTGCTTGAAAGAGGCTTTTTGGTATACGTCCAATCCTTCTGGAGCATGGGGAAGATCTAAAGCTTGCTGAATGGCTTCTTCAGTTATGGGGACTTGCTTCTGACGGACATAGATATACTGCAATGTTGGCATGTGAAAATTTGAATAGAATTCAACTACCCATGAGAGATTAACCTGCCGTGGTTGTCTCCGTAGGAATCCCATTGTCTTCGCTCAATGCGGGGTTCAACAAATTCAACAATGTGGGTTGGGAGGATGAGAAGGTACTCATTATTATAGTTTCACTCAGTCAGGATGGGGAACATTTGCTCATAGTAGCAGTTAGTGAACCACGCAGTGTCCTTTGCTAGGAAGGCTTTCTCTTTTTCATCGACCTTGATGATCCTCTTGATTAGCTTTGTTGAGGGCTTTACTACTGTCGAAGAAGGTTCCATAGCTAGTGCTCTTTTTGTTCCTTTCCTTGCCGGTTATTTGGGAGTAGCCTTCTCTTTACCCTTCTTGGTGGCCATCCTGAAAAGGGAAAGGGAAAGTAACTTTTAAAACTAAGGGTTAGAGTAAGGAAGAGGATGGTACAAGTGATAATCAATGCACGGTAAAGAAGGATGTCGTTAACACATAGTCGCGACTACATGTGATAAGTTCATCAATGAAAATATAGCAAGTGCATGTTATGGCAAGTAAATGCAAGATGTTTATTGGCATGCTGGCAAAGGCATGAGTAGCATAGATCAAGCATTAAATATCCAATTTGATTATTAAGTGTTTCAAACTAACAACCTGTTTGTATTGACAATTATATTCAATCAATAAAATATAAAAATGGGTTTTGTGAAAGAAAACAGGCATTAGAGTGGAAGAATAGAATAATTTAAAAATGCACAATGCCATACGGGCATTTTCACAAACACTTAGCATGCATGGTAAATATGTTATTGAAAGTATTGAATTTGAACATGCAAGCAACCCTAAGATAATTAATAATTGTCAAACAACTCCTTAATAATCCACAAGCAAAATATAGAATAAAATAATCACCCAATTAAATTTCTAACACCAATTAAAATAATATAAAAAGAAAAAAAAAGAAAAAAAACATAGATAATGAAAGTAAAAAGGAGAAAGAAGAAGAAAACATGAATAAAAATAATGATGAAAAGTAAAAAGGGGAAGAAGAAAAGAAAAGAACCTTGATGAAGAGGGTGAAGAGGAAAAGAAGAGAGGAAAAAGTAAGAAAGAATAAAGGAGAAAGAAGGGAGAAGAAAGAATTAAGAAGGAGAAAGAAAGAATTATGTTTAGGGAAGAAAAGATAGGAATTCTAGCGCTGATCTGGATAAACTGTGCGGCGCAGGTGACGCGGACGCGTGGAGCACGCGGTCCCGTGGTTTGCGCTATTTTCAAGTCACGCGTACGCGTGGGTGACGCATACGCATGAAATGAATTGTGCCATTGGCACGAGAGCAGCCTCGCGTACGCACAACTCTCTATTTCATACGCATATTGCCAAAATTTAGGGTGACGCGTGCGCGTGTTTTGGAAAAATGACGCGTATGCATGGTTGACGCGTACGCATGATGGATTTTATGCTTCCAGCACCATTCCATCCCCACTCCATCATAACTCTCTGCCATACACCTCTTTTACGTCAATTTTGCAGGGTAACGCGTGCGCGTGGGTGACGTGCACGCATGGATGACTGATTTCACAAGCGACGCGGACGCGTCAGGGACGCGCACGCGTGGGCGTGTTTGTGCCTAAGGCACGCCTCCAGCCATGCTCCCGCGTGACTTTCTGCTTCTTTTCTTCTTTGTTTCGAAAGCACTTATGACGCGGACGCGTCAGCGACGCTCGCGCGTCGCGTGCTTCTTTCTCTCTCTGTTTTTTTATGCAGAATGCAAATGCAATTGCAGACTATATGCAGAGATTATGAGAAGAGTCACTAAGAAAAATAAAGTGGAATAAAATAAAACAAAACTAAGACTAAAACGGAACGATCATACCATGGTGGGTTGTCTCCCACCTAGCACTTTGCTTTTACGTCCTTAAGTTGGACGATCTTCAAGCTCATTCTACTTCTGTTGGTGGGTCTTCCAAGAGGAAGACCTCTAGCTCTTTGTGATCCTTCATCTTCTCTCCATGATAAAGCTTTAGGTGATGTCCATTGACCTTAATAAATTTGGAGCTAGAAGGATGACGCAGGTGAAAAACTCTGTATGGCTCTGCCTTTTCTACTCTGTAGGGACCTTCCCATCTTGATCTCAGTTTGCCTGGCATGAGCCTCAGTCTGGAGTTATGAAGAAGAACTAACTCTCCTAGTCTGAACTCTCTCCTTTTTATGTGCTTGTCATGGATAGCCTTCATTTTCTCTTTGTATCGCCTGGAGTTGTCATATGCTTCTAGGCGAATGTTCTCTAATTCTGCTAGTTGCAGCTTCCTTTCAGTACCAGCTTCCTCAAAATTCATGTTGCATTCCCTTACAACCCAGAAAGCCTTGTGTTCCACCTCTACTAGAAGGTGGCAAGCCTTTCCGTACACTAAGCAGAAGGGGCTCATCCCGATGGGTGTCTTGTACGCTGTTCTATATGCCCAGAGTGCATCAACAAGTCTGGTGCTCCAGTCCTTCCTATGAGGCTTGACTATCTTCTCCAGAATTAGCTTTATTTCTCTGTTAGATACCTTTGCTTGCCCATTGGTCTGGGGATGGTAAGCTGTTGCTACTTTGTGAACTATCCCATGCTTCTTCAGTAATTCTGCTAGTCTCCTGTTACAAAAGTGAGTGCCTTGATCACTCACGATTGCTCGTGGTGATCTAAAGCGACAGATAATATGATTTCTAATAAAGAAAACAACAGTGTTAGCATCATCAGTATGGGTAGAAATTGCTTCCACCCATTTAGAAACATAATCTACAGCTAATAGTATATAAAGGTAACCACTAGAGTTCGAAAATAGACCCATGAAGTCAATACCCCAAACATAAAAAAATTCACAAAAAAGCATAATCTGTTGAGGCATCTCATCCTTCTTGGATATATTACCAAACCTTTGGCATGGGGAACAAGATTTACAAAAAGCAATAGCATCTTTAAAAAGAGTAGGCCACCAGAATTCACAGTCTAAAATTTTTTTAGCTGTTCTTTGAGGGTCAAAATGTCCTTCACTCTCAGAAGAGTGGCAGGCCTCTAGAATAGACTGGAATTCTGATTGGGGCACACACCTTCTAATTACCTGGTCAGCACCACACCTCCATAAGTATGGGTCATCCCATATATAATATTTAGACTCGCTCTTCAGCTTGTCCCTTTGATGCTTAGTAAAATTAGGAGGGAAAGTATGGCTAACTAGATAATTAGCTACAGGTGCATACCAAGGAACTACTTCAGATACTTCATGCAAGCTATCAAATGGAAAAGCATCATCAATAGGAGTAGAGTCATCCTTAATGTGCTCAAGGGGAATCAAGTGGTCTGCCACTAAATTTTGGTTACCACTCCTGTCCTTAATTTCTAAATCAAATTCTTGCAACAGCAGTATCCAACATATTAGTCTTAGTTTGGACTCTTTTTTAGCTAATAAATACTTTAGAGCTGCTTGGTCTGAGTACACTACCACCTTAGTACCAAGCAAATAGGCTCGGAATTTATCCAGAGCCAAAATAATAGCAAGAAGCTCTTTTTCAGTAGTAGTGTAATTAGACTGAGCAGCGTCTAAGGTCTTAGACGCTTAAGCAATTACGAAAAGATCCTTACCTTCCCGCTGAGCCAGCGCTGCTGCTATTGCATGGTTGGAGGCATCACACATAATCTCAAAAGGCTGGCTCTAGTCTGGTCCTCTCACGATTGGAGCTTGAGTCAGGGTGATCTTCAGCTTATCAAACGCTTGCATGCAATCTTCACTGAACTCGAACTCAATATCTTTCTGCAGCAGTCTGGATAAAGGTAATGCTACCTTACTGAAGTCCTTAATGAATCTCCTGTAGAAACCTACATAGCCAAGGAACGAACAGACTTCCCGCACGGAGGAGGGGTAAGGTAAACTAGAAATGACATCTACCTTTGCTGGATCTACAGAAATACCAGTATTAGAAACAACATGTCCTAGTACAATACCTTGTTTCACCATAAAGTGGCATTTTCAAAATTCAGTACAAGGTATGAACTAACACACCTGTCTAACACTCTAGCTAAACTATCCAAGCAAAGGTTAAAGGAATCACCATAAACACTAAAATCATCCATGAAGACTTCCATACAGTTCACAATAAGATCTGAAAAGATACTCATCATGCATCTTTGGAAAGTAGCCGGTGCATTACATAAGCCAAAAGGCATCCTCTTATATGCATACGTTCCAAAGGGACATGTAAAAGTAGTCTTCTCCTGATCTTCAGGAGCTATATGAATTTGAAAATAGCCTGTATAACCATCTAAAAAGCAGTAATGGGATTTACCTGACAGGCGATCAAGCATTTGATCAATAAATGGAAAGGGGTAATGATCCTTGCGAGTAGCTTGGTTGAGACGCCTATAGTCAATGAAAACTCTCCATGAATTCTGCAATCTAGTTTTCAGGAGATCTCCATGCTCATTCTTTACTGTTGTGACTCCAGACTTTTTGGGCACCACTTGTACTGGACTGACCCATTCACTATCTGAGATGGGGTAGATAATATCTGCTTCAAGTAGCCTGGTCACTTCTTTCTTGACAACTTCTAAGATAGTGGGATTCAATCTTCTCTGGGGTTGACGGATAGGCTTTGATCCTTCTTCTAAGAATATCGTATGCTCACAAACCTGAGGACTGATGCCTACTATATCCGCCAAGCTCGACCTAATTGCTTTCTTGTGTTTTCTCAGCACACTAAGTAGCTGCTCCTCTTGTTGGGAAGTGAGTTCCCTTGCAATGATAACTGGGAACTTCTGATTATCCTCAAGGTAATCATACTTGAGGTGTGGAGGAAGGGGCTTCAATTCCAATTTCTGCTCATGGCTAGGATCTGGATTATCTTGAGCTAATGATAATGGCAAAGTGTCCTCATTATGTTCAGAGGATGTCCCCACCCTTGGGCCTTGCTCCATGTGCTTCTCTTCTACTTCTTCTTAGTGAACTTCAGCTACAGTCTCATCAATGATGTCGCACTGGAAGATGATCTTTCGGAGGGTGCTTCATAGCTTCATTTAAATTGAAACTTACTGCTCTACCATCTATCTCAAAGGAGTAAGTTCCTGAGAATGCATCCAACTTGAACTTTGAAGTCTTCAGGAATGGTCTTCAAAGCAGGATTGATGATGGTCTTCCTCAGTCATTAGGGGAAATTTCCAGGATATAGAAGTCAATGGGAAATGTGAGCCCCTTAATGCTCACTAATACATCTTCAGCAATTCCAACTACTGTAATAATGCTTTTATCTGCTAACACAAAACAAGCTGCCGACCTTTTTAAGGGAGGAAGCCTCAAAGCATCATATATAGACAATGGAATTATACTAACACACGCTCCTAAATCACACATGCAGTCAGAAAATATTACACCTCCAATGGTACAGTTAACCATGCATGGACCTGGATCACTACATTTTTCAGGTATACCTCCCATTAAAGCAGATATAGAACTACCTAAAGGAATAGTTTCTAATTCATTAATTTTATCTTTATGTATGCATAAATCTTTTAGAAACTTTGCATATTTAGGTACCTACTGAATAACATAAAAAGGGGAACAGTTACCTCAATCTTTTTGAAAATTTCTACCATTTTGGGATCAAGTTCTATCTGCTTAATGGGCTTCCTTGCAAGGTGTGGAAATGGGATAGGAATGGTGCCACTTGCAGCTTCTGCTTCCTTTGGTGCTCCATTCCTTGGCTGAACCACTTCTTCTTCAACTATGTCTTGTTCATCTACGTCTTATACTTCCTCTTCCTCTTCAGCATCTTCCATTTCAACTGAATCTTCAACTGGGGTGTGTTCATGTGGGCTTGGCTCCTCCTGGTTCCTCTCTTGCAATGTAGTTCTGGACCTCAAAGTGATGGCATTGATTCCACCCTTGGGATTGGGTAAGGGTTGAGAAGGAATTCTACTAGAGCTTGAAGGCTGGTTGGTGGAAGCAGGTAATGAATCTATCCGGGAGACGAGAGCTTGTAAAGTGGCATTCAGACCATTTAGAGTGGAGTTTAGTGTAGTCTGTATATCTTGTTGTCCTTGTGCAAGAGAATGAAGTATCTCGTCATTTGATGAGGAAGAAGGATAAGTGATCTGAGGGGCCTGTTGTTGGTTGTGTTAGGGTCCTTGGGACTGCCTTAAGTGAGGTGCTCTGTAAGGCTGGTTCGGATTCTGCTATATGTTGTTGTTATTCCACCTCTGATTTCCATTGTTGTCTCTGCCTCCTCTGTTATAGTTGTCCCTCCAGCCATGGTTGGAATTATCTCTCCAACCCTGGTTAGAGTTGTCCTGCCACCCTTAGTTATAGTTCCCGCCTTGTTGATTGTATCCTTGATTCAGGCAGACATAGAAGTTATGAGTAGCTGCCACAGTGTTGTCCTCTTGTTGGAGGTGCGGGCACTCATCAGTATAATGACTATAATCAGCACATATTCCGCATACTCTTTGGGGGACTAGCTGTTGGCTTTGTTGTGGTGGGGGAGACTGTTGTTGTTGTTGTTGTTGATTCAACTGCATCTGCTTCAGTAGGTTGGTCATTTCACATATAGCTTGTGTAACGGCAGTAGTCTCACTACTAGAGGAAACCTCTGTAATAGTCTTTGAGTGGCTGTTCCTGTGCCTGTGATTTTTAGTAGACTCAGCTAAGTCGCTGATCAGTTGCCATGCTTCATCTGCGGTCTTGTACTTTTTTAGAGAACCGCTACTAGCACCATCTAATGTAGTTTTATCCCTAGGCTTCATGCTTTGAGTGAAGTAGCTGATTAACACTAGCCTGTCAATCATGTGATGGGGGCATGCGTCTAGAAGGTTCTTAAAGCGCTCCCAGTACTCATAGAGAGTCTCTGATTCACCTTGAACAATGCAGGAAATCTCTTTCCTCAATCTATCTGTAACTTCAGCTGGAAAATATTTTTCTAAGAATTCTCTCCTGAGCGTATCCCAGTTGGTGACAGTTGCTTCAGGTTGGGAATAGTACCACTCCCTCGCCTTTGCCTCAAGAGAAAATGGGAAGGCGGTTAATAGAATAGAAGTTTTATTTGCACCATGACGCCTAACAGTAGAACATGCTGTCTGAAAATCCCTGAGGTGCTTGATGGGCTCCTGAGCAAGTAAGCCATGAAACTTGGGCATCAAGTTGATTAGTGCAGTCTTTAACTCAAAATCTACAGCCAGAGTTGGATGATGCACTTGATACAGCTGTAGTGTAAAATCTGGGGCTCCAGCTTCCTGGAGAGTAATCCTCCTAGGTGTTGCCATGTTATCTGCACGTGAATCAACTGAATCAGTAGTAAAGGAGCTTGTTTCATCCTCAGATGGCGGTTCAGATTCGCCCTCAGATGAGGCTGGTGAATTGATAACAATCACTTCACCACCCTCAGAGGCTAACCTGCGCCGAGCTCACCTAATACGTGAAATAGTTCTTTCAATTTCAGGATCAAATGCGGCTAAGCTTGGATCAGGCAACGAATGCGTCATTCAATGAAAGAAACATACAACTCATGGTAATAAAATAAAATAAAATATGCAAATAAAATAAAAATATGTACACTAATTAATAATTTAGCACACTATTGTAACTCCCCAGTAACGGCGCCAAAAATTGATGCGTGGTAGAAATTAGACCAATTAAGAGATTATAATATAAGAACAGCATTGCGAGTATAGCTCTTAACCAGCAAAAATCTGCCTCATCAATTTAGAAAGGTTGTCACAAAAGTTTAGAATAAAAATACTGGGAGTATGAGTCCCAGGTCGTCTCCCAATGGGTTGCTAGAAAGGGTGCTAACTTATTAATCAGGATTTTATGGGTAATTTTGAGTTTGGGAAATGGGCAAATAAATAATTGTAAATTAAAGCAATAAAAATTAAAAGAGGTTTATATTATTCAAAATAAAAAGCCTTGACTGGGGGAATGATTAATTGGGAGTTCTATCCTTGTTGGAATTCTCTCAAGTGCAGTATAAAGAGGTTGTTGTTTTCACTTAGTTAACCCTTACTAAATAAAGGAAAGTCAAGTGATTGAGCTAACTCTTATTCGCAAATCCTAGTCCTCTTCCTTGGGAAGGTCTAGCATTAGTAAGTACAGAATTAGCCAACAACTTCCAATTTAACTAACCACTTGAGAATTCCAACTCAAGTGTCTCCTCTTAATCAACCCCATGTCAAGTAGGAAATCTACTCTATTGACATGGATACCATCTTCGTTATTGGGAGTTTGGAATAGAAAAGAGACATAATAATGTAAATAAGATAGGAATTCAAAATTAATTAAAAGTGAAAGTAATACTTTGCATTAACAATCTATGAAAATAATCCAATTGTAACTCTAAACAAGAATTAAGAATATGGAATAAATAAAAGAGTAAGAAAACAAACTAGAATAATATCTTCAACGGAGGTGATGACTCTTCAATATACAAAAGCAAAAGCATAAAACTAATAAACTATGAATGTAAACGAAAACCTAGAGGAAAAGTGATTTCTTTCTAGATTCAGATTTAAAAACCTAAAATTATCCTAATGTGAATGTCTGAATGTCTCCTGAGTCTCTGCATGTTTCCTGGCTCTATTCTGTGTTTCTGGGCCAAAAACTGGGTCAAAACTCGGCCTGAAATTGCCCCCAGCGTTATCTGTTATTTCTTCAGATCGCGCATGTCACGCGTATGCGTTAGTCACCCGTGCGCGTCATTTGGCGAATTTCCTTGTCACGCGTACGCGTCAGGCACGCGAACGTGTCGCTGAAAATTTCTCCATATCGCGAGCTCGCATGAGCCATGCGTGCGCATCGATGCTCGCTGGTTATCTCTTTGGTTTCTTGTGTTTCTTCCATTTTTGCAAGCTTCCTCTCTATTCTCTAAGCCATTCCTGCCCTATAAAACCTGAAACACTTAACACACGGATCAAGGCATCGAATGGTATAAAGGAGAATTAAAATATTCAAATTAAAGATCTCTAGGAAGCAAGTTTTTAACCATAGAACAAAACTAGGAAAGGATTGTAAAATCATGCAAATCATATGAATAAGTGGGTAAAGACTTGATAAAACCACTCAATTAAATACAAGATAAACCATTAAATAGTGGTTTATCAACACCCGAAACCTAATCCTCCGTTTTCTAATTTTTCATAAAAATTTATCAACTAAAACCCTTAGGATATTCCCCATATTCTCGTGCCCAAAATTAAGCCCAAAAGCCTTTAAATGGTGTCACAAAAACTTACAACCTTGTTGGGAAGGTTAAAGAGTTGAAAACAAAGTTTAAATTTGAGAAACAGGGCGTGTGCGTCCGCACAGGGGTGTGCGTGCGCACGCCCAGGAAGATTTTTAAAAGTGTGCGTATGCACAGGTACGAAAATTCACAAGTCTGTTCACTCGCACAAGCTGTGCTAGCGCCCCCAACGGACTCCCCTTCCCAAATTGTGTATGCGCACAGGGCTGTGCGTGCGCACAGGTTGTAAGTTCTCATTGGTGTGTGCGCGCACAAGTTGTGCTAACACTACAACCAGAAAGCCCTTTCCTGCCTGTGCGTACGCACAGGTCAACATTTTCGTAGGGTTGTGTGTGCGCACAAGGCTGTGCGTGCGCACATACCAGAAATCATAAAATTATGTAACTTTGCAGAATTTTAGATTTTTACTCCAATCTTTGAATGATCATAACTCCCTCTACAAAAATCCAAACTTTACAAACTTTATATCGATTTGAAGGGTTTTTAATAAGCTTTAATCTCCAATAAATTTCAATCAGTTTTGAAAACCGAGGCAAAAGTTATAATCAGACAAAATTCACCAAAAACCAACTTTTATCAAATTTCACAATTTCCACAATTGCTTATAAAACACAACCAAAACCATACCAAACCATTCCAAACACCATTTCTTATCAAAATCTACCTTTTGTATCACATTGCACCAATCCTACCATATTTTTCCTTCACATTTCATAATTCTCAACCTCAATTTTCACATATACAACATATCCACCAATCATCATCATCTCATTATCGATTCTCATCATCAACTCAACCATGATTCATAATAATCATCAACAACACTCATTCATCCAAATCCATCATATCTCAACTTCATCATTTAACCACAACTATAACATCAATTCATTATACATCATCAACACAAACAATCATCAACAACATATAAATTTCCAAACCTATCCTATGGGTCACTAGCCTAAGTGTCCATGAATATTATATACTATATAGAAGAAACCGAAACCATACCTTGACCAATTCTCTATATGAACCAAAACCCCAAATGAGCACAATTTAAGTTTTCCACCAAAATCCAAGTCACCAATAATCACCAACAAGCTCCAACAACTTCCAATAGCTCCCAAACTTACAATAATCAAACTATATATGAATAAACCATCACAAATCAACCTAGGATTACATTTAAACATATTCTCACAAGGGTTTAATGTCTCTTACATTTTCCAACAGTTTTCGTAGCCAAAATCCAATGCTAAGCAAGGATTAGAGTGAACCTAAACATCCAAAATCACAAAAACTCATTTAATCAAAAGACCTAAAAACTCGAAATTTTAAAGAGAAGAACTGAGAGGGATTCGAGCTTTCCTTACTAGTTTCTTGAGTGGGTTTTGTAGAGATCTTCACAAGGAATGCGTAGCCACAAACGGTGCAGCGACCGGAGCTCTATAGCTCAAGATATGAGCTTGGGAAGTGATGCACCACTATTTCGTGGTACATCTTGTGCTTAATTTAGTGGATTTTATCAATTATTCTCACACATATTCATAGAAATCGTATATTTTAGATTTTCCTTCCTGATTTTGTGCTATAATTGAAAACATACTTCTCTGGCCTTAAATTTGCAAGCTATAATCCTCTCTTATTACCATTCGATGCCATGATATGTGTGTTAAGTATTTTCAGGGTTTACAGGGCAGGAATGGCTTAGAGGATGGAAAGGAAGCATGCAAAAGTGGAAGGAATACAGTAAATTGAAGGAATCGCAAAGCTATCAAGCCTGACCTCTTCATATTCAATCGATCATAACTTGAGCTACAGAGGTTCGAATGAGGCGGTTCTAATTGCGTTGGAAAGCTAACATCCGGCGCTTTGAAATGATATAAAATTTACCATAGTTACCTAGTGTTTAGGGATGCGTACGCGTGCATCACGTGTACGCATGGATAGTGTGGCAGATAAGCGATGCATATGCGTGGGTGACGCGTACGCGTGATGGAGCCACGTGCTGCACGTATCAGAAATTGTTGGGGGCGATTTCTGGGCTGTTTTTGACCCAATTTTCGGCACAGAAAACACAGATTAAAGGCTGCAGAGTGGAGGAATCATGAGATACTTCTCATTCATTCACACAACTTTCATTCACATAATTTTAGGTTTTAGATGTAGTTTTCTAGAGAGAGGGGCTCTCTCCTCTCTCTAGGTTTTAGGATTCTTAGGTTTAGCTTTTCTTAAATTCAGATTTCTACTTTGCTTTAATTTAGTTTTCTTCTACTCTTATTTGCTCTAGTGCTTTAGGTTATCTATTTCTCTTATTGGTTCATTTATTTTCCCCATTTAGCTTTATGAATTCTCATGTTAGATTTGATTTTATATCTAATACAATTTGAGGTATTTCATGTTTATTACTTCTTGCTTTAGTTACTATCATTGATGCTTGCAATTGTTGGTTTTGGATTTTACATTCTCTATCACTTTTCTATGTTTTTATGTTGTGCCTTCCAAGTGTTTGACAAAATGCTTGGGAGAATTTTAAGTTAGACTTTTATATTCTTGGCTTTGGTTGAGTAATTGGAGACTCTTGAGTTATCAAACTCCTTTGTTGATTGATAATTGAAATTTGCTGATTGATTTGGATCCCTCTAAAGCTAGTCTTTCCTTAGGAGTTGACTAGGACTTGAGGAATCAAATTGATTTGTCTACTTGACTTTCCTTCATAGTTAGAGGTTAACTAAGTGGGAGCAATGGATAATTCTCATCACAATTGATAAGGATAACTGGGATAGGACGTATAGTTCTCATACCTTGCCAAAAGTTTTTCTTAGTTATTAATTTACTTTCTTGCCATTTTATTTTCTTGTTCCTTATTCAAAACCCCAAAAAGATACTTTTCTATCACTAATAATAACTACACCTCTCTGCAATTCCTTGAGAGACGACCCGAGGTTTAAATACTTCACTTATTGATTTTAGGGGTTTGTTACTTGTGACAACCAAATTTTTGTATGAAAGGATTATTGTTAGTTTAGAAACTATACTTGCAATGGGAATTTATTGTGAATTCTTTACTAGCAAAGATTCGTTCATCAAAAATGGCGCCGTTGCCAGGGAATAGAAAACGTGTGCCTTGTTGTTAGTTATTGTGAATATTGTGAATAATTTTACTTTTTCGTTTTTTTGTTAGTATTTTTAGTTTTAGGAGTTTATCTTCATTAATTTTTATTAGTTTTTATTTCTCTTGCTACTATGAATTCTCATCCCTTTGGCTATGAGTTTAGTTACAATCATGTTGTAGGAAGAGGAGATTACAATGGAAGCTTGGATGAAGGATGGGACAATCAAAGATGGGAGGAGCCACAAGGATTTGATCAACCCTCTTGGCAACAACCACCTCCAAGTTACTATCAACAACCATTCTATGATGCGTACCAAGACAATGGTTATGGTGGACCTCTTCGTGACAATCAACACCCACCACAAAATACCTATGAACCCCTTCCTTAACATAGCTTTGAACCACCACACTCACAAGCCCCCTACCACCAAACACCCTCATATGATCCTAATCCATATCCACCATATCAACCACCCTATGAGCCATATGAACCATACATAGAACCATCCCAATTCCAACCCAATTACTCCCAAGAACCACCACCTCCATATACACCATGTCCGTATCCATCAACCCAAGAGCCATATGATCCTAATCATGCAATCCGAGCGGAACAAGAGTCAAGGGATTGTCTCAAGAAAACACTGGATGAATTTCAAGCAACCCTTCATCAATTAGAGCAAGTGGAAATCCAGAAAGTACACGAAGCTCTCATGGCTAAAGCATCTCAACCTGAGAACAAGGAATCGAAGTGTGTTGTGCAACAAGTAGAAAAGATGGAGAGTGTTGAGCCACCACATCCTTATTATGATGAACCACCCTTATATCATGAACCTTTCCTCCCAAGACCCAAATAATGAACCCTCATATCCACCCCAATCTCCAATGAATGACACTCTAAGTCTTCTTCTTCAAGGGCAAAGAGAGATGCAAAGGACGACACAAGAGTTCATAGCCACCTTGACCAAGCTAGTAGGTAATTTAGCCTTTCTGCGCTTCGATACTCAAAGCACTCCTATGGCTATATATGGAGAATCATTAGAAGAGCGTAGCATGAAGGAGACACTAGAAACTCCGGTGGACAATGAGGAACGCGACTTTGTATTAGAACAAGTGGAGGAAGCCATAATAGTTGAAGAGAAAGAAGTGGTTGAAGACTTAGGAAACGCTGAACCTCCATGGGAATCTAGAGTTGCAGAGTATTCCTCCAAGAAGATTGAAATTGATGTCAAGAAGGCTAGTGCACAACCTCCATGGCATATTCCTTATGAAGACTTGGATGGGATAGATCAAGAAGCAAGTTCCCTTGGTGATGATGATCATGAATCAAGTCCTCCTAGTAATGAATCTACATCCGCAAATGAACTCTTTGAATATGAAGACTCTTCTCTGATTGAGTCTGAGAGTGATGTGGAAGCGGAAGTCCTTCGGAAAGGGTGGACAGGAGTTGAGTACGCTTTGTCAAGAACGTTGGAGACTTCTCCACCTAGGTGGCCATCTAGTCCTTCATTTGAGTGGATAAGACTTATCTCTATTCGCTTTACTATCCCACTTGAATATGGTATTCTTGAAACAGATGGCCAACTTAGGAAGCTTTGTGGCATTAAGCGTAAGAGAAGGATGTTTAGTGGTTAGAGTTGCAAATCAAGGCTCATCAAGATCGATACTTCAAGAGCTGAATGCAAGGGTGGAACTAGTGAACATTTGGTTGGCTCTAAGAGAAGAGTTTGGTATTGCATTGAGAATCCAGACTGATTGCCACCAGACTGGAACAATGGTGATCCACTTCGAGACGGGTGTAGAAACAAGATTTGGAATCCGGGAAAATATGAGGATCAATTTTGGAAGCTCAAAGCTTGTGAAGAACTCCATCAAAGCTTGGAAAATTTACTTGGAATAGATAGAGCTTATTGGAAGTCCAAGCGTTGGTGGCAGTTTCAGGAAGAGTTCAAACATAATACATCCTCGTGCTTCCGGGATGAATGGAAAACCCACTGTTGTGAGCTTCCGACAACAAGTCTTGCCTCAAATTCCCAACATCCGGTACACAAATTCTCCCCTTATATCTCCACAACCCTTCATCATCCTTAGTGAATTCTTCACGCCTCTTATCACTAACTGGTTGAAACAATTGCTGAAGCTTTTGCTCATCTTGCTGAGCCCTTTGTATTTCTGATTTAAATGTGCTTGAAATCTGTAACTGGTTCAAACAAGCTCTTCCGGCAACTTCACCAATATCCAGCTTAAGATCGACAAACTTATCTACTAGCTCCTCTTCCTTAATCCTCATCTAAGCTATTGTCAAGGACTTCTGACTCAAAGCGTCTGCTACCACATTCGCCTTTCCAGGGTGATAACTCAACTCGAAATCATAATTTTTAAGCAACTCCATCCACCTTCTCTAGCGCATATTAAGCTCTTTCTGATCAAAGATGTACTTGAGACTCTTATGATCAGAAAAGATGCTAAACCTCACTCCGTACAAGTGGTGTCTCCCGTGTCGACATTCCCTCTCGCATTCCACTGCGTCACTCTGATTATCGTCATCAAGAATTCCAAAATTTTCCTTAAAACAAATATCGCTTTTTGTAACATTTTTCCAAAACATTCAAAACAGTTTATTCTAAGCCAGTTCACTATTGAGCTTTGTCAAAGGAATCAAAATCATTTACTCATAAGTTGATTACTTCAAATCATGATTTTCTTAAATAAAAACTTTTCAAATTAAATCCCTTTCAATTATGATAAATTGGAATCCATTTTCACAATTGAACAAAATCAGAGAACTCACTTTTCTTTTAAACCATATCTCTTAAATCAAGAGTTCCGACTAACTTTCAAAATTGAATCATTTAAACCAAAGTTCCAAACCAAACTTGGAAATCATTTTAAACCGTAAAACCGAAAAATCACAGTTAAAACCGCAAAAGCGTCAGTTGGTACTTTCATTGCCGCTAGTGCTAAATCACACCCTTCATCCCTACAGGGAGCCCACAAGATTTCTAGTGATGTCTGATACCCATTCTGGTACGTCCACTTGATTTATCGTTATTAAGAATCCGAGTTACTCAGCTACATGCATCCAAGCCTCCTTCTCCATCGGTCCCTCTAACTAAAAATCTAAGTTCTTACAATCCTAACAACGATTTTTCCAAAGGATTGAACTAAGCATACGCTTATCCAGACAATACAGAATACTTCAAAGCATACGCTTACTTGTCGTCGGAGAATCCGACCCTGTCGTACCACGTGCACGCAAGGTAAACACACGGTCTGACTGTTGATTCTGACCTTCATCTCGATTCCTCCCGCGGCGACAATACTTGGATATATGTCCAGGCTTCCCACAAGTATAGCATCGACCATCTCTTTTTGCCAGGTGAAGCTGGGCCTTATTGTTTCTTCTGAAGTTTCGTTGACCTCGACGATGCTGAGTGGCATGTCGATCCCTTTTTAAGATCCGGCCTCTTGGTGAAAAATGCTTTCCATGACCTCTGCTACTGATACCCCCGCGATTATCTCTCATCAAAGTCATCTTCTCAATGTAGTCCTCTACGAACCTTGCCCCGTTCACCAATTCCGAGAATCTTTTAATCTCAATTGGAGCCACAATGCGCATGATATCTTCCCTCAGCCCTACTTAGTACTTTTCACACTTCCAACCCTCATAGGACTTAGGGGCTCCTTGATATACCCTTGAGAACCTACAGAGCTCTTCAAACTTACTCGTATACTCAGCCACAGGCATTGAACCTTGTTTCAGCTGTATAAACTCTAACTCTCTGGCCTCCTTCACCGACTATACTTGTTGTAGAAAGCAGTCCGAAACAGCTCCCATGGAATATCCATATTCTGTAGTTGCAGGAATCGACACTCCTCTTGCCACCAATTATGAGCTTCTCCCGCTAATTGATAAGCCGCATATTTCACGAACTAGTTATTTGGGACATGTTGAGTCTGTAATGCATACTCCACAGCTTTGAACTAGTTGATGCACCACTATTTTGTGGTACATTTTGTACTTAATTGAGTGGATTTTATCCACTAAACTCACTCTTATTCATATAATTCGAATGTTTTACATTTTCCTTCCTAATTTTGTACTATGATTGAAAACATGCTTCTTTGGCCTTAAAATTGTAAATTATTAATCCTCTCTCAATACCATTCGATGCCGTGATCTGTGCGTTAAGTGTTTTCAGGCTTTATAGGGCAGGAATGGCTTAGAGGATAGAAAGAAAGCTCGCAAAAATGGAAGAAACACAAGAAACTAAGGAGCT
Organism: Arachis hypogaea; assembly: GCF_003086295.3. NCBI lineage: Eukaryota > Viridiplantae > Streptophyta > Magnoliopsida > Fabales > Fabaceae > Arachis > Arachis hypogaea. The sequence continues at coordinate 63,581,408 of NC_092053.1, forward strand.
AACTAGCGAGGAACAACGCATGCGTGTACCTAACGCGTACGCGTGAATTGGAGTTTTCACGACGACGCGTTCGCGTACCTGACGCGTACGCGTGACTAGCGCAGAAGACAAGCGACGCGTATGCGTGACTGACGCGTACGCGTGATTGACGCATACGCGTGACCAGGATTTTTGTCAATCGACGCATACGTGTGATTCATGCGTACGCATAACATGCGTTACCTGCAGAAATCGCAGAAAATGCTGGGGGCGATTTTGGGCTGAGTTTGGACCCAGTTTTTGGCCCAGAAATACAGACTAAAGCCAGGGGACAAGCAGAGACTCAACATACTTCTCATTCATACACAGAAATTTAGGTTTTAGATGTAGTTTCTAGAGAGAGAGGAGAGCCTCTCTCTAGGTTTTAGGATTTCTCTTAGTTTTAGGTTTATTTCTTCTCAATTCCAGGTTCAATGTTCCTTTAATTTAGTTTCTCTTCAACTTTTATTTATTCTAGCATCCTAGTTTATTTATTTTCCCAATTTGGTTTATAAACCCTCCATGTTAGACTTGATTTTCTAATGAATGCAATTTGAGGTATTTCATATTTATGATTTTAATTTAGCTTTTTACATTCTTAGCTTTGGTTGAGTAATTGGAGATGCTTGAGTTATCAAACTCCTTTGTCGACTGATAATTAAAACTTTCTGGTTGATTTGGATCCCTCTAAAGCTAGTTTTTCCGTAGGAGTTGACTAGGACTTGAGGAATCAAATTGATTTGTCCACTTGACTTTCCTTTATTTAGTAAGGGTTAACTAAGTGGGAGCAATGAACAATTCTCATCACAATTGATAAGGATAACTAGGATAGGACGTCTAATTCTCATACCTTGCCAATAGTTTTCTTAATTATTAATTTATTTTCTTGCAATTTACTTTTCTTGTTCCTTATTCAAAAATCCCAAAAAGATAATCTCCCATAACCAATAATAAATACACCTCCCTGCAATTCCTTGAGAGACGACCTGAGGTTTAAATACTTTGGTTTATTATTTTTATTGGGTTTGCTTTAGTGACAAACAAGTTTTTGTATGAAAGGATTATTGTTAGTTTAGAAACTATACTTGCAACGAGAACTTATTTGTGAATTCTTTACTAGCAAAAATCCGTTCGTCAAAATGGCGCCGTTGCCGGGGAGTTGCAAGTGTGTGCCTTATTATTGGTTATTGTAAATATTTGCTTTTTCATTTCTTTATTAGTGTTTCTAGTTTTAGGAGTTTATTTTTATTAATTTTTATTAGTTTTTTATTTTACTTGCTACTATGAATTTTACCCCTTTCGCTATGAGTTTAGTTCAAATTATGTTGCAGGGAATGGACGCTATAATGAGAACACGCATCAAGGTTGGAACAATCAAAGATGGGAGGAGCCACAAGGACTTGATCAACCCTTTTGGCAACAACCTCCTCCAATGTGCCATAGGCAATGACCGTTCTATGATGCATCCCCAGACAATGGTTATGGTGGACCCTTTCGTGACAACCAACCTCCACCAAATTACCATGGTCAAGAGTCATTCCGAGATGCGTACCAAGATGATGGGTATGGTGGATCCCCTTGTAGTTACCAATAAGCCCCACCATATGCCTATGAACCCCCTACTCAACATAGCTTTGAACCACCATACTCACAAGCCCCTTACTACCAAACACACTCATATGATCCTAACCCATATCCACCATATCAACCACCCTATGAGCCATATGAACCATACATAGAACCACCCCAATTCCAACCCAATTACTCCCAAGAACCACCACCTCCATATACACCCTGTCCATATCCATCAATCCAAGAGCCATATGATTCTAATTATGCTATCCGAGCGGAACAAGAATCAAAGGATCATCTCAAGAAAACAGTGGATCAGTTTCATGCAACCCTTCATCAATTGGACCAAATGGTTAGCCGAATAGCTCCCGAAGCTCACGTGGCTAAAGAATCTCAAATTGAGGACCAAGGATTGAAGTGTGTTGTGTAACAAGTGAAAAAGATGGAGAGTGTTGAACCACCACATCTTGAATATGATAAACCACCCTCTTATCATGAACCTTTTCTCCCAAATAATGAACCCTCATATCCACCCCAATCTCCAATGAATGACACTTTAAGTGTTCTTCTTCAAGGACAAAGAGAGATGCAAAGGACGACACAAGAGTTCGTAGCTACCTTGACCGAGGTGGTAGGTAATTTTGCCTCTCTGCGCTTTGATACTCAAAGCATTCCCATGGCTACATGTAGAGAATCATTAGAAGAGCGTAGCATGAAGGAGACACTAAAAACTCCGGTGGGCAATGAGGAACGTGATTTTGTATTGGAACAAGTGGAGGAAGCCGTAATAGTTGAAGAGGAAGAAGTGGTTGAAGACTTAGGAGATGCTGAACCTCCATGGGAATCTAGAGTTATCGAGTATTCCTCCAAGAAGATTGAAGTTGATGTCAAGGAGGCTAGTGCACAACCCCCATGGCATATTCCTTATAAAGACATGGACGGGTTAGATCAGGAAGCAAGTTCCCTTAGTGATGAGGATCATGAATCAAGTCCTCCTAATGATGAATCTACATCCGCAAATGAACTCCTTGAATATGAAGAATCCCCTATGATTGAGTCTGAGAATGATGTGGAAGCGGAAGTCCTTCGGAAAGGGTGGACGGGAGTTGAGTACGCTTTGTCAAGGACGTTGGAGACTTCTCCACCTAGGTTGCCATCTATTCCTTCATTTGAGTGGGTAAGGCTTGCCTCTATTTGCCTTACCATTCCACTTGAATATGGTATTCTTGAAATAGATGGTCAGCTTAGGAGACTTTGTGGAATTAAGTGTAAGAGAAGGATGTTTAGTGGTTGGAGTTGCAAATCAAGGCTCATCAAGGTTGATACTTCAAGAGCTAGATGCAAGGGTGAGACTAGTGAACATTTGGTTGGATCTAAAAGAAGAGTTTGGTATTGTATAGAGAATTCAGACTGTCTATCATGCGGTTGGACCAATGATAACCCACTTAGAGACGGGTATAGAAACAAGATTTGAAATCCGGGAATATATGAGGATCAATTTTGGGAACGCAGAGCTTGTAAAGAACTCCATCAAAATTTGGAAAATTTACTTGGTATTGATAGATCTTCTTGGAAGTCCAAGCATTGGTGGAAGTTTCAAGATGAGTTCAAGCACAAGCCACCATGACACGGAGTTCACCAAATGTCCAACTTAAGGACTTTAACTAAAAGTGCTAGGTGAAAGACAACCCACCATGGTATGATTGTTCCTTTTTATTCTCAGTCTTATTTTATTTTTATTTTCTTAGAATTCATCCATAATTTCTGCATAGTCATCTGCATTCTGCATTTTACATTCTGCATAAAAAAAAGGGGCAACCCATGCGTGCGTGTAGGCCACGCGTGGGCGTCGAGTCCAATTTGGCTCTCCCATCCAACGAACAGAGAGTTGTGATGGAATCGTGCGGCTGGTGTGCTAGGAGCACAAGCCACCCCACGCGTACATGTGCCTCACGCGTACGCGTCCCCTGCAGAAATTTCAACCCACGCGTAAGCGTCAATGACGCGTATGTGTGGGCATGAAAATCGACGTAAAAAGCGCATTGACCAGAAAGATGGGCTGCCACCATGCTGGAGTCGCGCGAGCAGTCACGCGTCAGTCTGCATGATTTGCCACCCACGCGTACGCGTGGGTGACGCTTACACGTCACATGGCCATTTCAACTTTCACGCGTATGCGTGATGCACGCGTGCGCGTGGCGCCCCGTTTTTGAATTCTTGGTTCTTTCTTCTCTCCTTTCTCCTTCTTTCCTCCTCCTTTCTTACTTTCTTCTTCTTCTTCATCTCTTCAACTTCTCATCCTTACTCACTTTCATTCTATTTTACTTAATTCATTTGCATACTTTCATTCATTATATTTTAATTTTTTGCATATTTTTATTTTCTTCTCTAAGTTATTATTTTACCATTGGTGTTAAACGGTTCTTATTCAACTGATTGCATCTCTTTTACATCCTGATTGCTTCGTGCCTCGTTTTATATTGTTGGGTGATATTAATTATCTGTCAATGCCAATTCTTTATGATACTTGTATTCCTTTTTCATTGAAATGAATTTATATTGTCTTTCATTATCTGCTGTCTCTTCCCCTTTGTTGCAATTTTTACACTATCGATATGCCATGTGCTTCTACTGTTTTTTCACTTGCATGTTGTAGCTACCATGTACTTGAGACTCTCGTTCTTTGGCATTAACCCACCCATATTTTTTTTGTTTTCTATCTTTGTTTTTGGGTTACTTTTCTTCCCTTTTTCTTTCAAGATGGCCACTAGGAAAGGAAATTGAAAACCTTTACATGAGGCGACAGACAAGGCCATCTGCACAATCTTTGGAGGAAAGAATCAATTGGAGCAACCCGTCCACTTACACATCTTAGCATGCACCAAGGACAGTGCAATCTTTAAGTGTGGGGAGGTTGATATCGACTTCCGTGGGTTAGCTATTTCTTTTTCAACACCAATGTTTAATTTTCTTTGTTAAATTAGTTGTTGCATTTGCATGTTTGATTACATGTTTGTTTGATTTTGTGCATTTAGCTACTACTTGGTTGAAGTAACATTTTCTTTTCGAAGAAATATTTTATAATATTTTACTAATTAAAATTAAAACATTTTTGTTAAACTTGTTGAAGACTGTAATTTGGAACATGAATTATAGCTAAGAACACACAACTCGTGAGATTTGAGCTTAATTACATGGTGACATTATTTAACCATAATATTTTATTCTTGTGTGTTTCTTCACTATGATTGCAATCTTTACATTGTTTCATTCTATATGTCCATTGTTTAGTATATTTACATGCTTGCGTATGATTGAGGCCATCATTTGTTATTAGCTCACTTATTCCAAATAGCCTACCCTTTCAATTACCTTTGATTGCCACTTTGAGCCTTTTAATCCCCTTTTGTTCTATATTTTACCACATCACTAACCTTAAGCGAAAAAAAACAAATTAATTACCCCAATTGAATCTTTGGTTAGCTTAAGTTAGAGATTGTGTATCAATTAAGTGTGGAGAACTATGGGAACCTGGGTTGACAAAAGTGTACAGTGTTCTATTGACAAAATATTGGAAATTTGGGTACCTACTCATGTGAGACCAGAAAAATTAAAAATCTATGTGCATTGATATGTTATGTTTACTTTTATATTTTTAATAATAATAAAAAAAACAAAACATATTCAAATAAATAAGTAATTAAATAAGGGGACAAAATTACCCTAATGTTAAGTTTAATAAAAGATCAATGCATATGTGATAAAATTAAGAAAAATTTGGTACACGAGTATGTGATACAAAAGTGGGAATTATAGGTAGCTAGGCATGAATTTAGAGTTACATTGAGTGTGTATGTATTTAGGTGAGAGCTTAGGTTAGTCAAAGATTCATATTTTACCTCACTTGGCCATACATATATCCTCACCTTCACCTTAGCCCCATTACAACCTTAAAAAGACCTCATGATGTTTGCATTGGTATACTAAATTTTTGTTGATTGGTTAGATGAAGAAAAAATTTTAGAAAGCATGACTAGAGAAGAGTAGAGTGAATTAACCCTAGACACTTGAGCGATTAGAGTGCATATACACTACCATTGAGGGTTCAATGCTTGATTCTATGTTTCCTGCTTGTCTTTCATGAACCAGTTGATGCACCACTATTTCATGGTATATTTTCTAATTAATTGAGTGGATTTTATCCACTAAACTCACACTTATTCATATAATTTGCATGTTTTACATTTTCCTTCCTAATTCTGTGCTATGATTGAAAACATGCTTCTTTGGCCTTAAAATTGTTAATTATTAATCCTCTCTCAATATCATTTGATGCCGTGATCTGTGTGTTAAGTGTTTTCAGGCTTTATAGGGCAGGAATGGCTTAGAGGATAGAAAGGAAGCTCATAAAAATGGAAGGAACACAAGAAACTAAGGAGCTAACCAGCGAGGAACAATGCGTGCGCATACCTGCGCGTACACTTGAATTGGAGTTTTCACGATGACACGTGCGCATACCTGACGCGTACGTGTTACTAGCGCAGAAGATAAGTGACGCGTACGCGGGACTAATGCATACGCGTGACCAGGATTTTTGTCAATTGACGCGTACACGTGACTGACGTGTACGCGTGACATGCCCTACCTGCAGAAATTGCAGAAAACGCTGGGGGCAATTTTGGGCTGAGTTTGGAACCAATTTTCGGCCCAGAATCCCAGACTAAAGCCAGGGGACAAGCAGAGACTCAACACACTTCTCATTCATACACAAAAATTTAGGTTTTAGATGTAGTTTCTAGAGAGAGAGGCTCTCTCTTCTCTCTAGGTTTTAGGATTTCTTTTAGTTTTAGGTTTATTTCTTCTCAATTCCAAGTTCAATGTTCCTTTAATTTAGTTTCTCTTCTACTTTTATTTATTCTAGCATCCTAGTTTATTTATTTTCCCAATTTGGTTTATGAACCCTTCATGCTAGACTTGATTTTATAATTAATTCAATTTGAGGTATTTCATATTTATGATTTTAATTTAGCTTTTTACATTCTTAGCTTTGGTTGAGTAATTGGCGATGCTTAAGTTATCAAACTCCTTTGTTGACTGATAATTGAAACTTGCTAGTTGATTTGGATCCCTCTAAAGCTAGTCTTTCCTTAGGAGTTGACTAGGACTTGAGGAATCAAATTGATTTGTCTACTTGACTTTTCTTCATTTAGTAAGGGTTAACTAAGTGGGAGCAATGAAAAATTCTCATCACAATTGATAAGGATAACTAGGATAGGACGTCTAATTCTCATACCTTGCCAAGAGTTTTCTTAATTATTAATTTACTTTCTTGCAAATTACTTTTCTTGTTCCTTATTCAAAAACCCCAAAAAGATAATCTTCCATAACCAATAATAAATACACCTCCCTGCAATTCCTTGAGAGACGACCCGAGGTTTAAATACGTCGGTTTATTTTTATTGGGTTTGCTTACGTGACAACCAAATTTTTGTATGAAAGGATTCTTTGTTGGTTTAGAAACTATACTTACAACGAGGATTTATTGTGAATTATTTACTAGAAAAAATCCGTTCGTCACCAGTCGTCTGCTTCAATAGGGTTTGTCGATCCATTGAAAATTGGCGGGTCAACTCTCAGAAAAGCAGCTAGAGTCCTCGAAACACCATCTAAGTCGTCCCCAGCGCCTTCTTCTATTTCGCTTCTAGCTGATTGCCTTGTTCGCCGCAAGCCATGACTAGCCATAGTAGTGCCCGCTTGAATCGTGTTAGCTAAGTTAATCGTTGCCGTCATTAATTCAGTGTGATTATTTGTCGACGGGTTACTGTCATTCTCTCTTTGAGTACGAGTACGACCTCGCCTGCGAGTAGCCATTCAGGGTCCTGTCTACACCAAACAATCGATATCAAGGTGATTAGTCTCAATATCAAAAGCCTAGTGCTTCAATTATCCCAAACAGGCACTCGCAAACAAGCATGCTATGTAATATCAAGTAGATAACCTAGTAGCATAAAAAAAAGACATACAGAGTATCCAATGAAGCACAATCGGTCCATCCTTCAGGCTCACGAGGACGAACCACTCTGATACCACTAAATGTAACACCCTAATTAGCCTAAGCATTACCTCACATCGTAAAGCAAAGGTTAATCAGAGATTACGACAGTTTTAAGCTCATACAGATAATATATAGAAAGGATTAATATAAACTAGAATCCCGATGAAGGATATAGCTAAAAAATAGGATTTAAAAAGCGCAAAATGTGCTAACGAAGCTTCTAACTTAAAGCACAAGAAATAGATACATTATAACAAAATATCATAGTATAATATCATAAGAATCTAGCTACGGCTCGCGAAGATTAAGCCGGCTAGCCATGTACAGAACACACATAAACCCAGATAGTAAAAATAGCTTGTACAAGTGTTTTTCTCTCAATACATGCCTCTAGGCTAAACAAAATACAAAATGAGAAATGTATAAACAATATAAATAAAAAAGACTCCAAGAGTAACAAGATCCTCCGCTTCTGTCACCATCCAAGCAACTCACCGAGGTGGATTGCGACCTGCATCTGAAAACACAACAGAAATATGGTATGAGAACCGGAGATTCTCAGTATGGTAACAGTGCCCAGTGATGTAGGATATAAGACCGCGGGATGCCAAAGGCAATCCTAAGCTCCATATCCATCACAAGATTCAAACTTAAGGCATACTAAAATAGTAAAGCATGATTATATAAACCATAACATAAATAAACTGGGCAATCTATCTTAGGGGATTTCTATTCTAACCAACACCACTGTCCCACAGCCTTCACCAACCAATCCTCCATGCGATCCCATCACCACCGCCTTCCGAACCTCCTCAATCCCAGTAGCAAACACAGATAATATACAATGCAAGTAAAACACAAGTATTGGCATGTAAGGTAAATAATTCAAATAGTAATTAGGCATGTTATACAAATAGGCAAGCCATTACAAGTAGTCAAAGCATACAAATAGATAGAAAATGCATACAATGAATGCTTGTCCTACTGGTTGTGATATCACATTGTCGGTTCAACTGCCAACCCGACACATCTCCCTGGAGATGTCGACCTTCGGGATGATCAATGGGAACCCCCGAGATATAGTGCTCGGATCACTGTCCAGGGTTTTACGCCTGCACGCTCTATTGATCCGAAGGGATGCGAGCGGGATGCTCTTGCCTCAGGCCTCACATCTCAATGTAAGTGGGATTAACCACCGTCCTTACGCCGCTGCCGCTACCTCAACAGGCGGGATTAACCACCGTCCCTGCCGAGTGCATAGCGTTTCATAATCTCAGTACAAATCAGTACTTCAGTGGTTTTTAGAAAACATTTTCAGTATACATGCATTCATCATCTCCTTCAGAGTCCTCGACTCATCTCAACCACTGTCAATTCATGTTTCAGTTTCCGAACATCAACAGTTCATCATTTCTCATCTCATATATCAATCATCCTTCACATAACATCAAACCATCCTCAGTACACCCGAAACCTAATCCTCCGTTTTCTAATTTTTCATAAAAATTTATCAACTAAAACCCTTAGGATATTCCCCATGTTCTCATGCCCAAAATTAAGCCCAAAAGCCTTAAAATGGTGTCACAAAAACTTACAACCTTGTTGGGAAGGTAAAAGAGTTGAAAACAAAGTTTAAATTTGAGAAACAGGGCGTCTGTGTCCGCACAGGGGGTTGTGTACGCACAGGTACGAAAATTCACAAGTTTGTTCACTCGCACAAGCTGTGCTAGTGCCCCCAACAGACTCCCCTTCCCAACTTGTGCGTGCGCCCAGGGCTGTGCGCGCGCACAGGTTGTAAGTTCTCATTGGTGTGTTCGTGCACAAGTTGTGCTAACACTGCAACCAGAAAGCCTTTTCCGGCCTGTGCATACGCACAGGTCTGCGCGTGCGCACATACCAGAAATCATAAAATTCTGTAACTTTGCAGAGTTTCAGATTTTTACTCCAATCTTTGAATGATCATAACTCCCTCTACAAAAATCCAAATTTTACATACTTTATATCCATTTGAAGGGTTTTCAATAAGCTTTAATCTCCAACAAATTTCAATCAGTTTTGAAAATTGAGCCAAAAGTTATGATCAGACAAAGTTCACCGAAAACCAACTTTTATCAAATTTCACAATTTTCACAATTGCTTATAAAACACAACCAAAACCATACCAAACCATTCCAACACCATTTCCAATCAAAATCTACCTTTTGTATCATATTGCACCAATCCTACCATATTTTTCCTTCATATTTCATTATTCTTAACCTCAATTTTCACATATACAACATATCCACCAATCATCATCATCTCACTATCGATTCTCATCATCAACTCAACCATGATTCATATTAATAATCAACAACACTCATTCATCCAAACCCATCATATCTCAACTTCATCATTTAACCACAACAACAACATCAATTCATTATACATCATCAACACAAACAATCATCAACAACATATAAATTTCCAAACCTATCCTATGGGTCACTAGCTTAAGTGTCCATGAATATTATATAGTACATAGAGGAAACTGAAACCATACCTTGGCTAATTCCCTATATGAACCAAAACCCCAAATGAGCACAATTTGAGTTTCCCACCACAATCCAAGTCACCAACAATCACCAACAAGCTCCAACAACTTCCAATAGCTCCCAAACTCACAATAATCAAATTATATATGCATAAACCATCACAAATCAACCTAGGGTTACATTTAAACATAATCTCACAAGGGTTTAATGTCTCTTACCTTTTCCAACAGTTTTGGTAGCCAAAATCCAATGCTAAAAAAGGATTAGAGTGAACCTAAACATCCAAAATCACAAAAACTCACTTAATCAAAAGCCCTAAAAATTCGAAATTTTGAAAGAAGAATTGAGAGAGTGATAAACCACTATTTTATGGTTTATATTATGCTAAATTGAGTGGTTTTTCATCCATTATTCTCACGCTTATTCATAGAAATTGCATGTTTTACGTTTTCCTTCCTGATTTGGTGCTATGATTGAAAACATGCTTCTTTGGCCTTATATTTGCTAATATTAATCCTCTCTTATTACCATTCGATGTCGTGATATGTGTGTTAAGTGATTTCAGAGATTACAGGGCAAGAATGGCTCAGAGGATGGAAAGGAAGCATGCAAAAGTGGAAGGAATACAAGAAACTGAAGGAACTGCTAAAGCTGTCCAGCCTGGCCTCTTTGCACTCAAACAGTCATAACTTGAGCTACAAAGGTTCAAATAATGCGGTTTCAGTTGCGTTGGAAAGCTAACGTTCGGGGCTTCAAAATGATTTATAATTTGTTATAGTGGCCGTAGAGATAGGCAACACGAACGTGTGCTCCACGCGGACGCATCGCAGTGACAAAAATCAGCGTGTTTGAATTCGCATCCAGCGAATTCTGGGCTGTTTCTGGCCCAGTTCTCGGCCCAGAAAATACAGATTAAAGGCTATAAAGTGGGAGAATGTATACATTCATCATGGAACAACTGATACAACAGAAACAACATTCATATTCATAAATTTAGGTTTAGATGTAGCTTTTAGAGAGAGAGGCTCTCTCCTCTCTCTTAGGATTTAGGATTAGGATTAGGATTTAGGATTTCTATTATGATTAGGCTACTTCTCTTCATTCCAGGTTCAATGTTCCTTTAATTTATTTTCTACTTTTATTTATTCTATTACTTTAATTGTTATTTATCTTTTCAATTTGGCTTATGAACTCTTCATGTTAAGATTTGAATATTCTATTTAATGCAATTTGAGGTATTTCAGATTGATGATTGTTTTATTCTATTTATGATGCTTTCAATTTAATTTAGATCTATTTTCCCCTTTTGGCTTTGGTTAAGTAATTGGTAACACTTGAGTTGTCAAGCTCAGCAATTGATTGAGATTTGGGAATTGCTGATTAATTTGGATCGCTTTAATGCTAGTCTTTCCACGGGAGTTGACTAGGACTTGAGGATCAAATTAATTAGTCCACTTGACTTTCCTTTATTTAGTAAGGATTAACTAAGTGGGAGAAAAATCAAATTCTCATCACACCTGATAAGGATAACTAGGATAGGATTTCCAGTTCTCACATCTTGCCAAGAGATTTTCTAATTATTAATTTTTTTCTTGTCATTTAAATTACTTGTTCCTTATTTTAAAAAATCGAAAACAAAATATACTTTTTCCATAACCAATAATAAATCATACTTCCCTACAATTCCTTGAGAGACGACCCGAGGTTTAAATACTTCGGTTACAAATTTTATTGGGTTTTGTTACTTGTGACAACCAAAGTTTTTGTACGAAAAGATTTTCTGTTGGTTTAGAAACTATACTTACAACGCGATTATTTCTATAAAAATTCTTTACTAGCAGAAATCTGTTCATCAAAATGGCGCCGTTGTCGGAGAATTGCAAACGTGTGCCTTATTATTGGTTATTGTAAATATTTTTTCTTTAATTTAATTGATTTTTTCGAAAATTACAAAAAAAAATTCAAATTTTTATTTTAAAATTTTTATCTTATCTTATCTTAGTTTTAAATTTCAAAATTCAAATATTTTTTTTCAAAAAATCATATCTTTTTCAAAATCTTATCTTATCTTATTTCAAATTCAATTTTCAAATTTCAATTAATTTCTAAAATTCAAAATTCAAAATTTAAAATTTAAATTTAAAATTTTAAAAATCAACCCTTTTAAAATTTGAATCTTTTTCAAATCTTTATCTTATATTGTTGACTTTTTCAAAATTCAAAAATTCAAAATTTAAAATTCAAATTTCAAAATTTAAAATTCCAAAATTTAATTTTCAAATTCAAAATTTAAATTTCAAAATCTTTTAATTTAAAAACTTATCTTCTCTTACCTAACTTATCTTATCTTTTCTAATCTTAAAATCAAATCTTTTTCAAACCTTTTCTCTTATTTTATTTTATTTTATTTTATTTTCCTTTGCTTGTTTATTTGTTTTTGTTTTTAATTTTTATTAATTACTGAGTTATCACCCCTGTCGCTTTGAGTTTGGTTCTAATATTGTTGTAAGGAATGGAAACTATAATGAAAATAGGCATCAAGGTTGGAAGAATCAAAGATGGGAGGAGCCACAAGGATTTGATCAACCCTCTTGACAACAACCCCCTCCAATGTGCTATAACCAACAACCATTCTACAATGCATGCCAAGACAATAGTTATGGTGGACCCCTTCGTGACAAACCAACTCCACCAAATTACTATGGTCAAGAACCATTCCGAGGTACGTACCAAGATGATAGATATGGTGGACCCCCTTGTAGTTACCAACAAGCTCCATCATATGCCAATGAACCACCTCCTCAACATAGCTTTGAACCACCATACTCACATGCCCCTTTACACCATTAACCTCCATATGACCCCAACCCCTATCCACCCCAATTCCAACCCAATTACCCCCAAGGACCACCACTTCCATATACACCATGTCCATATCCATCAATCCAAGAGCACTATGATCCTACTTATGATAGCCAAGCGCAACAAGAATCAAAGGATCATCTCAAGGAAACAGTGGAAAAATTTCATGCAACCCTTCACCAATTGGAGCAAGCGATCAATCGATTACCTTTCCGATGTTCGGACACTCAAGGAACTCCATGGCTTCATGTGGAGAATATAATGAAGAACGTAGCATGAAGGAGACACTAGAAACTCCGGTGGACAGTAAGGAGCATGACTTTGTATTGGAACAATTGGAGGAAGCCAGAATTATTGAAGAAGAAGAAGTGGTCGAAGACTTAGGAGATGCGGAACGTCCTTGGGAAAGCCCAGTCGTAGAGTCCCCTTCTAAGGAGTTTGAATTTGATGTTGAAGAGGGTGTACAACCTCCAAGGCATATCATGGTTGAAGACTTTGAAGGGGATGATCAAGAGATGGATTCAATCATTGATGAATTCTTATCTACATTTGAATCCTCTCCCATTGGACTTGACATGGAGATTAAAGAAGAAGAAGCACAACCTCCCATGCCCTTGGTGAACAATGAAGAAGAGATCGAATTAGAAGAAAGCTACCAAGAGGAAGAGGTTGAAATTGAAGAAGCTTGAAAGAAGGTGGAAGTTGTCAAGGAAGAGCTCAAGGGAATAGAGCTGGAAATCACCTTGCCAAAGTTGTTGGAGACCTCTCCCCCAAAGCCATCACCGTCCATCCCTTCATTCAAGTGGGTAAATCTCTCCTCTCTAAACTTAATTAGCTCACTTGAATATGCTTTGCTTGAGACGGATGGGCAACTTAGAGCTCTTTGTGGCTATAAGAGTAAGAGGAAGATGGTTAGTGGTAAGAGTTGTCATGAAAAGTTTAATATGGTTGCATGCTCCAAATTAAAGTACAAAGGTTGGTACAAATCTTAATTGAATGGGTCTAGGAAGCTGTTTGCATGCCTCAGTGAGAATTCAGATTGCTTACCACCCGGTTGGAACAAAGATGGTCAACAAGAAGACGGGTGCAAAAGCAAGGTTTGGGACCCCAGAATTCAGTCTAGAAATCAACACTCTTGGGGCCTTGTCACTTGCTTTAACCTGCTTGAAAGCTTTCTGTGCCTAGTTTAGGATCCCGGAGGCCATTGAAATTACAAACATTGGTGGGGATTCAAGGATCAGTACAAGCACAAGCCACCATGACAAGGAGCTCACCAAATGTCCAATTTAAGGACTTTAACTAAAAGTGCTAGGTGGGAGACAACCCACCATGGTATGATCGTTCTTTTTCAGTCTTAGTTTTATTTTGTTTTGTTTTATTCTTATTCTATTTTATTTTATTTTATTTTATTTAGTGTTCATTCATCATATCTGCACCAGCATCTGTATTATGCATTTTTGCATTCTGCATTAAAAAAAACGCACGCGACGCGTAAGCGTCGCTGGCGCGTCCGCGTCATATGTGCATTTTGAAGAAAAGAGAATTGAACAGAAAGTCACGCGAAAGTATGGCTGGAGGAGTGCCTTAGGCACAAATATGACCACGCGACCGCGTCGCTGATGCGTTCGCGTCGTTTGCGAAATAGCCTCCCCATGCGTCCGCGTCACCCACGCGAACAAGTGGCCCTGTAAAATCGACGTAAAGAGGTGTATGGCAGAGATTTATGATGGAGCTGGGCTGGAATAATGCTAGAAGCACAAGCCCTATCACGCGAACGCGTTCCCCACGCGTCCGCTTCGTTTTACAAAATAAGCTATTCACGCGATCGCGTCACCCACGCGAATGTGTCACCCTAAATTTTGGCAAAATGCGTTTGAGACAAAGAGTTGCGCGAACGCGAGGCTGCACTCGCGCCAATCGCACAAATCAGGCCACGCGATCGCGTGACCCCACGCGTCCGCGTCACCTGAACTTATCGCACACCACGCGACCGCGTCACTCACGCGTCCGCGTCACATGCGACGCACAACTTATCCAGATTAGCGCCAATTATCTTATCTTTTCTTTTCTAATCCTAATTTCTTCTATCTTTTCTTCTTTCTTCTTTCTTTCTTACTTACTTCTTCTTCATCTCTTTAACTTCTCATCCCTCTTCACTTTCATTCTATTTTATTTAATTTATTTGCATCCTATCATTCATTACATTTTAATTTTGTGCATATTTTTATTTTCTTTTCTAAATTTATTATTTTTCCATTGGTGATTAATTTTCTTATTCAACTGTTGCATCTTTTCTTGCATTATTCCGGTGTTTCATGACTTGTTTTATTCTAATTAGGTATTATTATTCATAAGTCAATGCTAATTTTTATAATACTAGTATTTCTTTTGCATTGATATGAACTTATACTATCTTTCATTACCCACACTCTCTTTCCCTTTGTTGCAATTCTTGCACTATTGATATGCCGTATGCTTCTACTATTTTCTCACTGTATGTTGTAGCTACCATGTAATTGAGACTCTTATTATTTGGCATTACCCACTCATATTTTATTTGTTTTCTATCATTGTTTTTGGGTTCCTGTTCTTCTTTTTCTCTTCTTTCAGGGTAGCCACCGAAGAAGGAAAAAGAGAGAAACTTCTATATGGGGCGACAAACAAGTTCCTACACATATTACTTGGAGAGAAAAGCGTCAGTTGGAGTAACCCATCCACTTATACATCTCTGCATGCACCGAGGACGGTGCAATATTTAAGTGTGGAGAGGTCGATACCGATCTCCATGGGTTAGTTATTTTCTTCTCAACACCAATGTTTAAATTTTCTTTGTTAAATGAGTTGTTGCATTTGCATGTTTGTTTGATTTTTGTGCATATTTTACCACTTGGTTAAAGTAATATTTTCTTTTTCAAGAAACTTTTTATAACATTTCACTAATTTAATTTAAACTTTTTGATAAACTTGTTTGAAGAAATATTATATTGGAACATGGTTTAGAGCTCGAACATACAAAACCAGTGAGACTTTTGAGCCTATTTGATTGGTTACATTTTATCAACCAATATTTTATTTTTGATGTATGTTTTTCTCTCTAAAATTGTGATCTTTGTCTTGCTTAATTCTATATTTTCATTGTTTGATGTATGTATGCACTTATATGATTGAGGCCTTTGTTTCACTGAGCTTACATACCCATATGGCCTTACCCTTTCATTATCCTTTGCAAACTAATGTTGAGCCTATTATACCCGTTTGTTCTTTACTTTAGCACATCATTAACTCTAAGCGGAAAACAATAATGTCCTTAATTTGAATCCTTGGTTAGCTTAGATTAGTGAGAGTGCTCATGAATTAAGTGTGGAAAAAGTGGGTTTGGAAACATTTGGTTTGAGAATTGAGTATGTTAGAATTTTCTGAAAATGTGAAAGAAATGTTTAGGACATGTTCATGCATTCAATAATTTAATCACATGCATTGAAAAAAACAAAAGAAAAAGAATAATATATATATATATATATATATATATATATATATATATATATATATATATATATATATATATAAAGGAAAAGAAAAATAAAGGAGAAAAAAAAAAGAAAAAGAGCAAATAAGTAAAAGGGGACAAAATGCCCCAAAGTAAAAGGTGAAAGCAATGCATATGTGCTGTACTTGAAATTAGAATGCATGAATATGTGGAAAACATGGTTAATGGATAGTTAGATGTGGTATTGTCTAAAGTTAGGTGGAAAGTTTAAATTAATTAAGGATTCAGATTTTAGTCCACTTGGCCAAATACAATCCTACCTTGACCCTAACCCCATTACAACCCTTAAAAGACCTCTTGATATGTGTATCTGTGCATTAAACTTTTGTTGATTGGTAGAAGAAAAGCAAGCCTTAGAAAGCAATGTTAGTAGAGAATTGAGAGATTCAAACCTTAAACACTTGAGTGATTAGAGTGTATACACTTCCGGTGAGGGTTCGATGCTCGATTCTTTGTTCCCGGCTTTCATGAGCTATTTTCTTCTACAAGTCTATTTGTACTTCATTTTTATGATTTGAATTAGTGAAATCCAGTTTATGTTTGTCTTGAAGAGCTTATTTACTTTAAACCAAGTATGTAGAAACATCTTAGCATGTAGTTGCATTCATATAGATAGGTTACATTTCATACATCTTACCATTCCTCTTCATTCATTCTTTATAGCTTCTCTTGAGCTTAGCATGAGGACATGCTAATGTTTAAGTGTGGGGAGGTTGATAAACCACTTTTTTTATGGTTTATATTGTGCTAAATTGAGTAGTTTTTCATCCATTATTCTCACGCTTATTCATAGAAATCGCATGTTTTACGTTTTCCTTCCTAATTTGGTGCTATGATTTAAAAGATGCTTCTTTGGCCTTATATTTGCTAATATTAATCCTCTCTTATTACCATTCGATGCCGTGATATGTGTGTTAAGTGATTTCAGAGATTACAGAGTAAGAATGACTCAGAGGATGGAAAGGAAGCATGCAAAAGTAGAAGGAATACAAGAAACTGAAGGAACTGCTAAAGCTGTCCAGCCTGACCTCTTTGCACTCAAACGGTCATAACTTGAGCTACAGAGGTCCAAATGATGCGGTTTCAGTTGAGTTAGAAAGCTAACGTCCGGGACTTCAAAATGATATATAATTTCCTATAGTGGCCGTACATCTAGGTGATGCGAACGCGTGCTCCACACGAACGTGTCGCAGTGACGAAAATCAGCATGTTTGAATTCGTAACCAGCGAATTCTGGGCTGTTTATGGCCCGGTTCTCGACCCAGAAAAAACAGATTAGAGGCTATAAAGTGGGGGAATGCATCCATTCATCATGGAACAACTGATACAACAGAAAC
The DNA here is from genome assembly GCF_003086295.3 of Arachis hypogaea. Classification (NCBI taxonomy): domain Eukaryota; kingdom Viridiplantae; phylum Streptophyta; class Magnoliopsida; order Fabales; family Fabaceae; genus Arachis; species Arachis hypogaea. Next base: position 63,599,333 of record NC_092053.1, read on the forward strand.
AGCATTCATATTCATAATTTTAGGTTTAGATGTAGCTTTTAGAGAGAGAGGCTCTCTCCTCTCTCTTAGGATTTAGGATTTCTATTATGATTAGGCTACTTCTCTTCATTCCAGGTTCAATGTTCCTTTAATTTATTTTCTACTTTTATTTATTCTATTACTTTAATTGTTATTTATATTTTCAAAGAATAAAAGCAATCAAAGAATAGCAGAACAAAACACCACACGCACACTCAACCGACCCAAAAGCAAAAACCCCTTTTCACAGAACAAGAAATAGGTCAGAATCTATTTACTACCAAAATCAAATCAGAAAGAAAGCAACCCATCAAAGTAAACAGAGAAAAGACCAGTGACATTGGCGACACAGAGCAAAGCAATCTCGGCTTTCAATTCAGAAAGACAACAATCCAAGACCTGTTGCTTCTGCCGCCGGTGACAAAGAGCGCAACGAGGGCGCGTGACCATGTGCAAGACGATAACGAGACAGAGAGCAACGGCGACGCCACGGTGAGAGAGATGAGAGAGACCGAGCTCCAGGGGGAGAGAGATACGAAGAAGAGAGAAGAACTTGAGAAGATTTCAGGGTTTCTAAAACCCAGATTTTAGAAATAATTTTTTGGTATGAATGGAGAAGGAGAAATTAGATTAAGATTCATTAGAAATAAAGTAATTTTGTAGTGTATATGAATAATGAAATATATTTTGATTTTGATTTTTAAATTGATTCGGATATAAAATTATAAACTAAAGTTAATTGAGTTTTGGTTAAATTAAAAGGATTAGGGTGATTTTTGTCCAATAAAAAAGAAAAAGATATTTAAATTTTTTTATTAAAATAAAGTAAAATTTATTTTTTATTTTTATTAAAGTATAAAGATAATTTAGTAAAAGCATTGATATAATTTGTATTTAAAAAAATTAATTATTGATGTGGAAAATATAATCCACGTATCTTGTTTTAATTTGTTAACATTTTTATTATATCGGTACGTATAAATTTATCTTCGTACGGTAACAAATACCAAACTAAAATAATACCTTACCTTTAAAAATATTATTTGGGAAAAGTGGTGTGCCGAAATAGACCCTTCATTTGACCACGATGGAAGCAAAAGATAAAGAGAAGAATCAATGTTGTTGTTGGCCATCGGTTATACCGCGGAATGAGAGACGTCAAAGGCTGCGCCACCACCTTCCCCAGTTCGGTTCTTTTTGTTTCTTTCATCCAAAACGCGCTTCCCTTACCTTCCCTTCGTCCCTCTTCTATTTATTTATACACATGAATTTTACAATCTTCCCACACCACTCGATCATCGCTTCTTCACTTATAGTAATTAGAAATATATCAACACCAACTTTATCATAACCATGAGTACCTATACCAATCAACAACAATCTCCAGGTAATTAATTTACTTTTTGGTATGTTCGTTTAATCTTTTTTTTTAAAAAAAAGTGATTTTGTTTTAAAATCTTATGTGTATATAACTGAGATAGCTAGCCACAAAAAAAAAAAAAAAAGGACACAAAAATTGACATGGCTAATAAATGAGATACTACTACTATTTTTCAAGTTCTATAAAAATACTGAAAGCAGCTTTCTTTTTCCTTCAAATTTTGACTATATATGATTTTTTTTTTAATTTTAAAGATAATGTTCCCAGAAAATAAATTTAAACATAACCCTCATCAAAATATGTATTCTTTCTTGTCTTGATGTATTGAACAAAACAGGGTTTCCACATATAATAACGTAGAATGATCAGATTGATTAATCTTATTTAGATGCTAAACTTGCGAATGCATATATGCTTATCCATCAGTAAAATAAGCATATAATAATTAGTGTATTTTTGTGTTGTGTTGCAACAGTGACTGCATACCCAGCAGTGGGAAAGAGCAAAAGTAGTGCTCCACCACCACCAATGGGTTACCCCACCAAGGATGCTCCACAGCAATCTGTTCCAGTTAAAACCACCACCAGGGGTGATGGCTTCTGGGAAGGATGGTAAGTCCACACCCAAAATTTTAAATCATTGGATTGAAGTTCTTTATAGCGTTGGTGGAGAGACAGAGATGAAAAAACTGAGACTGAGAGAGGGATTGAAATAAATCTCAGTATTCTGTTTGGTGCAAAATAAGAGACAGGAATTGAAACAAGAATAAAACTCTAATTTAATTTACACAAAGGGTAAAATTAGAATTAATTAATTGAAATGAAAGTATTTTAGGTATAAAATGTTATTAAAGTTTTAGTCTCCATCTCTAAAAATTTCAGTCCCCTGTGTCCCTACTTTTTGGAGGTACTGAAATACTGAAATTTTAGAGACAGAGACAGAAATTTTAGTACCAATCTCTGAACTAACAAACACGATACTGAGTCTCTATCTCTCAGTCTCTTTCTCAAACAATATATCGGATCTTATTATAAATTATGACATTAAATTTTATAATAACTGTCCTTTTGAGAATTTGGTGAAATGGAGAGAATTTTGTAATTAATTATTATATTTAATTATATACTGAATTCTTTGTTTAAGAAAAAGTATAGTGAAATGGAGAGAATATTATCTTATCCCTTTTATGTTCTGACTTTCTTGTTAATTTTGGCTCTCGTCATTCCTTGCAGTTGTGCTGCATTATGTTGCTGCTGTGTCTTGGATTGTTGCCTCTAATTGAACTTCGTTTCATACAAAAGATTTGGGCTTGTTCCCCATGTTTCTCCTTTCTTATTTATTTTTATTTTTATTTTATTTTTTAGTTTACCAAATTACTTTTTTACCTTGTCTAATAAGGAACTCTGTATTGGCTGGGACAGAAATTATGAATCCATGTTAAGGATATTGTTAATCTTTTGTATTCGTGTTGTAAAATATCTGATGGCTTGATGCCTTATATATTGGAATATAAAACTATAACCTACAATAAATTTTTTTTTTTTTGAAACAAAGGAGCTCAACCCAAGAGTGGAGCAAAACAAGAAAACAGACATAAATTAAAGACAAATAGGTAGCACCAAACAAAGCAAAATCATATCCCGCTGTCATCTTTGGCATTGCCATCAACAACAAAAGGGATTCTGATGCCTCCACTCCTCAAAACTCTGAAAAGATGCGTTAATGGTATCTTCTACACTTTTTCCTGCATTCTGAAAAATCCTCTTATTCCTCTCCATCCAGACGTTCCACACAATGGCAAAGAAGCAAATTAGCCATTTCTTTCGCTCTTCCTTTCTCGTAGTTACACCTGTCCAACTGTGAAAATGTTCCTTTACAGTACCAGAAAATGACCACTTCCTATCAAAGTGATTCAGCCATGCGCACCATACCCGCCAAGTAAAATCACACCCAAAAAACAAGTGATAAACATTTTCAGCATCCTTACTACATAGGGCACACATGTTGTCATGACCAACTATCCCAAACCGGCACAATTTGTCTTTTGTATTCACTCTGCCTATCAAGACAAACCATATAAACAGCTCCACTCTTTGCGGAACTAATCCTTTCCAAATAGAATTGGTAAAACTATAACTTGTTATGTCCTTCGGGAGCGTATCCTCCTGCAATACCTGCACAAAGGAGTTAGTAGAAAACACACATTGTTTATCAAACTTCCACACAATCCTATCCTCCCTATTTGGCGCTAAATTAACCACTCTCAGAGTTTCATGTAACTGATTCAGAAGTTCCAATTCCCACTGGAATGGCTCACGCCTCCATTAGAAGTTCCAAACCCAATCTAACCCGTCCCAGAACCCACAGACCCCAATGACACATCCTTTTTGCATTGAAATCGAGAAGAGCCTTGGAAACCTATCCTTTAGGGGACCACAGTATAGCCAGACATCCTCCCAGAAACGCGTTCTTCTCTTATCTCCAACCTCCATGGACAACCCATTTATCATCTTCTCTCTGACATGTTGTTCCTTGATCTGTAGCTGACATATATCCTTCCAAGGACCTCCTTTAGTAGGCAATGTCTGAGTGGAAATAGCTTGTTAGGATTGAGATTATTGCACGAACATACCACCTTCTTCCACAGCGGACAATCCTCTTTTGAGAACCTCCACCACCGTTTAAACAATAGCGTTGTGTTACGTATCATCGCATCTCCAACACCTAGCCCACCTAGCCTTTTTGGCGCTTGAACCACTTCCCATCTAACCAACGCTAAACCATTCCTTCCATCCTCTCTACTCCACAAGAATTTTCTCTGTAGTGAAATCAACTTTTCAGCAACAGCTTTTGGCATCCTGTACAAGCTTAAGTAATATATTGGCAAGCTATTTAAAACAGCTTTGATAAGCACCAACTTTCCTGCTTTATTAAGCACCTTCGACTTCCATAAGCTTAGTTTTTCCTCCACCTTGTCTATTATAGGCTTCCAAGTCTTAACTAACCTCGGATTAGCTCCTAGTGGGATTCCAAGGTACCTGACTAGCAAAGCCGCTTCCTTACACTCTAACAATCTGCACATACGTCTCACCCACAGTTGGTCAAAATTGATTGGTATTAAACTGGATTTGTCGAAATTGATGCTTAACCCTGACATTAGTTCAAAGCAACGTAGTAGTCTCTGATAGTTCTTCACAGTCTCTTCCTCTGGTGGACAAAACAATATAGTGTCGTCGGCGAACTGAAGGTGTGACAACTCTATATTATCTCTCCCAACCAACAGAGGAGATATACGGCCATTTCTAACTGCCTCTCCGACCATTCTATGTAGTACATCCACCACAAGCACAAATAAAAAGGGGGATAGTGGATCGCCTTGCCTGAAACCCCTTTCCATCATGAATGGCTTCGTCGGTGAACCATTTACCAACACAGACATAGAAGAAGTACTGACAAACTCCATTACCTACTCCCTCCATCTTCGACCAAATCCCATCTTCTGCAACACAATGTCCACAAAACTCTACTTTACTCTATCATAAGCCTTCTGAAAATCTAGCTTGATGATTGCCGCTGCCTTTTTCCTTAATTTGAGCCACTGCACAGTTTCACACGCTATAAGTGCCCCGTCATGTATTTTACGACCCTTGACAAACGCACTTTGAGTCTCCCCGACCAGCTCTGGCATCACTGCTCTCATCCTCCTAACTAGCACATTCGAAATCACCTTATAAACACAACCAACCATGCTAATCGGGCGGAAGTCTTTGATTTCTTTAGCCCCGCCGAACTTAGGAGCCAACGCAACCCATGTGATATTAGAGTCTTTAGGTAACCTAGCTGTCTGAAAGAAAGCAATCACAACAGCTGTAAACTCAGTCCCAATTTCTTCCCATCACCTCTTTATAAAATTCATATTGTACCCATCATTGCCTGGTGCTTTAGATGATTCACAGTCCCAAACTACCTCTCTAATCTCCTCCGCTGACGGTAATACCTCTAACGCCATAGCAACCTCTTCAGATATCCTTGCCACCAGCCCATCTCTGAATCCCACCCTAGCATACTTCTCTTGATGATAGAATTGCCTATAAAACTCTCGGATAGCAATCTTTATTCTAGCTGAGTTTCTAATCAGTCTTTCATTAATAACCAAAGCATCAATTCTGTTATTCCTCCTTCTTGAAGAAGCTATTTGGTGGAAATACCTGGTGTTCTTGTCCATATCCTTCGCATGCTTCGATCGTGACATTTGTTTCCAGTGTAGCTTTTTTCTAACATACCATCTTTCACAACAAGTCACCAACGCCTTCCTTCTTGCCTCCACTGTTCCATCATATGTCCCACTGCTTACCATGTCATCTATCTTATTTAACTCATTCTCAAACTGCAAGATTTTGTTATCCATGTCAGCAAAGTTGTCCTTGTGCCATCTTCTCAAAGGAATTGTCAAGGCCTTCAATTTATCTGTAAAATCTACCTCTCCCAAATCCCTCCATTCCTCTTTGACCATTCTTAGGAAACCTTCATGGGTAAACCATGAGTCAAGACTTCTAAACGGTCTTGGGCCGCCTCGCATCCTTGTGTCTTCCACAATCATCGGGCAGTGATCTGATAAACCCCTTGGTCCTCCTTTTAGTCGAGTCTCTGGAAACTCCTCAATCCATTCCAGGCTAACCATTACTCTATCAATCCGACTACATGAGCTCCCTCTAAACCAGGTATACTTGCGATTATTGAGCGGCAAGTCTACTAAGTGCATATCTTGTATCCAGTTCTTGAATTCTTCAGCAGCTCCTGTTAATCTATCCGTCCCCTTTCTTTCCTCCACCTGAACAATCTCATTAAAGTCCCCCATAAAGCAGCAGCGAACCTGACATAATCCAGCAATATAGCTCAACCCCTCCAATACAACCGTTTTCTCATCTCTAGCATGAGCACCATAAACCAAGAAAAACGCGCAATTAAAGTTATTCTTCAACAATACACCTTCGATGCACATCCACCTCTCCCCTTTATAACAGTTATGCATTTTAAACATACTTTCATCCCACATTAAGAGCAGCCCACCCGATGCACCCTCAGACGCAATATATTCCCAGCCCACACTATCGCACCCCTAGAGACGGACTACATCAAATCTAGTTACAACATGCCTTTTAGTCTCTATCAGTCCTAGCATATTCAAGTTATTTTTCATCTTCAAATCCTTTATCATTCTCACCTTCCCACCCCCCCTAACCCCCTAACATTCCATGAGCTAAAAATCATTTTAACAAATTATTACACACCTTATTTTTGTTTATCGGTCTGCATCGTCTTGCTTTCACCCTTTGTTTTGCCATTCTTCTTTTCTGAGCATTTTCTTCATTCTGAGCTTGGAGTATTGCCATAATATCCTCTTCTTGGTCGTACAAGATTGCACCAGATTTCACCGCCAATTCCCATGTCCTTTTGTTCTCTGTCATTTGCTCCTCCGCTTTAGAACACTGGTTATCATCCGATCCGCTATCATGTTCACTATCCAAGCCATTCATTATAGACGTTACAGCTTTGTCCCTACCCTTCTCCGAATCTTTCCTGCCTATCATATCACCTCGATGTTTAAGACCAACACTTTCATGATATACACCATGCTTTGACGAGGTCGTATTTCCAGTTTCACTACCAGCGTCGTTTTCGCCCTCTGTACTTGTTTTTTCAGTATCATCCCCTTCATCACTAGCATTCCCAACCCCTCTAAGCATATCGGCGTCCTCACCATCATCCCTAGAGCACCTTGTGACCATTCTTCCAAGTTCCTCCACCACCGCTTTCCTTGCGTTCAACTTATCCCAGACTGCCATGTTCGTCCCGACTTCATGGCTTCCCGGCGCCGACGCACCAGCACCTCCATCTACCACAACCGCGTCATCTTCAGCCGTGTCCACCGTCGCATTTGATCGTTGAGGGCAGACGCCTAGCTGGAGCCTCCATGCACTGGCCTCGCCGTTCGCCACTCGCCCTTCTCCATTGCACCAGGTCCGCGGGCTACCGTGCAGGGCAGCGCGCTCATCGCCATATGGTTTCTTTGAAGCAGCTGCGCAAGGATCGGGAACCTTCTCCCCCCAGAAACCCTGCATCCCCCGACCTGGTTCAGTTTAGTGTGGCCCAGATTTTAGGACCTTGCCTCCATTCCCAGCGCTACCTTGGTTCGGGCCTGATGAGGATTGCTGGCCTAATTACAAGATCAAACTCATATTATAGTAACTAGTGTATCTGGCCAAATCTTCATCTTTTTTGTCATTTGTTCTTGTTATTTTTCCCCTTATGGCTCCCTCATCCAGCCCACTTGCATTGTTTCCACAAAGCCCAGACCTGGTTCTTTCTGAATCCTCTCCATCACTCATCATGTCGTATCCCATGAAATTAGCTCTGTCTTTAATTCCTTGTTGATACGAATCAGCCGTTACCATTTTCAATAAGTTGATTTTTGAATTGGCATTATTCCACTCATTTAAAATTTCTTCTAAATTTACTATTCTGCCCTTGTCATCTTTCCTTTCCCTCATCACCATCGTTGCCAACTCCGCTTCCCGGTCCCTGCATTCTGGCTCATCTGATTGACTTGCTGGATCTATAGCCATAATTTGAGAGTGACTTGTTGCGTCATTATCTCATTTCTTGCTACTTGTTTCACTAGCGTTAATATTTTCCGGCTTACACGCTGAACTATATGTCTCTTCACCCACCTCTTTTACCAACACGTCAAAACCACTGAGCACAATTGTAAGATGTATCCATTCGTTTATAGTATCTAATACACATGTATCGATTTGCATGTGTCCGACACTAAAGGAATTGCATGATTCTATCAAATTATCACAACCCACCACTTCACCCCATTGACTCCCGATGATATTGAAAGTGTCCACCGACTAGGCATGTAATGGAACTCCATAACATTCTAACCATACTCTCCTAGTTTCACTTTGCTCCGCCTCTTCCCATCTCCAAACACTATGGAAGAGTTGTAGCAGACTGTTCAATTTAAACGTGTAGGTTTCTTCTGCGCTTCGCACGCAGTCAAACATCAAAAGAGCTTTATATGCACCGAGTTCTCGTATTTGGACAACTTGAGGCAGAATTTTTGCGATCTTATCTTTCATAGATCTAAAGTCAATGGCCTTTTTCGTCCCTCCTACTAAACTTCTCTGCAGCCACTCCAAGTTATCTTTTGCCACCGGTACTTCAATCTTTTTGGTCCACCCGTTTTCATGTAGGACTTGTTCTTTTTTATCCTTCCTGACCTCCGTTATATTCAGATGCGCATCATGAGCCTCTTCATCTTATTATCCCCGAATCGTCTTGTTTCGGATGTCTTCTCCTTTCTGTGCCCTCTTCGTATCATACACATCTAATATCCTTCGGTACTTCACTTCCCCTACAAACACAACTCTTCCTCTCAACCTCAACCGATTTATTTCTCTGATTGCCTTCAATGCTCCTCCCTTCGTAGTATATCGTATGAACACAAAAATGTATATATTATCGCCTTTTTGTTTACGCGATAAATATATGTCATTTATGTGTCCAGTCCAGTTGAACAACTGAAACAATTCTCTCTTAGAGATCTCTTGAGAATGGTTATCCACGAAAACGGAAAAAGACTCTTGCTCTAGCCGTCGATACTCTTCTCGATTCCAAATTCTCGGATCTTTGTCATGTTCTCTAGCTCTACCCCTCCCCGTGTTTCCCACCCACGCTCTCTCTCGCTCTCTCATCCTCTTAAAATTTTCCTTTTAGTTTTAATGATAACCCTAAACTGCTTTCTAATTTGCTACTACCTACAATTATATAACTGTTATTTTCAACCAAATTTTCAACTAACAATTTCGCTTCTTTTTTATTTGCTAAACATGTAATAGTTACTAATTACAATTTATTAAAATATCTGCATTTAAATGCCAACCATTGACAAGCGTATAATATAAAATAAGGTCTATATAAAAAATTACATAATCTAAAATGCATTATAAAAATATAATGATAATTTAAAATATAATTTTTTTATTGGTAATTTTTTGTACGATTAAGTGATACATGACATTTTTTTATATTATAAAATTTATCGATAATAAGATTTATGTCAAATTTTTGACAATTTTCTTCTCAATATAAATAAAAAGATAATTAGTGATAAATTTATCTTCCATTTTGTTTCTGGGTTTATATTCACAATATTCATAGTTGAAAAAGATCTTTCGATTGTAGCTCTTGAAACAAGAAGAGTTAACACCAAGCAAATCAAACGGTCAATTAAAAGATATGTTAAAGATTTCTTGTCTTCATTAATCCTTGGTATAACTCAGAGATTATGCACAAGTTATTGAATTCAACATGATTAGGATGAAATTCAACATGATTAAGAACAACAAATTCATATTGTTGAGCTTGCATTCTGATAGAAAATTTTTCAAGTCATTGAAGTCATTTAGATAAAATTATTCTACTAATTCACATATTCCGTCAATATTAAAGAATTTATAATTATCTCTAGGATCTAAAGTTAAATTTGAAGTAAGCAATTCTACCTTATTATCATCGAATTTTCCATTAAGCGCTTGCAATTACGTGTCAATTGTAGCAAGAAATAAATTAAAACGATAATAATGACCCAGTGAAATCTAGTCAATAATTTTGCAAGTTTGACCTCTTCTAGAAATATATAATGCATTCATATTAGGAACTTCAACTTTATGATTCTGACAAAATAATATAGCTTCTTTTATAAGAAGATAAAATCTTAATTAGCTTGATAAAATTTCTCCAATTCAAAGATTCAAGATTTTCATTATGGCCTCTAAATGCAGATGCTTAAAATGTAAGCCACTGAATAATATAAATAATTGTTTTTAACTTTAAACGGTTATTTGTAATAGTTTCATTACTATACCTTTCAAGAACTTTGTATATATGATTAGACTAAACCAGATAAAATTATTGCGGGAAGGTGATTTTATCCCACTCGCGGTGAGGATGGAGGTTCCATCCTGCTAACATGTTAATAAAATTGGCAAATCGATACATGATTGAGGGTTTATTGGATTTAAATTGATGAAATTGATAACTAATTGTGAGGGAATGAGTTAAATCACCTATGAATTACTAAAAGACACTTACAATGACTGAGTATGGCCTGATTGGCTGGATTGGCAAGGTCTGGGTGATATCGCACTTGTGTATTGATTGAATATCTGTTTGTGGTGAGGTCTGGCTGTTATCCCGCTTACATACTGATTTGTTATTACTTTGGCACCTTCACCGGACAAGGACAAAGGTTTCATCTCACTTGTTCCGTGGTTGCGGTGTAGTTATGGGGACGGAAATTTTATCCTGCTCGCGGTGAGAACGATGGTTTCATCCCACTCACGAGTTAATAGAATTGAAATAATTGGTAAGGAATTGGGGTTAACAAATCTAATAACTTGTGAATTTGGATAAATACTATGAATATGATTGATTGCCTAGGTGAGATGCACGAGTTGTGGCTTTGTCCCAACTGTTCGGGGTTAAGATTTATAAACACCCGCCTGAGTAAGACGCAAGGGTTGTGGCTTTGTCCCACTTGCTTCGAGTTAAGCGGTTGAACACCTGCCTGAGTAAGATGTAAGGGTGGTAGTTTGCCCCACTTGCTCCGGTAAAGGTTTGAGACACTTAGGTAAGATGCAAGGGTTGAGGGTTGTCCCACTTGCTTTGGGTTGAGACTTGATACCCCTGGGCAAGTGACGGAGAAAAATTGTCGGTAAAGAATTTCACAAGAATATCGCATTGCAACTATAGTTCTAAACCAACAAATTATCCTCGGTCAATGTTTAAATTGTTTGTCAGTTAAGCAAACCTAATAAAAATCAAAGTATTTAAACCTCGGGTCGTCACTCAAGGAATTACAGGGAAGTATGTTTATTATTGGTTATGAGATTGTATCTTTTTAGGTTTTGAGTTTAATAAGCAAGGAATGTAAATAACAAAAAAATAACTAACAACTAAGAAAAATCCTAGCAAGGGTTGAGAATCGGAATTCCTATCCTCATTATCATTGTCAATTGTGATGGTAATCGCAAATTGCTCTTACTTAGTTAACCTCTAACAATTGAAGGAAAGTCAAGTAAGCAAATCAACTTGAGTTCACAAGTCCTAATCAAAGACTAGAGTTAGCGAAGCTCAAGCCAACTAGCAACTTTCAATCACCAACCAATAAGAGACTTTGACAATTCAAGAGTCTACAAATTACTCAATCCAAGCTAAGAATTTAAAAATCTAATTTAAAATCCAACCAAGTATTTTATCAAACCCTTGGAAGGCACAAAATGAAAGCATAGAAAAGTAATAAGAGAATGTAAAATCTAAGACCAACAATTGCAAGGAATCAGTAATAACAAATGAAGAAAGAAGCAATAAACATGAAATACCTCAAATTGCATTAAAAAGGAAATTGAATCTAACATGAAGAGTTCATAAACTAAATTAGGAAAATGAAGAAATCAACAAAAGAAGATAAACTAAGATGATATAATAATATAATGTAGAATAGAAACTAAATTAAAGCAAGATGAATATCTAAATCTAAGAAGAAATAACACTAAAAACCCTAAAACCTAGAGAGAGGAGAGAGTCTCGCTCTCTAGAAAGCTACATCTAAAATCTAACTTGTCTATGAATGAAAAATGAATGATTCCCCCATTCCAGCTTCACTCTGTAGCCTCTAATATGTATTTTTTGGCCTGAAACTGGGTCAAAAGCAGCCCAAAAATCGCCCCCAGCGAATTCTGTAAATTGCAACGCGGAATACTCATCACGCGTACGCGTCAGCAACACGTACGCATCGCTGAACTTTTTGTAAGGTCCCACATCGGTTGGAGAGGGGAACGAAGCATGCCTTATAAGGGTGTGGATACCTCTCCCTAGCATGACACATTTTGACGAGTGAGTGTGGGGAGCTTCAGCTATCATCCCTATCGTCAAAGGCAAAACCGTGAGGCCTTGTGTGCCAAAGCGGACAATATCGTGCTAGCGGGTGGTCTGGGCTGTTACACTTTTCACATGGCCACGCGTGCGCGTCGTATGTCTGCTGCACCAGTCACACGTACGCGTCACCCATGCGTACGCGTCACTACCAACTTCTGAAATTCTCAACTTCTTGTGTTCCTTCCACTTTTCCATGCTTCTTTTCCATCCTCTAAGCCATTCCTGCCCTATAAACCCTGAAAACACTTAACAAACGTATCACGACATCGAATGGTAAGAAGAGAGGATTAAAATTAGTAAATTTAAGGCCAAAGAAGCATGTTTTCAATCATAGCACAAAATTAGGAAGGAAAATGTAAAATATGCGAATTCTATGAATAAGTGTGAGAATAATGGATAAAATCCACTCAATTCAATACATAATAAACCATAAAATAGTTATTTATCAATCTCCCCACACTTAAACATTAGCATGTTCTCATGCTAAACTCAAGAGAAGCTATAAAAGAGGTGAAGAGGAATGGTAGAATTTATGAAATGCAACCTATCTATATGAATGCAAGTAAATGCAAAATGTTTCTACCTACTTGGTTAAAAGTAAATTAACCTCCCAAAAATAAATATAAACTGAATTCTACTAATTCGAATTCCAAAATAAAGTACAAGTAGACGTGCAAGAAGAAAGCTCGTGAAAGCCAGGAATAAAGAATTGAGCATCGAACCCTCACCGGAAGTGTATACACTCTAATCACTCAAGTGTTTAAGGTTCGATTCTCTCAATTCTCTACTAATCTTGCTTTCCAAGGATTGCTCTTCTTCTACTAATCAACAAAAATTTAATGCACGAATACACATATCAAGAGGTCTTTTAAGGGTTGTAATGGGGTTAGGGTCAGGGTAGGATTGTATTTGGTCAAGTGGACTAAAATATGAATTCTTGATTAACTAAACTTCCCACCTAACTTAAGACAATCCATGTAATCAACATACAAAATCTAACTACCCATTAACTATGTTTACCACATATTCATGCATCCCAATTTTGAGTACAACTCACATGTATTGCTACCACCATTTACTTTGGGGCATTTTGTCCCCTTTTATTATTTGCTCTTTTCTTTTTTTGTTTTTTATTTTTTTTCCTTTTTTTGTTTTCTTTTTATTTTTCTTTTCTTTTGTTTTTCTCAATGCATACGATTAAGGTATTGAATACAAGAATATGTCCTCAACATTCTTTTCCACATTTCACAAGAATATACAACACCCAATTCCCAAACTAAATATTTTCCAACCCAATTTCCCCACACTTAAATCATGAACACTCTCACTCATCTAAGCTAACCAAGGATTCAAATTAAGGACATTATTGTTTTCCTCTTAGAGTTAGTGATGAGCTAAAGTAAAGAATAGATGGGGTAAAATAGGCTCAAGATTGGTTTGCAAAGGATAATGAAAGGGTAAGGCCATATGGTTATGTGAGCTATAGTGAAGCAAAGGCCTCAATCACATAAGTGCATGCATACATCAAACAATGGAAATATAGAATCAAGCAAGACAAAGATTACAATTTTAGAGAGAACAACACACACCAAAATAAAACATTAGTTGATAAGATGCAACCAATCAAATAGGTTAAAAAAGCTTACTGGTTTTTTGTGTTCTAGCTCTTAAACCCTGTTCCGAAATAAATTTCTTCAAGCAAGTTCAACAAAAATTTTAATTCAAATTAGTGAAATGCTATAAAACAGTTTCTTGGAAGAGAATTCATCACTTCAACTAGGCAGTACATACATGCAAGCAACTAACTACACATGCAATCTATTATGCAATGCAACAACTAACCTGACAAAAAATAAACATTGGTGTTAAAATAGGAAGTAGTTACCCACGGAAGTCGGTATGATCTCTCCACACTTAAGGATTGCACCGTCCTCGGTGCATGCAAAGATGTGCAAGTGGACAGGTTGCTACAACTGATGCTTTTTCTCCAAGGATTGTGTGGCGGGACTTGTTGTTGCTCCATTTAGAAGTTTTCTGTTTTCCCTTCTTGGTGGCCATCCTGAAAGAAGAGAAAAAGGAAGAAGAATAACCTACAAACAAAGATATGCAAACAAATAAAATATGGGTGGGCTAACGCCAAATAATAATGAGGTTCTCAACTACATGGTAGCTACAACATGTAAGTGAAAAACAATAGAAGCAAGAGGCATGTCAAATAAATAGTAAACAAGTTAAGAAGCACCCAAAACAATGCAAAAAATATGCAACAGTTGAGTAAGAACATGCAACACCAATAGTGTAATATCAAACTTAGAAAAGAAAATAGGAACAAGCAACAAAGTTAAAATTTAATAAATGAAAGTATGTAAATGCAATAAATGAGGGAGATAAAGATGAGAAGGGAAATGGAATAAAGAAGAAGAAAGGTAGAAAGAAATAAGAACGAGAGAAGTAAGAAGAAGAAAGAAGAAAAGAAAGATGAAGAAAGTTAAAGAACAACCGACGCGTAAGCGTCGCCCACGAGTACGCGTGGGTTGCAGAATGAGGAGATGACGCGTACGCGTCGTTAATGCGCACGCATGAAAAGCACAAATTAGAAGGTGACGCATACGCGTCAGTCACGCGTACATGTGGAGGTGAATTTTGCTCTTCACACAACACTCGCACAATTCTCGTACAACTCTCGGGTTTGTATACTGGAGGTGGTATCATTAACATACTACGTGTGCACTTAGCACCCCACCAGCACGGTCCTGGCACAACTCTCTGTCCAGGCCGCGCTGTCGCGCCGTTCCAGCACGGTTTGGGCACGAACCAAATTTGGGCGTTGATGCGTACGTGTCAGGCACGTGCACACGTGACAGCCCCCCCTTTTTTTTATGAAACAGGGAAAAAAATCAAGAATGATTCAGGTATCTATATAAGCAAAATACTCTGAAAACACTCGAAAAATAAAGTAAAAAAATTGTAACTAGGAAGATCATACCATCGTGGGGTGTCTCCCACCTAGCACTTTTAGTTATTGTCCTTAAGTTGGACATTTGGTGAGCTCCTTGTCATGATGGCTTGTGCTTGAACTCATCTTGAAACTTCTACCAACGCTTGGACTTCCAATAAGCTCCAACATTTCTAAGTGAATTCACCAAGCCTTGATGAAGTTTCTCACAAGATTTGAGCTCCCAAAGTTGATGCTCTTGTATGCCGGGATCCCAAATCTTGTTTCTACACCCGTCTTTAAGTGGATCATCATTGTTCCAATCGGGTGGCAAGCAATCCGAATTCTCTATGAAGTACCAAACTCTTCTCTTAGATCCCACCAATTGATCACTAGTCCAACCCTTGCATCTAGCTCTTGAAATCTTAACCTTGATGAGTCTTGATTTGCAACTCTAACCACTAAACATTCTTCTCTTACGCTTCATTCCACAAAGCCTCCTAAGTTGGCCATCTGTTTCAAGAATACCATACTCAAGTAGGACAGTAAAGCTAGTAGAGATAAGTTTTACCCACTCAAATGAGGGAGTTGATGGCAACCTAGGTGGAGAAGTCTCTAACGATCTTGACAAAGCATATTCAACTCCCGTTCAACCTTGCCGAAGAAATTCCACCTTTTGAAAAGATTCTTCACTTTCAAGCTCTTCCTTACCAAGTTCATCCAACTCTTCTCCGTCACTCAAATAATAAATGTGAGGTTGAGAGAAATCTACATCAATATTGCTTTCAATTTCATCGGGAGAAGGTTCTTCAAACTCAAGGGGTTCACTTGTGGATGCAAATTCATTACTAGGATGGCTTGATTCATGATCATCATCACCAAGGAAACTTGCTTCTTGATCTATTCCGTCCAATTCTTCATAGGGAATATGCCTTGGAGGTTGTGTACTATCCTCCTCAACATCAATTTCAAGCTTCTTGGAGGAATACTCTATAACTCTAGATCCCCAATTCCCCATGAGGTTCAGTATCTCCTAAGTCTTCAACTACTTCTTCCTCTTCAATAGGTATGGCTTCCTCCAATTGTTCCAATACACAGTCATATACACTCTTCTATTGATTCTCGACATGCGGCCATGGGGTACTTTGAGTGTCGAAGCGCAAGGAAGCTAAATTATCTACTACCTCGGTCAAGGTAGCTATGAACTCTAGTGTCGTCCTTTGCATCTCTCTTTGCCCCTAAAGAAGAACACCAATGGTGTCATCCATTGGAGAGTGGAGTGGATATGAGTGGATATGAGAGGGTTCATCATGATAAGGATGCGGCGGTTCAACACTCTCCATCTTTTTCACTTGTTGCACAACACATTCCAGTCCCTTGTTCTCAAGTTGAGATTTGTTAGCCATGAGAGATTCGTGTACTTTTCGGCTTCCCTCTCGCTCCATTTGATGGATGTTTGCTTGAAGTCAATTCATTGCTTCCTTAAAATGATCTCGTGGCTCTTGTTCTGCTTGGCTAACATAATTAGGATCATATTGCTCTTGGATTGATGGATATGGACATTCCCCTATGGAGAGTTGTGGTGGAAAGGAAAATTCATCTTGTGGTTGAAAGTTCGCATACATTAGAGGTGGTGTATATTGAGGTGATGATTCTTGGGAGTAATTATGTTGGAACTGGGGTGGCTCTATGTATGGTTCATTTAGCTCATAAGGTGGTTGGTATGGGGGATAAGGGTTGCAAGTATAGTTCTAAACCAACAAATTATCCTCGGTCAATGTTTAAATTGTTTATCACTTAAGCAAACCTAATAAAAACCGAAGTATTTAAACCTTGGGTCGTCTCTCAAGGAATTGCAGGGAAGTATGTTTATTATTAGTTATGAGATTGTATCTTTTTGGGTTTTGAGTTTAATAAGCAAGGAATGTATATAACAAGAAAATAACTAACAACTAAGAAAGACCCTAGCAAGGGTTGAGAATCGGAATTTCTATCCTCATTATCATTGTCAATTGTGATGGTAATTGAAAATTGCTCTCACTTAGTTAACCTCTAACAATTGACGGAAAGTCAAGTGAGCACATCAACTTGAGTTCACAAGTCCTAATCAAAGACTAGAGTTAGTGAAGCTCAAGCCAACTAGCAACTTTCAATCACCAACCAACAAGAGACTTTGACAATTCAAGAGTCTCCAAATTACTCAATCCAAGCTAAGAATTAAAAAATCTAATTTAAAATCTAACCAAGCATTTTATCAAACACTTGAAAGGCACAAAATAAAAGCATCAAAAAGTAATAAGTGAATGTAAAATCTAAGACCAACAATTGCAAGGAATCAATAATAACAAATGAAGAAGAAGCAATAAACATGAAATACCTCAAATTGCATTAAAAAGGAAATTGAATCTAACATGAAGAGTTTATAAACAAAATTGGGAAAATGAAGAAATTAACAAAAGAAGATAAACTAAGATGCTAGCATAATAGAATGTAGAATAGAAACTAAATTAAAGCAAGATGGAAATCTGAATCTAAGAAGAAATAACAGTAAAAACCCTAAAACCTAGAGAGAGGAGAGAGCCTCTCTCTCTAGAAAACTACATCTAAAACCTAACTTGTGTATGAATGAAAAATGAATGATTCCCCACTTACAGCTTCACTCTGCAACCTCTAATCTATATTTTCGGCCCTAAAACAGGGTCAAAATCAGCCTAGAAATCGCCTCCAGTGAATTCTGTAAATTGCATCACGGGATGCGCGTATGCGTTGCTGAACTTTTCACCTGGCCACACATAGGCATTAGCCATGCGTGCGCTCGTATGTTTGCTACACCAGTCATGCGTACGCATCGCTCATGCGTATGCGTTGCTACCAACTTATGAAATTCTCAACTTATTCTATTCCTTCCACTTTTGCATGCTTCTTTTCCATCCTGTAAGCCATTCTTGCCCTATAAACCCTGAAAACACTTAGCAAACGTGTCACGGCATCGAATGTTAAGAAGAAAGGATTAAAATTAGCAAATTTAAGGTCAAAGAAGCATGTTTTCAATCATAGCACAAAATTAGGAAGGAAAATGTAAAACATGCGAATTCTATGAATAAGTGTGAGAATAATGGATAAAATTCACTCAATTCAATACAAAATAAACCATAATGTAGTGGTTTATCAGTAAGATACAAGGGTTGTGGCTTGTCCCACTTACTCTAGGTTGAGATTTGTAAACACCCGCCTGGGTAAGATGCAAGGGTTGAAGTTTGTCCCACTTGCTCCGCGTTGTGGTATTCCATATCAAGGTTAGCTACCAGATGTGTCAGGTTCTGGCAGTTTAACTGGCACGTGAGCTCATGGCTAGTAGGACAGGCATGCATCATCTGCATCTATGTGATATCGTTTGAGTGTGAACATTTTATTTGTTTTGCCTATATGATTATTTCTGTTTAGATGCTATTTGCCCTACTTGCTATAATTGCTTTTGATAGTGCTTGAATCTCATTACTTGTGTTTGTCTTTACTGAATATTTACTGAATTTAATACTAAAATTCTGTAGTATTAAATTGAAAAAAGAAAGGCTGAGAGGAGCGAGAATACTGAACACTGAATTACTAAGATTGAACCATTGTGACATGGATAGAACTAATGACTTGCATGGAGTAGAGTTAAGAATATGAGATTTCTATATAGCTTAGACTTAGTATGATTTTTTCTATCTGGTTTAGCAAAACCCTAGGCTTGAACCTTGTGCTAATTAGAGTTTAGGATTGCCTAACGGGTTCATATCTTTTTACATAGTCTCTATTTGGAATTATTAACGCACCTCACTGAGTATGCTGGACTCTTGATGAAGCAAAGATTTTACTTTTGGGTTTATTTTGATCTATGTAATACTTTTCTCCACTTTTGATATATGTATTTGTATATCCCTCTTAGAGGTTCATTTATGGAGAAACATGTTGTATTTTGTGTGCTTCTGGATTGTATTATACATTTTAGCCGGTCTTGTCTTCGCAGGTCGAGACTAGTATTGTTATGTATCTCTTTTTGAATCCTGTGTGTGTGTGTGTGTGTGTGTGTGTGTGTGTGTGTGTTTGTGTGTGTATACATACATATATATATGTATGTATGTATGTCTCTTCGTTTCTATTTACTAATGCTTGTTAGCTTCAACATTTCAAGTGTGCTGCAATTTTAGTTCTGTTATCTTTCTTTACAGGCTCCTAGTTATATTTTTATCTTTCAAATATATGTATGTATTTTGCTTTTAGATGTCGTAATGCCTCATTGATACCAGAATTTATGTCGGTTCAGAATTTCGCAAGATAATCACATTGATAGTATAGTTCTGAACCAACAATGAACTCTCCATCATAGTTTAATTTGTTTGTCACGAGTACAAACCAATAAAAACCGAGAGTATTGAAACCTCAGGTCATCTCTCAAAGGAATAGTAGTGAGGTATGCGTGTTATCAGTTATGAGTATAAAAAAGGGGTGTTTGCGGATAAAGATGCAAAAAACTAAATGACCAGACAATAAAACTAATAACTAAAGAAGTATAAATACTAAAAAACACTCCTAGAAAGGATTGAGAATCAAAGCTTCCTTTCCAAGTCATTGACCACGAACATGGGAGAAAGTCAAGTAGACATAGTCAATCTTATAACAAGAACAACTAACAATCCTCAATCACCAATCAATATCAGACATCAAAGACATCAAGGTCACATTCATTACTCAATTCCAAGCCAAGAGTGTAGAAATGTACTCTAAAGTTAAAAGAGACATTTCTATAAACACTTGGAAGGCGTAGAATGAAAGCATGGTAAAATTGCAATAGTAGTAAAATCTAAAGCTACCAATGCAAGATAACAATAAAAATAACTCAATTAAACATTAATAACATGAAAGCATCAATTGCATTAAATGGAATCAAAGTAGCAAGAGTTCATAAAAATGAAAGTATCACAATTAAGAAATTAACATGAGAATTAAGAGAATCAAGGTAATTAAACAAGGAAAAGTAATTAAAACTAAATAAAAACAAGTATCAAAACGTAAATCTAAGAGAAAATTAACTAATTCTATCCTAACTCTAGAGAGAAGAAAGAGCTTCTCTCTCTAGAATATAATCTAAAACATGTTACTAAACTAAACCTAATTGCTCTCCCCTTTGATCCTCCTTGAGAATTGCATCAAATACTTCAGAAATGAGTTGGATTGGGCCCAAAATTGGCCTAAAATCACGTGCTGATAGTCATGTGTACGCATGAGGCATGTGTACACACAAATTGGCGAAATTTCAGGTCATGCGTACGCATGAGGAATGCATACGCGCAACTGGGCAGATTTTCAAAACTTCATTTCTTCATGAATTCTCCACTTTTATCTGCTTTTTCTTCACTTCTTCAAGCCATCCTTGCCTTCTAAGTCTGAAATCACTCAACAAATATATCAAGGCATCAAATAGAATTAAAGTAAATTAAATTTAGCAATTTTAGGGCCTATAAAGTATATTTTTAATCATTAAGCACAATTTAGAAGAAATTCACAAAATCATGCTATTTTAGTGAATAAATATAGAAAAAGTTGATAAAATCCACTCATTTCAATACAAGATAGACCATAAAATTGTGGTTTATCGCTCACCACCTCTGATTTATGACTATAGTGTAGGGCTTTGTATGGTAGGTGTTACATTATGGTATCAGAGCAGTTCATTCCCATAGAGCATGAGGGACGAACTAACTATTCTTCTGAGCATACTATGAATTATGTGCATATGTTATTTAGGATATCTGCTTAATAAATGTAGCACATGAGCATACTTTTGGGACTTCAAAGTACTAGACTTGAGATATTGAGACTAATTACCTTGATATCAATTGTTTGATATGAACAGAACCTGAATGACGTCTCATGGACGTGGGCGTGGTCGAGGGCAAGGTTTGAGAGATATTGTGGAATGAAAACCGACTGGCAACAATCCGGTGAACTTTATGGCCGCGTTAGAGAACATGGCTGATGCTATGTAGGCCACTACAGAAATGCTGGGGCAGCAAGCTGGTAATAGCAATGGAGGAGGCAGTGGGCCTAATGGTAGGTCAATGACGTTGGCTACTTTTCTGAAGGTGAATCCACCAACCTTTAGGGGTACAACTAATCCGACAGAGGTGGATAACTGGTTCTTAGCTATGGAAAGGGATCTGCAAGCTCAGCACGTGCCAGAGAAGCAATATGTGGAGTTTGCCACGTACAACTTTAAAGTAAAAGCTCAATTCTAGTGGCAGAGAGCTCGTCGTTTACTGTAGCAAAGTGATACAGTGATCACTTGGGATGCCTTCCGAATGGGATTTTACAAAAAGTACTTTTTGAACTCGGGAAGGAGTTGGAATTGTTACAATTGAAGCAAGGATCCAGGACTGTGGTTGAATACACCAATAGGTTTAAGGAGCTGTGTCAATTTTCAAAGGTTTGCCAAGGTGCTTCGGAAGGCTATGTGTAAGACCCGGTTAATTAACGACTAATTAACCCATAAATGAGAATTTATTCTAGAAAGCCAAAAATATTATTTTTATGGCTTAATACGATAGAGGAGATTGAGACGAGAATTTCGGTACCAATTTTATAGAAAACGGACCAAGATTGGACCGAAAGGGCCAAACCGGTCCAACCGGACCTAAAGTGGGCCCTTGGCCCAAATAAACTAAACCAAAACCCTAGTTTTCAGCACTCTCTCTCCTCACAACATACAAACACACGCTGAAATGGAGGCCATGGAGGGAAGAACACTCTCTCAAGTTCTCTCCCTTGGTTGATCTTCAAACCACCATAACTTTTGATCTAGAGCTCCGATTGCCGCACCATTTACGGTCACGCATTCATCGCGGAGAGCTCTACAAAACCCATACAATCAATCTTGAGGTAAGCCACGTTTTGCTCTTCAAAATTGCAGCCCTTGTTTTCGAGTTTCATGGATGAAATATTGAGATTTTGGGCTCTTTGATGTTATACGACCCAACTCTCTTGAAGGAGAAGGTTAATCTTGTCTCCTTGGACCTTGGGTGTGGTAAGATTCTCAACCCTAGCGTAAATTGTTGTTCTATGATGTTTGGGTATTGAGATGTTGTGTATGGGTATGATGATTGTGGCTTAGGTTGTGTATATGTGAATATTGGAGCTTGATTGGTGATTTTGGAAAGCTTGGGAGAGGGTTTTGTGTGATAAAATCTGTTCTTGGAGGTGTTGAGACCTTGAGAGCTTGTGGACAAGTGGTTTGGAAGTGCTCCGGTTGAGCTTGGGAAATCGGCTAAGGTATGGTCTCGGTTTCTTGTATCTAATATGTAATGTGGTAGGAAATACTTAGGCTAGAGGCCCTAAGATAGGCATTGAATGGTTGATGTTGTTAAATGGTTGAGATATATGATGTGATCATATATGTGATTATGAATATTGATGCCTTGATTGTGTGATATATGAGAAAATGCATGTTGTGATATATGCTTGATGAATGATTAAGGTTGAATTGGTGGGTGGTACCATGTTGATGGTGAGTATGACGTTGATTATGTATAATGATGGTTAATTAGAAATGGTATTATTGGAAATTGGGATGAGGGAGGATGTATGACATGATTGAGAAGTGTTAAAAGGGTTGGATGGTGATTTTGGAAAATTTGGTAAAATGTCAATGTGTGAGTTGAGGATGGTTTGATGTTGATTTTGGTACATTTTGATTGATTTCAAAGAAAAGGGATGAAATTGGCATGTTTTGATTGATTTTGAAAAGAGTTGAAAGTGGCTTGTTTTGAAAATGGCACTTTATGGTTTTGTATGAAAACATGGTTTTTGGGTATACTTTGACGGGACATAACTTGGACTACGGATCTCTGATTTGTGCCAAATCTATTTAGAAATGAAAATGGATCCGGGATGTCCATGCCGTTTGAAGAACGGGTGAAAAACGATTTAAAATAAGAAAGTTATGTCCGTCGGAAGATTGGGGGTTGAATCTATAAATTCTGCAGCTTTTAACTTAGAAAATTTTTAGCAGAAGGACCCTCCGCGCGTAGGCGCAGTTGGCGCGTACGCGCCGTTCTTCAAGAAAGCATCATCCACGCGTGCGCGTGGTATGCGCGGGCGCGTCGATGCGCTGCACCAAATGCCCAGCTATTTTCCCGAGAGTTGTGCCAGTTTTGTGCTTGGGGAGCAAGAGCACCCACGCGTACGCGTGGTTGACGCTCACGCGTCGTTTGGCTATTTTTCAACCCGCGCGTCCGTGCGTATGACGCTTGCGCGTTGATGAAATTTTGTGGCCATCCACGCGTGCGCGTGGAGTGCGCGTACGCGTGGCCCTGTTTTCATCCCAAAGTTGATTTTTTGAGTTTTAAAAGCAAAATTTCATACTTCTAAGCCTCCGAACTCACCACTTATGTCTTAAATCATTATAATATGCCTAGCAATGAGGCAAGGGGCTAGTAAATATGGTAACTTGTGAGTGAAGCAAGGGAAAAATGAATGATCAATGAGGATCAAAGATGATTATGTGAGATGCGGAGGATGGCGGTGGAAGTGCTTGTTGTGCCATGGGCCGAAGAGCCGTAATTGTTAATGAATTGGCTGGTTATGGATCTAACCGTGAGCCGGATGGCTAGATTATTGCCGTGTTTTGGCAGAGCCATGATTATGGCTAAGTATAAATGCATATATGCTGTTGAATGAATTGTGAATGTTTGCACTTCCACCATCGGAGATGAGGGTTTCCCTGGGAGGAAGCAGTGGCTAGCCACCACGTGCTCCAGGTTGAGACTCGAAGCTCTTGTGACCCTATGTCGTAAGTGTGGCCCGGTACTGTGAAAGGCCCGGATGAGCTCGCCCCCGTAATTGTTCACCAGTGAGGGTGATAGATATGGATCATGATTATGATCAAGTTTATGATGAGTATAACTCGAGTTGGGGATGCGCGACAGAGGGACAGTCCAATGGTTAGCTACCAGGACTTGTCGGGTTGGCTCTATAACCGACAGATGATATCATCAGCCACTAGGGACAGGCATTCATCATATGCATACTATATGAATTATTTGAGATTGCCTATTTGACTGCATAATACTTACTAATTGTCTAAATGCCTTATCTGTTCCTATTTGTAAATCTCTTGTTTGATATAACTGTGTTTGCTATATTATACTCCTGCTGGTGGTTGGGAGGTCTGAAGGAATTGGAAAGGGAAGTATTAGTTAGACTGAAGGATCTTTAGTCAGTTGCCACTTGCGGTTTAGTTTGTTTATAAGCTTTGATATTATCTGGAGGAAGTTCTAGGATTGCCTTCGGCTTTCCTCTATTATTATGTATTATATATGTGGAAGCTGTTACCATGCTGGGGACCTCTGGTTCTCACCCATGCGGATTTTGTGGTTTTCAGATGCAGGGCGTGAGGTTTCTCGCTAAAGCATGCTGGAGGCTTCTGGATTAGTGAAGACTCTTGTTCTCGGGACTCTGTTTTGGTTTATATGTTTTGCTTAGAAACTTTTATCTCCATTAAATAATACAATCTGTGATGACTCCTTCTAGAGGGGATTTTGGAGAATAGGTTTCTGTATTTGTGTCCCTTTGGGTTTCCTTTGGGGTTTCCTTATTTTATTATATGTATATATTACTATGCTCGGACCGGTTATCTTCGCATCCGGATTTGAGTTTTGATATTCCCGTTTTTGACACTCTTTGTATATATATGATCTCGCGTTAGCTTATCCTTTGCTCATTGCGTTATCGATCGGAGTGTTGCGCTTTCGAGTTGCAATTTTTGTTTACCCCTTTTTCTACAAAGGCTCCTAGTTATAATCCTTATTCACACTACTATACGTACTAGATTTTTGTTTTAAAGGTCGTAATACCTTGCCATCTTTGAATTATGACTTAAGCATAAGACTTTGTATGGTAGGGTGTTACACTATGAGGAGTGGAAGTGCATTAAGTATGAGAGTGGCCTCCGAGATGACATCATGTAAAATGGCTGGTCAAACTTTAAATGCTTTATTTGATTCGGGAGCATCGCATTCATTCATTGCATTTGAGAAAGCCCATGAGTTAGGATTGAAGATCGTAACCTTAGGTTATGACCTAAAAGTATATAATACTACCCATGAAGCCATGGTAACTAGGCTAGGATGCCCGAAAGTTTCGTTTAGGTTCAAGCAGCGTGATTTTGTCCATAATTTAATCTGCTTACCGATGATCGGTCTTGATCTTATCTTGGGATTGGACTGGTTATCTGAGAACCATGTCCTACTTGATTGTTCTACAAAGTCGGTGTACTTTATGCCGGAGGATACAGAAGGGCCGGCCGTGGTGAATAATTATTACTTGAATTCGATGATGGTGAACTGTTCCGGAATCGAATGTCAGGGTATCCTGTTGTTAACCGCGGGTGTTTTGGGTGATGACCAAATGTTGGATCAGATTTCGGTAGTGTGTGAGTTTCCAGAAGTGTTTCCCGATGATATTGAGAAATTTCCACATAATCGAGAGGTCGAATTAGCTATTGAATTGGTGCCTGGGGTGGGACCAATCTCAAGTGCTCCTTATAGAATGTCACCGTTAGGGATGGCCGAGCTAAAGTCTCAGTTAGAGGAATTGTTGGGTAAGAACTTTATCCGACCAGGTGTTTCCCCGTGGGATGCTCTAGTGTTACTGGTAAAGAAGAAAGATGGAAGTATGCGACTTTGTGTGGATTACAGGCAGCTAAACAAGGTCACCATAAAGAATAAGTACCCATTGCCGAGGATTGATGATCTCATGGATCAGTTACAAGGAGCTGGGGTTTTTTCCAAGTTCGATTTGCGATCCGGTTATCACCAGATAAGGGTGAGGGGTGAGGATATCCCTAAGACCGCTTTCAGGACTCGTTATGGTCATTACGAGTACACTGTGATGTCCTTTGGGTTGACGAACGCTCCTGCAGTATTCATGGATTACATGAATAGAGTGTTCCGTCCGTTTCTAGATAAATTCGTTGTTGTCTTCATTGACGACATACTAATTTACTCCAAGACTGAAGAAGAGCATGCGGAACACTTGAGGAACGTGTTGCAAATTCTAAAGGAAAAGAAACTCTATGCGAAACTATCTAAGTGTGAGTTTTGGAAGGATGAGGTAAAGTTTTTCGGTCACGTGGTGAGTAAGTGGTGCACGAAATTGTGATCCCTGGTAATGGTTCCAAAAACTTGGTGCTCTAATCTTAATTCATGATTTGTCACAACTTCGATACAACTAACCAGCAAGTGCACTGGGTCATCCAAATAATAAAACCTTACGTGAGTAAGGGTCGATCCCACGGAGATTGTCGGCTTGAAGCAAGCTATGGTCACCTTGTAAATCTCAGTCAGGCGGATATCAAATGGTTATGGAGTTTTCGAATAATAATAATAAATAAACAGAAAATAAAAATAGAAATACTTATGTAATTCATTGGTGAGAATTTCAGATAAGTGTATAGAGATGCTTTCGTTCCTCTGAACCTCTGCTTTCCTGCTGTCTTCATCCAATCCTTCCTACTCCTTTCCATGGCAAGCTTTATGTAAGGCATCACCGTTGTCAATGGCTACATCCCATCCTCTCTATGAAAAAAGTCCAAATGCTCTGTCACGGCACGGCTAATCATCTGGAGGTTCTCGATCATACTGGAATAGGGTTCACCCTCCTTTTGCGTCTGTCACTACGCCCAGCACTTGCGAGTTTAAAGTTCGTCATAGCCATCCCTTCCCAGATCCTACTCGGAATACCACAGACAAGGTTTAGACTTTCCGGATCTCAGGAATGGCCATCCATGGGTTCTAACTTATACCACGAAGATTCTAATATCTTGGACTCGGTTCCCTGTATTAGATATCTAAGAGATACTCATTCTAGCTTATTTTCATGTAGAACGGAAGTGTTTGTCAGGCACGCGTTCATAAGTGAGAATGATGATGAGCGTCACATAATCATCACATTCATCATGTTCTTGGGTGCGAATGGATATCTTAGAAGCGGAATAAGTTGAATTGAATATAAAACAGTAGTACTTTGCATTAAATCATGAGGAACAACAGAGCTCCACACCTTAATCTATGGAGTCTAGAAACTCTACCATTGAAAAATACATAAGTGAAAGGTTCAGGCATGGCCGAATAGCCATCCCCCCCAAACGTGATCAATATGATCCAAAGATTGTTCAAAAGATCCTAAGATGTAAATACAATAGTAAAAAGTCCTATTTATACTAAACTAGCTACTAGGGTTTACAGAAGTAAGTAATTGATGCATAAATCCACTTCCGAGGCTCACTTGGCTTGTGCTTGGGCTGAGCTTGAAGTTTACACATGCAGAGACTTCTTTTGGAGTTGAAGGCCAAGTTGTAACGTGTTTTTGGCGTTCAACTCTGGTTTGTAACGTGTTTCTGGCGTTTAACTCCAGACTGCAGCGTAGAACTGGCGTTCAACGCCCTTTTGCATCGTCTAAACTTGGGAAAAGTATGGACTATTATATATTGCTGGAAAGCCCTGGATGTCTAGTTTTCAACGCCGTTGAGAGCGCACCATTTGGAGTTCTGTAACTCCAGAAAATCCACTTTGAGTGCAGGGAGGTCAGAATCCAACAGCATCAGCAGTCCTTCTTCAACCTCTGAATCTGATTTTTGCTCAAGTCCCTCAATTTCAGCCAGAAAATACCTGAAATCACAGAAAAACACACAAACTCATAGTAAAGTCCAGAAATGTGAATTTAACATAAAAACCAATAAAAACATCCTTAAAAGTAACTAGATCCTACTAAAAACATTCTAAAAACAATGCCAAAAAGCGTATAAATTATTCTCTCATCACAACACCAAACTTAAATTGTTGCTTGTCCCCAAGCAACTGAAAATCAAATAGGATAAAAAGAAGAGAATATACTATAAATTCCAAACTATCAATGAAACATAGCTCCAAATAGATGAGCGGGACTTGTAGCTTTTTGCCTCTTGAATAGTTTTGGCATCTCACTTTATCCATTGAGGTTCAGAATGATTGGCATCTATAGGAACTCAGAGTTCGGATAGTGTTAGTGATTCTTCTAGTTCAGTATGTTGATTCTTGAACACAACTACTTTATGAGTCTTGGCCGTGGCCCTAAGCATTTTGTTTTCCAGTATTACCACCGGATACATAAATGCCACAGACACATTACTGGGTGAACCTTTTCAGATTGTGACTCAGCTTTGCTAAAGTCCCCAATTAGAGGTGTCCAGGGTTCTTAAGCAAACTCTTCTTTTGCTTTGGACCTTGACTTTAACTGCTCAGTCTCAAGTTTTCACTTGACACCTTCACGCCACAAGCACATGGTTAGGGACAGCTTGGTTTAGCCGCTTAGGCCAGGATTTTATTCCTTTAGGCCCTCCTATCCCCTGATGCTCAAAGCCTTGGGATCCTTTTTATTTACCCTTTCCTTTTGGTTTTAAGGGTTATTGGCTTTTTGCTCTTGCCTTTTGGTTTTAAGAGCTTTTGGCTTTTTCTGCTTGCTTTTTCTTTTTCTATTTTTTTTCGCCATTTTTTTTCTGCAAGCTTTTGTATTCACTGCTTTTTCTTGCTTCAAGAATCATTTTTATGATTTTTCAGATTATCAAATAACATGTCTCCTTGTCATCATTCTTTCAAGAGCCAACATATTTAACATTCATAAACAACAACTTCAAAAGACATATGCACTGTTCAAGCATTCATTCAGAAAACAAAAAGTATTGTCTCCACATCAATTAAACTAAGTTCAAGGATAAATTCGAAACTCATGTACTTCTTGTTCTTTTGAATTAAAAACATTTTTCCTTTAAGAGAGGTGATGGATTCATAGGACATTCAAAACTTTAAGACAAAGTTACTAAATACTAATGATCATGTAATAAGACGCTAACATAGATAAGCACTTAACATAAAGAAAACGAAAAACAGAAAATTTGTGAACAAGGAATGAGTCCACCTTAGTGATGGTGGCGTTTCCTTCTTGAGGAACCAATGATGTCTTTGAGCTCTTCTATGTCTCTTCCTTATCTCTGTTGCTCCTCCCTCATAGCTCTTTGATCTTCTCTAATTTCGTGAAGGATGATGGAGTGCTCTTGATGTTCCACCCTTAATTGTCCCATGTTGAAACTTAATTCTCCTAGGGAGGTGTTGATTTGCTCCCAAAAATTCTGTGGAGGAAAGTGCATCCCTTGAGGCATCTCAGGGATTTCTTGGTGATGAGCTTCTTTATCCGTCTCTTGAGATCCATGAATAGGCTCTCTTGTTTGCTCCATCCTTTTCTTAGTGATGGGCTTGTCCTCATCAATGAGGATATCTCCCTCTATGTCAATTCCAGCCGAATTGCATATTTGGCAAATGAGGTGAGGAAAAGCTAACCTTGCCATAGTGGAGGACTTGTCAGCCACCTTGTAGAGTTCTTGAGGTATAATCTCATGAACCTCCACCTCTTCTCTAATCATGATGCTATGGATCATGATGGCCCGGTCTATAGTAACTTCAGACCGGTTGCTAGTAGGAATGATTGAGCGTTGAATGAACTCCAACCATCCTCTAGCTACAGGCTTAAAGTCCAATCTTCTTAGTTGAACCGGTTTTCCTTTTGAGTCAATCTTCCATTGAGCTCCTTCCACACATATGTCCATGAGGACTTGGTCCAACCTTTGATCAAAGTTGACTCTTCTTGTGTAGGGGCATGCGTTCTCTTCCATCATTGGCAAGTTGAATGCCAACCTCACATTTTCCGGACTGAAATCTAAGTAGTTCCCCCGGACCATGGTAAGATAATTCTTTGGGTTCAGGTTCTTACTTTGATCATGGTTCCTGGTGATCCATGCATTAGCATAGAACTCTTGAAGCATTAGAATTCCGACTTGTTGGATGGGTTTTGTTAGAACTTTCCAACCTTTCTTTGGATTTCATGTCGGATTTCCGGATACTCATTTCTCTTGAGTTTGAAAGGGACCTCGGGGATCACCTTCTTCTTGGCCACAACATCATAGAAGTGGTCTTGATGGGCTTTGGAGATGAATCTTTCCATCTCCCATGACTCGGAGGTGGAAGCTTTTGTCTTCCCTTTTCCCTTTTCTAGAGGATTCCCCGGTCTTAGGTGCCATCAATGGTAATGGAAAAACAAAAAGCTTTATACTTTTACCACACCAAACTTAGAATATTGCTCGCCCTCGAGCAAGAGAAGAAAGAAAAGAAGAAGAAGAAGAAGAAGAAGAAGAAGAAATGGAAGAGAGGGAGAGAGGGTTATGTCTCGGCCAAGAAGGGGATGAGAGGGTTTTGTTGTGTGAAAAATGAAGAAGAATGGAGTGGTTTATATAGTGGAGGGAGAGGGGTTAGGTTCGTCCATTTAGGGTGGGTTTGGGTGGGAAAGTGATTTTGAATTTTTGAAGGTAGGTGGGGTTTATGAGGTAGGTTTATGGGGAAGAGTGGATGGATGTGAGTGGTGAAGGGGTAGTAGGGAAGAGAGCTTGATGTGATTGGTGAAGGGTTTTGGGGAAAGGTGTTTATTGGGAAGAGAGGATGAACATTGAGAAGAGGGAAGAGTATGAGTGGAGGTAGGTGGGGATCCTGTGGGGTCCACAGATGCTGAGATGATCCTATGGGGTCCACAGATCCTGAGGTGTCAAGGATTTACATCCCTGCACCAATTAGGCATGTAAAATGCCTTTGCATGCAATTCTAGCGTTTAAACGCCGAATTGATGCTTGTTCTGGGCGTTCAGCGCTTAGATGCAGCATGTTTCTGGCGTTGAACACCGGTTCTATACTTGTTTCTCGCGTTCAGCGCCAGCTTTCCTCAGTGTGCATTTCTGGCATCTGAACGCTAGGATGCTGCTCGTTTTGGGCATTCAACGCCAGATCCATGCTCTGTTCTGGCGTTGAACGCCAGCCAGATGCTCCTTACTGGTGTTTAAACGCCAGTAAGCCCTTCCTCCAGGGTGTGAATTTTCTTCTGCTATTTTTGATTCTGTTTTTGATTTTTCTATTTATTTTGTGATTCCACATGATCATGAACCTAATAAAACATGAAAGAACAATAAAATAAAAATAAAATTAGATAAATAAAAATTGGGTTGCCTCCCAACAAGCGCTTCTTTAATGTCAATAGCTTGACAGTGGGCTCTCATGGAGCCACACAGGTGATCAGGTCAATTTTATAGACTCCCAACACCAAACATAGAGTTTGGATATGGGAGTTCAACGGAAATGGATCCTCTCCATTTTTTTCAACACTTGACAAAATACAGTGCAATCTCTCACCTTTGATTTTAATAGTGGGACCAGAAATAAATAAGAGAGAGAATGTGGTGAATGGTTAGATTAAACACTACACACCATCCAGTTTTTTATTCACTGGAGAGGATCCACTCCCGAGTTCAACACCAAACTTAGAGTTTGGCTGAGGCCTCCCAACACCAAACTTAGAGTTTGACTGTGGGGGCTTTAGTTGACTCTGTACTGAGAGAAGATTACTGTGCCTCTTTTCCATGTTTACAGAAGGATGTCCTTGAGTTTTAAACACAAGGTAGTCCTCATTCAATTGAAGGACTAGTTCACCTCTGTCAACATCAATCACAGCTCTTGCTATGGCTAGGAAGGGTCTTCCAAGGATGATGGATTCATCCTCATCCTTCCCAGTATCTAGGATTATGAAATCAGTAGGGATGTAAAGGCCTTCAACCTTTACTAATATGTCCTCTACTTGACCATAAGCCTGTTTTCTGGAATTGTCTGCCATCTCTAATGAGATTTTAGTAGCTTATACCTCAAAGATTCCCAGTTTCTCCATTACAGAGAGTGGCATGAGGTTTATTCTGACCTAAGGTCACATAGAGCCTTCTCAAAGGTCATGGAGCCTATGGTACAAGGTATTAAGAACTTTCCCGGATCCTGTTTCTTCTGAGGCAATCTCAGTTGATCCAATGCATTTAGTTCATTAGTGAACAGGGGAGGTTCATCTCCCCAAGTCTCACTACCAAATAAATTGGCATTCAGCTTCATGATTGCACCAAGGAACTTGGCAACTTGCTCTTCAGTAACATCCTCATTCTCTTCAGAAGAAGAATACTCATCAGAGCTCATGAAGGGCGTAAGGAGGTTTAATGGAAGATCTATGGTCTCTAGATGAGCCTCAGAGTCCTTTGGTTCCTCAAAGGGAAACTCCTTGTTGATCACTGGACGTCCCAGGAGGTCTTCCTCCTTGGGATTCACGTCCTCCCCTTCCTCGGATTCGGCCATGATGGTTATATCAATGGCCTTGCACTCTCCTTTTGGATTTTCTTTTCTATTGCTTGGGAGAGCATTAGGAGGGGTTTCAGTGATCTTCTTACTCAGCTGGCCCACTTGTGCCTCCAAATTTCTAATGGAGGACCTTGTTTCATTCATGAAACTCAGAGTGGCCTTAGATAGATCAGAGACTAAGTTTGCTAAATTAGAGGTATTTTGTTCAGAGTTCTCTGTCTGTTGCTGAGTGGATGATGGAAAAGGCTTGCTATTGCTAAACCTGTTTCTTCCACCATTATTAAAGCCTTGTTGAGGCTTTTGTTGATCCTTCCATGAGAGATTTGGGTGATTTCTCCATGAGGGATTATAGGTGTTTCCATAGGGTTCACCCATGTAATTTACCTCTGTAATTACAGGATTCTCAGGATCATAAACTTCCTCTTCAGAAGATGCCTCTTGAGTACTGTTGGATGCAGCTTGCATTCCATTCAGACTCTGAGAAATCATATTGACTTGCTGAGTCAATATTTTATTCTGAGTCAATATGGCATTCAGAGTATCAATTTCAAGAACTCTCTTCTTCTAAGGCGTCCCATTACTCACAGGATTCCTCTCAGAAGTGTACATGAACTGGTTTATTACCAACCATGTCAATGAATTCTTGAGCTTCTGCAGGCGTTTTCTTTAGGTGAATGGATCCATCTGCAGAAGTATCCAATGACATCTTAGCTAATTCAGACAGACCATCATAGAATATATCTAGGATGGTCCATTCTGAAAGCATGTCAGAAGGACACTTTTTGGTCAGTTCCTTGTATCTCTCCCAAGCTTCATAGAGGGATTCACCTTCTTTCTGTCTGAAGGTTTGAACATCCACTCTAAGCTTACTCAGCTTTTGAGGAGGAAAGAACTTGGCTAAGAAAGCCTTGACCAGCTTATCCCAAGAGTTCAGGCTATCCTTAGGTTGAGAGTCCAACCATATTCTAGCTCTGTCTCTTACAGCAAAAGGGAAAAGCATGAGCCTGTAGACTTCAGGATCTACTCCATTAGTCTTAACAGTATCACATATCTGCAAGAATTCAGTTAAGAACTGAAAAGGATCTTCAGATGGAAGTCCATGTAACTTGCAGTTCTGCTGCATCAGAGAAACTAATTGAGGTTTCAGCTCAAAATTGTTTGCTCCAATGGTAGGGATAGAGATGCTTCTTCCATGTAAATTGAAATTTGGTGCAGTAAAGTCACCGAGCATCCTCCTTGCATTATTATTATTTTCGGCTGCCATATCCTCTTCTTGTTTGAAAATTCCTGTAAGGTTGTCTCTGGATTGTTGTATTTTAGCTTCTCTTAGTTTCCTTTTCAGAGTCCTTTCAGGTTCAGGATCTGCTTCAACAAGGATGTTCTTGCCCTTGCTCCTGCTCATATGACAAATAAGGGAATAACAAAGAAAATATGGAATCCTCTATGTCACAGTATAGAGATTCCTTTGTGTGAGTAGAAGAAGAAAAGAATGTAATGTAAAGAAAGAGAAGGGAGGAGAATCCAAACACAAGGGTGAGGGGAGCAGAGATATGAGATGAAGAGAAGTGTTAGTAAGTAATAAATAAATAGAAGGAGATGGGAGAGAGGGAATTTCAAAAAAATAAAAATAAAAATTTAAAGTTAAATTTCGAAAATAGTTTTTTTTTTTTTTGAAAAAGGTTAGTAGTTTTCGAAAATTAGGAATGAAATAAAATTAAAATCAAAAATTGAAATAATTAGTTAATTAAAAAGAAATTTTGAAAAAGAGGGAAGGGATTTTCGAAAATTAGAAAGGGATAGTTAGTTAGGTGGTTTTGAAAGAGATAAGAAACAAACAAAAAGTTAATTAGTTAGTTGAAACAAATTTTGAAAATCAAATTTTAAAAGATAAGAAGATAAAAAGTTAGAAAAGATATTTGAAAAAAATAAGATAAAAAGATATTTTTGAAAAGATATGATTGAAATTAGTTTTGAAAAAGATTTGATTTTTAAAATCACAATTAATGACTTGATTCACAAGAAATCACAAGATATGATTCTAGAACTTAAAGTTTGAATCTTTCTTAACAAGTAAGTAACAAACTTGAAATTTTTGAATTAAAACATTAATTGTTGATGATATTTTCGATAATTATGAGATAAAATTAAGAAAAAGATTTTTGAAAAATATTTTTAAAATTTTCGAAATAAATAAGAAAAATGAAAAAGATTTAATTTTTGAAAAAGATTTTGAAAAAGATAGGATTTTCAATTTGAAAATTCGATTTGACTCATAAGAAACAATTGAATTTTTAAAAAATTTTTGAAAAAGTCAATCCAAATTTTCGAAATTTATGAGAGAAAGAAAAGGAAAGATATTTTTTTGAATTTTTAATGATGAGAGAGAAAAACATGAAAAATGATGCAATGCCTGAAAATTTTGGATCTAAACATGTGATGCATGCAAGAACATTATGACTGTCAAGATGAACACCAAGAACACTATGAATGTCAAGATGAACATCAAGAACTTATTTTTGAAAAATTTTTTATGAAAGAAAAACATGCAAGACACCAAACAAGAATGCATATGAAAAACAAGAAAAGACACAAAATAAGAAAATATGAAGATCAAACAAGAAGACTGGCCAAGAACAACTTGAAGATCATGAAGAACACTATGAATGCATGAATTTTCGAAAAAATGCATAAAGAATTTTTAGAAAAAACGCAATTGACACCAAACTTAAAAATTGACTCAAGACTCAAACAAACAACATAAAATATTTTTGATTTAATGATTTTATGATTTTTTTGTATTTTCTTTTAAATTTTTTTCGAAAAACATATAGGAAAAAGAAAATAAGAAATTCAAAATTTTTAATAAGAATTCCAAGAATCTTTCAATGTTAGCCTAAAGCTCCAATCCAAGGGTTAGACATGGCTCACTAGCCAGCCAAGCTTTAGAAGATACAAAGCAGGCATATAACAGCTGATACTTCATCCAACTGAATACATGCCTTTTATGTTGACAAGTGGAATCCTAAATCCAAAAGAATTTGGATATGGCTTTACAGCCAACCAGGCTTCAACATGTTACCATAAAACTCTAGAATTTATTCTTAAAAATTTTGAATAATTTTCGAAAACAAAAGGAAAATTTTTTTTGAAAGATTTTTGAAGAAATATTTTTGAAAATAAAACAAAAAAAAATTACCTAATCTGAGCAACAAGATGGACCGTCAGTTGTCCAAACTCGAACAATCCCCGGCAACGGCCCCAAAAACTTGGTGCACGAAATTTTAATCCCTGGTAATGGCTCCAAAAACTTGGTGCTCTAATATTAATTCATGATTTGTCACAACTTCGATACAACTAACCAGCAAGTGCACTAGGTCGTCCAAGTAATAAAACCTTACGTGAGTAAGGGTCGATCCTACGGAGATTGTCGGCTTGAAGCAAGCTATGGTCACCTTGTAAATCTCAGTCAGGTGGATATCAAATGGTTATAGAGTTTTCGAATAATAATAATAAATAAACAGAAAATAAAGATAGAAATACTTATGTAATTCATTGGTGAGAATTTCAGATAAGTGTATAGAGATGCTTTCGTTCCTCTGAACCTCTACTTTCCTGCTGTCTTCATCCAATCCTTCCTACTCCTTTCCATGGCAAACTTTATGTAAGGCATCACCGTTGTCAATGGCTACATCCCATCCTCTCTGTGAAAAAGGTCCAAATGCTCTGTCACAGCACGGCTAATCATCTGGAGGTTCTCGATCATACTGGAATAGGGTTCACCCTCCTTTTGCATCTGTCACTACGCCCAGCACTCGCGAGTTTGAAGTTTGTCACAGCCATCCCTTCCCAGATCCTACTCGGAATACCACAGACAAGTTTTAGACTTTTCGGATCTCAGGAATGGCCATCCATGGGTTCTAACTTATACCACGAAGATTCTAATATCTCGGACTCGGTCCCCTGTATTAGATATCTAAGAGATACTCATTCTAGCTTATTTTCATGTAGAACGGAAGTGTTTGTCAGGCACGCGTTCATAATGAGAATGATGATGAGCGTCACATAATCATCACATTCATCATGTTCTTGGGTGCGAATGGATATCTTAGAAGCGGAATAAGTTGAATTGAATATAAAACAGTAGTACTTTGCATTAAATCATGAGGAACAGCAGAGCTCCACACCTTAATCTATGGAGTGTAGAAACTCTACCGTTGAAAAATACATAAGTGAAAGGTTCAGGCATGGCCGAATGGCCAGCCCCCCCAAACGTGATCAATATGATCCAAAGATGGTTCAAAAGATCCTAAGATGTAAATACAATAGTAAAAAGTCCTATTTATACTAAACTAGCTACTAGGGTTTATAGAAGTAAGTAATTGATGCATAAATCCACTTCCGGGGCCCACTTGGTGTGTGCTTGGGCTGAGCTTGAAGTTTACATGTGTAGAGGCTTCTTTTGGAGTTGAACGCCAAGTTGTAACGTGTTTTTGGCGTTCAACTCTGGTTTGTAACGTGTTTCTGGTGTTTAACTCCAGACTACAGCGTAGAACTGGCGTTCAACACCCTTTTGCGTCGCTTAAACTTAGGAAAAGTATGAACCATTATATATCGCTGAAAAGCCCTGGATGTGTACTTTCCAATGCCGTTGAGAGCACGCCATTTGGAGTTCTGTAGCTCCAGAAAATCCATTTTGAGTGCAGGGAGGTCAGAATCCAACAGCATCAGCAGTCCTTCTTCAACCTCTGAATCTGATTTTTGCTCAAGTCCCTCAATTTCAGCCAGAAAATACCTAAAATCATAGAAAAACACACAAACTCATAGTAAAGTCCAGAAATGTGAATTTAACATAAAAACTAATAAAAATATCCCTAAAAGTAACTAGATCCTACTAAAACATACTAAAAACAATGCCAAAAAGCGTATAAATTATCCGCTCATCAGTAAGAAAGGAATAGCCGTAGATCCAACTAAGGTGGAAGTTGTGATGGATTGGAAGCAACCAACCACAATAACTGAGATAAGGAGTTTTCTGGGTTTAGCTGGCTATTACAGAAGGTTCATCAAAGGATTTTCGCAATTAGCCTTGCCGTTGACAAAGTTAACCCGCAAA
The DNA here is from genome assembly GCF_003086295.3 of Arachis hypogaea. Classification (NCBI taxonomy): domain Eukaryota; kingdom Viridiplantae; phylum Streptophyta; class Magnoliopsida; order Fabales; family Fabaceae; genus Arachis; species Arachis hypogaea. Next base: position 63,637,071 of record NC_092053.1, read on the forward strand.
GACACTCCGTTTGTTTGGACTCCTGAGTGCGAGGAGAGCTTTCAGACATTGAAGAAAAATTTGACCACTGCACCTGTGTTAGTGTTACCTAAGCCGAACGAGCCTTTTGAGGTGTACTGTGATGCCTCACTAAAGGGTCTAGGATGCGTGCTGATGCAGCATCATAATGTGGTGGCGTATGCCTCACGACAGTTGAGACCTCATGAAGTTAGTTACCCTATGCACGATTTGGAACTCGCTGCGGTCGTGTTTGCCTTGAAGGTGTGGAGGCATTATCTCTATGGGGTTAAGTTCCAAGTCTTCTCCGATCACAAGAGCTTGAAATATCTCTTTGATCAGAAAGAGCTTAATATGAGGCAAAGGAGGTGGATGGAATTATTGAAGGACTACGACTTTGAATTGAATTACCATCAGGGAAAGGCAAATGTAGTGGCGGATGCGTTAAGTCGGAAGTCGTTATATGCGACTTTGATGATGCTTCAAGAGGAGAAGTTGCTCAAGGGATTCGAGAGTCTAAAAATTGGTACTCGAGAAGTATCTGGAACCTTGTGTTTGAGCCGATTAGAAATCTCGAGTGATTTTAAGTCCGAGCTCCTAAAGGCTGATGAAAATGATGAAGCGTTTTGGAAGGTGTTACCGGCTATCGAGCAAGGAAAACAGTGGAGAGTGTCGGAAGAAAAAGATGGGTTATGGAGATTCAAGGGTAGGATTATTGTGCCGGATGTTGGAACTTTGAGGCAAGATATCTTAAAGGAGGCACACAAAAGCGGATTCTCCATTCACCCGGAAAGTACTAAGATGTACCATGATTTAAAGGCGATGTTTTGGTGGCCAGGTATGAAGAATGATGTGGCGGGATATGTTTCAAAGTGCTTAACATGCCAAAAGGTAAAGATTGAACATCAAAGACCTTCTGGGATGTTGCAACCTTTAGAGGTTCCGCAATGGAAGTGGAAAAGTATTGCAATGGACTTTGTGTCGGGATTGCCAAGGACTAGGACTGGTTTTGATGCTATCTGGGTGATTGTGGACCGACTAACGAAGTCAGCTCACTTTTTACCCATTCGGATGACTTACACCCTTGAGGATCTAGCACGGTTATACATAAAAGAGATTTTGAGACTCCATGGTGTACCTACTACTATAATCTCTGACAGAGATCCTCGTTTCACTTCGAGGTTCTGGAGTGCATTTCAGAAAGCTTTTGGAACCCGATTAAGCTTGAGTACAGCGTACCATCCTAAAAAAGATGGTCAATCTGAGAGGACGATCCAAATGTTGAGAGCTTGTGTTTTGGATCAACCGGCGAGTTGGGATCGGTATATACCGTTAGTGGAGTTTGCATACAATAATAGTTACCACGCGAGCATCGGAATGGCTTCGTATGAGGCATTGTATGGGAGGAAATGTCAATCCCCGCTATGTTGGTATGAAGCTGGAGAGAAAGGCTTGTTGGGGCCGGAGATGATAGCTGAGACCACTGAACAAGTCAAGAAAATCCGAGATAGGATGCTTACGGCGCAGAGTCGCCAGAAGAGTTACGCTGATCAGAGGCGGAAGCCCTTGGAATTTGAAGAAGGAGATCATGTTTTCCTGAAGGTTACTCCAACCACAGGAGTAGGTAGGGCGATTAAAGCGAAGAAGTTGAATCCTCGATACATTGGTCCATTTCAGATCCTGGAGAGGATTGGACCGGTAGCGTACCGGATGGCTCTACCACCTCATCTTTCGAACCTGCACGACGTGTTTCATGTGTCACAGCTACAGAAATACACTCCTGATGCTAGCCATGTGTTAGAACCTGAATCGGTTCAGTTAAGAGAAGATTTGACGCTTCCAGTGGCTCCAGTTAGAATTGACGATACTAGTATCAAACGGTTGCGTGGAAAAGAGGTTTCATTAATCAAAGTGGCTTGGAGTCGAGGCGGTGTTGAGGAACACACTTGGGAACTTGAGTCGGAGATGCGAACGGATTATCCGCACTTATTCTCAGGTAATCGAATTTGAATTTTGTGGGCAAAATTCCCAATTAGGTGGGTAGGATGTAAGACCCGGTTAATTAACGACTAATTAACCTACAAATGAGAATTTATTCTAGAAAGCCAAAAATGTTATTTTTATGGCTTAATACGATAGAGGAGATTGAGACGAGAATTTCGGTACCAATTTTATAGAAAACGGACCAAGATTGGACCGAAAGGGCCAAACCGGTCCAACCGGACCCAAAGTGGCCCCTTGGCCCAACTAAACTAAACCAAAACCCTAGTTTTCAGCACTCTCTCTCCTCACAACATACAAACACACGCTGAAATGGAGGCCATGGAGGGAAGAACACTCTCTCAAGTTCTCTCCCTTGGTTGATCTTCAAACCACCATAACTTTTGATCTAGAGCTCCGATCGCCGCACCGTTTACGGTCACGCATTCATCGCGGAGAGCTCTACAAAACCCATACAATCAATCTTGAGGTAAGCCACGTTTTGCTCTTCGAAATTCCAGCCCTTGTTTTCGAGTTTCATGGATGAAATATTGAGATTTTGGGCTCTTTGATGTTATAGGACCAAACTCTCTTGAAGAAGAAGGTTAGTCTTGTCTCCTTGGACCTTGGGTGTGGTAAGATTCTCAACCCTAGCATAAATTATTGTTCTATGATGTTTGGGTATTGAGATGTTGTGTGTGGGTATGATGATTGTGGCTTAGGTTGTGTATATGTGAATATTGGAGCTTGATTGGTGATTTTGGAAAGCTTGAGAGAGGGTTTTGTGTGATAAAATCTGTTCTTAAAGGTGTTGAGACCTTGAGAGCTTGTGGACAAGTGGTTTGGAAGTGCTCCGGTTGAGCTTGGGAAATCGGCTAAGGTATGGTCTCGGTTTCTCGTATCTAATATGTAATGTGGTAGGAAATACTTAGGCTAGAGGCCCTAAGATAGGCATTGAATGGTTGATGTTGTTAAATGGTTGAGATATATGATGTGATCATATATGTGATTATGAATATTGATGCCTTGATTGTGTGATATATGACAAAATGCATGTTGTGATATATGCTTGATGAATGATTAAGGTTGAATTGGTGGGTGGTACCATGTTAATGGTGAGTATGAAGTTGATTATGTATAATGATGGTTGATTGGAAATGGTATTATTGGAAATTGGGATGAGGGAGGATGTATGACATGATTGAGAAGTGTTAAAAGGGTTGGATGGTGATTTTGGGAAATTTGGTAAAATGTCAATGTGTGAGTTGAGGATGGCTTGATGTTGATTTTGGTACATTTTCATTGATTTCAAAGAAAAGGGATGAAATTGGCATGTTTTGATTGATTTTGAAAAGAGTTGAAAGTGGCTTGTTTTGAAAATGGCACTTTATGGTTTTGTAAGAAAATATGGTTTTTGGGCATACTTTGACGGGACATAACTTGGACTACTGATCTCTGATTTGTGCCAAATCTATTTAGAAATGAAATTGGATCTGGGATGTCCATGCCGTTCGAAGAATGGGTGAAAATCGATTTAAAATGAGAAAGTTATGTCCGTCGGAAGATTGGGGGTTGAATCTGTAAATTCTGCAGCTTTTAACTTAGAAAATTTTTAGCAGAAGGACCCTCCGCGCATAGGCGCACTTGGCGCGTACGCGCCGTTCTTCAAGAAAGCACCATCCACACATGCGCATGGTATGCGTGGGCGCGTCGATGCGCTGCACCAAATGCCCAGCTATTTTCCCGAGAGTTGTGCCAGAGTTGTGCCAGTTTTGTGCCTGGGGCGCAAGAGCACCCACGCGTACACGTGGTTGACGCTCGCGCGTCGTTTGGCTATTTTTCAACCTGTGCGTCCGCGTGTATGACACTTGCGCGTCGATGAGATTTTGTGGCCATCCACGCTTGCGCGTGGAGTGCACGTACGCGTGGCCCTGTTTTCATCCCAAAGTTAATTTTTTGAGTTTTAAAAGCCAAATTTCATACTTCTAAGCCTCCGATCTCACCACTTATGTCTTAAATCATTATAATATGCCTAGCAATGAGGCAAGGGGCTAGTAAATGTGGTAACTTGCGAGTGAAGCAAGGGAAAAATGAATGATCAATGAGGATCAAAGATGATTATGTGAGATGCGGAGGATGGCGGTGGAAGTGCTTGTTGTGCCATGGGCCGAAGGGCCGTAATTGTTAATGAATTGGCTGGTTATAGATCTAACCGTGAGCCGGATGACTAGATTATTGCCGTGTTACGGCTGAGCCATGATTATGGCTAAGTATAAATGCATATATGCTGTTGAATGAAATGTGAATGTTTGCACTTCCACCATCGGAGATGAGGGTTTCCCTGGGAGGAAGCAGTGGCTAGCCACCACGTGCTCCAGGTTGAGACTCGAAGCTCTTGTGACCCTATGTCGTAAGTGTGGCCGGTGATAAACCCATATTTCATGAGTTATTTTGTGCTTAGTTTGAGTGATTTATTCAATCCTTCACCCACTTATTCATATTAATTGCATGGTTTTACTTTTCCTTCCTTATTTGGTGATGTACGTGAAAAATATGTTTCCTAAGCTTTAAAATTAATTATTTTAATTACCTTTATTTCCATTCGATGCCGTGATTAGTGTGTTGAGTAGTTTCCGATTTTCTAAGACGGAATGACTTAAAGGATGGAAAAGGAAACGTACAAAAATGGAAGGAAAGTGCGAAATGGAGTTTTGAAGAAACTAGCATCCACGCGATCGCATGGACGACGCGATCGCGTGTCAGGAGCGAAGAAGCAGCGACGCGGCCGCATGACTGACGCGGCCGCGCGACTTGAGCATAGCACATTCGATACGGACGCGTGACTGACGCGACCGCGCCACAAGGAAAACTCCAGATGACGCGACCGCGTGACCCACGCGGATGCGTGACAGAGGCCACATATTAGAATTTACAGAATACGCCCCCAGCGATTTCTGAAGCCCTTTTGGCCAAGATCCAGGTACAGAACACACAGACTAGAGGCTATAAAGTGGGGGAATGCATCCATTCAAAAGGGAGCTCGCCAATTTTTACTTCCCATGATTTAGATTTAGTCTTGAGAGAGGTTCTCTCCTCTCTCTCTTAGGATTTAGGACTTCTCTTAGTTTGTAAGAGTGACTCTCGATCCAGGTTTAACGTTTCTTTGTTTTAGCTTCCCTTTCACTTTTATTTATTCCAGCACTTGAGTTGATTATTTACTTTTATAATTGAATTTATGAATTATTCCATGTTACGGATTATTATTTGAATTAATGATATTTGAGGTATTTTCAGTTTATGATTGCTCTTTTTAATTTATGTTATCATTGTTTACGATCTGAAGATATTTTATTCCAGCAATTTACTTTTTCCCCTTTTGGTCTTGGTTAAGAAATCAGTAACTCAACAGTTACCAACTCAGCATAATTGATAATCGTTATCTTGCTAATTGAACTGAACTTCAATAATGCCAACTTTTTCTTAGGAAATAAATAGGATTCGAAGGCCAAACTAATTAGCCCCTTGACTTTCCTTTGCTTTAGTAAAGGTCAACTAAGTGGAATCTAGATTCAACTTTCATCATTGTTGAGAGAGATAACTAAGTTGGACTTCCAATTTCTCTTACCTTGCCAAAAGTTTGCTTTACAGTATTTATTTATTTTAATTGCCATTTACTTTACTTGTCATTCAATTCACTTGCTTCTCACCTTCTAAACCCCGATTACGACCTTTATAGCCAATAATAAGAACATACTTCCTTGCAGTTCCTCGAGAAGACGACCCGAGGTTTGAATACTCGGTTAACAATTTTTAAGGGGTTTGTTACTTGTGACAACCAAAACGTTTGTACGAAGGGATTTTTGTTGGTTTAGAGACTATATCTACAACGCAACTGTTTTTATGAAATTTTTTACTGGCAAAAATCCGAACGTCAGCCGGGCACTGTGAAAGGCCCGGATGAGCTCGCCCCCGTAATTGTTCACCAGTGAGGGTGATTGATATGGATCATGATTATTATGATCAAGTTTATGATGAGTGTAACTCGAGTTGGGGATGCGCGACAGATGGATAGTCCAATGGTTAGCTACCAGGACTTGTCGGGTTGGCTCTATAACCGACAGATGATATCATCAGCCACTAGGGACAGGCATTCATCATATGCATACTATATGAATTGTTTGAGATTGCCTATTTGACTGCATATTACTTGCTAATTGTCTAAATGCCTTATCTATTCCTATTTGTAAATCTTTTGTCTGATATAAATGTGTTTGCTATATTATACTCTTGCTGGTGGTTGGGAGGTCTGAAGGAATTGGAAAGGGAAGTATTAGTTAGACTGAAGGATCTTTAGTCAGTTGCCACTTACGGTTTAGTTTGTTTATAAGCTTTGATATTATCTGGAGGAAGTTCTAGGATTGCCTTTGGCTTTCCTCTATTATTATGTATTATATATGTGGAAGCTGTTACCATGCTGGGGACCTCTGGTTCTCACCCATGCGGATTTTGTGGTTTTCAGATGCAGGGCGTGAGGTTTCTCGCTGAAGCATGTTGGAGGCTTCTGGATTAGTGAAGACTCTTGTTCTCGGGACTCTGTTTTGGTTTATATATTTTGCTTAGATACTTTTATCTCCATTAAATAATACAAACTGTGATGACTCCTTCTACAGGGGATTTTGGAGAATAGGTTTCTGTATTTGTGTCCCTTTGGGTTTTCTTTGAGGTTTCCTTATTTTATTATATGTATATATTACTATGCTCGGACCGGTTATCTTCGCATCCGGATTTGAGTTTTGATATTCCCGTTTTTGACACTCTTTGTATATATATGATCTCGCGTTAGCTTATCCTTTGCTCGTTGCGTTATCGATCGGAGTGTTGCGCTTTCGAGTTGCGATTTTTGTTTACCCCTTTTTCTACAAAGGCTCTTAGTTATAATCCTTATTCACACTACTATACGTACTAGATTTTTATTTTAGAGGTCGTAATACCTTGCCATCTCTGAGTTATGACTTAAGCATAAGACTTTGTATGGTAGGGTGTTACACTATGAGGAGTGGAAGTGCATTAAGTATGAGAGTGGCCTCCGAGATGACATCATGAGAACTGTGGTCCCCATAGGAATTAGGAGCTTTTTCTGATCTAGTTAACAAGAGCCAAGTGGTGGAACAGTACTCGAGAAAAACTGCAATGACGAGGAGTGACCGTCGGGAGTACCGTGAAAAGGACGAAGACAAGAGTTACGCACCAAGGGGCCAAGAATTTAAGAGAAGTGGGTACGCACAAAAAATTCCCCAAAGTCGGAACAATTACGGAAAGAATGATGATCACCAGAGAAATGGTAGAGGAAAACAGATAAGGGCTGCTTCAGATGACTTGAGCTATCAGAGATGCAGAAGCTACCACCCAAATAGGTTGTGCCATTTGGGTTCGGGCGTATATTACAGGTGCGGTTTTCCAGGGCATATGTTTTGGAATTATGCACGTGGGAAGACTTAGGATGCCACTAGATCTGATTCTTTGATCCAAGGTAATTGTAAAACTGGTAACCAAATTTTAACTGCTTTGCATTGTAAACCCCGTAAAATTAGCGAATAATTAATCAATAAATTAATTTTAATAAAAAAATTAGAAATGTGAATCTTATAGTTTAATAAGATAGAGCTAATTAAAACAAGAATTTTGACATTAATTTTAAAGAATTTGGTCTAAGATTGGGCCAAACCAGTCGAACCGGATCCGAATCGAACCCGTGGGCCCAACCAATTCACCTACTTAAGTGAGCTTCAGCTCACTTTTTTCTCTTCTGCATGCAAGAATGTAGAAGCACAGCCAAGGGAAGGGAGAAGAACGAAGGTGAGACTCCAACCCTCACTTCCATATTCAATCTTTCGTAACTTTCAATCCGGAGCTCAGATTGATGAGCTGTCTGTGGTCACGCGTTTGTCTCGGAGTTCTCTTCAATTCTATCTAAACAAAGACGTATGTCTTTCTCAAATTCGTGCCCAGTTCTCTGTGCCCCTTTTTGTGCAAAATTAGTTTGAGTTTTGAGTGACTTTGATGATTTTGGTGGTTTAGGTGCAATCTAACATTGGATAATTATTGGATTATACTCCAATCATTAATGGGTAAGGTAAGGAAACTCTAAACCTTTGTAGTTTTCCCAATTTTGTGTACCCTAGTACTAATTTAGTGAATTGTGTAAATTAGATTGAATTTATGTTAATTTGGAGTATGAGTTGGTGAATTGGAGCTCTTGGAACAACCCTTGGTGGCTAGATTTTGGAAGTGGAACTTGTGAGCTTTCCTTGTGGGGTTGTCTTGGGTTATACGAGCAAATCGGCCAAGGTATGGTTTAGGTTTCTCGTATTTAATATATAATGTTCTGTGAAAACTTAGGCTAGATGACCATAGGACAGGTTGGAGCGTATGAGTATATTTAATAATTAGCACCCATGATGTTTACTTCTGTTTATGATGATAGAATGTTAAGTGGTGAGTTGATAATGATTGACATAATAATATGAATGTATATATATATTGAATTGGTGAATGATTATCTTGTTGATGTATTTGGGAAACTGGTGTGTAGGAGTGTTAAGATTGAGGAATGGTAGGATGTGAAGGTTGTTGTGGTGATGGAAAGGATATATTGTGTTGATGATTTTGGTGTATAGTATGTTAAGTTTGAGTTAGGTTTTAAAGAAAATTGAGGTTTTGAGGTTTTGTGAAATATTAATTTTTGGCCAAACTTCAGCATGCCATAACTTGGCTTTCAAACCCCCAAATTACTTTAATCTTATTTCATAAGAAAATTGGGTCCGTGAAGTTTACGTCGTTTCAAGAACGGATGAAAAATGTTTTAAAACGAAAAAGTTATGCGCGTCGGAAGTTTAGTACAAAAAACTAAAATTCTGCAACTTAAGCATTTTTCTGGTTCTGCATATCTCGCGCACGCGACACCACATGACACGTGGCCATTCCATTCGGGTTGTGCGTTTCGTGTACAGGGGTGGTGCATCCGTACGCGAGCAAAGGATTTTAAGGGGGTTGCGTACGCGACTACTTGCACGTGACGGGACCAACCTATTCGGGTCACGCGAGTAAGGTTGAAACCATCCCTTGCGTACGCGAGCAAGGTGCTTGCGTACGTGAGGCTCATTATTTTCAACAAATGAGTTTTTTGTATTTTAAAGCTTAATTTTGGAACCTCTAAATCTCTATTTTCATTCTTTTGATCCTAGAACTTGTATGCCTAGTAGTGAGATGGAGCTAAGAAAAGGTAGTAACTTGGAGATGAAGAAAGTTGAGGAGTGATGATTTAGGTGTGGGGAGAAAGGGTGCATATGTATATGTATACATATATACTACTTGAATTATGAAACTGGCTAAAGAAAGGAATAAATATTACATCTGAGTACTCTTCTCGAAAGTGCGACCCCAGAAGATGGTGGAAGGTGAGGATCCCTTTCCTTGTTCCTCCTGGTATTGTAAAATCGCCCCCAGCGAGATGGTGGGAGGTTAGGATCTACTCCTTTGCTCCTCCTAGGAATATGAGAACGTACCTCCTGGGTAGATTCCAGGGTTGTGGTTTCGCCCCACTTGCTCCAGGTTGGTTAGTATAGAGGCTCCCTGTGTAGAAGTAAGGGTTGTGGTTTCGCCTCACTTGCTCTGGGTTATGATGAGTTATGTATAAAAGTGCAATTATATAATGTATAAGTGATGTTATGGCCATTATGAATGATTATGAAATGTTTATGAAAGAATGTTAAATGGTTATCTAAGATACGAGTTTTCTTGGTTAAAGTACCGTGGCTTGCCACCACGTGTTCCAGGTCGAGGCTCGATACTCTGTTGACCCTATGTCGTAAGGGTGACAGGGCACGTATAAATTCCTGGGAATGGTACCCCCATTGAGCAATTTGATATATATGTGTGAAAAAGCTATACATAGACTCTTGGGGATGCACGATGGGGGATAGTCCAGGGTTTAGCAGCCGGACTTGTCGGGTTGGCTTGATGACCGACAGATGAGACTCATCAGCCACAGGCATGCATCATATGCATATTGTTTGAATTGCTTGCTTGTGTATTAATTGGGATCGCCTAAGTGATTATAACATGTTATTTGTTATATTTGCTATTTGTATTACTTGTATGCTACTTGTGTTTTCCATTATCTGCTTGTTTGTCTCAGAAACTTTACCGGAGATGGAGGAACAGAGAAAAGGTAGAGAGTTAAGGTTCTAGTTAAGTTTTAGTTAGATTTAAGGAATGGGTTAAGTTTAGAAAACCTTAGAGAACTACCCTAATTTATGGTTTTTGTTTTAGTCCCTTAAGTTTTATAATCTGAGTGTCGGCATTCTAGGATTGCCTCTGGTATTTCCAGGACCTTATATCTTATGTACGTGGCACATTTACCATGCTGAGAACTCCCGGTTCTCATCCCATACAATGTTTGTGTTTTTTAGATGTAGGTCGAAAGGCACCTCACTAGGCGTCTGGAGTTCTCTGCAGTGAAGTGGGTTTTTTTTTGGGGTTATACTTTTGTTCTGTTTTGTTTTATTTTACAATTTTGTTTTTTCCCTTTCTTCAAGGCTCCTAGTATACTGCACTCTTTCAATTATTATACGTATATATTTTATTTTAGAGGTCGTAATACCACACCACATCTGTTTTACATCCTAGGTATAAAGCTTTGTGTGGTAGGGTGTTACATTATAGTATCAGAGCAGTTTGTTCCTGTAGAGCCTAAGGGACGGACTGACTATGCTTCTGGGCATACTCTGGGTGTCTGTATATGCTAATTAGGATATCTAACTGATATATATGGCATGAATGTTCATGAGCATACATTTGGGATCACTAGACTTGTGATATTGGGACTGATGACCTTGATATCACTTGTTTGGTGTGAACAGGAACCAAATGGCATCTCGTGGGCGCGATCGTGGGCGTAATCAAGATCGAGGACAGAGAGGTAATGAGGTAAGCATACCGATAGGTAGTTTGACAGACTTTGTGACCGCGACGACGAGTGCTGCTACTGCATTGGTGCTATTGCTGTTGCGACCAGTTGAGAGATGGATAGGATGGAACGACAAGCTAGAATTGACAATGACGGTGGTAATGAATATGAAGGTGGAAATAATGTCTCGAATACAATGGTACCAGTGGAAATAGTGAATTATCCGGAGGAAGTGAATGCGGGTCAAACAACGGGAGAAAGTAAAGAAGGACGGTGATGGCAAGGAGTGACCGCCGGAAATCTTTCAAAAAGAAAAAGGGAAAGAGGACGAAGATTACACCTAGGAGCCAAAGTGTCAAGAGCAATCATTTTGTCATTGCACGTTCTTAACGCCAGAACAATGACTGAAAAATGACAACCGTCAGGGACAGGATTTAGAAGAGCAGACTAGTACTCAACCAGAAGATTTGAAGTGCCCAAGATGCAAAAAGTATCATCCAAACAGACCATGCAGGGCCGGACTAGGCATATGTTACAAATGCGGGAGACTAGGGTATATGTCTTGGAATTGTCCACACAGAGAAGGCAAGAATGCAACCGAATCTGATTCTCAGACCTGAGGTCGTTGCAAACTAGCAGATGAATTTATAACTTCCTTTCATACCATTAATATGTAATATTTATTCGTGACGCATAACAAGTTGTGATAATTGTGAAGTCCAAGTCGATGATTAGTCAAAGACTTTTAGTTGTTGAGACGGAGTGATATTTAGTTAACTTAGAGGAGTGGCTAGGCTCTTGAAGGATAAGAATCAGAGTGATGCAGTGGAAGCAGGTTGGATTATAACTAAGGAATCAGAACTGTTGAGAGCTACACGGAGTTATCGTTTGAAATCCAGTAACGGTAAGCTGCGAAGAAGGGGAATAGAGCGAATTCGAACTTTAGTTGCTAATTGTTTAAGAGACGAGTGAAGATGAGATAAAATCCCTATACGGGAGAGTTTCTGAGATAATTCTTGAAGGTGTACCAGAATTTCCATCTCAGAGAGAAAGTGAGTTTGTGATAGACATAGTGCCAGAAGCCGGATTAACTTCAATTACACCACAAGCGAAAACACCATTATAATCGGTAAAACTTAGGATCAAGTTGAAGGGAGCACTGGAAGAGAAAATCGTCCAACTAAGTGTTTCCCTGTGAGAAGCGCCGATTATGCCAATGAAGGAGGAAGAGAACGACAAAAAGCCTTATGCAAAGGGAGTGTGCCAACGAATCTTCGCGACTCGATCTCATCTTTCTGAAACCTGCATTGAAAATCTAACCGGAGTTCTTCTTAAATGACTTAATCATCTTTCTAGTTTTACTCCTTACACACATGAATCTTGATTCTTCCAAGATGAGCTTGAGCTTGTCTTGGTATAATCACATAATCCTTAAATCTTAGGAGCTCGTTATGGGCGGAGTTGCTCTTATTCGCAAACTGTGTTCTTCAAAATTAGCTGAGACTTCTTTGACTCTATGCGCTCTGTTCTTTCTAACAAAGTTCCTTGATTTGAACTCTTTTCTTGAGATGTGCCTAGATTGCTCTTCTTGTGCATTCCATTATTTTAGTACAACTTTGATTGACCGTATATAAAACTTTCTTTCTGATTTCTCATGAACACCGTTCGTGTTGTTCATTCGTCTTTCGAGTTTAATGTCTTTTTGAAAATCAACTCGAGCCTATATTAGTATCACGTATGAATCCTAGCTGTAACCATCAAGATGTTGATCTTAGAGCAAGACTTTCAGACACTGAAGATGAAGCATGTAAGTGTGCGCTATCAAGAGAAATTTTGGAGCATTAAATTCTTGCCGACCATAATGCCTATGAGTAAGTTAATGCGCTAGAAGGCACCGTCTATATGGATGCCTGAATGCGAGGAGAGTTTTCGAATCTTGAGAGAAGGATTAACCTCAGTGCCAGTAGTTATAATAACTGAACTTAATTAACTACTCGGAATTATTGCGATGCATTACCAGAGGGGTTTTGGATGTGCATGAGTATAACATTGTTGTGATGTGGTGACGGACACCTGAGTAGGAAGTCTCTGAGTATTGCTTGGATGAGCAAAGAGAAAGAACTGTTAAGTAAGTTAAGGTCTTAAGTGGGGTGTTAAGAAAAGTGGTTGGAGGTGTCAGATTGAACCAATTACAAATTACAAGAGATCGTAAAGTCGAGAACTTAGGGAGTGCAATAATGGTGATTAGGAGCTACTAAGGGTATTGAAGCCTGTTGAATCAAGAAGATACCAAGAGGGGATTTTTGAATTTCCCTTGAAGTTACTAAAATGTACCATGGATCAAAGAAGATATTTTTACGCGGCCAGAAATGAAGAAGAAAGTGGCGATGCATGTGATGGCATACTTGACGCATGAGGAAGAAAAGAGTGACCACCAGAAGCCATTTGGAATGCTGCGACCAATGAAGATTCTACACTGAAAGCGAGGAAGAGTAGCTATCGATTTCGTAATAGATTGCCAAGGTCTAGGACAGGAGGTGAGGCATCATGGTGCGCTAAATGCCCCTGTATTGATTAGAAACTGGAGCATCAAATATTTTAGTTCCTGAATTTGATAGCCGAGACAACAGAGAAAAGCTACGCAAAATCGAGTTAAGATTTTCACTATAAAAAGCTGACAAAAAAGTTATGCGGACCTGAAAAGAAAACTTTTCAAATTTGAAGAAGAAAGTCCTGTATTCGTGAAGGTTACTTCAACAAGCTGGAATCAAGGAGTAAATCGAGACTGAGGGGTTGAAGTCGAAGTGTTTTAGGACCTGAATTAATGGCAAGGACGGACTATTTCAGATGCTGAAGAGAATTTGGCCAGTGGCGTATCGGGTAACTCTATCCCCACATCTTTCAAACCAGTATGATGTATTTCATGTCTCACAGTTTCAAAAGTACACTTCTGATGCCAATCACATATTAGAACATGAACCAGCACAACTAAGAGGAGATCTAAGGCTTCAAGTAACCTCGGTTAGAATATATAATAAGATACCATTGGAAGTGGGAAACATACTTGGGAATTCAAGCCTGATATGTGGGAGGACTACCTACACCTATTTTCAGGTAATTGAATCTGAATTTTGAGGGCAAAATTCTTAATTAGGTGGGTAGGATGTAAACCCCATGAAATTAGCGAATAATTAATCAATAAATTAATTTTTAATAAAAGAAATTTGAAATGTGAATTTTATAGTTTAATAAGTGGTGCACAAAACTCGCTCCGCAGAATTTGCACAGATAGACCGGTAAGTATACCGGGTCGTCCAAGTAATACCTCAGGTGAGTGAGGGTGGATCCCATAGAGATTGTTGGTTTGAGCAAGCAGTGGTTACCTTGCAGATCTTAGTTAGGTGGATAGAGAATATAGTTGTCATTGAGAGCACGCCATTTGGACTTCTGTAGCTCCAGAAAAGCTCCTTCGAGTGCACGGAGGTCAGATCCTAACAGCATCTGCAGTGCTTTCTCTGTCTCTGAATCAGACTTCTGCTCAAGCTCCTCAATTATTGTTGATGAACCTATTTTGGGTTCTTCCACCTTGATTATTGTTGAAGCCTTGCTGAGGCTTCTGTTAATCCTTCCATGAAAGGTTAGGATGATTCCTCTATGAGGAGTTGTAGGTGTTTCCATAGGGTTCTCTCATGAAATTCACCTCTTCCATCATGGGTTGATCTGGATCATAGGCATCTCCATCATAGGAGGTGTCTTGAGTGCTGCTAGCTGTAGCTTGCACTCCAGTTAAGTGCTGAGAGATCATATTAACCTGCTGGGTCAAGATCTTATTCTGAGCCAATATGACATTTAGAGTGTCAACTTTCAGAACTCCTTTCTTCTGAGCTACCCCATTATTCATAGGGTTTCTCTCAAAAGTATACATGAATTGTTTGTTTGCAACCATTTCAATGAGTTCCTGTGCCTCTGTAGGCGTTTTCTTCAAGTGAAGTGATCCACTTGCAGAATGGTCCAATGACATCTTGGACATCTCAAATAGACCATCATAGAAGATACCTAGGATAGGCCATTTTGAGAGCATGTCAGGAGGACATCTCCTGATCAGTTGCTTGTATCTTTCCCAAACTTCGTAGAAGGATTCACCCTCTTTTTGTCTGAAAGTTTGAACTTCCACCATGAGCTTGCTCATCTTTTGAGGTGGAAATAAAGAACTTAGCGAAGAAAGCATTGACCAATTTTTCCCAAGAGTCTAGGCTTTCTTTGGGTTGAGAATCCAACCACAGCCTAGCTCTGTCTCTTACAGCAAAGGGGAAAAGCATAAGTTTGTAGACCTCAGGATCCACTCCATTGGTCTTAATAGTATCACAGATTTGCAAGAATTCAGATAAGAACTGATGTGGATCTTCCAGTGAAAGTCCATAGAATTTGCAATTCTATTGCATTAGAGAGACTAACTGAGGCTTTAACTCAAAGTTATTTGCTCTAATGGCAGGTACGGAGATACTTCTTCCATAGAAGTCAGAAGTGAGTATAGTGAAGTCACCAAGAACCTTCCTTGCATCTCCTCCATTGTTTTTTTCGGCTGCCATGCTTGTATTTTCTGTTTCTTGTTCGAAAAGTTTTGTGAGATCTCTTCCAGAGTGTTATGCTTTAACTTGTTGTAAAAGCCTCCTTAGGGTCCTCTCAGGTTCAGGGTCAGGATCAAAGAGAGGTTCTATATCTCTATTCCTACTCAAAAATAAGAAAAAGAAGTCAAGAAAGAAAAAAGAAGACAAGAAAGAAAAAGAATGGGAGCTCTATGTCAAAGAATAGAGAACTCCCCATGAGATGTGAAGAAAAAGAAGAATGAAGATAGAGAGAAGAGAAGAAGAATTTGAATGAAGGGGGGTAGAGAATTCAAAAATTAGAAGTAAAAAGAGAAACTAGAATTAAAATATTTTTGTTTTTATTTTATATATTTATTTAATTTTTAAAACAAGAAAGAAATTAAAAGCTAATTAACTAAAAAGATTTGAAAATTAGAAGATGATTTTTCGAAAAAAAAAAAGAGATAGAAAGAAGTTAGGAAGTTTTGAAAAGAAGAAAGAGAAAACAAGTAACTAATTAGAAAGATTTGAAAATAAGATAAGATAGAAGATTAGAAAAAGATTTGATTTTAAAATTTGATATTTAAAATTTGGAAAGAAAAAGTCAACAAGATAAGATAAGAATTGAAAAGATTTGAAAAAGATTTGTTTTGAATTTTGAAATTGAAACAAGATAAGATAGAGATTGAAAAAGATTTGATTTTTGAAAAGATTTGGTTTTAAAATTTAAAACTAAGATAAGATAAGATAATCATTTGAAATTTAAAGAAAGATAAGATAAGAAAAGATAAAGATTTGAAAAAGTTTTTGAATTTTAAATTTTTTTAAAAAAATGATAGGATAGGAAATAATCAAATTAAAAGAAAAGATTTGAAAAGATTTAAAAAGATAAGATTTGAATTTTGAAATTTGAAATTAAGATAAGATAAGATAATGATTTTGAAATTAAAATTTTGAAAATTTTTTGGAATTTTTGAAAATAATTTGAATAAAGATAAGAAAAGATATATTTTTTTATTTTTTGAATTAATGAAGAGAAAGACAAATAACAAGAAGACACCAAACTTAAAATTTTTAGATCAAAGACACTCACTTTTTCGAAAATTGAAACAACAAACACCAAAAGACAACAAACTTAAAACTTTTAAGATCAACACAAGAAAAGAAACAAGAACAACTTGAATACCAAGAAAGAACACAAAGAACAATTCCAAAATTTTAAAGAAATAAAGAACACACAAAAGACACCAAACTTAAGACTTGACACTAGACTCAAACAAAAGACACTATTTTTGAAAATTTTTAGAGAAAAGAACCAAGATAGTTCAAAACTTTTACCAAGAATAAGAACAAAACACTCAAACAAAAGATAAATATTAATAAAGAAAAGAAAAAGTTTTGAAAAATTTTTGAAAAGAAAACAAAAGACTCAAACAAAATTAAAAAGTACCTAATCTAAGTAACAAGATAATCCGATAGTTTGTCAAATCCGAACAATCCCTGGCAACGGCCCCAAAAACTTGGTGCACGAAACTGGCTCTCCAGAATTCGCACAGATAGACCAGCAAGTATACCGGGTCGTCCAAGTAATACCTCAGGTGAGTGAGGGTTGATCGTACGGAGATTGTTGGTTTGAGCAATCAGTGGTTACCTTACAGACCTTAGTTAGGAGGATAGAAAATATAGTTGTCACGAGAAAAAGCATAAAGCAGATAGATAAATAAAACGTTAATAGATAGGTGTCAAATCAATGGTATGAGAACAGTTGAGGCTTCAGAGATGCTTTGTCTTTCCGGATTACCTTTTCTTACTGTCTACTTCAATAACTTTCTGATTCCTTCAATGGCAGTCGTAAGTGATTAACTCATGTCCTCTCATCAAGTTAACATCCTCTACTGCAGCAATCCACCATGTTGAGATGACTCATGTCCCCTCATCAAGCCACCTCTAGGTTTCTCACTGTAGCAGAAGATGAAGCTCTAAGCAATCAACTCCCATTCACGATCCTACTCAAGGTGCCACAGACAAGGCAGATCTTCCGGATTAGAAAGTGCTGCTTCTCTGACTCTAGCCTTAGCGCCACAAAGACCTCACTTACCCACGGTCAACGGAATTTTATGTCACGTATCCAAAGTTGCCCAGGTACTCTATTGGAATCAGCAATGCAATCTCTAGCTTTGGTTCCAAGCTATCCGGGTCAGGACTCGCATGGAACCCATGTAGAACAAGGGTGATTGTCATGGTTCACTCTCAATTCATGAGATGAAGAACGAGAATACAAAAAGAGAATAGAATCAGACATATTTAACTAAAACGGCAATATTTTTAATCCATGAAACTCAGCAGAGCTCCTAACCTTAACCTTAGGAGGTTAGTGACTCATGCTGTTCGAAAATACAAGGGAAAACATAAAAGTGGGCAAGAGTCCCCTAACAAGGGTGAATTCTTGTATATATATACTAATCTGCTAACTAAGGATTACAGAAATAAGATAAACTAGTCTTGTAGTATAAAAATCCACTTCTGGGACCCACTTAGTGAGTTTTTGGGCTGTACTTGAGGTCTCCCACGAGCTAGTACCCCTTAGGAGTTGTGTTTGGACTCCCTTTTGGGCGTTGGACGTCAGTTGCTCCCCTGTGGGCACTGGACGCCAGGAATGGCGCTGGTGGCTGGCGTTGAACGCCATTTTGGGCCTTCATTCCCGAAGCAAAGTATGGACAATTATATATTTTTGGAAAGCCTTGGATGTTAGCTTTCCATAGCCGTTGAGAGTGCACCATTTGGACTTCTGTAGCTCCAAAAAAGCTCCTTTGAGTTCCCAGAGGTCAGATCATGACAGCATCTGCAGTGCTTTCTCTGTCTCTGAATCAGACTTTTGCTCAAGCTCCTCAACTTCAGCTAGAAAATACCTAAAATCACCATAAAACACACAAACTCAAAGTAGAATCCAAAAATATGAATTTTGCACTAAAACCTATGAAAACATAATAAAACTTAAATAAAACATAGTAAAAACTATATGAAAATGATGCCAAAAGCGTATAAAATATCCGCTCATCAATAAGATAGAGCTAATTAAAACAAGAATTTTGACACTAATTTTAAAGAACGTGGCCCAATAATGGGCCGAACGGGCCGAATCGGATCCAAATCGAATCTAACCCGGGCCCGTGGGCCCAACCAATTCACTTACTTAAGTGAGCTTCAGTAAGGGTGACCCTACGTTGTAAGGATGACTGGACAAGTATAAATTTCCGAGAATGGTACCCCCATTGAGAAATTTGATACATATGTCTGAAAAAGCTATGCATAGACTCTTGGGGATGCGCGACAAGGGACAGTTCAGGGTTTAGCAGCCAGACTTATCGGGTTGGCTTAATAACCGACAGATGAGACTCATCAGCCATAGGACAGGCATGCATCATATGCATCATATGCATAATATAACAAAGGTTAATAGTATAATAACATAAGAATCTAGCCGGATTTACGGAGTTTAAGCCAGCTAGCGATATACAGACCATACAGGAAACTGACAATAGAAACAGCTTATACAAGTTTTGTTCTCTCAATACATGTCTCTAGGCAAAACAAAATACAAAAGTGAGAGATGTATAAACAAAATAAACAAAAAACTCCAAAAAGGTATCATGATCCTCCGCTTCTGTCACCATCCAAGCAACTCACCGAGGTGGTTGCGACCTGCATCTGAAAAAAACACAACAGAAATATGGTATGAGAACCAGAGGTTCTCAGTATGGTAACAATGCCCAGTGATGTAGGATATAAGACCCTGGGATGCCAAAGGCAATCCTAGACTCCATATCCATCACAAGATTCAATCTTAAGGTATACTAAAACATTAAACATAACTTAGAACCATAACATAATAACAGGGTAATCTAACTTAGGGGATTACTAACTAATCTAGTCACCGCTGTCCCACAGCCTTCGCCACCCTACCCTCCGTGCGATCCCATCACCACCGCCTACCAAACCTCCTCAGCACCAGACAAACACAGATAATGCAAGCAAAGAAAACACAAGTAATATTCAAATATGTAACATGTAATTCAAGAAGCGAGTAAGCATATTATACAATTAAGCAAACCCAAGTAATCAACGCAAACCAGCACATAAGAGATACATATGATGAATGTCTATCCTAATTGCTAGTGATATCACTTATCAGTCCGTAAATGCCAACCTGACACATCCTCCCAGATGTAGCCTTTTCTGCTACGCCAGGGATATAGTGCCCTGCACACTCATGCAGCAGCTCTTCTGCTACGCCAGAGATATAGTGCCCTGCACACTCATGTAGTAGGGAGTCTACTACGCCAGGGATATAGGCCCCGCACACTTCCTGCAGCAGAGAAGGAACCAACCACAACAAAATCATGCAGCAGAACAATCTGCTACGCCGGGGATATAGGCCCGCACACTCTCAACATTCAACAAGGCATGCGACAGAAACATCTGCCATGCCGGAGATATAGGCTCCGCACACCCTCAACAACAATCCAGATCATCATTTCTTTTCGAGTCCTCGACTCATCACAACCAGTATCAATTCATGATTTCCATTCCGAACTCATAGTTCCTCAGTTCTCATCTCATATACCAATCCTTCTTTACACTCCACCAAACCCATTCTTAGCACACTAGAAACCTAAGCCTCCATTTTCTAATTTTTTATAATAATCGTCAACATAAACCTTTAGCTATATCTCATATCCTTCATACTCAAAATTAATCCCAAAAGCCTTAAAACGGTGTTTTAGAAGCTTACAACCTTGTTGGGAAGGTGAAATAGTTGAAAACAAAGTTTAAATTTGTGAAACAGGGTGTATGCGTACGCACAGGGTTGTGCGAGCGCACGCCCAGGAAGATTTTAAAAGTGTGCTTATGCACAAGGGCATGTGTACGCATAGGTACCAAATCTTGTAAGGTCTGTTCGCTCGCATGGTGTGTGAGTGCCCCCAACAAACGACCTTTCCCAACTTGTGCGTGCGCACAAGGCTGTGCGTACGCACAGGTTGCAATTCATCCTTGGTATGTGCGCGCACAAGCTGTGCTAGCGTTGCAAACAGGGAGCTTTCCCCTACGTGTGTGTATGCATAGATCATGATTTTCGTAGGGTTGTGCGTGCGCACAAGGCTGTGCGTGCGCACATACCAGAAATCACAAAGTTCTGCAAATTTGCAGAATTTCATATTTTTAACACCAACTTTCAATGATCATAACTTCCTCTACAAAACCCAAATCTTACAAAATTTATATCAAATTGAAGGGTTTTCAATAAGCTTTAATTATAAACAAGTTTCAATGAATTTGGAAAACTGAGAAAAAAGTTATGATCAGACAAATTTCACGAAAAACCCACTTTTACCAAAAGTCTCAAAACCTCAACATTACCAACATTTCCAACCAAAACCAAACCAAAACCACTTCAAACTCCAATTTCTATCATGATCTACCCTTTATAGCATATTTTACCATTCCCAACCATCAAAACCTCAATTATATAATACCAAAATCAATCATCCACCAACACTTTCCTCAATCCTAATTCGATCATTACCAAACATCAAAATCAATCCCATTTCATTTCAATTTCAATCTCTCACACCATCTTTACCAATTTCAACATCATGATTTTGATGAGTGAATTTTTGACGGTTTAGAATTTCATAAATGAAATCTCGTTGCAAGTATAGTTTCTAAACCAACAATAATCCTTTCATACAAAAATTTGTTTGTCACAAGTACAAACCCCTAAAATTATAAACCGAAGTATTCAAACCTCGGGTCGTTCTCCCTAGGAATTACAATAAAGTGTTCTTGTTATTAGTTAGAGGTTTGTTTTGGGGTTTTTGGAATAAAAAACAAGAATTTTAAATTGCAAAAGAAATAAACTAACAACTAGAAAAGCTCTTGGCAAGGTATGAGAACTAGAAGTCCTATCCTAGCTATCCTTATCAATTGTGATGAGAATTGTCCATTGCTCCCACTTAGTTAACCTCTTACTATGAAGAAAAGTCAAGTGGATGAATTAACTTGATTCCACAAGTCCTAGCCTAATCATGATGAAAGACTAGCTTTAGTGGCATTCAAGTTAATTAGCAACTTCTAATTATTAATCAACAAAGGAGTTTGATAACTCAAGAGTCACTAATTACTCTACCAAAGCCAAGAGGAGAAAAATCTATTCTACAATCTAACCAAGCATTTTATCAAACACTTGGAACGCATAAAAGGAAAGTAAATCTATACTACTCAATTGCAAGGAATTAAACAACAACAAATGAATCATAAATTGCATTAAAAGAGAAATAGAAGAAACAAAAATACATCAACATAAAAGTAAAGAATTACAAGAATTAAATGCTAAACTAGAGAGAGGAAAGGTAGAAGAAGAAGAATTACAAAAGGAAAAGTGAATCAGAGCTAAACTAGAGAGAGGAAAAGTAGAAGAAGAAGAATTACAAAAGAAAAAGTGAATCAAAGCATGAAATTAACCTAGATCTAAGAAATCCTAATCTAGATCTAACCTAATCCTAATTCTAGAGAGAAGAGAGAGCTTCTCTCTCTAGAAACTAACTTTTCCTCCAAAAGTAAACTAAACTAAACTAATTGGTTCCAAAGTTGTGATTTCCCTTCAGTCCTTGGGTTAAATAGCATTGATGAGTTGGATTTGGGCCTAGGAAGCCCAAAAATCGCCCACAGCGGATTCACTTTAAGTGGGTCACGTGCGAACACTGACGCGTACGCGTACAGCATGCGTACGCGTCACTTGACAAATTGCTATCCACGCCTACGCGTCGCCATGCGACCTCATCGTTTCATGCGTGCGTGTCTGTTGCGCATGCGCGTGGAGTGCATTTCCCCCAATCCTTGATTTTCTATGGTTTCTCCACTTTGCATGCTTTTCAATTCATTCTTTTGATCCCTTCCTAGCCTTTTCAACCTGAAATCACTAACACACACATCAAGGCATCTAGTGGAATCAAAGGTGAATTAAAATTAGTAATTAAGGGCCTAAAAAGCATGTTCTCACACTTAAGAACAACCTAGGAGACAATCAAGAAACCATGTTATTTCATTGAATAAATGTGGGAAAAGGGTGATAAAATCCACCAAATTTAGCATAGGATGCACCACCAAATACTGCATCAGATTTATGAACATATTCCGAAAATCATCAACTCATCATAATTCAAATCATTTATCAACAATCTCAACACTCACCTTCAATATACCAACAACATCACTAACCATCATCAATCATCAACCATATCAACAACAATAAATCACATATGCAACATCAAACATCATAATCCTTAAATACCAACAATCATTATCAAATTCACATATTCCTCATCTCAAAACTCCATATCGTCATCATCTTCATACAAGTTATCCTCACACATCAAAATTACATACAATCATTCATCCTCAACATATCAATATTATTCATCATACATCAACATTCAACACCTCAACAACCATTATAATTCATTCATATCCTATAGGTCACTAGCCTAAATGTCCATGAATATTATATACTACATAGAGGAAATCGAAACCATACCTTGGCCGATTCCGAATATGAACCAAAACCCCAAAGAGCACAAGTTGAGCTTCCAATCACAAGCAAGCTCCTAATATGACTCCAACAAGCACCAATAAGCTCCAAAAGCTTCCAAACTCACAACAAACAAGCTATATACACACTAAACATCACTAATCAAACTAGGGCTCAACATAAACATAATCTTACAAGGGTTTTCAAGAGCTCCTACCTTGTCCAACAGTTTTGGGAGCCAAAACCACCAACAATCAAGTGCTAGAGTGTACCTAAAACACCTAAGACACAAGATTTCCCTCAAAACCAATCCCTAAAACTCGAAATGCACAAGGCTACAAAAACTGGGTAGGGAAACTCGAGAGACTTACCACAAAGCTTGGATAGCACCGATGGACTCGGCGAGAGCTTTGCGTAGCCGCTAACGGCACGCACGAAAAGAGTGGGGAGGTGAATAGTACTTCTTATCCCTTCTCCTTCTTCTCTCAATTCTGGTGTTTGTGTGTGTGTGTTATGGCTGAAGGATTCATTAATGAACCCTTATAAATGTTGGGCTTGGGCCCAACTTAGGCCCTGAAGAACGGAAGATTGACGGTTTAGAATTCAGAATAAATTTCCGTTACAAGTATAGTTTCTAAACCAAGCAATCATCCTTTCTTACAAACGTTTTAGTTGTCACAAGTAACAAACCCAATAAAATTTCTAAACCGAAGTATTCAAACCTCGGGTCATCTTCTCAAGGAATTGCAGGGAGGTGTTCTTATTATTAGTTATGAAAAATAGTGTTTTGGGTTTTGAAAGATTTGAACAAGGAAAATAAATTGCAGGAATTAATAAATTAATGTCTAATAAAATTCTTGGCAAGGTATGAAAATTCAGAAGTCCTATCCTAGTTATTCTTATGAGAATTGAAGTTAATCTCACTTAGTTAACCTTTACGAAAGCAAGGGAAAGTCAAGTGGACTAATTAGTTAGATCCCCAAGTCCTAGCCAACTCCTAAGTAAAGACTAGAGTTAGTGGAATTCAATTCAATTAGCAGGCATAACAATCAATCACGATAAGTTTGATAACTCAAGAACCTCCAGTTAATCAATTAAAGCCAAGAATATAAAAAGCTAAATAAGAACCATAAATCTGAAATACCTCAATTGCATTAATAAAAGGAAATTAATCCAAACATAAAGATTTCATAAGCTAAATTGATAAAATAAATAAAAAGGACATTGAACCTGAGAAGAAGTTGAAATCAATGTTCTAAAAATCGGTTCGAACCAGCCGGTCGGACCAGTCGAACTGTGAACCGGACTGGAAAACGGTTCGGACATTCATCAAAATCGTGAAATTCAAAAACCAGAATTGAACCGGCGAATCGGCCGGTAACCGGTCGGTCGAACCGAACCGTGACCCGGCCGGTTTTTTGGATGGCAACAAAATGCTGCCGTTTTTTGTTCTGAATCCCTAAATCACCAAAACTCCAGATGCTGAGATCTGTAAATCACTAAAACACCTTCCCTTCTCTGCTTCAGTGGTTCTCATTCTTCGAGCAGGCTTCGCTGAAGCTGCTTCCAACGCCTCACTGAGTCATTGTCACACTCACACCGTCACACGGGTCGAGGGCTCGCCGTCGAGCAACCGCAGAGCCGTCGAGAACTGAGAAGTGAGAACACCTCACTCTCACACGGGTCGAGCCACCGCCGTCGAGCCACTGTCGTGGAGCCATCGCAACAGCCGTCGAGAATTGAGAAGGTGCCTTCGCTGTCTCCCACCGCCTCACTCTCACGCTCCCTGTTGCATGTTCTGCCTTGAAGGTGCCTTCGCTATCTCAGTGTCTTCCACTCTCCCTGTTTTATTTTTCTTTGAGCTGTGTAGTGTGATTACTCAAACTGTATGATTTTACTTTGAACTGAAACTGATCTGTGATTCAGCATGATGAACACCGAAACTGTGAACTTTGAAATTCTGTCTCCCTGTTTTATTTTTCTTTAAACTGTGTAGTGTGAAACTGTGAACTGATTCAAGATTCAACTGATTGGAGGGAGCTAAATTGTATTGTGATTATTAACTAGTGAGTGATTACTGAAACTGAACTGTGATTCAACATGATGACTGATTGTTGTTTACTGATTAGTGATTAACTGATTACTGAAACTGAACTGATTTTGGTTTGTTTACTAAACTGGATTTGTTATTTGTTGAATAATTGTGAATAATTTTGAATAATTTTGGATGTTGTTTGTTTACTGAACTGATTTCGCTCTTCCTTTTCTTCCTGTTGGCGCTCTCCCTCTTCCGTTTCTCTTCTCCTTCCCATTCACTCTCGCCTCCAATCCAGTAACTATCAAACTAACTACTCTCCAATTTTGTTCCACTTATTTATTTATTATCATAATTTGATTGCATGATTGTACTCTGATATTATTTAATTGAAGTTAGAACTATGCTTTTGGATTGTTCAGATTCTTAATTTGATATGGGATTAGGTGAAATTTGTGTTGATTTTTTGCCTTTATTCTATTTGCTACTGCAGCTTCTGCAAATGGAGATATTGGGGTTGAATTACCTAGTGATCAGGCAGAGATTATATTCATGGGGACTGGAACTAGTGAGGGGATACCTAGAGTTAGCTGCTTGACTAATCCTCTGAAAAAATGTTTGGTACAATGAATAAAAAAACAATCTTTGTGGAAAAAATAATCAAGATTTTGCTACAATGGAAGTGAATGTTCAGGGTTTTGTTAAGATTTCTATATTTCATGATTGTTGTAGGTATGTTCAAACTTCAAAAGCTGCTCAGCCGGGCAATAAGAATATGAGACTTAAACATATAAAGACTGCTCAGCCGGGCAAATTGGTAGAATATTTTTTAACATATAAAGACTTGCTGGAACACGTACTGGATTACAGTAAGCAGACAATAGATGATTTAGTTAAATTATTTGGGATATTTTGATGCAGCAATGAATCATATTAAAACTTTAGACCTATACAGGTAGTAATTAGAATAAGTGAGGTAACAGTTGAGAACTTAGGTTGGGAATATAAGATGCTTCCAATGGCCTTTAGGGACATGTAATTACAACTTTAAGGTTTATATTAGACTATAATTATGTTTTAATGTGTTTATTTATATTTTATTTATTATTTTATTAGAAAACGGTTTTTCCAGTTCAACCACGGTCGAACCGGTTGAACCTATGAACCAGTGAACCAGTAGCTAGAACGGTTCGATGACCGATTCGGTTTTCAGAACCTTGGTTGAAATAATAAGTTGAAATAATAAGAAATCCTAATTTCTTTAAGAGGAATCCTAATCCTAAATCCTAAGAGAGAGGAGAGAACATCTCTCTCTAAAAACTACATCTAATCCTAAAATTATGAATGTATGAGCTGATGAATGACGTCTTAATGAATTGATGCATTCCCCCACTTTATAGCCTCTAATATGTGTTTTCTGGGCCGAAAACTGGGCCAAAAATAGCCCAGAAATCGCCCCCAGCGATTTCTGTTACGTTCAGGTCGTGGCAAAGTAACGCGGAGGCATCGTCCACACGTTTGCGTGGATTGCACTTTTGCCAGGTCACAAGTCTACATGATCCCCGAGTTCGCGTCACCTGGATTCGAGGCAGCTATGACAAATTATATTATGTTGCAAATCCCCGGATGTTAGCTTTCCAACGCAACTAGAACCATCTCATTTGGACCTCTGTAGCTCAAGTTATGACCATTTGAGTGCCAAGAGGTCAAGCTGGACAGCTTAGCAATTTCTTCAACTTCTTGTATTCCTTCCACTTTTGCATGCTTCCTTTCCATCCTCTTAGTCATTCCTGCCCTGTAATCTTTGAAATCACTTAACACACATATCAAGGCATCGAATGGTAATAAGAGAGGATTAATATTAGCAGATATAAGTCCAAAGAAGCATGTTTTCAGTCATAGCACAAAATCAGGAAGGAAAACGTAAAACATGCAAATTATATGAATAAGTAGGTAAAGAGTTGATAAAAACCACTCAATTGAGCACAAGATAAACCATGAAATAGTGGTTTATCAACCTCCCCACACTTAAACATTAGCATGTCCTCATGCTAACCTCAAGAGAAGCTATAAGGGAGTGAAGAGGAATGGTAGAATGTATGAAATGCAACCTATCTAATGCAACTATATGCAAAAAATGTTTCTATCTACTTGGTTAAAAGTAAATAAATCTTTTAAGAAAAAATATGAACTGGATTTCACTAATTCAAATCACAAAAATAAAGTACAAGTAAACTTGCGAGAAGAAAATAGCTCATGAAAGTCGAGAACAAAGAATAGAGCATCGAACCCTTACTGGAAGTGTATGCACTCTAATCACTCAAGTGTTTTAGGTTCGATTCTTTCAATTCTCTACTAACCTTGCTTTCTAAGGCTTGCTCTTCATCTAACAATCAACATAAATTTAATGCACAGATACACATATCAAGAGGTCTTTTAAGGGTTGTAATGGGGTTAGGGTCAAGGTAGGATTGTATTTGGCCAAGTGGACTAAAATCTGAATCCTTAATTAACTTAAACTTTTCCACCTAACTTAGACAATCCATGTAATTATAATACAACATCTAACTATCCATTAACCATGTTTTCCACATATTCATGCATTCTAATTTTTCAAGTACAGTACATATGCATTGCTTTCAACATTTACTTTGGGGTATTTTGTCCCCTTTTTCTTATTTGCTCTTTTTTTCTTTTCTTTTCTTTTTCTCCTTTTTCATTTTTTTATATATATATCTATATTATTTTTTTTTTCTCAATGCATATGATTAAATTATTGAATGCATGAACATGTCCTAAACATTTCTTTCACATTTTTAGAAAATTCTAACATACTCAATTCTCAAACCAAATGTTTCAAAAGCAAATTTCTCCACACTTAAATCATAAGCACTCTCACTAGTCTAAGCTAACCAAGGATTCAAATTAAGGACATTATTGTTTTTCGCTTAGAGTTAATGATGTGCTAAAGTAAAGAACAAAGGGGGTATAATAGGCTCAAAATTGTTTTGCAAGGGATAATGAAAGGTAAGGCCATACGGGTATGTAAGCTCAGTGAAACAAAGGCCTCAATCATGTAAGTGCATGCATGCATCAAACAATGGAAATATAGAATCAAGCAAGACAAAGATCATAATTTTAGAGAGAAAAATACACACCAAAAATAAAATATTGGTTGATAAAATGAAACCAATTAAATAGGCTCAAAAATTTTACTGGTTTTGTGTGTTTGAGCTCAAAAATTTTAACTTAAATGAGTGAAATGCTATAAAAAAGTTTCTTGAAAAGGAAAGTATTATTTTAACCAAGTGGTAAAATATGCACAAAATCAAACAAATATGCAATCAAACATGTAAATGCATCAACTAACAAGGAAAATAAACCATTGGTGTTGAGATAGAGGAGTAACTAACCCATGGAGATCGATATCGACCTCCCCACACTTAGAGATTTCACCGTCCTCGGTGCATGCTAAGATGTACAAGTGGACGGGCTGATCCAACTGATGTCTTTCTCTATAGATTGTGCAGATTGACTTGCCTGTCTCCCCAGTTAGAAGATTTCCCTTTTCCTTCCTCGGTGGCCATCCTGAAAGAAGAGAAAAAGAAGGAAAGTAACCCAGAAATAAAGATAAGAACATAAATAAAATATGGGTGTTAATGCCAAATAATAAAGGTCTCAATTACATGGTTGCTACAACATGCAAGTGAGAAAATAGTGGAAGCAAATGGCATACCAGTGGTGCAAAAGTTGCAACAAATGGGGAAGAAGTGTGGGTAATGAAAGACAATATAAATTCATGTCAATGCAAAAGGAATATCAGTATTATAAAATTAGCATTGACATATAATTGATAATATCCAATCAGAATAAAACATGTCATAAGTACCAAGATAATACCAGAAAAGATATAACAGTTGAATAAGAACATTTGAACACCAATGGTGAAATAATAAATTTAGAAAAGAAAATAAAAATATGCACAAGATTAAAATGAAAGGAATGAAAGGAATGAAAGTATGCAAATAAATAAAATAAAATAAAATGAAAGTGAAAAAGGATGAGAAGTTAAAAAGATGAAGAGAAAAAAGTAAGAAAGGAGAGAGAAAGAAGAAAAGATAGAAGAAATTAGGATTAGAAAAGAAAAGATAAGATAATTGGCACTGATTTGGATAAGTTGTGCGACGCATGCGACGCGGACGCGTGAGCGACGCGGTCGCGTGGTGCGCGATAAGATCAGGTGACGCGAACGCGTGGGTCACGCGATCGCGTGGTCAGATTTGTGCGATTGGCGCAAGTGCAGCCTCGCGTTCCCACAACTCTCTGTTCGAAACTCCTTTTGCCAAATATTTGGGTGACGCGGTCGCGTGGGTGACGCGATCGCGTGGGTGACGCGATCGCGTGAATGGCCTTTCTTTTAAAAATGACGCGGACGCGTGGGGCACACATTCGCATGGTAGGGCTGGTGCTTCTAGCATCATTCCAGCCCAGCTCCATCATAACTCTCTCCCATACACCTCTTTACATCGATTTTGCAGGGCCACGCGTTCGCGTGGGTGACGTGGACGCGTGGGAGGCATTTTTTCCATATGACACGGAAGCATCAGCGTCGCGATCGCGTGGATCAATTTGTACCAAAGGCTCGCCTCCAGCCACACTTTCGCGTGACTCTCTGTTCAATTTTCTTTTCTTCCCAATGCACTTGCGATGCGGATGCGTCGGCGACGCTGTCGCGTCGCGTGCGATTATTTTTTTTTATGCAGGATGCAAAATGCAGTGATAATGTGGATGCTATGAATAATTCCAAGTTCAATGAAAATAGAATAAAATAAAACTCAAAAACAAACAAAATGAAATAAAATCATAATTGAAGAAAAGGAATGACCATACCATGGTGGGTTGTCTCCCACCTAGCACTTTTAGTTAAAGTCCTTAAGTTGGACATTTGGTGAGCTCCCTGTTATGGTGGCTTGTGCTTGAATTCATCCAAAAATCTCCACCAATGTTTGGAATTCCAGTAGCCTACGGGATCCCAAACTAGGCGCAGAAAGCCTTCAAGTAAGTTAAAGCAAGAGACAAGGCCCCAAGAGTGTTGATTGCCAGAATGAATTCCGGGGTCCCAAATCTTGCTTTTGCACCCGTCTTTTTGTTGATCATTATGATTCCATCCGGGTAGCAAGCAATCTAAATTCTCACTAAAGCGGCCAAACAACTTCCCAGACCCATTCAGTTGAGCTTTACACGAACCACCCTTGCATTTAAACTTTGAGCACACAACCATGTTGAACCTTGCTTGACAACTCCAACCACTAACCATCTTCCTCTTACTCTTAATGCCACAAAGAGCTCTAAGTTGACCATCCGTCTCCAGTAGCCCATATTCAAGTGGAATTAGAAAGCTAAGGGATATGAATTTTACCCACTTAAATGTTGTGAAGGATGATGGCAACTTAGGGGGAGGTATTTCTAACGAATTTGCAAGCTCCACTCCCTTGTGCTCTTCTCTGACAAATTCCACCTCTTTGCAAGTTTCTTCAATATCAACCTCTTTCTCTTGGTAGCTTTCTTTCAATTCAATCTCTTCTTCATTGCTCACCAAGGGCATGGGAGGTTGTGCTTCTTCTTTTTTAATCTCCATCTCTTGACCAACCTCTTCCAAGTCTTCAACTATGATATGCCTTAGAGGTTGTACACCCTCCTCAGCATCAATTTCAATCACCTTGGAAGGAGGTTCTATAACCTGACTTTCCCATGGAGGTTTAGCATCTCCTAAATCTTCATCTATTTCTTCATCTGCAACTATTATGGCTTCCTCCACTTGTTCCAGTACAAAGCCATGTTCTTCATTGTCCACTGAAGTTTCTAGTGTCTCCTTCATGCTACGCTCTTCTTTTGATTCTCCACATGTAGCCATGGGGGTACTTTGAGTGTTCAGATGTTGGGAAGCTAATTTATTTACTAACTCGGTTAAGGCAGTCGCGAGTTCCAGTACATTCCTTTGCATCCTCGCTTGCCCTTGAAGAAGAACACGAAGGTTGTCATCCATTGGAGATTGGGGTGGATATGAGGGTTCATTGGTTGGGAGAGAGGGCTCATAATACGGAGGTAGTTCTTTTTGATAAGGATATGGAGATGGTGAATATTGAGGTGGTGGTTCTGGGAAGTAATTGGATTGGAGTTGGGGTGGATATGGGTTAGGGTCGTTTGGAGGTGTTTGGTTGTAAGGGGCTTGTGAGTATGGTGGTTCAAAGCTATGTTGAGGAGGTGGGTCATAGGTATATGATGGGGGTCCACCATATCTATCGTCTTGATATGCACCTCGGAATGGCTCCTGACTATAGCAGTTAGGTGGGTGTTGGTCGTTGCGAAAGGGTCCACCATAACAATTGTTTTGGCATGCATTGTAGGATGGTCTTTGTCTGTGGTATTGCGGAAGGTGTTGCTGCCGGAAGGGTTGATCCGATCCTCGTGGCTCCTTCCATCTCTGATTGTTTTGACCTTGATGCATGTTCCTGTTATAATTTTCATTCCTTGCAACAACATTGGAACCAAACTCAAAGAGACGGGGGTGAGAACTCATAGTAACTAATAAAAATTAAAAATAAAAATAAATAAACGCGCAAAGGAAAATAAAATAAAATAAAATAAACAAGAGAAAAGATTTGAAATAGATTTAAATTTTAAAAAGGTTCGATTTTTAAAATTTTAAATTTAATTTTTGAAATTTGAATTTTTGAATTTTGGAATTTAAATATTGAAATTTGAAATTTGATTTTGAAATGAGATAAGATAAGATTTTGAAAAAGATATGATTTTTGAAAAAGATTTGAATTTTGAAATTTAAAACTAAGATAAGATAAAAAAATTTTAAAATAAAAATCTGAATATATATATATATATATATATTTCGAAAAAAAATCAATTTAAAAGCAAATATTTACAATAACTAATAATAAGGCACACGTTTGCAATTCCCCGGCAACGGCGCCATTTTGAAGAACGGAAGATTGACTGTTTAAAATTCATAATAAATTCCCGTTGCAAGTATAGTTTCTAAACCAAGCAATCATCATTTCTTACAAATATTTTGGTTGTCACAAGTAACAAACCCAATAAAATAAACCGAAGTATTCAAACCTCGGGTCGTCTTCTCAAGGAATTGCAGGGAGGTGTTCTTATTATTAGTTATAGAAAACAGTGTTTTGGGTTTTGAAAGGTTTGAACAAGGAAAATAAATTGCAGGAATTAATAAATTAATGTCTAATAAAATTCTTGGCAAGGTATGAAAATTCAGAAGTCCTATCCTAGTTATTCTTATGAGAATTGAAGTTAATCTCACTTAG
Organism: Arachis hypogaea; assembly: GCF_003086295.3. Lineage (NCBI taxonomy): Eukaryota > Viridiplantae > Streptophyta > Magnoliopsida > Fabales > Fabaceae > Arachis > Arachis hypogaea. Next base: position 63,669,568 of record NC_092053.1, read on the forward strand.
TTAACCTTTACAAAAGCAAGGGAAAGTCAAGTGGACTAATTAGTTAGATCCCCAAGTCCTAGCCAACTCCTAAGGAAAGACTAGAGTTAGTGGAATTCAATTCAATTAGCAGGCATAACAATCAATCATGATAAGTTTGATAACTCAAGAGCCTCTAGTTAATCAATTAAAGCCAAGATTATAAAAAGCTAAATAAGAACCATAAATCTGAAATACCTCAATTGTATTAATAAAAGGAAATTAATCCAAACATAAAGAGTTCATAAGCTAAATTGATAAAATAAATAAAAAGGACATTGAACCTGAGAAGAAGTTGACATAATAATTTGAAATAATAAGAAATCCTAATTCCTTTAAGAGGAATCCTAATCCTAAATCCAAAGAGAGTGGAGAGAACCTCTCTCTTTAAAAACTACATCTAATCCTAAAATTATGAATGTATGAGCTGATGATTGACGTCTTAATTAATGGATGCATTGCCCCACTTTATAGCCTCTAATCTGTGTTTTCTGGGCCAAAAATTGGGTCAGAAACAACTCAAAAATCACCTCCAGTGATTTTTGTTACGTTCAGGTCGCGGCAAAGTGACGCGGAGGCGTCATCCACACGTTTGCATGGATTGCACTTTTGCCAGGTCATGCGTCTGCGTGATCCACGCATTCGTGTCACCTGGACGTTAGCTTTCCAACGCAACTGAAACCATCTCATTTGGATTTCTGTAGCTCAAGTTATGACCATTTGAGTGCCAAGAGGTCAGGCTGGACAGCTTAGCAATTTCTTCAACTTCTTGTATTCCTTCCACTTTTGCATGCTTCCTTTCCATCCTCTGAGTCATTCCTGCCCTGTAATCTCTAAAATCACTTAACATACATATCAAGGCATCGAATAGTAATAAGAGAGGATTAATATTAGCAGATATAAGTCCAAAGAAGCATGTTTTCAATCATAGCACAAAATAAGGAAGGAAAACGTAAAACATGCAAATTATATGAATAAGTGGGTAAAGAGTTGATAAAAACCACTCAATTGAGCACAAGATAAACCATGAAATAGTGGTTTATCAGGCCCGATCTAACCCGTTAGCGTTTTTATCCCGTTCGGCCCAACTTTGGGCCAAACCTTTAACACTAACGCTCAGTTTTCCATTTCTAATATTTTCCTAAGGTTTTTGACTGTTTTCACTTTTTCGCGCACAATACCAGGCAGACTTAAATCGGTTTGACTGGTTCAACTACCGGTTCACAGTTTTTCACGGTTTTTCGCAGAAAACACATTTTCTGACTCAGAAAGACCTACTGAGTACAAAAATCATATTTAAATCCCGGAACCTAATTTGGGCATTTAAACTATTTTGTTCGTGAAAACTCCGGTTCTTACATCCTCCCCTCCTTAAAAAGATTTTTGCCTTCAAAAATCCGAATCACGCGATGTAATATATATATATCCATGAAGCATCCTACTTTCAACGTTAACAACCCAACAAGTTGCCAAAACATCTCGTTCACCATCATCCCACCGTGTCGATGTTCTCTCGCCTTCCGCTGCGTCACTCAGAATATCGTCACTAGGAATCCAAAAATTTTTTCTTTTAAACCAATTACCGATTTTGTAATACTTTTCAAAACCTTTAAGACAAGTTCCATATAAATGAGTTCATTGTTAAAACTTTTTCAAAAGAGTCAAAAATCATTTATTTGTAAATCAATCATTTTAAAGCATGATTTTTCTAAATTCATTGAAACCCATAAATCAAAACCTTTCCATTTGAATTCCTTTTTGATAAGTGAAATTACAAACCCAAAATCACAAGTTAACAAAATCATACAACTCACTTTCCTTTTTAAATCGTATCATTTGATCAAAATTTCCAATCCTAGTTTCAAAATCAAATCATTTAAACCAAAGCTCCAAACCAGATTTAAAAATCATTCTAAACCTTAAAACCGCAAAAAATCATAGTTAAAACCACAAAGATGTCAGTCGGTACTTCCGTTGCCACTAGTGCTGAACCGCACCAATCACCCATACAGGGTACCGACAAGACTTCCAGTCATCCCTGGTAACCATTCCGTCATGTCCACTCTGATCGTTCGTCACCACAAGTCCGAAATCCTTAGCTACCGCCACTAGAATCCTCCTTTCCCATGGTTTACCTTTTACCAAAGGATCCGATTCCATCGCATCACGTGCATCCAAAGCAAACACACGGCCTGACTGTTGATTCTGACCCTCATCTCGGTTCCTCCCACAGTGACAATACTTAGATATGTGTCCAGGTTTTCCACAAGTAAAACACAGACGACTTCCGTTCATGTGGTAAAATTGGGCGTTGTTGTCCCTTCTAAAGTTCCCTTGACCTTGCAGATGCTAAGGAATGTGTCCATCTTTCTTGAAGTTCTGACCCCTTGGTCCGAGGTAATCGTCACGCTCCCTACTAGAGTTTCCTCCATGGGTGTCCCTTGACGAGGCTATCGTCTTTGCGTATTCTTCAACCACTCTTGCCTTGTTCACTATATCGGAGAAAATAAGAATCTTCATAGGAGCCACAGCAGTCATGATGTCGTCCTTCAAGCCCCTTTGATACTTGATACACTTTCAACTTTCATAGGTCTCCGGGGCACCTTGACACGCCCTAGAGAACCTACAAAGTTCCTCAAATCGGCTGGTGTAGTCTGCCACAGACAAAGAACCTTGCTTCAGTTGCATAAGTTCCATCTCCTTTGCCTCCCTTGCAGACTCAGGAAAGTACTTCTTGTAGAAGGCTGTTTGAAATACATCCCAAGGAACGTCGGCATTCTGAAGTTGTAACAAGCGGCACTCTGCTTGCCACCAATGCTGGGCCTCTTCCTCAAGCCGATAAGCAGCAAATTATACATATTGGTTATTTGGGACATGCTGTGCTTGCAGCGCGTGCTCCATAGCTTGGAATCAGTTGTCTGCTTTTGTAGGATTTGTTGAACCTCTGAAACTTGGCAGATGAACCTTGAGGAACGTAGCTAAGGTCATCGGAGCACCTCCCACAGTATCGTCATTTCCTTCCGCATAGTCATTCAAATTTCCTTCACCATTTATGTTTTCATTTCCCACAGGTTGACCTAACCTCTGCACAGCTTGCAGATTCACAGTTGCGGTAGCCCTCATGGTGTTCGCAAGATTCGCCATTGCTGCCATGAACTCGGTATGGTTATCAGCCGGTCACTCATTCCTACTCTCTTGTGAACTTGTACGACCTCGTCTGCGAGTGGCCATTAGGGTTCCAGTCTACACCAAACAATCGATACCAAGGTGATCAGTCTCAATATCAAAAGCCTAGTGCTTCAATTATCCCAAACAGGCACTCACAAACAAGCATGCTATGCAATATCAAGCAGATAACCTAATAGCATCAAAGAAAAAGACACCCAAAGTATGTAATGAAGCACAATTGGTCCATCCCTCAGGCTCACGAGGACGAACCGTTCTGATACCACTAAATATAACACCCTAATTAGCCTAAGCTTTACCACGCGTCATAAAGCAAAGGATAATAAGAGATTATGACAGTTCTAATTTAGAAGCCTGATGAAGGATATAGCTCAAAAATAGGATTTGAAAAGCGCAAAACGTATTAACAAAACTTCTAACTTAATGCACAAGACATAGGTACAATATAACAAAGGTTAATATTATAATAACATAAGAATCTAGCCGGATTCACGGAGTTTAAGTTGGCTAGGGATATACAGACCATACAGAAAACTGACAATAGAAACAGCTTATACAAGTTTTATTCTCTCAATATATGCCTCTAGGCAAAACAAAATACAAAAGTGAGAGATGTATAAACAGAATAAACAAAAGACTCTAAAAAGGTATGATGATCCTCTGCTTCTGTCACTGTCCAAGCAACTCACCGAGGTGGGTTATGACCTGCATCTGAAAAAAATACAACAGAAATATGGTATGAGAACCAGAGGTTCTCAGTATAGTAACAGTGCCCAGTGATGTAGGATATAAGACCCCGGGACGCCAAAGGCAATCCTAGACTCCATATCCATCACAAGATTCAATCTTAAGGTAAAACATTAAACATAACTTATAACCATAACATAATAATAGGGTAATCTAACTTAGGGGATTACTAACTAATCTAGTCACCGCTGTCCCACCGCCTACCTAACCTCCTCAGCACCAGACAAACACAGATAATGCAAGCAAATAAAACACAAGTAATATTCAAATATGTAACATGTAATTCAAGAAGCGAGTAAGCATATTATACAATTAAGCAAACCCATGTAATCAAAGCAAACCATCATACAAGAGATGCATATGATGAATGTCTATCCTATTGGCTCGTGATATCACTTGTCGGTTCGTAAATGCCAACCCAACACATCCTCCCGGATATAGCCTTTTCTGCCACGCCAGGGATATAGTGCCCTGCACACTCATGCAGCATCTCTTCTGCTACACCAGAGATATAGTGCACGCGCACGCCCATGAAGATTTTAAAAGTGTGCGTACGCACAGGGGCGTGCGTACGCATAGGTACCAAATCTTGTAAGGTTTGTTCACTCACACAAGGTGTGCGAGTACCCCCAATAGGCGACCTTTTCCAACTTGTGTGTGCGCACAGTATTGTGCGTACGCACAGGTTGCAATTCATCCTTGGTATGTGCGCGCACAAGCTGTGCTAGCGCTGCAACCAAGGAGCTTTCCCTGTGTGTGCGTCCGCACAGGTCTGTGTGTAACACCCTCATTACCCTAAGCCTTACCTCTAGCCGTAAGACAAAGATTAATCAGAGGTTTCGACAACTCTAAGGCTTATGTATATTTATATATAGAAGGAAATAATATACTCTAGAAGCCTGATGAAGGATATAGCTCAAAAACAGGATTTGAAAAGCGCAAAATGTACTAGCGAAGCTACTAACTTAAGGCACAAGATATAGATATGATATAACAAAATAATAGAGTATAATATCATAAGAATCTAGCCACAGCTCGCGGAGTTTAAGCCGGCTAGCCATATATAGATATACAAATACCAGACAATAAAAACAACTTATATAAGTGTTGTTCTCTCAATACATGCCTCTAGGCAAAACAAAATACAAATGTGAGAGATAAATATAAACAAAAATAAATCAAAAGAACTCAAAGTTAACGGGATCCTCCGCTGTTGTCACCATCCAAAGCAACTCACCGGGGTGGGTTGCGACCTGCATCTGAAAACAACAACAGAAATATGGCATGAGAACCGGAGGTTTTCAGTATGGTAACAGTGCCCGGTGATGTAGGATATAAGACCCCGCCGGGACGCCAAAGGCAATGCTAGACTCAATATCCCTCACAAGAATTCAATCTTTAAGCATTTTAAAATAAATAAGCATAGTTATATAAATCTTAACATAACTAAACCGGGTAATCTATCTTAAGGGGTTTCTATTCAAACTAAACATCGCTGTCCCACAGCCTTCACCAACCTATCTTCCATGCGATCCCATTGCCACCGCCTTCTGAACCTCCTTAGCCCCAGACAATCACATTTAATGCAAACAAGTAAAACACAGATAATATTCATATACAACAAGTAGATCAAGAAGCAGGTAGGCATGTTATACAATTAGGAAAACTCAAGTAAACAAAACAAGCAATCATATAGAAGATGCACATGATGAATATCTGCCCTATTGGCTGTGATATCACATGTCGGTTAATGCCAAACCCGACAAAAAATCCGGTCGACAACTCCCGGATTAGTCTCTCTATTGCACATAAGGAGGAATAATTCCGAGGGATGAGTGCCCTACCACCTTCTCCTTTCAGAGGGAAACAATCCAAGGGAGCATGCCCTACCACCTTCCTCTGGTTGCCACATGATTTCATGGGTTAGTGCCCTACCACCTTGCAATTTGAGAGAAGTCGCATTTTCAGGTGGAGTATCTCCGAGGGATAAGTGCCCTACGACCTTCTCCTCTGATTGCGAAAAATATGAGTGAGAAGCCCAGCTTCAACCCTCACATCCGAACGTAGGCGGGAGACTGCCACAGCCCCTACGACGGAGAACAATACATATCATAATCACATAGGTTACTGCTCATAGCACACTTCCACTCATACTCATTCCATTAACCATATTCATTTCTTTCCAATTACTCATCTCGTCACCACTGTCATCAATTCATAACTTTCCGTTCCGAACTCACTAGTTCGTCAATCTCTCAATTCATGTACCCTCTTTCCTTCTCACTCTACCAAACCCAGCCTCACTACACCAGAAACCTAAGCCTCCATTCTCTAACTTTCCAAAATACTACCAACTCAGACCCCCTAGGACCCTCTTGCATGTTCTAATACCCAAAAATAAGCCCAAGAGTCTTAAAATGGTGTTATAGAAGCTTACAACCTTGTTGGGAAGGTAGAATAGTTGAAAAACAAGTAAAATTTGTGAAACAGGGCGTGTGCGGCCGGACAGGGGTGTGTGCGTGCGCACGCCCACAAGATCTTAAAATGTGTGCGTATGCACAGGTGGCAAAACTTACAGAATTTGTTCACTCGCACAACCTGTGCCAGCGCCCCTAACAGACTGACCTTCCCGATGTGTGTGTCCGCACAGGCCTGTGCGTCCACATAGGTTGAAACTCTTCCTTAGATATGTGCGCGCACAAGCTGTGCTAGCGCTGCAAACAGAACGCATTTCCCTGCCTGTGAGTGCACACAGACGTGTGTGTCCGCACAGGTCAAAATTTGGCATGGTGTGCGTCCGCACAAGGGTGTGCGCTCGCACATATCAGAAATCATGAAATTCTACAACCTTGCAGAATTTCAGATTTTTAACACCAACTTTGAATGATCATAACTTCCTCTACAAAATTCCAAATTTCACAAACTTTATATCGATTTAAAGGGTTTTCAAAGATCTTTAATTCTAAATAAATTTCACCCAATTTTGAAAATCGAGGCAAAAATTATGATCAGACAAAATTCACCAAAAACTAACTTTCACCCAAAATCACAATTTCCACAATCCCTTTATAAAACACAACCAGGACCAAACCAAACCATTCCAAACTTCATTTCTCATAAATATTAACCCTTTATGTCATATAATACCAAGCACACCACAATTTCCTTTACCATTTCATCATCCTCAACTTCCACATCAATAAATCACATTATAATCAATCATCAATAATACTTTTTCAACTACCTTACCAAATCATCAACATTATCATCATATATACTAACACAATCCACTTCTCAACTTCACAATTCATTCATCCTTATCATATCATTATCAATCATCATAATCAAACTCAACAATCATCAACTCATCATAAATCAACATATAACAACATTCAATACTCATCAACCATTTTTAATTCAAACCTATCCTATGGGTCACTAGCCTAAGTGTCCATGAATATTATATACTACATAGAGGAGACCAAAACCATACCTTGGCCGATTCTCAATATGTCCAAAACTCAAAATTGAGCACCAATGAGCTTTCCAACCATAATCCAAGCTTCCAACAATCACCAACAAGCTCCAAACTCACAATAATCAAACTATATATGCATAAACCATCACAAATCAACCTAGGGCTCATAATAAATCAAAATTTCACAAGAGTTCAAATCCTCTTACCTTGTCCAACAGTTTGGAAGCCAAAACCAACATCAATCAAAGGCTAGAGTGTACCTAAACACCCAAAACACAAGATTTCACTCAAAACCAAAACCTAATATTTTCGAATTTCTTAAGACAGAAACTGGGCAGGATTTTTTGAGATTCTTACCTCTTTGGCTAGATGAAACTAACGGGCTCAGAGAGAGCTTTGCGTAACAACTGACGGCACACGAATCGGAACACCGTAGCCCAAGTTATAAGAGAAAGTAGGAAAAGATGAATAGTGAATGAAACCCTCACCTCTCCTCTCTTCACCTCAACGTTGCTGCTGCTTGTGTTGTGTTAAAGTGGCTGAATTGGCCACTTAAAGGGTTTATATAATGTTGGGCTTTGGGTCCGGTCTAATCCGTTAGCGTTTTTAGCCCGTTTGGCCCAACTTTGGGTCAAACCTTTAAAATTAACGCCCAATTTTTGACTTCTAATATTTTTCTAAGGTTTTTGACTGTTTTCACTTTTTCTTGTGTGGTACCAGGCAGACTTGAACCGGTTCAACGGGTTCAACTGTCGGTTTGCAGTTTTTCACGGTTTTTCACAGAAAACACATTTTCTGACTCGGAAGGACCTACTGAGCCCAAAAATCATATTTAAATCCCTAAATTCTCATCCTAACTTTCCGAAATTTAATTTGGGAATTTAAATGATTTTATTCGTGAAAAATCCGGTTCTTACATTCTCCCCTTCTTAAAAAGATTTTCGCCCTCGAAAATCCGATCCACGCGATGTAATAGATATATATTACATATTCTCCACGAAGCATCCTACTTTCAATGCTACCCACTCAACAAGTTGCCAGAGCATCTCATTCTCTAATTCCCAAGTATGCTCTCCAACTTCTGCTCTTTTCCAAGCAACCTTAACCAATGAAACTTTCTTTCCTTGCAGCTTCTTTACACGGGTGTCATCGATTCTTACTGGTGTCACTTCGAATGTCAAGTCATCTCTCAACTCGACCGACTCAGGCTCTAACACACGGGCCTCATCCGACGTGTACTTATAGAGTTGTGACACGTGGAATACATCATGCTGGTTAGATAGATGAGGTGGCAAAGCTACTTGATACGCCACCGGCCCGAATCGTATAGAATCTCAAACGGTCCTATATATCTCGGATTCAACTTCTTGGTCTTAATGGCTCTTCCGATCTCAGTTGTTAGCGTAATCCTCAGAAATACATGTTCTCCCACTTCAAATTCTAACGGTTTCCTTCTCTGATCCGCATAATTTCTCTGTCAGCTCTGAGCAGTTAGAATTCTCTCCCGAATCTTCTTAATCTTCTCCATAGTCTCTGCTACCAAATCTGGACCCAATACACTTGCTTCACCAGATTCATGCCAACAAAGTGGAGAATGGTACTTCCATCCATACACGGCCTCATACGGAGCCATCCCTATGCTTACATGAAAGCTATTGTTGTATGCAAACTCCACCAATGGCATGTAGCGATCCCAACTTCCGGGTTAATCCAATACACACGCCCTCAGCATATCTTCCAGTGTCTGTATAGTCATTTTTGACTGTCCATCTGTCTGTGGATGATACGCCGTACTAAGACATAGTCTCGTACCGAAAGCCTTTTGAAAAGCTCCCCAAAACCTTGATGTGAATCGGGGATCACGGTCCGATGCTATGCTCGATGGCACACCATGCAACTTTACTATCTCCTTGATATACATTCTTGCTAGCTCTTCCATAGAGCAGTTTACTCGAATAGGTATAAAATTAGCAGACTTGTTTAAGCGATCCACGATCACCCAAATCGCATCAAATCCCGATCTAGTCCTCAGTAAACCGGTCACAAAATTCATTGCAATTCCTTCCCACTTCCACTGAGGAATTTCAAGAGACTGTAGCATCCTCGACGATTTCTGATGTTCTATCTTTACTTTCTGACATGTCAGGTACTTGCATACCACCTTTACTACATCACATTTCATCACAGGCCACCAGAACCTCTTCTTTAAGTCATAATACATATTTGTGCTTCCTGGATGAATAGAAAACCCACTGTTGTAAGCCTCTGACAACAAGTATTGCCTCAAACTCCCGACATCCGGTATACGAATTCTTCCCTTATATATCCATAACCATCCATCATCCTTGGTGAATTTTCCACGCCTCTTATCACCCGCTGGTTGAAACAACTGCTAAAGCTTCTGTTTATCTTGCTGAGTGGTGCGCAGAAATCGTGACAGTTCATTCCTTGGTAACGGCGCTAAAAACTTAATACGCACGTTCATAATCTTAGTTCTTTGTCACAACTTCGCACAACTAACCAGCAAGTGTACTGGGTCGTCCAAGTAATAAACCTTACGTGAGTAAGGGTCGATCCCACGGAGATTGTCGGCTTGAAGCAAGCTATGATCACCTTGTAAATCTCAGTCAGGCGGATTCAATTGATTATGGAGATTTAATAATTAAAAGATAAATAAAACGTAAATTAAAGATAGAGATACTTATGTAATTCATTGGTGAGAGTTTCAGATAAGCATATGAAGATGCTTGTTCCTCCTGAACCTCTGCTTTCCTATTGTCTTCATCCAATCATTCATACTCCTTTTTATGGCAAGCTGTATATTAGGCGTCACCGTTGTCAATGGCTACTTCCTATCCTCTCAGTGAAAATGGTCCAATGCACTGTCACTGCATGGCTAATCATCTGTCGGTTCTCGATCATACTGGAATAGAATCCATTGATCCTTTTGCGTCTGTCACTACGCTCAGCACTCGCGAGTTTGAAGCTCATCGTAGCCATCCCTTCCCAGATCCTACTCGGAATACCACAGACAAGGTTTAGACTTTCTGGATCTCAAGAATGGTCGTCTATGGATTCTAACTTATACCACGAAGACTCTGATTAAGAAATCCCAGAGATATTCATTCAATCTAACTGAGGTGATTGTCAGGCACGCGTTCATAGGTTGGGAATGATGATGACTGTCACGATCATCACATTCATATTGAAGTGCGAATGAATATCTTAGAATCGAAATAAGCTTGAATTGAATAGAAAAATGATAGTACTTTGTATTAATTCATGAGGAACAGCAAAGCTCCACACCTTAATCTATGGTGTGTAGAAACTCTACCATTGAAAATACATAAGAGCAAGGTCCAGGCATGGCCGAGTGGCCAGCCCCCATAAAGGTCTAAGATCGCATAAAACTGATCAAAGATGATCTGAAGATGTAAATACAATAGTAAAAATTCCTATTTATACTAAACTAGTTACTAGGGTTTACAGAAATGAGTAAATGATGCATAAATCCACTTCTGGGGCCCACTTGGTGTGTGCTTGGGCTGAGCATTAAGCTTTACACGTGTAGAGGCTTCTCTTGGAGTTGAACGCCAGTTTGTAACCTATTTCTGGCGTTTAACTCCACTTTGCAACCTGTTTCTGGCGTTTAACTCCAGAATGCAACATGGAACTGGCGTTGAACGCCAGTTTGCATCATCTAAACTCTGGCAAAGTATGGACTATTATATATTTCTGGAAAGCCCTGGATGTCTAATTTCCAACGCAATTGAGAGCGTGCCATTTGGAGTTCTGTAGCTCCAGAGAATCCACTTTGAGTGCAGGGAGGTCAGAATCTAACAGCATCTGTAGTCCTTCTTCAACCTCTGAATATGATTTTTGCTCAAGTCCCTCAATTTCAGCCAAAAATTACCTGAAATCACAGAAAAACATACAAACTCATAGTAAAGTCTAGAAATGTAATTTTTATTTAAAAATTAATAAAAATATACTAAAAACTAACTAAATCATACTAAAAACTATGTAAAAAAAATGCCAAAAAGCGTATAAATTATCCGCTCATCACTGAGCCTTTTGCATCTCCGTCTTAAACGTACTTGAAATCTGCAACTGATACAAACAAGCTCTTCCAGCAATTTCACCAATATTCAAATTAAAATTCACAAACTTATCCACTAACTCCTCCTTCTTGATTCTCATCCTAGCTATTGTCAAGGACCTTCGACTCAATGTGTCTACTACCACATTCCGGTGTTGCATCAACACGCAACCCAAACCCTTCAGAGAAGCATCACAATACATTTTGAATGGTTCATGCAGTTCTGAAAAGATTAAAATAGGTGCTGAAATTAACTTCTGCTTCAAGGTCCAAAACTCTCTCGCCTTCCGCCGCGTCACTCTGATTATCGTCGTTACGAATCCGAAAATTGTTCCTTAGACCAAATACTGATTTTGTAGTATTTTTCAAAATCTTCAAAACAAGTTCAATCTAAATGAGTCCATTGTTAAAACCTTATTAAAAGATTCAAAAACATTTTATTTGTAAATCGATCAACTTAAAGCATGATTTTCCTAAATTCATTCGAATCCTTAAATCAGAACATTTCGATTTGAATCCCTTTTGATAAACCAAATTTGCAAACCAAAATCACAAGTTAACAAAATCTTAGGACTCACTTTCTCTTTTTAAATCATATCATTTGACCAAAAGTTCCAGTCCTAGTTTCAAAACCAAATCAATCAAATCAGAGTTCCAGACCAAGTTTAATAAACAATTTAAGCTTTAAAACTTTTTCAACACGAACGACGATAGTCTATACTATGAAGATAAGTTGAGATTTGGTCATCGGCTTCATAATTACCTCAACCCTGTTGTTATGATCGACCCGCCTCATGTGTTCCTCGTCGTGGGCAATCTCTAACCAAATGTCCTAGTGAGCCACACTTGTAACATAGTTAACTACCCAACTGCCTTGGCCTATTCGGATGGTAGCTCCCACACTCCTGTCATTTCATATCAGGGAAGTAAGTTCTTGACCGCTTCCCTTCACCATATCTCTTAAAGTTCTGTCCCCTTGGTCCAAGGTGATCGTCGCGTTCCCGACTAGTATTTCCTCTATGAGTGTCCCTTGACGAGGCTACCGTCATTGTGCATTCCTCAACCACTCTTTCCTTGTTCACTAGATCGGAGAAAATCCGAATCTCCATAGGAGCCACAACAGTCTTGATGTCGTTGGTGCACGAAATTGTAAATCACACTTTTTACAACTCGTACCACTAACTAGCAAGTGCACTGGGTCGTCCAAGTAATGCCTTACGTGAGTAAGGGTCGAATCCCATGGAGATTGTCGGCTTAAAGCAAGCTATGGTTATCTTGTAACTCTTAGTCAGGATATCAATTATGATTATCAGTTTGAATTGCGAAGAATAAAAGAGCATGAAATAAATACTTGTTATGCAGTAATGGAGAATATGTTGGAGTTTTGGAGATGCTTTGTCTTCTAAATCTCTACTTTCCTACTGTCATCTTCTTCATGCACGCAAGGCTCCTTCCATGGCAAGTTGTATGTTGGTGGATCACCGTTGTCAATGGCTACCATCCGTCCTCTCAGTGAAAAAGGTCCATGTACATGGCTAATCAGCTGTCGGTTCTCACTTGTGATGGAGTAGGATCCATTGATCCTTTTGCATCTATCACTACTCCCAACACTCGCGAGTTTGAAGCTCGTTACAGTCATTCCTTCCCAGATCCTACTCGGAATACCACAGACAAGGTTTAGACTTTTCGGATCTCAAGAATGCTACCAATGGATTCTAGCTTATACCACGAAGACTCTGGTCTCATAGATCTGAAAGTTCTGTTGTCAGGAGAGGCGATCAGACTCATGAGCCAGGAACCCAAGAGATACTCATTCAATCTAAGGTAGAACGGAGGTGGTTGTCAGGCATGCGTTCATAGGTTGAGAATGGTGATGAGTGTCACGGATCATCACATTCATCATATTGAAGTGCGAATGAATATCTTAGATAGAAACAAGCGTGTTTGAATAGAAAACATAAATAGTTGCATTAATTCATCGAGACATAGCAGAGCTCCTCACCCCCAACAATGGAGTTTAGAGGCTCATACCGTCAAAGATACAAAGTTCAGTTCTAAAAAATGTCATGAGCTACAAAATAAATCTCTAAAAGTTGTTTAAATACTAAACTATGACAGATAGTGCAAAAATCCACTTTTTGGGATGCACTTGGTGTGTGCTGGGGCTGAGACTTGAGCTTTACACATGCCTAGACTATTTCTGGAGTTAAACGCCAGGTTGTAGCCTATTTTGGGCGTTTAACTCCAACTTGTAACCTGTTTCTGGCGTTTAACGCTAGAATACAACATGGAACTGGCGTTGAACGCCAGTTTACGTCATTTATCTTTGTGCAAAGTATGAACTATTATATATTGCTGGAAAGCACTGGATGGCTACTTTCTAACGCAATTGAGAGCGTGCCATTTGGGTTTCTGTAGCTCCAGAAAATCCATTTCGAGTGCAGGGAGGTCAGAATCCAACAGCATCTGTAGTCCTTTTTCAGCCTCTGAATAAGATTTTGCTCAGGTCCCTCAATTTCAGCCAGAAAATACCTGAAATCATAAAAAAATACACAAACTCATAGTAAAGTCCAGAAATGTGAATTTTGAATAAAAACTAATAAAAATATAGTAAAAACTAGCTAAATCATACTAAAAACTACCTAAAAGCAATGCCAAAAAGCGTATAAATTATCCGCTCATCACAACACCAAACTTAAATTGTTGCTTGTCCCCAAGCAACTGAAAATCAAATAGGATAAAAAAGAAGAGAATATACCATAAACTCCAAAATATCAATGAAACTTAGCTCTAATTAAATGAGCGGGACTAGTAGCTTTTTGCCTCTGAACAGTTTTGGCATCTCACTTTATCCCTTGAAGTTCAGAATGATTGGCATCTATAGGAACTCAGAATTCAGATAGTGTTATTGATTCTCCTAGTTCAGTATGTTGATTCTTGAACACTGCTACTTTATGAGTCTTGGCCGTGGCCTTAAGCACTTTGTTTTCCAGTATTACTACCGGATACATAAATGCCACAGACACATAATTGGGTGAACCTTTTTAGATTGTGACTCAGATTTGCTAAAGTCCCCAATTAGAGGTGTCCAGGGTTCTTAAGCACACTCTGTTTTTGCTTTGGACCTCGACTTTAACCGCTCAATCTCAAGCTTTTAACTTGACACCTTCACGCCACAAGCAGATGGTTAGGGACAGCTTGGTTTAGCCGCTTAGGCTAGAATTTTATTCCTTTGGGCCCTCCTATCCACTGATGCTCAAAGCCTTGGATCCTTTTTATTACCCTTGCCTTTTGGTTTTAAGGGCTATTGGCTTTTTCTGCTTGCTTTTGCTTTTTCTTTTTCTCTCTTCTTTTTTTTCCGCAAGCCTTGTTTATTCACTGCTTTTTCTTACTTCAAGAATCAATTTTATGATTTTTCAGATTATCAAATAACATTTCTCCTTTTTCATTATTCTTCAAGAGCCAACAATTTTAACATTCATAAACAACAAATTCAAAAGACATATGCACTGTTCAAGCATTCATTCAGAGAACAAAAAGTATTGTCACTACATCAAAATAATTAAACTAATTTCAAGGATGAATTTGAAATCATGTACTTCTTGTTCTTTTGTAATTAAAACATTTTTCATTTAAGAAAGGTGATGGATTCATAGGACATTCATAACTTTAAGGCATAGACTCTAATCTTTATTTATTATTTAATAGAAATAATATAAAATAGGCATAAAAAGCAGACAATTAGTAATAAAAGAAAGGAAATTAAAGACATAAAGACAAATGACTCTAATTCTAATACTCATGTACTTTTAAAATGGATAAAAAGTTATCATAGAGTTAGGACTCAACAACCTTTATTTTGGGAGTAGATGCCTCTTTAGTCTGTGGGGTGCTTGGTCCTTCAAGAGATAGCTTCTGGCGCTTTAGTTACTTCAGTTCACGCCCTTGCTCTTCTTGTTCCCTAAGCAGTTTGCAGAGCATGCTGTTTTGATTTTGCTGTTCTTCCTTCAGTTGATCCATAGCTTCTTGTAACTTGGTGATAGATGCTTCTAGGCGCCCCCAGTATTCAAATTAAGGAATTTTTGGGAGGAACTCCTGTGCTCTCCTCTTGATGGGGTCGTCCTGCACTTGTCCTTCCATTGACTTTTTGGTGATTGGTTGCTCAACTGAGATATACTCATCTACTCCCATTTTTTCCTCAGCATCTTTATATAGCAGAGAGATTAAGCTTGGATAAGCCAATTTGGCATCTTTGGAGTTCTTGTTTGCAATTGTGTAAAGCTCACAAGAAATCAGCTGATGAACTTTCACTTCTTTTTCCAACATAATGCAATGAATCATCACTGCTCTTTTGATGGTGACTTCAGAGCAGTTGCTAGTGGGCAGTATAGAACGTCCAATGAAGTCCAGCTAGACTCTCGTGACTAGTTTGAGATCTCCTCTCTTGAGTTGGTTTGGGACACCCTTTGTATTGGTTGTCTATTTGGCTCCAGGGATGCATATGTCCTCTAGAATTTTGTCCAAGCTCTTATTTGGTCTCATCATTCTCCTATTAAAGGAGTCCGAGTCATCTTGCAGTTGAGGCAGCTTGAAGATCTCCCTTATTTTGTCAGGGTGGATGTGAACAATCTTCCCTCTGACCAGAGTTCGATAGTCATAGAATGCGGTTCCAGCTATTCTCTGCCTGTCTGTCGGTCACAGATTAGAGTAGAATTCCTGAACTATGTTTCTTCCCACCTTTGTCTCAGGATTAGCTAGGATTTCCCAGCTCCTGTTTCGAATTTGCTCTTGGATCTCCAGATATTCATCTTCTTTCAGATCGAATTTAACTTCCGGGATCACTGACCTTAGACCCATTATTTTGTAGTAATGGTCTGAATGTTCTTTGGTTAAGAACTTCCCTTGATTCCAAAGTGGTTTTGGAATATTCTCTTTCTTGCCTCTTGAGGTGGTTTGTTTTCCCATAGGAGCCATGATCTTGGTGGGTATTGGCTTAGTGATCACGGATAAACACACCAAACTTAGAGGTTTGCTTATCCTCAAGAAAAAGAAAGGAAAGGAGGGGATAGAAGGAGAGCCAAGTTCGAATTGTGGAGGAGAGGGGGGAGGCCAAACGAGGATTTAAAGGGAAGGAGGTGGGTTTTTGAAAATTTTTTGAAAAGATATGATAGAAAAAAGATGTAGTTTAAAATTGAAAAGAGATGAAAGATATTTGAAAAAGATAGATTCATTTTTAAAATTATTGTGAATATTTGAAAAAGATATTGATGAGTTTGAAAAAAATTTGAAAAAGTTAAATTTTTTTTGAAAAAGATTTGAGAAGAGGTTGAAGAAGAATTGAGAAAGATTTAATTTTAGGATTAAGATATTTTTAATATTTTTGAAAAAGAGTTTGAAAAATGAAAGTATAGGAACATGTTTATGCAAGAAAAATAGATGGAAATAAGAAATTTTGAAAAAAAAATCAAGGTGGGAACAAAAACGTCCTCCCCTCCACAATCTTGGAGTTAAACGCCCAACTGCTGCTTGTTTTGGGCGTTTAACGTCCATCTGTAGCCTCTTTTGGGCGTTTAATGCCCAGCTGTTGCTTCTGGCTGGCGTTAAATGCCAGAAATCCTTCGTCACTCGGCATTTTTCTGAACGCCCAGGATGCTGCAAGTATGGCATTAAACGCCCAGTAGATGCTTCTTTTGGGCGTTTAATGCCCAATTGTACCTCTTACTGGCGTTTTCTTGCCAGTGAGCTTCTTTTCCCTGTTTTGTACTCTGAATCCTTCTGTAACCCTGTGAACTTATGCAGTTGATACTTTACCTTAAAGATTATTTATATTAAATCTTGTATAATTATTATTTAAATAAAAATAGGTTTTACTAATGGCTGGGTTGCCTCCCAGCAAGCGCTTCTTTATTGTCTTTAGCTGGACCTTGCTGAGCTTTTAATCTAGCCTCAGCCTTGAGCACTCTTGCTCAACATTGCCTTCAAGATAATGCTTAATTCTCTGTCCATTAACAATGAACTTCTTATTAGAATCAATGTCTTGAAGCTCTACATAGCCATATGGTGACACACTTGTAATCACATATGGTCCCCTCCACCGGGATTTCAGTTTCCCAGGGAATAGCCTGAGTCTAGAGTTAAACAACAGAACCTTCTGTTCTGGTTCAAAGACTCTAGATGAAAGCTTTCTGTCATGCCACCTTTTTGCTTTCTCTTTGTAAAGCTTGGCAATTTCAAAAGCCGTGAGTCTGAATTCCTCTAGCTAATTCAGCTGGAGCAATCTTTTTTCTCCAGCTAATTTGGCATCAAAGTTTAGGAATCTGGTTGTCCAGTAGGCCTTATGCTCCAGTTCCACGGGCAGATGACAGGCCTTACCATACATAAGCTGGTATGGAGAGGTCCCTATAGGAGTCTTGAATGCTGTTCTGTAAGCCTACAGAGCATCATCCAAGCTTCTCGCCCAATCCTTTCTACGGGTACTTACAGTCCATTCCATAATTCTTTTTAGTTCTCTATTAGAGACTTCAGCTTGCCCATTTGTCTGTGGATGATATGGAGTTGCCACCTTGTGGCTAATTCCATACCGGACCATAGCAGAGTAAAGCTGTTTATTGTAGAAGTGAGTGCCCCATCACTGATTACTGCTCTAGGGACACCAAACCTGCTGAAGATATGTTTCTGGAGGAACTTCAGCACTGTCTTAGTATCATTAGTGGGTGTGGCAACGGCCTCTACCCATTTGGATACATAGTCGACTGCCACTAGAATATAAGTGTTTGAATATGATGGTGGGAAAGGCCCCATAAAGTCAATACCCCATACATCAAACAACTCAATCTCCAAGATTCCTTGTTGAGGCATGGCGTAACCATGAGGCAGATTACCAGCTCTCTGGCAACTGTCATAGTTACGTACAAACTCTCGGGAATCTCTATAGAGGGTAGGCCAGTAGAAGCCACATTGGAGGACCTTGGTGGCTGTTCGCTCACCTCCAAAATGGCCTCCATAATGTGACCCATGGCAATGCTATAAGATCTTCTGTGCTTCTTCTCTAGGCACACACCTACGGATTATTCCGTCTGTACATCTCTTACAGAGATAGGGTTCATCCCACAAGTAGTACTTTGCATCAGTAATTAATTTTTTCTTTTATTTCCTGTTGTACTCCTTGGGTATAAATCTTGCAGCTTTATAGTTTGTAATATCTGCAAACCATGGTATTTCCTGAATGGCAAACAAATGCTCATCCAGAAAGGTTTCAGAGATCTCAATAGAGGGAAAGGACGCCCCTTCTACTGGTTCTATCCGGGACAGATGATCAGCCACTTGGTTTTCTGTCCCTTTTCTGTCTCTTATTTCTATATCAAACTCTTGCAAAAGCAACACCCATCTTATGAGCCTGGGTTTTGAATCCTGCTTTGTAAGTAGATATTTAAGAGCAGCATGGTCAATGTACACAATTACTTTTGATCGTACTAAGTATGATCTAAACTTGTCAATGGCATAAACCACTACAAGCAATTATTTTTCTGTGGTTGTGTAATTTTTTTGGGCATTATTTAAAACACGGCTAGCATAATAAATGACATGCAGAAGCTTGTTATGCCTTTGTCCCAGTACTGCACCAATGGTATGGCCACTGGCATCACACATTTGTTAGAATGGTAATGTCCAGTCTGGTGCAGAAATAACTGGTGCTGTGACCAGCTTAGCTTTCAGAGTTTAAAACGCCTGCAGACACTCTATGTCAAACACAAATGGCGTGTCAGCAGCTAGCAGATTGCTCAGAGGTTTTGCAATTTTTGAAAAATCCTTTATAAATCTCCTATAGAATCATGCATGCCCCAGAAAGCTTCTAATTGCCTTAACATTGGCAAGTGGTGGTAATTTTTCAATTACTTCCACTTTAGCTTGATCCACCTCTATTCCCTTGTTTGAAATTTTATGCCCAAAGACAATTCCTTCAGTCACCATAAAGTGACATTTTTCCTAGTTTAAAACTAGGTTGGCCTCTTGGCATCTTTTCAGAACAAGTGCTAGATGGTCAAGGCAGGAGCTGAATGAGTCTCCAAATACTGAGAAGTCATCCATGAAGACTTTCAGAAATTTCTCTACCATATCAGAGAAGATAGAGAGCATGCACCTCTGAAAGGTTGCAGGTGCATTGCACAGACCGAAAGGCATCCTTCTATAGGCAAACACTCCAGAAGGACATGTAAATGCTGTTTTCTCTTGGTCCTGAGGATCTACTGCAATTTGGTTGTAGCTTGAATAGCCATCCAAAAAGCAGTAATATTCATGACCTGCTAGTCTCTCTAGCATCTGGTATATGAATATAAAGGAAAGTGATCCTTCCTGGTGGCTGTATTGAGCCTTCTGTAGTCAATACATATACGCCACCCTGTAACTGTTCTTGTAGGAACCAGTTCATTTTTTTCATTATGAACCACTGTCATGCTTCCCTTCTTGGGAACAACTTGGACAGGGCTCACCCAGGGGCTATCAGAAATAGGATAAATAATCTCAGCCTCCAGTAACTTGGTGACCTCTTTCTGCACCACTTCCTTCATGGCTGGATTTAGCCCCCTCTGTGGTTGAACCACTGGCTTAGCATTGTCCTCCAATAGGATTTTGTGCATGCATCTTGCGGGGCTGATGCCCTTAAGATAACTTATGGACCACCCAAGAGCTGTCTTGTGTGTCCTCAGCACTTGAAATAGTGCTTCCTCTTCCAGTGGATTTAAAGCAGAGCTTATGATCACCGGAAAAGTGTCACCTTCTCCCAGAAATGCATATTTCAGGAATGGTGGGAATGGTTTGAGCTCGGGTTTAGGAGGTTTTTCCTCTTCCTGAGGAATTTTTAGAGGCTCTTTTATTTCTTCTGAATCCTCCAGATCAGGCTGGACATCTTTAAAGATGTTTTCTAGCTCTGATTCGAGACTCTCAGCCATGTTGATCTCCTCTACCAAAGAGTCAATAAGATCAACTTTCATGTATTCTTTTGGTGTGTCTGAATCCTGCATGGCTTTGACAGCATTTAACTTAAACTCATCCTTATTGACTCTCAGGGTTACTTCCCCCTTTTGGACATCAATGAGAGTTCGTCCAGTTGTTAGGAAAGGTCTTCCTAGAATGAGAGTAGCACTCTTGTGCTCCTCTATTTCCAGCACTACAAAGTCAGTGGGAAAGGCGAATGGCCCAACCCTGACAATCATGTCTTCAATCACGCCTGATGGGTATTTAATGGAGCCATCAGCAAGTTAAAGACATATCTGGGTTGGTTTGACTTCTTCAGTTAAACCAAGCTTTCTGATAGTGGATGCAGGTATTAGGTTGATACTTGCCCCAAGATCACATAAAGCTATCTTGGTGCAATTACCCTCTAATATGCATGGTATCATAAAGCTCCCGGGATCTTTAAGCTTTTTTGGGAAGCTTTTCAGAATGACTGCACTACATTCTTTAGTGAGGAGAACTCTTTCAGTTTCTCTCCAATCCTTCTTATGACTCAAGATCTCTTTCATGAACTTGGCATAAGAGGGTATTTGCTCAAGTGCCTCTGTAAACGGAATCTTTATTTCAAGAGTCCTGAGATAGTCTGTGAAGCGGGCAAATTGCTTATCCTGCTCCTCTTGGCGGAGATTTTGAGGATAAGGCATCTTGGATTTGTATTCCTCAACCTTAGTTGCTGCAGGTTTATTTCCTACAGAGGTGGTTGGAGAAGCCTTTTTAGAGGGGTTGCTATCAGCACTTGTGTGTGTCTGATCCCTCACTGGCGTTTGAATGCCAGGGTTGGAAGCTGGATTGGCATTGGACGCCAACTTCTTACCTGTTTCTGGCGTTTGAACACCAGAACTAAGCTTTCATTGGGCATTTGACGCCAGCTTCTTGCCTGTTTCTGGCGTTTGAACGCCAGAACTGCGCGTGGGTTAGGCGTTTAATGCCAGCTTTGCATCCTTTTCTGGCGTTTGAACGCTAAAGTTATTCCTCTCTGGGCTCTTACTGTCCTCAGAGGAATTTTGGATAATATTTTGCTCATCCTCTGTCAGTTGTTCTTTTCTTGGCTTTCTACTGCTCTGAAGTGAGGTATTTAATGTTTTTCTACTTCTTAATTGAACTGCTTGGCACTCCTCTGTTATCTGTTTTGATAACTGCTGTTTTGTCTGATTTAATTGTGATTCCATATCCTTGGTAGCAATTTTGGTTTCTTGTAGCATCTCCTTAAATTCTGCTAACTGCCTTGTTATAGAAGATAGTTGCTGATTGAGTTCGGCAACTTGTTCCTGAGGACTAAAGTCAGATGATACTGCCTTAGCTTCTTCTTTCATGAAGGACTCATTACTTATGTACAGATGCTGATTTCTAGCAACTATATCAATAAGCTCTTGAGCCTCTTCAATAGTCTTTTCATGTGTATAGATTCACCAACTGAGTGGTCTAGAGATATCTGAGCTTTTTCTGTAAGCCCATAGTAGAAGATGTCTAATTGCATCCACTCTGAAAATATTTCAGAGGGGCATTTCCTTAGCATCCCTCTGTACCTCTCCCAGGCGTTATAAAGGGATTCATCATCCTCTTATTTAAAGCCTTGGATGTCCAGCCTTAGCTGTGTCATCCATTTTGGAGGGAAATATTGATTCAGGAATTTGTCTGATGACTGTTTCCATGTTCTTATGCTTGCTGTGGGTTGGTTATTTAACCACCTCTTAGCTTGATCTTTTACAGCAAACGGAAATAGTAACAGCCTGTATACGTCCTGATCTACCTCCTTGTCACGCACTGTGTCAGCAATTTGCAAAAACTGTACCAGAAACTCAGTAGGTTCTTCCTGTGGAAAACCGAAATACTGGCAATTTTACTGCACCATGACAATGAGCTGAGGATTTAGCTCAAAACTGCTTGCTTTGATGGGAGGTATACAGATGCTACTCCCATATGCAGCAGTAGTGGGGTTAGCATATGACCCCAGAGTCCTTCTGGACTGTTCATTTCCACTTAAGTCCATGATGGAGAAAGGGAGATGATGTGGATTGCAAATAAAATATATTTTTTTTTGAAAACTGAAATTAAAATAAAATAAAATAAATAAAAAATTGACTATAATTTCGAAAATTAGAAGAAAAATAAATAAAATAAAATTGAAAACTAAATTAATTAATTAAAAAGATTTGAAAAAAATGTGGGTGAGGATTTTCGAAAAAATGAAGAGAGAGAAATTGGTTAGGAAGTTTTGAAAAAGATATATCTTAAAATTAAAGATACTTGTAAGAAAATAAAATAAATAAAAAAAGAAAAGATATGAAAAAGATTTGATTTTAAGATTTGAGATTAGAAAAGATAAGATAAGCTAAGTAAGAGAAGATAAGGAATTTAAATTAAAAAGTTTTGAAATTTAAATTTTAAATTTTAAAATTAAATTTTAAAATTTGAAATTTGAAATTTGAAATTTGAAATTTTGAATTTTGAATTTTCGGAAAAGTCAACAATATAAGATAAGGATTTGAAAAAGATTTAAATTTTGAAAAGATTTGATTTTTAAATTTGAAAATTAAATTTTGAATTTTAAATTTTGAAATTTGAATTTTGAAATTTGAATTTTGAAATTTTGGAAGTTGAAATTTGAAATTTGAAATAAGATAAGATAAGTTTTTGAAAAAGATATGATTTTTTTGAAAAAGATTTGAATTTCAAAATTTTTAAAACTAAGATAAGATAAAATAGAAATTTTAAAATAAAAATCTGAAATTCTTATGTAAATTTCGAAAATTACTTAAAATAAAGAGAAAAGATATATCTTTTTTTGAATTTAATGAGGAAAGAGAAAAACAATAAAATGACACCAAACTTAGAATTTTTAGATCAAAACAAAGAAAACAAATAAGAAAACTTTGAATGTCAAGATGAAAACCAAGAACACTTTGAAGATTCACAAGAACACGAAGAACAAAAATTCAAAGACTCAAAGGACTCAAGAACATAAAAAAAGAACACCAAACTTAAAATTTTTAGAAAACTAAAAATAAATTTTCGAAAATTAAAGAAAAATAACAAGAGAACACCAAACATAAAAGTTTGACACAAGATTTAATCCAAGAAAAATTATTTTTGAAAAAGTTTTAAAAGGAAGATACCCAATTACCAAGAACATAAGCACAACGCTCTAGCCAACTGAGCTATAAATTTAAAGTGTTTTTTTTTTTTAAAAAAAAATTTTGAAAATAATTTAGAAAAATAAAATAAAAATTTTAAAATTTTAACCAAAAACAATAATAGAAGACTCTAAACCAAAAAGAAAAATTTTTCCTTATCTAAGCAACAAGATGAACCGTCAGTTATCCAAACTCGAACAATCCCAGGCAACAGCGCCAAAAACTTGGTGCACAAAATTGTAAATCACACTTTTTACAACTCGTACCACTAACCAGCAAGTGCACTGGGTCGTCCAAGTAATATGGGTCGAATCCTACGGAGATTGTCGGCTTGAAGCAAGCTATGATTATCTTGTAACTCTTAGTCAGGATATCAATTATGATTATCAGTTTGAATTGCGAAGAATAAAAGAGCATGAAATAAATACTTGTTATGCAGTAATGGAGAATATGTTGGAGTTTTGGAGATGCTTTGTCTTTTGAATCTCTGCTTTCCTACTGTCATCTTCTTCACGCACGCAAGGCTCCTTCCATGGCAAGCTGTATGTTGGTGGATCACCGTTGTCAATGGCTACCATCCGTCCTCTCAGTGAAAAAGGTCCATGTACATGGCTAATCATCTGTCGGTTCTCACTTGTGATGGAGTAGGATCCATTGATCCTTTTGCGTCTGTCACTACGCCCAACACTCGCGAGTTTAAAGCTCGTTGCAGTCATTCCTTCCCGGATCCTACTTGGAATACCACAGACAAGGTTTAGACTTTCCGGATCTCAAGAATGCTGCCAATGGATTCTAGCTTATACCACGAAGGCTCTGGTCTCACGGATCTGAAAGTTCTGTTGTCAGGAGAGGCGATCAGACTCATGAGCCAGGAACCCAAGAGATACTCATTCAATCTAAGGTAGAATGAAGGTGGTTGTCAGGCACGCGTTCATAGGTTGAGAATGGTGATGAGTGTCACAGATCATCACATTCATCATATTAAAGTGCGAATGAATATCTTAGATAGAAACAAGCGTGTTTGAATAGAAAACATAAATAGTTGCATTAATTCATCAAGACACAGCAGAGCTCCTCACCCCCAACAATGGAGTTTAGAGACTCATACCGTCAAAGATACAAAGTTCAGATCTAAAAAATGTCATGAGCTACAAAATAAATCTCTAAAAGTTGTTTAAATACTAAACTAGTAACCTAGGTTTACAGAAAATGAGTAAACAATGATAGATAGTGCAGAAATGCACTTCCGGGGTGCACATGGTGTGTGCTGGGGCTGAGACTTGAGCTTTACATGTGCCTAGACTGTTTCTCGAGTTAAACGCCAGGTTGTAGCCTGTTTTGGGCATTTAACTATAACTTGTAACCTGTTTCTGGCGTTTAACGCCAGAATGTAACATGGAACTGGCGTTGAACGCCAGTTTACGTTGTTTATCTTTGAGAAAAGTATAAACTATTATATATTGCTGGAAAGCCCTGGATGTCTACTTTCTAACGCAATTGAGAGCACGCCCTTTGTGTTTCTGTAGCTCCAGAAAATCCATTTCGAGTGCATGGAGGTCAGAATCCAACAGCATCTGCAGTCCTTTTTTAGCCTCTGAATTAGATTTTGCTCAGGTCCCTCAATTTCAGCCAGAAAATACCTGAAATCACAGAAAAACACACAAACTCATAGTAAAGTCCAGAAATGTGAATTTTGAATAAAAAATAATAAAAATATAATAAAAACTAACTAAATCATACTAAAAACTACCTAAAAGCAATGCCAAAAAGCGCGTAAATTATCCGCGCATCAGTTGTCCATCAAACCCCTTTGGTACGTGTCACACTTCCAACTTTCATAGGTCTCTGGGCCACCCTGACACGCCCTAGAGAACCTACAGAGTTCCTCAAATCGGCTGGTATAGTCCCCCACAGATAAAGAACCTTGCTTCAGATGCATAAGTTCCATCTCCTTCGCTTCCCTTGCAGACTCAGGAAAGTACTTCTTGTAGAAGGCCGTTCGAAATACATCCTAAGAAACATCAGCGTTCTGAAGTTGGAACAAGCGGCATTCTGCCTGCCACCAATGCTGGGCCTCTTCCAGAAGCTGATAAGCAGCAAACTCCACGTATTGGTTGCTCAGGACATGCTGTGCTTGCAGTGCACGCTCCATAGCTTGGAACCAGTTATCTGCTTCCGTGGGATTGGTCGATCCTCTGAAAGTCGGTGGGTGAACTTTCAGAAACGTAGCTAGGGTCATCGGAGCACCTCCCAAGTCATCACCGTTTCTGTCTCCATTCCCTGCCGGGTGGCCTAACCTCTGCGCAGCTTGCAAGGTCGCAGCAGCATTTGCCTCCATGGTGTTTGCAAGATTCGCCACTGCCATCATGAAGTCAGCATGGTTATCGGCCGATTGCTCGTTTCCGCTCTCTCTTCGTGAACGGGTATGACCTCGTCCGCGAGTAGCCATTAGGGTTCCTGTCTACACCAAACAGTCGATATCAAGGTGATCAGTCTCAATATCAAAAGCCTAGTGCTTCCATTATCCCAAGCAGGCACTCACAAACAAGCATGCTATACAATATCAAGTAAGATAACCTAATAGCACCAAAGAAAAGACACACAGAGTATGCAATGAAGCACAATCAGTCTATCCCTCAGGCTCACAAGGACAAACCGCTCTGATACCACTAAATGTAACACCCTTATTGCCCTAAGCCTTACCTCTAGCCGTAAGACAAAGATTAATCAGAGGTTATGACAGTTCTAAGGCTTATGTATATTTATATATAGAAGGAAATAATATACTCTAGAAGCCCGATGAAGGATATAGCTCAAAAATAGGATTTGAAAAGCGTAAAACATACTAGCGAAGCTACTAACTTAAGGCACAAGATATAGATATGATATAACAAAATAATAGAGTATAATATCATAAGAATCTAGCCACGACTCTCGGAGTTTAAGCCGGCTAGCCATATACAGATATACAAATACCAGACAATAAAAATAGCTTATACAAGTTTTGTTCTCTCAATACATGCCTCTAGGAAAAACAAAATACAAATGTGAGAGATAAATATAAAGAAAAAAAAATCAAAAGAACTCAAAGGTAACGAGATCCTCCGCTGTTGTCACCATCCAAAGCAACTCACCGGGGTGGGTTGCGACCTGCATCTGAAAACAACAGATATATGGTATGAGAACCAGAGGTTCTCAGTATGGTAACAGTGCCTAGTGATGTAGGATATAAGACCCCGGGACACCAAAGGCAATCCTAAACTCCATATCCCTCACAAGAATTCAATCTTAAAGCATTCTAAAACAATAGCGTAATTATATAAATCTTAACATAACTAAACTGGGTAATCTATCTTAAGGGGTTTCTATTCTAACTAAACATCGATGTCCCACAGCTTTCACCAACCTATCTTCCATGCGATCCCATCGCCACCGCCTTCCGAACCTCCTCAACCCCAGACAATCACAATTAATGCAAACAAGTAAAACACAGATAATATTCATATACAACAAGTTGATCAAGAAGCAGGTAGGCATGTTATACAATTAGGCAAACTCAAGTAAACAAAACAAGCAAGCATATAGAAGATGCACATGATGAATGTCTGCCCTATTGGCTGTGATATCACATGTCGGTTAATGCCAAACCCAACAGAAAATCCGGTCGACAACTCCCGGATTAGTCTCTCTATTGCGCATAAGGAGGAATAATTCCGAGGGATGAGTGCCCTACCACCTTCTCCTTTCAGAGGAAAACATTCCGAGGGAGCGTGCCCTACCACCTTCCTCTGGTTGCTGCATGATTCCGTGGGTTAGTGCCCTACCACCTTGCAATTAGAGAGAAGTTGCATTTTCAAGAGGAATAATTCTGAGGGATAAGTGCCCTACCACCTTCTCCTTTTAGAGGGAAATATTCCGAGGGAGCATGCCCTACCACCTTCCTCTGGTTGCGAGAAATATGAGTGAGAAGCCCAGCTTCAACCCTCACATCCGAACGTAGACAGGAGACTGCCACAGTCCCTACGACGGAGAACAATACATATCATAATCACATAGGTTACTGCTCATAGCACACTTCCACTCATACTCATTCCATTAACCATATTCATTTCTTTCCGAGTCCTCATCTCGTCACCACCGTTATCAATTCATAACTTTTCATTCCGAACTCACTAGTTCGTCAATCTCTCAATTCATGTACCCTCCTTCCTTCTCACTCTACCAAACCCATCGTCACTACACTAGAAACCTAAGCCTCCGTTCTCTAACTTTCCAAAATACTACCAACTCAGACCCCCTAGGACCCTTCTCCATGTTCTAATACCCAAAAATAAGCCCAAGAGTCTTAAAATGGTGTTATAGAAGCTTACAACCTTGTTGGGAAGGTAGAATAGTTGAAAAACAAGTAAAATTTGAAAAACATCACGTGTGCGGCTGCACAGGGGTGTGTGCGTGCGCGCGCCCAGGTGATTTTAAAATGTGTACGTACGCACAGGGGTGTGCGTATGCACAGGTGGGAAAAACTTACAAAATCTGTTCACTCGCACAACCTGTGCCAGCGCCCCTAACAGACTGGCCTTCCCAACGTGTGCGTCCGTACAGGTTGAAATTCTTCCTTAGATATGTGCGCGCACAAGCTGTGCTAGCACTGCAAAAAGAAGGCATTTCCCTACCTGTGCATGCGCACAGGTGTGTGCGTCTGAACAAGTCAAAATTTTCACAGGGTGTGCGTCCGCACAAGGGTGTGCGCTCGCACATATCAGAAATCATGAAATTCTGCATCCTTGCAGAATTTCATATTTTTAACACCAACTTTGAATGATCATAACTTCCTCTACAAAATTCAAAATTTCACAAACTTTATATCGATTTAAAGGTTTTCAAAGGTCTTTAATTCTAAATAAATTTCACCCAATTTTGAAAACTGAGGAAAAAGTTATGATCAGACAAAATTCACCAAAAACCAACTTTTACCCAAAATCACAATTTGCATAATTCCTTTATAAAACACAACCAAGACCAAACCAAACCATTCCAAACTTCATTTCTCATCAATATTAACCTTTTATGTCATATAATACCAAGCGCACCACAATTTCCTTTACCATTCATCATCCTCAACTTTCACATCAATAAATCACGTTATAATCAATCCTCATTAATACTTTTCCAACTACCTTACCAAATCATCAACATTATCATCATATATACTAACACAATCCACTTCTCAACTTCACAATTCATTCATCCTTATCATATCATTATCAATCATCATAATCAAACTCAACAACCATCATCTCATCATAAATCAACATATAACAACATTCAATACCATCAACCATTTTTAATTCAAACCTATCCTATGGGTCACTAGCCTAAGTGTCCATGAATATTATATACTACATAGAGGAGACTGAAACCATACCTTGGCCGATTCCTAATATATCCAAAACTCAAAATTGAGCACCAATGAGCTTTCCAACCATAATCCAAGCTTCCAAGAATCACCAACAAGCTCCAAACTCACAATTATCAAACTATATATGCATAAACCATCACAAATCAACCTAGGGCTCATAATAAATCAAAATTTCACAAGAGTTCAAAGCCTCTTACCTTGTCCAATAGTTTTGTAAGCCAAAACCAACATCAATCCAAGGCTAGAGTGTACCTAAACACCCAAAACACAAGATTTCACTTAAAACCAAAACCTAATATTTTCGAATTTCTTAAGATAGAAACAGGGCATAATTTTTTGAGATTCATACCTCTTTGGATAAATGAAACTAACGGGCTTAGAGAGAGCTTCGTGTAGCAACTAACGGCACGTGAATCGGAGCACTATAGCTCAAGTTATAAGAGAAAGAATGAGAAGATGAATAGTGAATGAAACCCTCACCTCTCCTCTCTTCACCTCAACGTTGTTGCTGCTTGTGTTGTGTTAAAGTGGCTGAATTGGCCACTTAAAGGGTTTATATAATGTTGGGATTGGGCCCAACTTGGGCCCAGTCCAACCCATTATCATTTTTAGCCCGTTTGGCCCAACTTTGGGTCAAACCTTTAAAATTAACACCCGATTTTCGACTTCTAATATTTTTCTAAGATTTTTGACTGTTTTCACTTTTTCTCGTGCGGTACCAGGCAGACTTGAACCTGTTCAACTGGTTCAACTGTCGATTTGCGATTTTTCACGATTTTTCGCAGAAAACACATTTTCTGACTCGGAAGGACCTACTGAGTCCAAAAATCATATTTAAATCCCCAAATTCTCATCCTAACTTTCCGGAATTTAATTTGGACATTTAAGTGATTTTATTCGTGAAAAATCTGGTTCTTACACTATGCGTCTGCACAGATCAAGATTTTCGCAGGGTTGTGCGTGCGCACAAGGCTGTGCGTGCGAACATACCAGAAATCACAAAATTCTGCAACTTTGCAAAATTTCAGATTTTTAACACCAACTTTGAATGATCATAACTTCCTCTACAAAAACCCAAATCTTACAAACTTTATATCAAATTGAAGGGTTTTCAATGAGCTCTAATTCTAAACAAGTTTCAATGAATTTAGAAAACTGAGGCAAAAGTTATGATCAGACAAACTTCACCAAAAACCCACTTTTACCAAAAGTCTCAACCTCAACATTATCAACATTTCCAACCAAAAACCAAACCAAAACCACTTCAAACTCCAATTTCTATCATGATCTACCCTTTATAGCATATTTTACTATTCCCAACCATCAAAACCTCAATTATATGATACCAAAATCAATCCTCCACTAGCACTTTCCTCAATCCAAATTCAATCATTACCAAACATCAAAATCAATCCCATTTCATTTCAATTTCAATCTCTCACACCATCTTTACCAATTTCAACATCATAATTTATCAACATATTTTGAAAATCATCAACTCATCATAATTTACATCATTTATCAACAATCTCAACACTCACCTTCAATATACTAACAACATCACTAACCATCATCAATCATCAACCATATCAACAACAATAAATCACATATCTAATATCAAACATCATAATCCTTAATTACCAACAATCATTATCAAATTCACATATTCCTCATCTCAAAACTCCATATCATTATCATCTTCATACAAGTTATCCTCACACATCTAAATCACATACAATCATTCATCCTCAACATATCAATATTATTCATCATACATCAACATTCAACACCTCAACAACCATTATAATTCATTCCTATCCTATGGGTTACTAGCCTAAGTGTCCATGAATATTATATACTACATAGAGAAAATCGAAACCATACCTTGGCCGATTCCCAATATGACCAAAACCCCAAAGAGCACAAGTTGAGCTTCCAACCACAAGCAAGCTCCCAATATGACTCTAACAAGCACCAAGTTCCAAAATCTTCCAAACTCACAACAAACAAGCTATATACACACCAAACATCACTAATCAAACTAGGGCTCAACATAAACATAATCTCACAAGGGTTTTCAAGAGCTCTTACCTTGTCCAATAGTTTTGAGAGTCAAAACCACCAACAATCAAGTGCTAGAGTGTACCTAAAACACCCAAGACACAAGATTTCCCTCAAACCAAACCCTAAAATTCGAAATGCACAAGGGAACGAAAACTGATCAGAAAAACTCGAGAGACTTACCACAAATCTTGAATAAAAACGACGGGCTCAGCGAGAGCTTCGCGTAGCCGCTGATGACACGCAAATCGGAGCATCGTAGCTCAAGATATGATGAAAAGAGTGGGGAGGTGAATAGTGCTTCTTCTCCCTTCTCCTTCTTCTCTCAAATCTGGTGTGTGTGTGTGTGTGTGTGTGTGTGTGTGTTATGGCTGAAGGGTTCATTAATGAACCCTTATATATGTTGGGCTTGGGCCCAACTTGGGCTCGGTCCAATCCGTTAGTGTTTTTAGCCTGTTCGGCTCAAATTTGGGCCAAACCTTTAACACTAACGCCCGATTTTCCATTTCTAATATTTTTTTAAGGTTTTCGACTGTTTTCACTTTTTCGCGCACAGTACCGGGCAGACTTAAACCGGTTCGACCGGTTCAAGTGCCGGTTCACGAATTTTCACGGTTTTTGCAGAAAACACGTTTTCTAGCTCAGAAAGACCTACTGAGTCCAAAATCATATTTAAATCCCCAAATTCTCATTCTAATTTTCCGGAACCTAATTTGGGCATTTAAACTATTTTGTTCGTGAAAACTCCGGTTCTTACATCTGACATTCCCAGGATCTTATATCTTATGTATGTGGCACCTTTACTATACTGAGAACCCCCAGTTCTCATCCCATACGATGTTTGTGTTTTTCATATGCAGGTCGAGAGGCACCTCGCTAGGCGTCTAGAGTTCTCTGCAGCGAAGTGGGTTTATTTTTTGGGATTATACTTTTGTTCTGTTTTTATTATATATATATATATATATATATATATATATATATATATATATATATATATATATATATTCTCCCTATGTATATATGTTTTACTGTTGCACCTCTTAGAGGTTTATGGGGAACTAGGGTTACTTTTATGTATTTTGGGTGATGGATTATATATATATATATATATATATATATATATATATATATATATATATATATATATATATGTATGTATGTTACTTTTCTCTAGCCAACCTTAGTTTCGCAGGATGAGTTCGGAGCGTGATATTTTGCATCTTGATCCCCTACTCTTACTTTGCATATATATATAAATATTGGTTTAAGAACCGTAGTTTCTTCTTACGCAAGTTACGTTGTTTCTGAGTGTTGCACTTTTAATTTTGCAATTTTATTTTTCCCCTTTCTTCAAGGCTCCTAGTATACTGCACTCTTTCAATTATTATACGTATATATGTTTAATTTTAGAGGTCGTAATACACCACCTATGTTTTATATCCTAGGTGTAAAGTTCTGTGTGGTAGAGTGTTACATGCATGATATTAGAGCATGGCATTCATTCATAACACAAAATTGAATTGTGAGAATCATGATTTCCAAATAAATTATCAGTCAATGTCTTTAAGTTATTGAGACAGAGAGGTTTTGGGTAGCATAGACAAATAGTTAGGTTTTTTATGCCAAATGATTCTAGTGGCGCGGCAGAAGTGCGATGATTATTGATAACTCTAAGGTTACTATGATGTGAAATAGGGGTTGTGGAATACAAATTTGTTTCAAAGGTTAGCAAGAGGTTAAGGAACTATACGTTGAGAAAAAGAAGAGCCGCTCTCACCTGTTTCTTTTTGTGATCGAAATTTTGAGGGCAAAATTTCTAATTAGGTAGGTATGATATAAAATCTGATTAAATTATAATTAATAAATTAATTTTGAGCAAAAAAGGTTAAGAAATTATAATTTATAGTCTGGGGAATTAAAATATTTAGAATGTGAATTAAAACATTAATCTTAAAGGTTTTGATCCAAAGTTGGGCCAATGGGCTAAAACAATTATACCGGATCCATGTTGGGCCCAAAACCCAAGACCAAGACTTAAACAAACCCTCAATACCCTAATTTTCATCATTTCATTCAACAAATGGAAGAACACATTGGGAAGAGAGAAGAGAGAAAAAACTCAACCCTAACACTATTCATCACAATCTTCCATCCATCATAACTTTCAATCCGGAGTTCCGATTGATGAACCATTTATGGCCATGCATTCGTCTCGGATTCCTCTTCAATTCTATCTAGTATTATAGTAAGAAACCTTGAATTTATTGCCTAGTTTTATGTTTCTGTTCAATTTGCATTTTTGGGTTGAGTTGCTGAGGAATTTTGGTTTTTCAATGTTTAGAAAAGGTTCAACCGGAGAAGGGTTTCCGAGGTTGAGACCACCATCAACGAAGGTACAAGTCTTAATTTTGGATAGGCACCATGTAATATTATGCGAAAACCTAGGTTAATTATCCTAGGATAGCGTTGAATGATATATGTTGATGGCGGATTGTGATTTAGTTGATTATGTACATTTGGTGTTTGATGAGTGTTATAAAATAGTGTGAATGATATTCAATATGTGAAATTGACTTGGTGTGTATGATTGCCTATAATGGTAATTGATATAAAAATTAGACCGAAGACCGAGATAGGGTGAGATATCCCTTAATGGTAAGTCATGGTAAGTGGTGAATTGTTGTGAGTGAATTGTTGTTTTAAATAATGAGGATTGGTTATATGAGTGGATTGTTAACTTGATTATTGATAGAAAACTTGTGAAACTGGAATGATTATGTAGGACTTGCTTGATTAGGTGTTGAATGGATATAAGATGATGAATGAGTGTTAAGATGCATAGGATTGGTTTTGAAATGGGCTGAAGATGAACCGGATTGAGTTTTGGTGAAAATTGGCTATTTGGGAAAATTAGTAAAAATAGAATTTCGACCAACTTTAGAGGGCCATAACTTGGCACTCAGAGCATTAAATAAAATGAAATCTATCATAAATTGAAGCTAGTGAAAAGATCTTTAAAATAATCTAAAAATGGATGAAAATTGATAAGTATAGCAAACGTTATTGATGTTTGAATTTTGCGGTGAAAATTTGAATTTAAGCAGAGTTGCAGAAATTGAAATCATTTGTACGCATGAATGGTAAAACATAAACGATGAAAATGACCTTGCGGTATGCACAAGGTGCGTTTATGCATGAAGGGGAAACAGAAAAGAAATTGCACATACGCACAGGTCATGCGTACGCTTGATGCCCAACCCGAAAATAAGTCGCGCATACACATAGGACATGCGGCACGACTATGCTGACTTTCCAAAAATTTTGTTTTTGTCTGTTTAGCCTCTCCATTTTGTTTATAAATCCCTTTATCCTCTGTATGGAGTTGAATAACTAATAATTAAGCTTTGAATACACTTGGTAAATAAGATGAAATTGGATGAAATTATTTACAAAATGAGATAAATTGATTAATTCCCAGATAACCACTTGGTAAATTGGATGAAATTGTTGTAGGAATGGTGGTTTTATCCGCTTGCAATGAGGACGGAGGGTCCATCCCGCTCACATGTTAATGAAATTGGCAAATCGATAAATGAAATTGATAACTAATTGTAGGGTAATGAGTTAAATCACCTATGAATTACTAAAAGACACTTATAATGACTGAGTATGGCCTGATTGGCTGGATTGGCAAGGTCTGGGTGATATCCCAATTATGTATTGATTGAATATCTGTTTGTGGTGAGGTCTAGGTGTAAAATGATTAGAATCATATTATTTTATTATATATGTATCATTTTTTCCCCACAAGTTTATGTACTAGTCATTCTACAATTATTTTATGATGAGTAAATATTTTTAAGAGTAAAATTATAAAAATATAAATTTATTTAGAATAAAATTAATGTGATTAAGTGTAATTTACTTAGATGTGATTAAAAAATAATTGAATAACTATGTACTGTAAAAAGTTAATATTATTGAAGGATAAAATTAAAATTTATTTTTATGTATCGTTTTTGTCCCCAACGCGTTCATCCTATTTAAGTCCCTAACGTTTCAAAATCATTTCAATTTTGTCCCGCCATTAATTCCATTAATAGATTCCTAACGGCAGGACAACATTGAGTCAATTTTGAAATGTTAAGGATTTAAATAGGATGATTCAAATGTTAGGGACAACTTTGAGACTTACCCCAAATATTGGGAAATAAAACGATACTTTACTCTTTCTGAAAAATTATTGTCTTTATATTTTTTGGAAGAAACTTTACTTATATTAAACTAAATTATTACTACTAGTTTTTTTTTCTAAATGGCAGGGGGAAGGTGGAAGAATGCCTATGCTTACCAACTTGATCTGCCGCCCTTGCATAGTATATATTTACAAATAACTTATGGATATTAAAATTTAATCGTACACAAAAAATTAGTTAACAAATCAGTTATCTATACCAATATATAATGGGAATACGAAAGTTTGGTATCAAATTCCTTCTTCCTATAAAGCTGATTCACCTTCAACCCCACGATAGATTTTAAAACTGATTTACTTTCAATAAAAAGACTGTTACTACTACGTGCTCAATTTAAAAATTGACTCACTCTCAATAAAAACTGTTCCATCTTCAATCGTACTTAACCCCCAAGAGAATTAAATTATTCTTTAACTTTTAATCTTGGTCTTGCAATAATTTTTTTCTTCTTTGCATCTTGCTATCTTTCTGCCAAATAGAAATGGAAACTTCAAGAAATCAACAATTATGTCAACGTCGACTCACTTGGACAGAATATACTAGACAAAAAGGATAGAACATGACTAAAGAACAAATACAGCAACAACATGAAACTTATCAAGAGATGATTCGACCAGGAAAACAAGTTGCCATATCGACTGATACAACTCCAATTCTAACTCTAATGCCAAAAACAGGTGGAGTTACTCGATTAACTACAAACACAAGGATAGCCCAATTGACTACAATTATACAAATGGCCAGATCCACTACCCATCATTGATTTGATACAGGTAACACCTAACTTGACATGGATAACAATAACTATTTTTCTTTGTTATGAATTCAATTAGTTCTTAATATTTATATTTTACTTTTGAAAAATTCAGGAATGGAAGCGCATGACAACAGAATTGGCACAAGTAATAGACATCATAATAACATAATTGGTTGGTATTCTTTCATTGATATTCTGTAACAAAATTAATCAAATTAATATACATGATTTATTTTATATCTGAGTATTATTATTTAATTTTACATAAAAAATTATACTTTCATCACAGTGTATTCCTTAATCAAATAACACATCAAACAATATATGAAGTTATAAAGTTAACATTAAAATTTGGTATCCAATTTTTGCAGACATCATTCATCTTTAAAAAAAAAATATTTCATAAAATAAATTTAATGGTCAAAATATAATAATAATAATAATATTTTTTAATATTTTATTTTCATCCTACAATATAATATATAATATAATATATAATATTTATATATTCATATTTATTTAATAAACAAGATTATTAATTTAATTATAAATATTATAAAAAAATAAAATAAAAATATTCTTAAAAGACTAATACTAACAAACAGAATAAGGAAAACAAAATATACATCTCTTATTTCTTGTTGTGTATATTTTTAAATTTGCGTGGATAGGTATATCTTATAAAATAACAAATATGAAATGAAAATAAATTTATTATTCTAACTTACAAAAAAATAAATTAATGGGTACTCTTCAACTCATGCTTTTATTTATTATAAATTTATTACGAAAAAATGTATTCATATTTTAAATTCATGTAGCTGTCTGAGTTAAAAAATTAAAAATAAAAGGATATATTTTTGAATTCTTATATTAAAAAATAAATGAAATCCCTTCATATACAAATACTATTTTATATAAGATAACTACAAAAACCTCTCAACCACTCTCAATTCAATCTATTGATCCAACACAACACACAAAATTTGATAAGATATTAAATAATACTATTATATTAAAGTTTATCATAATAATTTTATAATCAAAATAAAATTTATATATTAAAGTAATAAATCAATGTAACATAAATTTTTTTTAATTTTTTATGTTCTCATAACTATAAAGTAATGATATATATATTTTTAAAAAAATTAAAATAAATTCAGGATATATCTCACTTAAATACAAACACAACGGTTGAAAAAGAGCACAAAGATATTCATTTTTATCTACTGTATTTAAACAAGCACGGCATAAATAAAGATTAACCATTTTTATTATAAAACTTTTGTCCAATTAAAATATTAACTAATGATAATATTTAGTAACAGTGAAATATATCGTAATTTAAAAAAAATCTAAGTACTATATTAAATGTTATAAGTCAATGGATAAACAACTTTCAAATTCTCGAATTAAATATATTTACCGAATAACTAATTTGATAACTAACTATTAAAAAATGCTACTATATTAGCCCATGACAATAATCATGAAACACCGAGCATCATTTCTTACTAAAAAATATATCTTAATTTAATAATATTAAGTAGATAATAAATCTTTGATGATAAAAATATCTTATCAAATCAAAATTTAGTGACATGAGAAATAGCAACCTAAACACAAAAAAACAAAGATAAATTACAATATAATAAATAAACTAATTTTTCATATTTTTGCATTCGTAATTGATAAAATACTCATTATATCATCAATTTATGGTAACAAATTAAAAAAATAAATTAAAATATCTCAAACATTAATGGACGAGATTCAAAACCTTTGAAAAAAATAATACATTAATGGACGAAATTCAAACCTTTCGAAAAAATAATATAAAAAAATACAATAGAACCATAGAAAAAACTATTTGTATTATAATAAAGAAATATAGATATATTCTAAAATAATTAAAATCACTGATATTTTGTTTCACACCGTCAAAGTTAACTAATATTATGATAACTAATTCCTCTCTTATGGGTTTAAATTATGCTTATTATCTATATTGCTCTTTAAAAATATAGGTACAGAAATACATGGTAATGGAGCTGGTCCAAGTAACAGATCCCCTGGTTAGTATCTTATATGCTTAAAACATGTAAAAACATTGATATAAGTTATTTTGTCTACACGTTAAATCTTCTTAACGTAAAGGATTAACAAAATTAACTAACTTAATTAACACGCTTTATTTTATTGTCAAGCACTAATTTATTATTCTTTCAAAAAAGTATACAACATATAAAGTTTCTATTTTTTTAAATATAGGTGTAGGTCGAGACACCAGTGCTGCTATTAATTCAATGCCTCCATCAATTACTTCTTATGAACCAACTACAAACAATGCTACAAGCCATACAAGTATGAATGATGAGTACTCTATTTATGTCTCTAATATTTTATCATCATCATATAATAATCATTTAAAACATTTTTTTATATTGAATAAATATAAAAAATTTTGTTAATATACACTACTATATAAAATGTATTTAGTTAAACTTATTGTATTATTATGCTTATTAGTTATCATCATAACAAATGAACTTTTATTATGCTTATTGTCTGTATTGTTCTTTAAATTATGCTTATTATATATTGTAAATAAAATTCTGAATTTAATAAAAAAATTTAAAATATATACTTAACAAATAAAAAATTTAAAATATTTGATACATTCATGAAACTAATAATAATAAGAAAAATTTTGTAATAAAATTTTCGTAACAACATATATGTTTTAAAATTAAAGAGTAAAACTAAACAAAAAAATATAATTTAAACACAAAAACAATAATTAAAAGATAATACAAAAATATTGATGTTCTATCTCATGTATTTAAAAATATACTGTACAAATTATATAAGTTCTTTTTATTATAAGGTCATTATCCAATTAAAAATTTAATAAATGGTGAAATTTGGTGATGGCACAATGTGTTCTAATTTCTTAAAATAAAAAAAATAAATACTATATTAAATATTACAAGTCAATAGGTAATTAAATAAGGTAAACCTCAAATTAAAAACATAGATAACAGTGTATACATTTTTATGAGTTACTAGATACATTTTTAATGAATAACTAATTTAAGTACGAACTAAAAAAAATGCTACTACAACTATTATCCAATAGCAATAACCATGAGACACAATATTATTTAGTGATGAAAAATAAATTTTATTGTAGTTACAGTAATTAGGGAATAAACCATTGATGATAAAAAATGATCAAATTAAAATTTAATAATGTAAGAAATATTAACATAAGCAGCTAAAAAAATAAAAAAATAAAAGTACAACAAACAAAGTAACCATAAAAAATATTTATGCAATTTTAATGGACAAAATCTTTATCATATTGTTAATTTATCATAATAAATTTAAAAAATAAAATTAAAATTACTACAAATTAATAGGCACATTCAAAACATTTATAAAATTGAATAGCAAAAAACACAATAGAATCATATCATTTTAAAAATACTCTTTGTATATTTCAGTATAACAGAAAATAAAAATCTGCTCTATTAAATACATTTAACCTTATATTACCTAGAACTTTAAACTTTGACTATCTTATATGAATTTAGGCAACAGAAAAATCTAGAAAAAGCCACTACATCTTTAAAAATTATGTTTATTTTTCAAAAAACTATCCTCAATTGGAAGTTTTATACATATTCTTTGTTCACTATTGATTCCACAATCTAAAATATATGAAATAATTAATGAATTCTACCCGAGTACCTAACCATACAATTATTGGCACATGTTGGAAAAAAATCTATAACATAATATTTTATTTGCCTATGCGAATGCAGAAATTAGACACCATATCCAAACATTCCACAATTATGCTCAAAATTTTCAAGAGAATACAAAAGTGCTTCAAACTATACTACCTATTCCAAGGACATGTACACTGTAATAAACGTCTGTTTCACCATGAAACATTTGACATGTGTTGCAATGGAGGAAAAGTCTATTTGCCCCAAGTAAATGCTCCTCAGGAATTACTTGAAATCTTCTTAGACCCTTCTGCAGAAGGGAACCATTTCAGTAAACACATTCGTGATTACAATCATATTTTTTCATTTACTTCGTGCGGTGTACACATAAACAAACAATTAGCTATAGCAAGTCATGGTATATATACATTCCATGCTCAAGGATCAATGTACCATAGTATAGGAGGATTTCATTCGGATCTAGGGACGCGGCCACGCTTCTGGCAACTGTATATATATGATACTGAGCACGAGTTACAAAATAAGATGCTGGAGAACATACAACTGCATGAAAGTTTGGTTTTAAAGCTACAACAATTGTTACACTGTGATAAACCACTATTTTATAGTTTATCTTGTGCTAAATTGAGTGGTTTTTATTAGTTCTTCCCACACTTATTCATACAAATTGCATGATTTTACAAATCCTTCCTAATTTTGTACTATAATTGAAAACATGCTTCTTTGGCCTTAAATTTGCTCATTTTTAATTCCTCTTTATACCATTCGAAGCTGTGATCTGTGTGTTAAGTATTTTCAGGTTTTATAGGGTAGAAATGACTTAGAGGATGGAAAGGAAGCATACAAAGGGGAAGGAACACAAGAAACAAAGGAGCTGACCAGCGAGGATTGACACGCATGCATGGCTCACGCGTGCGCGTGAATTAGAGCATTTCACAGCGACGCGTACGCGTGATTGACGCGTATGCGTGACCAGCAAAGTCGCACAGTGACAC
The DNA here is from genome assembly GCF_003086295.3 of Arachis hypogaea. Lineage (NCBI taxonomy): Eukaryota > Viridiplantae > Streptophyta > Magnoliopsida > Fabales > Fabaceae > Arachis > Arachis hypogaea. The sequence continues at coordinate 63,710,488 of NC_092053.1, forward strand.
GTATGCGTGACTGACGCGTACGCGTGACAAGCGTAGAAGACCAACGACGCGTATGCGTGACCGACGCGTACGCGTGACAGAGCGACGTGCTGCATTAATCAGAACTCGCAGGGAGCAATTTTGGGCTGGTTTTGGACCCAGTTTTCGGTCCAAAAATACAGACTAGAGCCAGGGGCAAGCAGAGACTCAACACATATTCACATTCACTTAATTTTAGTTTTAGTTTTGGAATTCGAGAGAGAAAACACTACTTCTTCTAGGATTCTTCACATTCTTATATTTTTAGTTTTATACTTTTGGATTGGATCTTGAGAGAGTTACTACCTTTGATTGAAGTCTCCATTATTATAGTTTGCTTTCTATTACTCTACTCTTTTGTCTTTCATTTAAATTTCTCGGGGTCATATAAGGATATTTTTTATTTTGCAATTTATTAATGCAATGAACAATTATCACATTTAATTTCATTTCATGTTTAATTCCCTTCAATTAATTATCAGCCTCAAAATTATCTTTTAGTAATTTATTTTAATTATCATGTCTCATATTTGCTTTTATTCCATGTTGATTGAAAATGGCATTCATGTTATGATTTAAAACTCTCAACTTGGTTTTGGAGTTGATTAATTGGAACTTCTTGAGTTGGAAAACTCAAGTATTAACCTGTAATTGGAAATTGCTGGCTAACTCACTTTTCACTAACTCTAATCCTTCCCTAGGAAGGGGTTAGGACTTGTGAATCAGAGTTAGTGTAACCACTTGACCTTCCTTTGCAACTGCATGAGGATAACTGAGTGAAAGCAATTACCATTTACTATTATACTTGGGATAGTCAACAAGGATAGAAACTCCAATTAATCCCCTCTCAGCGAAGGCTTTTCAATTCAAATACATAACACCCATTGCTATCATTCATTCCTTTGATTTTTAGTTACTTATTTTTCTGTTCTCAAACCATAAAATTTCTCTGAAAAAATTCCTGATCAATAATTTACACTGCTGTGTCAACTCATTGGGAAACGACCTGGGAATCCTACTCCCAGTTTTTATTCTTAATTGTGACACCTTCTAAATTGATAGTGGGAATTTCGTCAGTTAGGAACTGTACTTGCAGCGCTACTTTTATAAGAATTTCTTAACCGGCATTTTTTCCACCAGTCAATTTTTGGCGCGTTGCCGGGGAGTTGCATCATTGTGCTAAATTATTGATTGGTGTAAATATTTTAAATATTTACATAATTGCATTTCTTATTTTATTTTTATTTGTGTGTTTTTGTTTATTAGTAGTTTTATCATTAAATTTTCTTATTATATTTTATTACCATGAACTCTATGTTTCTTTTATTGAATGACGCATTCATTACCGGATCTGAGCTTAGCCGCATTTGATCCTGAGATCGAAAAAACTATTTCACGTATTAGGCGAACTCGGCGTTGGTTAGCCTCTGAGGGTGGTAAAGAGGTTTCTGCCAATTCACCAGTCTTATCTAAGGGTGAATCTGAAGCCCCATTTGGGAAGAAACAAGCTCCTCTTCTACTGATTTTGTTGATTTAAGTGCAGGTAATATGGCGGAGCCTAGAAAGATTACTCTCCAAGAAGCAAGAGCTCCGAACTTTACACTGCAACCATATCAAGCGCGTCATCCGAATTTGGCTGTGGATTTGGAACTAAAGACCACTCTGATTAATCTACTGCCTAAGTTTCATGGCTTACCTGCTCAAGAGCCGATCAAGCACCTTAGAGATTTTCAGACAGCCTGCTCAACTACTAGGCGGCATGGTACGGATGAGACTACTATTTGGTTATATGCCTTCCCATTTTCTCTTGAGGGAAAGAAAAGAGAGTGGTTCTACACTCAACCTGAAGAAGTTGTTACTAATTGGGATCTACTCAGAAGGGAATTCCTGGACAGGTACTTTCCAGCTGAAGTTACAGATAGACTGAGGAAAGAAATTTCCTGCATCATCCAAGGCGAATCAAAGACTCTATACGAGTGTTGGGAACGCTTCAGGAATTTCCTTTGACTCATGTCACCATCACAAGATTGACCAGTTGGTGTTGATTAGCTATTTCTGCCAAGGCATGAAGCCTCAAGACAAGACTATCTTAGATGCTACAAGTAATGGCTCTCTGACTAAGTACAAGACGACGACAGAAGCGTGGCAACTGATCACCGATCTAGCTGAGTCTACCCAGAATGCAAGGCACAGGAACAACCATCCCAAGGCTATTGTGGAGGTTTCCCCTAGTAGTGAAACTGCTGCTCTCACCAAGATTCTAGGAGAGATGACCAATATACTGAAGCAGCTCCAGCTGAATCAACAACAACCTCAGCCTCCTCCATAGCAACCATGTTAACAGTTGGTCCCTCAGAGAATATGTGGAATATGCGCTTGCTATTCTCACTACACTGATGAATGTCCTCAACTCCAACAAGAGGACAACACCTTAGCGGCTACCAATAATTATTACAACTATCCGAATCAAGGGTACTATCAACAAGGCAGTAATAATAACCAAGGTAGTACCTACAATCAAGGTTGGCAAGACAACTCCAACCAAGGATGGAGAGACAATTCCAACTAAGGGTGGAGAGATAATTCCAACCAAGGCTGGAGAGACAACTACAACCAAGGATACAAAGACAACGATGGAAATCAGAGGTGGAACAACAATAACTATCAGCAGAACTGATATCAACAGAACCCTCCATACTAACAACAGAACCAAGGCCAAACTTACCGAGCACCTCACCAAAGACAAGCCCAAGCGCCTCGAAACAACCAACCACAAGCCCCTCAAATTACTTACCCCCTTCCTCCTCTAATGATGAAATGCTTCACTCTATCGTGCAAGGACAAAAAGACCTTCAGAATACAATTAACTCTAGCATCAACAGTCTTAACTCCACTCTACAGGCTCTCATATCCCGTATGGAACTACCCTCTACCCTCAACAATCAACCTTCAAGCTCTAATGCACTTCTCTTTCAACCTTTATCCAACCCCAAAGGTGGAATCAATGCTATCACTTTGAGTACCGGCACTACATTGCTAGAGAGGAGTCCTGAGGAGCCAAGCTCAAGAGAAGACATTCAAATTGAAGACATCGTTGAGGTAGAAGATGTTGAAGAAGAGGAGGAGGTACGAGATGCGGTTGAAGAAGAAGTTGTCAACTAAGGAATGGAGTATCTAAGGAAGAGGATGTTACAAGAGAAGCCATTCCCATTCCCTTCTCACACCTTGCTAGGATGGTCAAGAAGCAAATGGAGCTAGACCCCAAGATGGTGGAGATCTTAAAAAAGGCTGAGGTAACTATTCCCCTTTTTGATGCTATTCGCCAGGTACCTAAGTATGCTAAGTTTCTAAAAGACTTATGCATGAATAAGGATAAAATACAGGATTTAGAAACTATTCTCTTAGGTAGCTCTATTTCTGCTTTAATGGGTGATATACTGGAGAAATATGGTGATCTCAGTCCCTATTTTTTGGTTGCATGTGTGATTTAGGTGCATGTGTTAGTATTATGCCATTATCTGTATATGATGCCTTGAGGCTCCTACCCTTGAAAAGGTTGGCAGCACATTTTGTTTTGGCAGATAAGAGCATAATCTTGGTGGTTGGCATCACGGAGGATGTCCTGGTGAGCTTTAAGGGGTTGACATTCCCTGTAGACTTCTACATTTTAAAGATGCCCCCTAATGACTTAGGAAGACCTTCATCCATCTTGCTTGGAAGGCCATTTTCTAAGACGTCACGGTTTAAACTAGATGCCTTCTCAGGTACTTATTCCTTTGAGATAGATGGCAGAGCATTGAGCTTCAATCTGGATGAAGCTATGAAGCACCTACCGGAAGATCACTCCATCTTCCAGTGTGACATTTTTGATGACACTGTGGCTGATGTTAACCAAGAGGCGGTAGAAGAGATGCACATGGAGCAAGGTGCAAGTGTGGGAAAACCCTCCGAGCAAACTGAAGACATCTTGCTACCTTCAATAGCTCCAGATGATCAAGTGCCTAGCCATGAGCTGAAAATAAAGTTGAAGCCCCTTCCACCCTACCTCAAGTATGCCTACCTTGAGAACAATTAGAGGCTCCTGGATATTATTACAGAGGAACTTACTTCCCAACAAGAGGAGCAGTTGCTTAGTGTCCTTAGAAGACACAAGAAAGCTATTGGGTGGAATTTGGCGGACATAGTAGGTATAAGCTCTCAGACCTGTGAGCACTGCATATACCTAGAAGAGGGAGCAAGGCCTATCCATCAACCTCAAAAGCAGTTGAACCCCACCATTTTAGAAGTTATCAAGAAGGAAGTGACTAGACTGCTAGAAGCCGACATCATCTATCCAATCTCAGATAGTGAATGGGTTAACCCAGTACAGGTGGTTACAAAGAATTCTGGTGTCACAACAGTGAAGAATGAGCATGGAGAACTCATAGCTACAAGAGTGCAGAACTCATGGAGGGTATGCATTGACTATAGGCACCTCAACCAGGCTACTCGCAAGGATCACTACCCGTTACTGTTCATCGATCAAATGCTTGATTTCCTGTCACGTAAATCACACTACTATTTTCTATATGGTTATACTGGCTATTTTCAAATTCATATAGCTTCAGAAGATCAAGAGAAACCTACTTTTACATGCCCCTTTGGAACGTATGCATATAAGAGAATGCCTTTTGGCTTTTGTAATGCACCGGCTACATTTCAAATATGCATGATGAGTATTTTCTTAGATCTTCTTGAGCATTGTATGGAAGTTTTTATGGATGACTTTAGTATGTATGGTGATTCGTTTGACATTTGTCTGGATAGTTAAGCTAGAGTATTAGAAAGGTGTGTTAGTTCAAACCTTGTACTGAATTTTGAAAAATGTCATTTTATGGTAAAATAAGGTATTGTTCTAGGACATGTTGTTTCTAATACTGGTATTTTTGTTGATCCAGCAAAGGTAGATGTTATTTCTGGTTTACCTTATCCCTCTTCTGTGAGGGAAGTCCGTTCTTTTCTTGGTCATGCAGGTTTTTACCGGCGATTTATTTAGGACTTCAGTAAGGTAGCACTGCCTTTGTCCCGACTGCTGCAGAAGGATGTAGAGTTCGAGTTGAGTGAGGACTGCATGGAAGCGTTTGATAAGCTGAAGATCGCCTTGACTGGAATAGGCCGTTTGAGATAATGTGTGACACATCCAACTATGCATTAGGAGCAGAGCTGGCTCAGCGCAAAGGTAAGGAGATGGTGCACAGTCTAATTATACTACCACTGAAAAAGAGCTTCTAGCAATTATTTTTGCTTTGGATAAATTCTGAGCCTATTAGCTAAGAAAAAGTCTAAACCAAGGTTAATTCGTTGGATATTGTTGCTGCAATAATTTGATTTAGAAATCAAAGATAGGAGTGGTTTCCAAAATTTAGTGGCAGACCACTTGAGTCGCCTAGATCATATTAAGAGTGACTCTACTCCTATCAATGATGCTTTTCCACTTGATAGCTTACACGCAATATCTGAGGTGGTTCCTTGGTATGCACCTATTGCTAATTATTTGGTTAGTCGTACCTTCCCTCCTAATTTCTCTAAACATCAAAAGGACAAGCTGAAAAGCGAGTCCAAATATTATATAAGGGATGACCCATATTTATGGAGATGTGGTGCTGACCAAATAATTAGAAGATGTGTGCCACAATCAGAATTCCAGTCAATTTTAGAGGCCTGCCACTCTTCTGAGAGTGGTGAACACTTTGGACCTCAAAGAACTATTAGAAAAATTTTAGACTGTAGATTTTGGTGGCCCACACTTTTTAAGGATGCTACTGTTTTCTGTGAATCTTGCCCACAATGCCAAAGGTTTGGTAATATATCCAAGAGGGATGAGATGCCCCAACAACTTATGTTGTTTTCTGAAATTTTTTATGTTTAGGGTATTGACTTCATGGGTCCATTTCCAAATTCTAATGGTTTCTTATACATATTGTTAGTTGTTGATTATGTTTCTAAATGGGTGGAAGCAATTCCTACTCGTACTGATGATGCTAATGTTGTTGTCTCTTTTGTTCGAAATAATATTATTTGTCGCTTTGGATCACCATGAGCAATCATGAGTGATCAAGGCACTTATTTTTGTAACAGAAGAATGACAGGTCTGTTGAAGAAATATTGCATTATTCACAAGGTGGCGACGGCTTACCATCCCCAAACTAATGGACAAGCCGAGGTGTCTAACAGAGAGATAAAGCACATATTGGAGAAGATTGTCAAGCCTCACAGGAGAGACAGGAGTACTAGGCTTGCAGATGCGCTTTGGGCTTATCGGACAACATACAAGACACCCATTGGAATGAGTACATTCTGCCATGTCTACAGAAAGGCTTGTCACCTTCCAGTGGAGGTGGAGTGTAAGACCCAAAACCTTTGAAAAGCCTTTTTATGATCAAGTCTCAAATCATATAATTATTTATAGCCTTAATTTCAGAAATTATTTTATAAAAGATAATTAAGGCAAGTTTTGATTTATTAAATTTGAGATAAGTTATGATTATTATCCAATTTTATAATTATTGAATTATTTTCTATATTTAAATCACAAAGTTGGTGGTTGTGAAATAATAAGGATTTTTATATGATTTGGATTAAATAATTAATATTTTAAATATTAATACTGCTATTTTGGAAAATGAAGAAATTAATTATATTATTTATAAATTTTGGATTTGGACATTTTATTGAAAATAAAGTGTGAAATTGATGAGCAAATAGTATTTTATGGACTATTATTGTTGAATTAGAATATATTTCTAATTACTACATTATACCTATTTTTAAGTGAAATTACTAAAATGTCCCTAACCCTAAGTTTTAAAAATGAAACCCTAATCCTATACCCAGTAGCCGCCATCTTTCTTCTCCCCTCAGCAGCTGCAACCCCTCCTTCCCAAACAGATACACCCGCATAGCTTTCCTCAGCTAGCAGTAAGCAACACACTTTTCCCCTTTTCTCCAATCCAATGTGCAACAACAGTATGAGAAGGAAACAAGAGAAACAGACCAGAGAGAGAGGATGAGTTACGGATGAAAAGAGGAGGAGAGGAAGGATATTCGCGCCGGCGTGCTGGGCTCCACCGCCGCCGTCGCTGTCGCTGAAGCTTCACGCTGCTGTCCAACCGCTGTGCCTCGCCGTCAGTTGCTGCTCATCCTTATCGCGACCAGAGGGGAGCGCGAGACCGAGAGAGAGAGAGAAAGCGTGGAGTCGGCGTCGCACGGAGAGGGACTTGCCGCTCCTTCCCACCGCCGCCGAGCTGCCATTGTTGATGCGTGTCACCGCGGCTAAGGGTGTTGCCACCACCAAACCCTGGCCGAAGATTCTTCCATTGCACGCGAGAGGAAGAGGAGCGATGAGGCAGAACGCGTCCTCGTTGGAGCTCTTGAGCGCCGTCGTCGTTCGTGCCTCCCGCCGCCAAATCTGCTCCCACTTCTGGGTATTGGAATCTGACCCGGACGCCGCTGCCACCATCCGAGCTCGCTGCTACTGATGATGGTAAGCCCAAACCGCCACCGGCAAACGGGGTTCAGGCCGCCGCAGGTGTCGCTGCCAGAGAAGGAAGCTGCATCTCTGTGATTCCGACTGCCAGGAGTGGTTATGTGACGTTAGGGACCACCGTCGGAGCTTCTAGCTACCTTTGCCGTCGCCGAAAAAGTCTATCGGTAAGGGTCTTAAGCTGGTTCTCCTTCCGTTGAGTTTCTGGAAATCTCACTGTCACTGCATATAGTTCAGGTCATCCGCCGAACTGGTTCGGAGACCGCTGCTGTTTTGGTTCAACCGTTCCTTCTTCGGTTCGGTAAGTGTTTCGAGTTGAAAGCCCTTTTGTTACTGTTCTGTTATCTCACGCTGAGGTTTGTGGCGTTAATTGCTATGAGATTGATTTTCGGTTGTTATATGTTGCGATTAGAGTTGCTGTGGTTGTTGCGAAAGTGGCTGGGAGCTGAGGTTTTGGTTGCCGTCAGTTCGGGTTGAGGTGGAAAGGACTCCGTGAGGCGTTTGGGTTATGGAATTGCGTTTTGAGGTAGGGGCACTTTCCAAAAACTATATTCTTATATATTGGAAATATTACATATGGATACTGTTGTGAGATATTGTGTATTTGGTGATTGTATTTGCCTTATGTGTCATTTGATTGACTCGAGTGATTATGGATGTTGGTTTGGTTGAATTGTTGTGCGGCTTTGTGAAATGTAATGTTTTGAAGTTGATTCTTTAGAAGATTGGAAATCTGAGTTTAATCCGTTGATGATTGGTTTGAATTGAGTCAATTATTTTGATGATGTGAAAAATAGAATACTCTTGAATTCAGCCTGGCTTGCTTCAAATGATCTGGTTTTTGATAAATGATTGTTACTGAACCGTTTCTTTAAAGCTTTGGAAATGAGTTTATTTGGCTGATAACGATTTGATTTTTTGAAACGGTTTCCTTGAAATACGGAATTGAGATGACTGTTGGATTTGGCTTACCTTGAACTAATTTTGGAATTCGGGCTGTTGGAAAAAGATTGTGGAATGGTTTTGTTGGGACCCGAACCGGGTGGCAAAGTCCAAGTTTTAGGGGAGATGCTGCCGAAATTTCTATAAAATCTTAGTCTTTATTAAAATGTTGTTTGGAAAAATGATGAGTTAAAGACTTCTACTATTTTAATTGAATTATCAAGAAAAGGATGATCCATGCTTTTGAAATGAATTATTAAAGAGGAAATTGTGATTTAGTCTTGCTTCGTAAGAAAGGCATTGTATCTCTTTTAGGAGAAAGTTAATTAGGTGAAACTTATGTTTTAAAGCTATTTTAAATTTTACAATGGTAATGCCTTTGAATTTGACTCGAGGGTTTCAATTAGAGGAGTTTCAATGACTTTGAAAGAACTTAAATGTCTATTGACAAGTTTCATTTTGAAATGTTTTGAGAAAGGTTTTAAGTACTCTTTGAATCCTGAACTTTGGCAAGACAAACAATTTTGAACAGTTGAAATGCTTTAGAATTTGTCATGGGGGTTGAAACTGGTTTTGCCTAAGTAAAGGAAACGGCTTTGAAGGAAATAAATTATTACGTGACTCGGTTTGGCTTAGATCTTATTTTATTACCCAAATCGGAAAGCCAAGGTTTTAATGATTTTAAATGAATTTGGCGAAATGAGTTATGCTATTCTCCCCTAAGGACTTGGGACTTTGCCGAGAAACTTTTGTTACAAAAATCCCATTGTTGGATGGGTGATTTTGAATGTTTCAAAAGGAATCTTTAACTTTCCATGGTTTTGGAAGTTTTGGAAAGAGGAAGCCAAGAGTGGTTTGTTTTAAAGAGGGAATTTTCCTTGAGTAAAAGTGGCTTATGAGCCTGAGATAATTTTAGAAATGAGATCTTTAAAGCCAAGGCTGAAAAGAGTTGAAACATGATTTCAAAGTGAAATGAATTGAGAAAATGATTTATGGCTTAAATGCCGATTTCATGAATTTGATGATTTTGAATGTGGAAGTGCTGTTTTGTTGAGAGCCGGAATGGCTGTGTATGATTATACATATTGATTGGTTCTGGATTGAACTGTGAGCCGGAATGGCTTTGTATGATATGGATATTGGCTGGTTCTGGAATGAACCGTGAGCCGGATGGCTGAGATGGATGTTGATCCATGGATGATATTGAATGCATGTTTATGCTAAATCATTGATAAATGTGAATGTTGCACTTCACTATCGGAGATAAGAGTTTCCCTGGGAGAAAGCAGTGGCTAGCCACCACGTGCTCCAGGTTGAGACTCGAAGCTCTTTTGACTCTATGTCGTAAGTGTGGCCGGGCACTATGAAAGCCCGGATGAGCTCGCCTCCGTGAATATACACCAGTGAGGGTGTTGGATATGGATCATGATTATGATCAAGTTTATATTGAGTATAACTCGAGTTTGGGATGCACGACAGAGGGACAGTCCCATGGTTAGCTACCAGGACTTGTCGGGTTGGCTCTATAACCGACAGATGATATCATCAGCCACTAGGGATAGGCATGCATCATATGCATCTATGTGACATTGCTTGAGTGTGCATATTATACTTGGTTTGCCTATGTGATTAATTTCTAATTGTTCTACTTGCAATAATTGTTTGCTTGTGCTTGCATCTTCCTATTTGTGTTTGCTACTGAGACTCTGTTGGACTGTGGTGATTGGTTGTTGGTTGGATTTGTTTGGGCCTAGGGCCGTGGTTGGAATGAGATGAATCGATGGTTGATTTCGGTTTTGTGTTTCTGGTTTGGAATAAAATATGAAAGGCTATTTTAGTTTCACATAGATAAACCGTTTTGAAAGGCTTTTGAGTTTTTGAGAATTGAACGGTTCTTCTTTCAGAAAGATTTTTAGACTTTACTTTTACTGTAAACCGTTGTTTTTGAAAAGGAGGCATAAGATGGTTATTAATCATTAGTACGGTTTATCTTCACGTATCCTATTACAGTAATTCCCAAAAATCCTCTACTGAGAACCCTTTCGAGGATGATGTTCTCACCCCCCTACATTTTCCCCTTTCAGGATATGGGCGCAGAAGTTACGAAGAGCTTATTTAATTGTTGTTGTGATGCTCTGTATTGTTTTAGTTATGGTCTATTGTACCCTCGCCTTTATCTTGATATAATCTGTAAGAGGGATAGGAATTGTATTGGATTATGTTTGTAATATTACTTATATATATATGAATGTATATATATGGATGTACTCTTTATGAGTTTTTATAAGTTGTATGGTATTTATGGATCTATGTTATCGAACGAAAGTATTCTTGGGAGCGGTGTTGCGGTTTAAAGTTTCAAATAGGCTCATATTTTAGTATTAAGTAGTATAAGTGTCGTCGTAATGTCCGAGCTATCAGAGTCGCGCAGCCGGAAGCGTGAGCTTTGGTAGTTAGGGTGTTACATGGAGCACAAAGCTTTCTGGGCGGTGAGGGAAAAACTTAGGATTGGGGGGAGCCGGGGCTGAAAGGAAGCTGCAGCTACAGGAATTGGAGTGCCTTCAACTAGAAGCGTACGAGAACTCAAGGCTCTACAAAGAAAGGGTGAAGGCAGCGCATGACAAGAAATATCAAGATAAGAAAGTTTAGAGCTGGGGATTTAGTCAGCCTCTATAACTCAAGCTTGAGACTCATGCTGGGCAAGCTAAGATCAAGGTGGGAAGGACCCTATAGAGTGGAAAAGGCGGAACCATATGGAGTCTTCCACTTGAGTCACCCTTCAAGCCCCATCTTCTTCAAGGTCAATGGCCACTGCTTGAAGCTATATCATGGTGAGAAGATGAAGAACAATAAGGAGCTGGAGATCTTCCTACTGGAGGACCTAGCAATGGAGGAGAACTGAGCTTGTGGACCGTCCAACTTAAGGACGTTAAAGAAAAGTGCTAGGTGGGAGGCAACCCACCATGGTATGATCTTCCCTTTTTAGCATTTTTATTTTATTTTTATCAGTGTTAAATTCTACATAATTACTTCCACTAGTTACTATTTTATACATAAAAAAAGGGGAGCATGCGACGCGCAAGCGTTTATGACGCGCTCGCGTCGTGTGTGAATGTGCAACAATGGGAAAATGAACAGAGAGTTACGCGAGAGCTGTGCAGGAGGGGTGCCTAGCACACAAGCCAACACACGCGTACGCGTCACCTGTGGTTTTAGCAATCCACAGGTAAGCGTCTATGACGCGCACACGTGGACATAGAAATTGGCGTAAAAGAGTGTTTGAACAGAGAGTTGTGATGGAATAGCGCGGGTAGTGTGCTAGAGGCACAATTCAACCCACGCATACGCGTTCCTGATGCGTGCGCGTTATTTTCGCTTTATGACCACCCACGCGTGGGCGTGATAGACGCGTACGCGTCGAACGTAATTTTGGCCCCAATACAACTTGAACAGAGAGTTGTGCGTGCGCGAGGCTGGAATCGCGCGACTGGCACAACCATGGTCACGCGTACGCGTGACCGACGCTTACGCGTCCCTCCATTTTTGGCCCACCCACGCGTACGCGTGGGCGACGCGTGCATGTCATATGCGCTGCGTCACTTGATTAGTGCGCCGCCCAGATTTCATTCTTCCACTCCACTTCTCTTTTCCAAATCCTATTTTTTCTTCCATCTTCTTCACTCCTTACTTCTTACTTCTTACCTCTTTCTTCTCCCCTTCTTTCACCACCGGTGGACCACCACCGGAGACCACTAACTCCGACAACTACAATTTCCTTTTCTTTTCCTCTTCCATTCCCACTCCTCTTCTCTCATTCTTACTCCCATTCCTCTTCCTATTTTCATCTTCTTCTTAAGGTTTCTTTTCTTCCTCTCTTCTACTCTTTCATTCTCCTCTTATTTATTGTAATTAATTATTTTGTTTATTTTTAATTTTATATTAGCTAAGTTATTTATAATTACTTTTTCATTCTTTTATCATGTATTTTTATGTTGGTGTTGGAGTTCTATTTGTTGATTATTTTGCCATATTTTAGATTCTGGATATTATGAAGAGTAATTTGGCAATTAACATTTTATTTTAGGTCTCATATACACTTGGATTAATTATTTTAATTCCTATTTTAACTTGCACACCAAGTGTTTGTGAAAAAAAAGCTCTTATGGCATTTTGAATTCTTTCCTATTTTATTCTTATCCTTTAATTCCTTTCTTTCACAACACTTGCAATCCACATGTATTGAGTATATCATTCACAATTGTCATCATAAAAGTACACATTAATTTGGTACATTTGATAATTGATACTTGAGCTATGCTTCTCATGCCTATTACTTGTATGCTTTTAACCCTCTTGCATCTAATTGTTATGAATTGCCTTCATGATTTTAATTAATGTCTTCCATGCATGTTGTAGCTACCATGTATAAGACATTCCTTTTCCTTTGGAATTCATTATTCTTTGGACTTTCTTCCTTCCGGTTGTTAGTTATCTATACTTGACATTACTTCTCTTTCTCCCTTCTTTAGGATGGCCACTAAAAGAGGAAAGGAGAACGCTTCTGAAAAGCCACTCGCCTACCCTGCAGTCTGTCTATGTTCGTCAAAAGCAAGTCCCTATCTCTGAAGATGCCATTCAGAGAGTACTGGATCTTTCGCCTAGCCCAGAGGGATTGGATGCCTATCAAGAAGCCCAGCTAAAGCGCCAGATGTATCAGTTTGACTGGGACAGCGTCCTTAGAGTTATAGCCCAACCTGGCAGCATCTGGATCTATGGACAACACCGAGCAAAACGCAAGAGCATCTCTGCCCAAGCACTTACATTGGAAGCTTGCGTATGGGCACAAATTATGTCCCACTACAACTTCCCAAGCACACATGAGTCCACCTTCACTGCTGACATGGCTGTTCTCATCTGGTGCATTCTTACAGAGCAACCTCTCAACCTACCTCGACTCATCCGGCAGGCAATGGGACACGTACAGATCGTGGGCAACCTATTTTTTCCCGCATTGGTTTCAACTTTAGTCTCTGCGGTGGGAGTCTCCTATCGGGCAGGGGATACGAAGGCCATGATCCCTAGGGACGATCAGTATGTCCCGAATGGGAATTACATCAGACCCCCAGTACCTTCTGCGAGCCGGCATCCGGGCCCATCTTTAGACACTCCTTCATCTTCTGCTCCACCATCATCCACACCACAGGCACCATCCACCCATCAGATGTTCCTTTAGATCCTTCAGAGGTTAGACCGGCGGATCAAGTAACTGGAGCGCCGCAACAAGCACCGATACACTTACTTGAAGGAACTGATTGTCAGTACTCACCCACCTCCGGAAGAGAAAGATATCCCGGATTCCACTTCACATGCTAACATGGAGAGCCATGATGAGCCAGATAGTGGAAGCGATACTCCCAGCCCCACCTTGTTCCTTACTGATGGCACGGAAGACCGTGCCAAGCCTTAAGTTTGGGGAGGTCAGTCCCTGACTTCCGGAGGTAATCTCTTTCTCTCTCAACACCAATATGTTACTTTTCTTTTGTTATATAGGATAGATTGCATGATAGTAGTTGCTTGGATGTATGTAATGCTTGGTTGAAGTAATGAGTTTCTTTTCAAGACCCTATTGTATAGCATTTCACTAATTGAAATTAAAATTTTTGTTAAACTTGTTGAAGACTGTAATTTGGAACATGGTTTTAAGAGTTAACAACACACAACCTGTGAGATTTTGAGCTTAATTATATGATTACATTATTTAACCATAAATTTTATTCTCATGTGTTTTCCTCTCTATGATTGCAATCTTTGGTTTGTTCCATTCTATATGTCCATTATTTAGTGTATATTCATGCATACATGTGATTGAGGCCATCATTTGATATTAGCTCACTTATCCCAAATAGCCTACCATGTCATTTACTTTTGTTTGCCACTTTGAGCCTTTTTAACCCCCTTTTTGTTCTTTATATTACCACATCACTAGCCTTAAGCGGAAAAATAATTAATTACCCCATTTGAATCTTTGATTAGCTTAAGATAGAGATTGTGTGTCAATTAAGTGTGGGAAAAGGTGGAAACTTTGGTTGATGAGAATGGGTTTTATTTTTATTGACAAATATTGAGAATTTGGGTGCCTACTCATGTGAAATTATAAAAAACCATATGCATTGATTTACTATGCTTATATATATATATAAAATAAAAAAATATATGAAATAAATGAATAGGGGATTAAATTACCCCAATGTTAAGTTCAATAAAAAGATAAATGCATATGTAATGGAATTAAAAATTGATATATGAGTGTGTGATGCAAAAGTGAGAATTTGGGTAGCTAAGCATGAGTTTAGAATTATATAGAGTGTGTGTATGTGTTAGGTGAGAACTTAGGCTAGTCAAAGATTCAAATTATAGCTCACTTGTCCATACATATATCCTCACCATTACCTTAGCCCTGTTACAACCTTGAAAAGCCCTCATGATGTTTGCATTTGTACACTAAATATTTGTTGATTGGTTAGATGAAGAACAAAGTTTTAGAAAGCATGATTAGAGGAGATTAGAGTGGATTAACCATAGACACTTGAGCGATTAGAGTGCATATACAATTCCAGTGAGGGTTAAATTCTTAATTCTGTGTTCCCGGCTTTCATGAGTAATCTTCTCACAAGTTTATTTGTACTTTATTGTGTGATTTGAATTAGTGGAATATGATTTATTTTTGTCTTAGAGAACTTGTTTACTTTTAACCAAGTAGGTAGAAACATCTTAGCATATAGTTGCATTCATATACATAGGTTGCATTGCATGAGTCTTACTTTTCTCCCTTCATTCTTTTGGTTTCCTTGAGCTTAGCATGAGGACATGCTAATGTTTAAGTGTAGGGAGATTGATAAACCACTATTTTATAGTTTTTCTTGTGCTAAATTGCATGGTTTTACAAATCCTTCCTAATTTTGTACTATGATTGAAAACATACTTCTTTGGCCTTAAATTTGCTAATTTTTAATTCCTCTTTATACCATTCGATGCCGTGATCTGTGCGTTAAATGTTTTTAGGTTTTATAGGGTAGGAATGACTTAGAGGATGAATAGGAAGCATGTAAAAGTGGAAGGAACACAAGAAACAAAGGAGCTGGCCAGCAAGAATCGACACGCACGCATGGCTCACACGTGCGCGTGAATTTGAGTATTTCACAGCGACGCGTACGCGTGACAAGCGCAGAAGACCAGCGACGCGTACGCGTGACCGACGCATACGCGTGACAGAGCGATGTGCTGTATTAATCAGAACTCGCAGGGAGCAATTTTGGGCTGGTTTTGGACCCAGTTTTCGGCCCAAAAACACAGACTAGAGCCAGGGGGCAAGCAGAGACTCAACACACATTCACATTCACTTAATTTTAGTTTTAGTTTTGGAATTCGAGAGAGAAAACACTACCTCTTCTACGGTTCTTCACATTCTTAGATTTTTAGTTTTATGCTCTTGGATTGGATCTTGAGAGAGTTACTACCTTCGAATGAAGTCTCCATTATTATAGTTTGCTTTCTATTACTCTACTCTTTTGTCTTTCATTTAAATTGCTCGGGGTCATATATGGATATTTTTTATTTTGGAATTTATTAATGCAATGAACAATTTTCACATTTAATTTCATTTCATGTTTAATTCCCTTCAATTAATTATCAGCTTCAAAATTATCTTTTAGTAATTTATTTTAATTATCATGTCTCATATTTGCTTTTATTTCAGGTTCATTGAAAATGGAATTCATGTTATGATTTAAAACTCTCAACTTGGCTTGAGAGTTGATTAATTGGAACCTCTTGAGTTGGAAAACTCAAGTATTAACCTGTAATTGGAAATTACTGGCTAACTCACTTTTCACTAACTCTAATCCTTCCCTAGGAAGGGATTAGGACTTGTGAATCAAAGTTAGTGTAACCACTTGACCTTCCTTTGCAACTGCATGAGGATAACTGAGTGAAAGCAATTACCTTTTACTATTATACTTGGGAAAGTCAACAAGGATAGAAACTCCAATTAATCCCCTCTCAGCCAAGACCTTTTAATTCAAATACATAACACGCATTACTATCATTCATTGCTTTGATTCTTAGTTACTTATTTTTCCGTTCTCAAACCTTAAAATTTCTCAGAAAAAAATTCCTGGTCAATAATTTACACTGCTGTGTCAACTCGTTGAGAAATGACCTGGGAATCCTACTCCCAGTTTTTATTCTTAATTGTGACATCTTCCAAATTGATAGTGGGAATTTCGTCGGTTAGGAACTGTACTTGCAACGCTACTTTTATAAGAATTTCTTAACCGGCATTTTTGCACCCGTCAAACTGATATAATCCATTTATCCATGTATTCCGCCAGCTTGCACAATAACAAGATGTGCAAGAGTGTAGTTTGGTGATTAGAGAGCGACCTGCTAATTAACGAGTGGCAGAAGTTAGACCAATTAAGAGATTATAATATAATAGAACAACGTTACGAGTATAGCTCTTAACCAGCAAAAATCCGCCTCATCAATTTAGAAAGGTTGTCACAAAAAAAGGTTTAGAATAAAAATACTGGGAGTATGAATCCCAGGTCGTCTCCCAACGAGTTACTAGAAAGGGTGCTAATTTATTAATCAGGAGTTTTCTAAGAGTTTTTAGAATTGATTAACAGAATATAAACAATTGTAATTTAGTGCAATAAAAATTAAAAGAGATTTATAATATTCTAAATAAAAAGCCTTGACTGGGGGAATGATTAATCGGAAGTTCTATCCTTGTTGGGATCTCTTAAGTGTAATATCAAAAAGGTTGTTGTTTTCACTTAGTTAACCCTTAATAAATAAAGGAAAGTCAAATGATTGAGCTAACTCTTATTCGCAAATCCTAGTCCTCTCCCTTGGGAAGGTCTAGTGTTAGTAAATACAGAATTAGCCAACAACTTCCAATTTAACCATCACTTAAGCCTTCCAACTCAAGTGTCTCCTTTTAATCAACCCCCATGTCAAGTAAGGAATCTACTCCATTGACATGAATATAACGCTTAGAAAAATATAAGAAGAAGACATGATAATTTAAATAAAATATAGATTGAAAATTAATTAAAAGTAAAAGTAATCCTTTGCATTAACAATCTATGAAAATAATTCAATTACCACTCTAAACAAGAATTAAGAATATGGAATAAATAAAAGAGTAAGTAAGGAAACAAACTAGAATAGTATCTTCAACGGAGGTGATGACTCTTCAATATCCAAAAGCAAAAGCAATAAACTAGGAATGTAAAGAGAACCTAGAGGATGAGTAATTTCTCTCTAGATTCAGATCTAAAAACCTACAAATTATCCTAATGAGAATATGTGAATGTGTATGTCTCTGTGTGTTGAGTCTCTGTTTGTTCCCTGGCTTTATTCTGTGTTACTGGGCCAAAAACTGGGTCAAAACACGGCCCGAAATCACCCCCAACATTTTCTGTTAATTTTGCAGATCGCGCAGGTCATTTGGCGAATTTCCTTGTCACGCGTACGCGTCGTCCACGCATGCGCGTCTTTTGTGCAGACTCCAATCCGTGCGTACGCGTCAGGCACGCGCACGCGTCGCTGTAAATTTCTCCATTCCGCGCGCTCGAGTGAGCCATGCGTGCGCGTCGGTGCTCGCTGGTCATCTCCTTAGTTTCTTGTGTTCCTTTCATTTTTGCAAGCTTCCTTTCCATTTTCTAAGCCATTCCTCCCCTGTAAAGCCTGAAACACTTAACACACGGATCACGGCATCGAATGGTATAAAGGAGAATTAAAATATACTAATTAAAGATCTATAGGAAGCAAGTTTTCAATCATAAAACAATACTAGTAAGGGATTATAAAGTCATGCAAATCATATGAATAAGTGGATGAAGACTTGATAAAAACCACTCAATTAAACACAAGATAAACCATAAAATAGTGGTTTATCAACCTCCCCACACTTAAACATTAGCATGTCCTCATGCTTAGCTTAAGGAGATAAAATAAATGAGTAGGGAAAAGTAAGACTCATGCAATGCAATGCAACCTATGTATATGAATGCAACTATATGCTAAAATGATTTTGCCTACTTGGTTAAAAGTAAATAAGTTCTTCAAGACAAATATAAATCAAATATCACTAATTAAAATCATATAGTAAAAACAAGTAAACTTGTAAGAAGACAGCTCATGAAAGCAGGGAACATAGAATTAAGCATTGAACCATCACTGATGGTGTATATGCACTCTAGTCACTCTAGTGTATAGGGTAATCACTTTGCTCTTCTCTAATCATGCTTTCTAAACCTTGTTCTTCACCTAACCAATCAACAAGTATTTAATGTACCAATGCAAACATCATGAGGTCTTTTCAAGGTTGTAATAGGGCTAAGGTAAAGGTGAGGGTATATATATGTCTAAGTGAGCTATAAATTGAATTCTTGATTAACCTAAGCTCTTACCTATACATACACTCTATACTTTTAAATTCTTGCCTATCTACCCAAAATTTTCCCCCTTTTGTATTACATACTCATGCATCAACTTTTGTCTTAACTTGTATCACATATGCATTGATTTTTTTCATTAACTTAACTTAGCATTGGGGTAATTTTGTCCCCTTATTCATTTGATTGAATATTTTTGGATTTTGTTTTTTTATTTTTTTATTTTATTTTATTTTATTTTATTTTATTTTTTGAAGCATAAAAGTAAACATAACATTGCCAATGCACATGGATTTTTAATTTTTCTAGTTTCACATGAGTAGGTACCCAAATTCCCAATATTTTATCATGACACATTCCCTTATTAACCCATGTTCACACAATTTTCCCCATACTTTATTAACACACAATTTCTATCTTAAGCTAACCAGAGATTCAATTTGGGGTATTACTTATTTTTCTGCTTAAGGCTAGTAATATGGTAAAATACAGAACAAATGGGATTTAAAAGGCTCAAAGTGGCTAACAAAGGTAAATGGAAGAGTAGGCTATTTGGGATAAGTGAGTTAATAATCAAACAATGGCATCAATCATATGCATGCATATAACACATTAAACATTGGACATATAGGATGAAACAAAATATAGATTACAATCATAGAGAAGCAAACACACAAGAATAAAATATCATGGTTAAATATTGTGACCATATAATTAAGCTCAAATCTCACAGGTTGTGTGTTCTTAGCTATCATTTATGTTCCAATTTACAGTCTTCAAACAAATTTAACACAAAAATTTTTATTTAAATTAGTGAAATTTTTCAACATAAAGTCTTGAGAAGAAACATATTATTTTTCAACCAATTAGAACATGCATGCAAATACCTATTACTATGCAATCTATTCTATCCTAACAAAAGAAAAATAACTAATTTATTGGTGTTAAGAAAGAGAAATTACCTCCAGAAGTCAGGTACTGACCGACCTCCCCACACTAAAAGCTTGGCACTGTCTTCGGTGCCATTAGTCAGGAACAAAAGGGGTCTGGTAGCAGCATCTCCATAATCGGGACCATCATGGCTCCCTGTGCTGGTAAATGAAGTGGAGTCTGGGGTGTTTGGGTCCTCTTTAGGTGGGTGGTTACCAACAAGTAGCTCCTTGAGGTGTGTAAATCTGCACTTGTTACGGCGCTCTCTTCGCTTTCCTTGCTAGTCAAGCCGGTCCAATTTCTCAAGTATCTGATGGAGCAGTTGGTTTGTTGAAGGTGCTTGTGATGTGGTAGAGGGAGGGATATCTTCCGTTGGTTCTGTGCTCTAGTTGATAGTAGCTGCTGGAGGTCTGATGTACTTTCCGTTAGGGACGTACTGATCATCTCGTAGAATCATGGCCTTGGTGTCCCCAGCTCTGTAGGAGACTCCGGCTGCTGAGACTAGATCTGAAACCAAGGCAGGAAAAGGTAGGTTACCCGCAATCTGTATGTGTCCCATAGCATTCTGGATGTGTCTTGGTAAATTGAGAAGCTGGTCTGTAAGGATACACCAGAGTAAAACAGCCATATCTACAGTGAAGGAGGACTCATGAGTGCTCGGAAAGACGTAATGGGACATGATCTGTGCCCATACTCGAGCCTCCAAGGTGAGTGCTGAAGCCAATATGCTCTTAGGTTGGGATCGATGGTATCCAAAGATCCATTTGCTGCCAGGTTGTGCTATAACTCTGAGAACGGCGTCCCAGTCAAATTGGTATGTCTGGCGCTTGAAAGAGGCTTTTTGGAATGCGTCCAATTCTTCTGGAGCAGGGGGAAGATCTAAAGCTCGTTGAATGGCCTCTTTAGTTATGGAAACTTGCTTCTGACGGACATAGATAGACTGCATGGTTGGCATGTGAAAATTAGAGTAGAATTCAACTACCCATGAAAGATTAACCTGCCGTGGATGTCTCCGTAGGAATCCCCATTGTCTTCGTTCAATTCGGGGCTCAACAAATTCAGCAATATTGGTCGGGAGGATGAGAAGGTATTCATTATTATAATTTCTCTCCCCCAGGAAAGGGAACATCTGCTCATAGTAGCGGTTAGTGAACCGCGCAGTGTCCTTTGCTGGAAAGGCTTTTTCTTTTTCATCGACCTTGATGATCCTCTTGATTCTCTTTGTTAAGGGTTTTACTGCTGTTGAAGATGGCTCTGCCACTAGTGCTCTTTTTGTTCCTTTCCTCAATGGTGGTTTGGGAGTAGCTTTCTCTTTACCCTTCTTGGTGGCCATCTTGAAAAGGGAAAAAGTAAGTAACTTTTAAAGTTAAGGGTTAGAGCAAGGAAGAGGATAGTATAAGTGATAATCAATGTACGGTAAAGAAGGATGTCATTAACACATGGTCACGACAACATGTGATAAGTTCATCAATGGAAATATAGCAAGTGCATGTTGTGGCAATAAGATGCAAGATGTCTATTGACATGCTGGTGCGCAGAAATCGTGACGGTTCCATTCCTTGGTAACGGTGCTGAAAACTTTATACGCACGTTCATAATCTTAATTCTTTGTCACAACTTCGCATAACTGACCAGCAAGTGCACTGGGTCGTCCAAGTAATAAACCTTACGTGAGTAAGGGTCGATCCCACGGAGATTGTCGGCTTGAAGCAAGCTATGGTCACCTTGTAAATCTCAGTCAGGTGGATTCAAATGGTTATAGAGTTTTAATAATTAAATAGATAATTAAAACATGAACTAGGATAGAGATACTTATGTAATTCATTGGTGAGAATTTTAGATAAGAGTATAGAGATGCTTTCGTTCCTCTGAAACTCTGCTTTCCTGCTGTCTTCATCCAACCATTCCTACTCCTTTCCATGGCAAGCTTTATGTAGGGCATCACCGTTGTCAATGGCTACATCCCATCCTCTCTGTGAAAATGGTCCAATGCACTGTCACTGCATGGCTAATCATCTGTCGGTTCTCAATCATACTGGAATAGGATTTACTATCCTTTTGCGTCTGTCACTACGCCCAACACTCGCGAGTTTGAAGCTCGTCACAGCCATCCCTTCCCAGATCCTACTCGGAATACCACTGATAAACCACTATTTCATGGTTTTTCTTGTGCTCAATTGAGTGGTTTTTACTAACTCTTTACCCACTTATTCATACTATTTGCATGGTTTTATATTTCCTTCCTGATTATGTGTTTTGATTGAAAACATGCTTCTTTGATCTTATATTTGCTTATTATTAATCCTCTCTTATTACCATTAGATGCCTTGATATGTATGTTAAGTGTTTTCAGATATTATAAGGCAGGAATGGCTTGGAGGATAGAAAGGAAGCATGCGAAAGTGGAAGGAATACAAGAAGATGAAGAAATTGCTAAGCTGTCCTGCCTGACCTCTCTGCACTCAAACAGCTATAACTTTAGCTACAGAGGTCCAAACGACGTGGTTTCAATTGCGTTGGAAAGCAAACGTCCGGGGCTTCGATTTGACATATAATATGCTATAGTTCCCCTGACGCTAGGCGACGCGACCGCGTGATCCATGTGGCCGCGTCGCAAGTGACGGAAATCAGCGCAAATGAATTCGCAACCAGCGAATTCTGGGCTATTTTTGACCCAGTTCTCGGCCCAGAATTCTCGGCCCAGAAAACACAGATTAGAGGCTATAAAGTGGAGGAATGCATCCATTCATAAGAGAGGCTCTCATAATTCACTTTTCATGTTTTAGATGTAGTTTTAGAGAGAGAGGTTCTCTCTTCTCTCTTAGGATTAGGATTTAGGACTTCTCTTAGTTTTAGGAGTGACTCTCAATCCCAGGTTCTTTATTTTTATTTATTTTTCCAATTTAATTTATGAACTTTTCCATGTTATGATTTGAATATTTTATTTAATATAATTTGAGGTATTTCAGACTTATGCTGGCCATTTGATTCATAAATCTTTATTTGAGGTTTTTAAGATTTAATCTTACTTTGCTTTCAACTTAATTTAGATATTTTTCTCCCTTTTGGCTTTGGTTGAATCATCGGAGACACTTGAGTTATCAAACTCATTGTTGATTGAAAATTGGATTTCTTCATTTCATTAATTCATAATTCCAATAACTCTAGCCTTTCTCAAGGAAAGACTAGCACTTGAGGAATCAGAATTAATTCCTCCACTTAACTTACCTTCATAGTTAGAGGTTAACAAAGTGGGAAAAAAATTCAATTCTCATTACAATTGATAAGGATAACCAGGATAGGACTTCCAGTTATAATACCTTGCCAAGAGTTTATTTTACAGTTATTTATTTATTTTTATTGCTCGAAAATATACCTGTGCGCATTGCCCAAACTTCCAAACCCCCAATTTACAATCTTCATAACCAATAATAAGAACATACTTCCTTGCAATTCCTTGAGAAGACGACCCGAGATTTGAATACTCGGTTATCAATTTCAAAGGGGTTTGTTACTTGTGACAACCAAAACGTTTGTACAAAGGGATTTTTGTCGGTTTAGAGACTATATCTACAACGCGACTGTTTTTATGATATTCTTTACTGGCAAAAATCCTAACGCCAAAATGGTGCCGTTGCCGGGGAATTGCAATCGTGTGCCTTATTATTGGTTATTGTAAATATTTTATTTTTTCTTGTTTATTTATTTTTATTTTTTTTTTATTTTTGCTTTTTCATAAATTAAGAGGTTTTTTTTTATTTAGTTATAAAATTTTTTTTTTAAATTTGTTCTTAGTGTTTATCTTGATCTTCAAGTTGTTCTTCGCGTTCATCTTGACCTTCAAGTTGTTCTTAGTTGTTTTCTTTGTTTTGATCTAAAAATTTAAAATTTGGTGTCACTTTATTGTTTTTCTCTTTCCTCATTAAATTTAAAAATATTTTTAATTATTTTTTTTTCGAAA
The DNA here is from genome assembly GCF_003086295.3 of Arachis hypogaea. Taxonomy (NCBI): domain Eukaryota; kingdom Viridiplantae; phylum Streptophyta; class Magnoliopsida; order Fabales; family Fabaceae; genus Arachis; species Arachis hypogaea. Next base: position 63,734,324 of record NC_092053.1, read on the forward strand.
AAAATATATTCAGATTTTTATTTTTAAAATTTTTATCTTATCTTATCTTATTTCAAAAAATCAAATTTCAAAATTCAAATTTAAAAATTTTTCAAAATTTAAATTTAAAAATTTTCAAATTTCAAATTTCAAATTTTAAATTTTCAAATTTCAAATTTCAAATTTCAAATTTTCAAATTTCAAATTTCAAAATTTAATTTTCAAATTCAAAATTTAAATAACCTTTTAATTTAAATTTATTTTTAATTTTAATTTTTATTTACTACTATGAACTCTCACCCCTTTGGCTATGAGTCTGGTTACAATAATGTTGCAGGAAGGAGAAATTACAATGAGAACAGGCATCAAGGTTGGAACAATCAAAGATGGGAGGAGCCACAAGGATTTGATCAACCCTCATGGCAACAACCACCTCCAATGGACTATCAACAACCACCACCATATGCCTATGAACCCTCTCCTCAACATAACTTTGGACCACCAAACTCACAAGCCCCTTTCTGCCATTCACCTCCATATGACCCTAACCCGTATCCACCATACCAACCACCTTATGAGCCAAATGAACCCTCCTATCCACCCCAAACCTCCATGGAGAAAGCACTTGCCGATCTAAACTCCACTATACAAGCTCTCGTCGCCCAAATCAGACCACCAAATACCTTCAACAATCAACCCTCAAGCTCTAGTGCACTTCCTTTTCAACCACATAATGATCTTTTCATCCCATCACCACCCTCCATGGAATAGCACCCACATCCATCAATCCAAGAGCAAGATGATCCCAATTATGCTATTGATATGGAACAGGAAAGAAGGAATCATCTTCGCGAATCCATACTTCATAAAGAGCTAGAGGAGGCCCTACGGGTAAAGGTAGGAGAGACCCTTGAAAGAGTAGTTGAAAGGAGTTGTCATGGAAAGAAAACCATCGAGGATGAGTACGATTTTATACTTAAACAACTGGACAAAGAAGCAATTATTAAAAAGGAAGAAGTGGTTGCAGGCTTAAGAGATGCTGTACCTCCATTGGAAAGTCCAGTCACAGAGCCTCCTTCCATGCCCTTGGTGAGCAATGAAAAAGAGATTTAATTGGAAGAAAGATACCAAGAGGAAGAGGTTAATATTGAAGAAACTTGCAAAGAGGTGGAAGTTGTCGAAGAGCACAAGGGAGTGGATCTTGAAATCACCTTGCCAAAGTTATTGGAGTCTCCTCCCCCTAAGTTGCCATCATCCTACACAACATTCAAGTGGGTAAAATTCATATCCCTTAGCTTTCTAATTCCACTTGAATATGGGCTACTGGAGACGGATGGTCAACTTAGAACTCTTTGTGGCATTAAGAGTAAGAGGAAGATGATTAGTGGTAAGAACTATCAAGCAAGGTTCATCATGGTTGGAAGCTTTAAGTTCAAACGCAAAGGTTGGTATAAAGCTCAACTGAATGGGTCTAGAAAGCTGTTTGGTCGCTGCAGTGAGAATTCAGATCACCTTTCACCCGGCTGGAAAAATACAGATCCTGACAAGGATGGGTGTAAAACCAAGATTTGGGATCCTGGAATCTATTCTGACATCCAGCACCCCGGGAGCCTAAAAATCTTTTTGAAGCTGCTCAAGGGTTTTACATGCCTAGTTTGGGACCCCGGAGGCTACTGGAATCACAAACATTGGTGGAGATTCCTGGATGAGTTCAAGCATAAGCCACCATAACAGGAAGCTCATCAAATGTCCAACTTAAGGACTTTAACTAAAAGTGCTAGGTGGGAGACAACCCACCATGGTATGATTGTTCCTTTTTCATTTTTATTTAGTTTTATTTGTTTTCTAGTTTTATTTTATTTTATTTTATTGAACCTGGAGTTTTGCATAACATTCATCTTAACACTGCATTCTTCATTTTTCAGATAAAAAAAAAAGCGAGCACGCGACACGTCTGCGTTGCAAGGAGAGAAGAGAAAATAAAAACGAACAGAGAGTCACGCTGGACCGAGGCTGGAGGCGTGCCAGTGGCACAATTCGCCCACGCGACCGTGTCATATGGGAATAATGGCTTCCCACGTGACCGCGTGCCCCACGCGGCCGCGTGACCTGAAAATCGACGTCAAACAGGTGCATGGCCGAAAGTTAAGCTGGAGTTGGGCTGGACTCGTGCTGGCAGCCCAAGCCCTACCACACGACCGCGTGCCCCACGCGGCCGCGTTATTTTAATAAGATGACCACCTGCGCGATCGTGTCGACCACGCGACCGCGTCACCCTGGATTTTGGCAATACTAAGTTTTGAACAGAGAGTTGTGCGACCGCGAGGCTGCACTCGTGCCACTAGCACAAATCGAGTCACGCGATCGCGTGCCCCACACGTCCGCGTCACCCAACCATATCGCGCACCGCGCAACCGCGTCACCCACGCGATCGCGTCACCAGCGTCGCACAACCTATCCAGATTAGTGCCAGTTTTCTTATCTTTTCTTCTCCGAATCCTTATTTTTCTTATCTTTTCTTATTTCTTTCTTCTTTTTTTCTTATCTTCTGTCCCTTCTCATCTCTCTTATTTTTCTTTTTATTTTATTTTAGTTTATTTACATACTTTCATTCATTGCATTATTTTCATTGGTGTTAGAAATTTATTTGGGTCATTATTTCTATATTTTACTTGGGGATTATTAGAGAAATTATTTGACAATTATATATATTTATTTTTAAAGGGTTGCTTGCATGTTCAATTTATTATTTTCATTAAATTATTTAACATGCATGCTATGTGTTTGTGAAAACGCCCGTATGGCATTGTCCACTGCTTTTCAGTATCTTTTATCCTACTACTCTGAATGCTTGCTTTTCATAAACTCCCTTTACTATTTTATTAATTGAATATAATTATCAATACAAATATGGTGATTTATTACAAGTAATGCTTGGTCTATGCTACTCATGCCCTTTGCCGGCATGCCAATAAACACCTTGCATTCACTTGTCCTTATATGCACTAGCTATTTTCCATTGATGGCTTTTCACATGTACTCGCGAGCATGTGTTAATGTCAGTTATATCTTAATGTGCATCCATCACCACCTTTTCCGTTCTCTTCCTTGCTATATATATCTCTTTGATTTTAACTTACTTTCTCTTCCCTTTTTCAGGATGGCCACCAAGAAAGGAAAGGAGAAAGCTACTCCCAAATCAACAGCAAGGAAAGGAACAAAAAGAGCCCAGCTGAGAAACCACAAACCCCATCCACTTGCACATCTTAGCATGCACCGAGGACGGTGCAATCTTTAAGTGTGGGGAGGTCGATACCGATCTCCATGGGTTAGTATTTTCCTATCTCAAACACCAATATTTTATTTTCTTTATTAATTGTTGCATTTGCATATTTAATTGCATGTTCATTCGATTTTTGCATTTAGTTACTGCTTGGTTAAAATAATAAGTTTCTTCTTAAGATCCTATTTTTTGAAAATTTTCACTAATTTAAAACAAAAATTTTTATGTTAAAACTTGTTTGAAGTTGTATTTGGAACATGGTTTTTCAGCCAAAGAACACACAACCTGTGAGATTTGAGCTTATTTATATGGTTACATTATTTAACCATAAAATTTTTATTCTTGTGTGTTTTCTTCTCTATAACTGCAATCTTTGCTTTGTTCCATTCTATATGTCCATTATTTAGTATATTTACATGCTTGCATATGATTGAGGCCATTATTTGTTATTAGCTCACTTATCCCAAATAAGCCTACCTTTTACATCACCTTTGTCAGCCCCTTGAGCTTTTAATCCCCTCTTGTTCTATAACCACATCACTAGCCTTAAGCGGAAAATAAATTAATTATCCCAATTGAATCTTTGGTTAGCTTAAGATAGAGATTGTGTAGCAAATAAGTGTGGGGAAACTTTGGGAACATGGGTTGATAAGGGAATGTAACATGTTTCTAATTTATTTAAATATTAGGAATTTGGGAACCTACTCATGAAAAACCAAAATAGAAAAATAATAGAAAATTCATGTGCATTGATAAGTTATGTTTATTTCTCTACAAAAAAAAAAGAGAAAAAATATATATATATATAAAATAAATAAATAAGGGGACAAAATTACCCCAATATTAAGTTTAATAAAAGATCAATGCACATGTGATAAAAAATTAAAGAAAATTTGGTACATGAGTATGGGAATTATACAAAAGTGGGAATTATGGGTAGCTAGGCATGAATTTAAAAAGTATATAGAGTATATGTATATTAGGTGAGAGCTTAGGTTAATTAAAGATTCAATTTATAAAGCTCACTTAGCCATACATATATCCTTACCTTTACCTCAGCCCCATTACAACCTTGAAAAGACCTCATGATATTTGCATTAGTATGCTAAATATTTGTTGATTGGTTAGATGAAGAACAAGGTTTAGAAAGCATGATTAGAGAAGAATAGAGTGATTAACCCTAGACACTTGAGAGATTAGAGTAATATACACTACCAGTAAGGGTTCAATGCTTGATTCTATGTTCCCTTCTTTCATGAGCTGTCTTCTTACAAGTTTACTTGCTTTTTATTGTATGATTTGAATTAGTGGAATTTGAATTATTTTTTTGTCTTGAAGAATTTTATTTACTTTAACCAAGTAGGTAGGAACATTTTGCATATAGTTGCATTCATAGGTTGCATTTTACCATTCCTCTTCATTTCTTTATAGCTTCTCTTGAACTTAGCATGAGGACATGCTAGTGTTTAAGTGTGGGGAGGTTGATAAACCACTATTTCATGGTTTATCTTGTGCTCAATTGAGTGATTTTTACCAACTCTTTACCCACTTATTCATACTATTTGCATGGTTTTATATTTCTTTCCTGATTATGTGTTTTTATTTTAAAACCTTTCTTCTTTTATCTTATATTTCCTTATTATTAATCCTCTCTTATTACCATTAGATGCCTTGATATGTATGTTAAGTGTTTTCAGATATTATAAGGCAGGAATGGCTTGGAGGATAGAAAGGAAGCATGCGAAAGTGGAAGGAATACAAGAAGATGAAGAAATTGCTAAGCTGTCCAGCCTGACCTCTCTGCACTCAAATGGCTATAACTTTAGATATAGAGGTCCAAACGATGCGGTTCCAGTTGTGTTGGAAAGCTAACGTCCGGGGCTTCGATTTGATATATAATATGTTATAGTTCCCCTGACGCTAGGCGATGCGACCGCGTGATCCATGCGACCGCATCGAAAGTGACGGAAATCAGCGCAAATGAATTCGCAACCAGCGAATTCTGGGCTATTTTTTACCCAGTTCTCGACCCAGAAAACACAGATTAGAGGCTATAAAGTGGAGGAATGCATCCATTCATAAGAGAGGCTCTCATAATTTACTTTTCATGTTTTAGATGTAGTTTTAGAGAGAGAGGTTCTCTCCTCTCTCTTAAGATTAGGATTTAGGACTTCTCTTAGTTTTAGGAGTGACTCTCAATCCCAGGTTCTTTATTTTTATTTATTTTTCCAATTTAATTTATGAACTTTTCTATGTTATGGTTTGAATATTTTATTTAATATAATTTGAGGTATTCAGACTTATGCTGCCCATTTGATTCATAAATCTTTATTTGAGGTGTTTAAGATTTAATCTTACTTTGCTTTCAATTTAATTTAGATATTTTTCTCCCTTTTGGCTTTGGTTGAATCATCGGAGACACTTGAGTTATCAAACTCATTGTTGATTGAAAATTGGATTTCTTCATTTCATTAATTCATAATTCCAATAACTCTAGCCTTTCTCAAGGAAAGACTAGCACTTGAGGAATTAGAATTAATTCCTCCACTTAACTTACCTTCATAGTTAGAGGTTAACAAATTCGGAGAAAAATCCAATTCTCATTACAATTGATAAGGATAACCAGGATAGGACTTCCAGTTATAATACCTTGCCAAGAGTTTATTTTACAGTTATTTTTTTTATTGCTCGAAAATATACCTGTGCGCATTGCCCAAACTTCCAAACCCCCAATTTACAATCTTCATAACCAATAATAAGAACATACTTCCCTGCAATTCCTTGAGAAGACGACCCTAGGTTTGAATACTCGGTTATCAATTTCAAAGGGGTTTGTTATTTGTGACAACCAAAACGTTTGTACGAAGGGATTTTTGTCGGTTTAGAGACTATATCTACAACGCGATTGTTTTTATGATATTCTTTACTGGCAAAAATATTAACGTCAACTACAGACAAGGTTTAGACTTTCCGGATCTCAAGAATGGCCATCCATAGGTTCTAACTTATACCACGAAGATTCTAATATCTCGGACTCGGTCCTCTGTATTAGATATCTAAGAGATATTCATTCTAGCTTGTTTGCATGTAGAACGGAAGTGTTTATCAGGCACGCGTTCATAAGTGAGAATGATGATGAGCGTCAGATAATCATCACATTCATCATGTTCTTGGGTGCGAATGGATATCTTAGAATAGGAATAAGCTTGAATTGAATAGAAAAATAGTAGTACCTTGTATTAATTCATGAGGAACAGCAGAGCTCCACACCTTAATCTATAGTGTGTAGAAACTCTACCGTTTGAAAATACATAAGTGATAATGGTCCAGGCATGGCCAAATGGCCAACCCCCATGAAAGTCTAAGATAGCATAAAACTGATCAAAGATCTCTATAAAGATAGTAAAAAGTCCTATTTATACTAAACTAGTTACTAGGGTTTACAGAAATGCGTAAATGATGCAGAAATCCACTTCCGGGGCCCACTTGGTGTGTGCTTGGGCTGAGCATTGAGCTTTACACATGTAGAGGTCTTTCTTGGAGTTGAACACCAGTTTGTAACCTATTTCTGGCGTTTAACTCCACTTTGCAACCTGTTTCTGGCGTTTGACTCCAGAATACAGCATGGAACTGGCGTTCAACGCCAGTTTACGTCGTCTATCCTTAATCAAAGTATGGACTATTATATATTTCTGGAAAGCCCTGGATGTCTACTTTCCAACGCAATTGAGAGCGCGCCATTTGAAGTTACGCAGCTCCAGAAAATCCACTTTGAGTGCAGGGAGGTCAGAATCCAACAGCATCTGTAGCCCTTCTTCAACCTCTGAATCTGATTTTTGCTCAAGTCCCTCAATTTCAGCCAGAAAATACCTGAAATCACAGAAAAACACACAAACTCATAGTAAAGTCTAGAAATGTGAATTTTAATTAAAAAATAATAAAATATACTAAAAACTAACTAAATCATACTGAAAACTATGTAAAAACAACGCCAAAAAGCGTATAAATTATCCGCTCATCACAACACCAAACTTAAATTGTTGCTTATCCCCAAGCAACTGAAAATAAAATAGGATAAAAAGAAGAGAATATACTATAAATTCCAAAATATCAATGAAACTTAGCTCCAATCAAATGAGCGGGACTTGTAGCTTTTTGCCTCTTGAATAGTTTTGGCATCTCGCTTTATCCATTGAGGTTCAGAATGATTGGCATCTATAGGAACTTAGAATTCAGATAGTGTTATTGATTCTCCTGGTTCAGTATGTTGATTCTTGAACACAGCTACTTTATGAGTCTTGGCCGTGGCCCTAAGCACTTTGTTTTCCAGTATTACCACCGGATACATAAATGCCACAGACACATAACTGGGTCAACCTTTTCAGATTGTGATTCAGTTTTGCTAAAGTCCCCAATTAGAGGTGTCCAGGGTTCTTAAGCACACTCTTCTTTTTGCTTTGGACCTTGACTTTAACCGCTCAGTCTCAAGTTTTCACTTGACACCTTCACGCCACAAGCACATGGTTAGGGACAGCTTGGTTTAGCCGCTTAGGCCAGGATTTTATTCCTTTAGGCCCTCCTATCCACTGATGCTCAAAGCCTTGGATCCTTTTTATTACCCTTGCCTCTTGGTTTTAAGGGCTATTGGCTTTTTCCTCTTGCCTTTTGGTTTTAAGAGCTTTTGGCTTTTTCTGCTTGCTTTTTCTTTTTCTTTCCCCATTTTTTCTTTTTCGCTATTTTTTTTCTCTCTTTTTTTTTTCTACAAGCTTTTGTATTCACTGCTTTTTCTTGCTTCAAGAATCATTTTTATGATTTTTCAGATTATCAAATAACATGTCTCCTTTTTCCTTATTCTTCAAGAGCCAACATATTTAACATTCATAAACATCAACTTCAAAAGACATATGCACTGTTCAAGCATTCATTCAGAAAACAAAAAGTATTGTCACCACATCAAAATAATTAAACTAATTTCAAGGATAAATTCGAAACCCTGTACTTCTTGTTCTTTTTGTTTTTAAAACAGTTTTCATTTAAGAGAGGTGGTGGATTTATATTCATAGCTTTAAGGCATTGACTCTTAGACACTAATGATTATGTAATAAGACACAAATATAAATAAACATAAAGCTAAAAAAAATTAAAAAACAGGAAAATAAATAAAAAAGGAGATTAAGGAATGAGTCCACCTTAGTGAGGGTGGCGTCTTTCTCTTCTTGAAGAACCAATGGTGCTCTTGAGCTCCTCTATGTCTCTTCCTTGTCTTTCTTGCTCCATCCTCATAGCTCTTTGATCTTCTCTAATTTCATGGAGGATGATGGAGTGCTCTTGGTACTCCACCCTTAGTTGTCCCATGTTGGAACTTAATTCTCCTAAGAAAGTGTTGATTTGTTCCCAATAGTTTTGTGGAGGGAAGTGCATCCCTTGAGGCATCTCAGGGATTTCATGGTGAGAAATATCCTCATGCTCATGTTGAGGTCCATGATCTCTTGTTTGCTCCATCCTTTTCTTAATGATGGGCTTATCCTCTTCAATGAGGATGTCTCTGGCCTTAGGAGGTTTGCTCGTCCTCGAGCAAAAGAAGTAAGAAAGGATGAGAAGAAGAAGAGATGGAGGAGATGGAGGTGTGTGAATGGTTCGACCACTGGGGGTTTAAGGTGGTTATGATGTGTGAAAAGGAAGGAGTGATGGTTTGAATTTGAGTGGGTGGGTGTAGGTGGGTGTATGATGGTTTTGGAGGGGAATTGGTGTAGGTTATTTTGGAGAAGAGAGTTATGAAAAGGTGTGAAGAGGAGAGAAGAAGTGGTGGGGATCCTGTGGGGTCCACAGATCAAGTGGGGTCAAGGACTTAACATCCCTACTCCAATTAGGCATGTAAAACGCCCTTGCTGTGCAATCCAGGCGTTTAACGCCAGACTGCTGCCTGTTTCTGGCGTTAAACGCCCAAATGTAGCTTGTTTCTGGCGTTTAACACCAGCTTGGTGCCTGTTTCTGGCGTTAAACGCCAGATAGATACTTGTTTTCTGGCGTTTAAACGCCAGACTGTTCTCCTCCAGGGTGTGCTATTTTTCATTCTATTTTTCATTCTGTTTTTGATTTTTCAGTAGTTTTTGTGACTTCACATGATCATCAACCTAAAGAAAACATAAAATAGCACTAGAAAATAAATAAGTATAATTAGATAACATTGGGTTGCCTCCCAATAAGTGCTTCTTTAATGTCAATAGCTTGACACTGATCTCTCATGGAGCCTCATAGATGTTCAGAGCAAGGTTGGAACCTCCCAACACCAAACTTAGAGTTTGAATGTGGGGGTTCAACACCAAACTTAGAGTTTGACTATGGGGGCTTTGGTTGACTCTGCAGTGAGAGAAGCTTTTCATGCTTCCTCTCCATGGTTACAGAAGGAGATCCTTGAGTTTTAAACACAAGGTTGTCCTCATTCAGTTGAAGGATCAATTCTCCTCTGTCCACATCAATCACAGCTCTTGCTGTAGCTAGGAAGGGTCTTCCAAGGATGATGGATTCATCCTCATCCTTCCCAGTGTTTAGGATTATGAAATTAGCAGGGATGTAAAGGCCTTTAACCTTTACTAGCACGTCCTCTACTTGTCCATAAGCCTGTTTTCTTGAGTTGTCTGCCATCTCTAATGAGATTCTAGCAGCTTGCACCTCAAAGATTCCCAGTTTCTCCATTACAGAGAGTGGCATGAGGTTTATCCCTGACCCAAGTTCACATAGAGCCTTCTCAAAGGTCATGGTGCCTATGGTACAAGGTATTAAGAACTTTCCAGGATCCTGTTTCTTCTGAGGCAATGTCAGTTGATCCAGATCACCCAGTTCATTGATGAGCAAGGGAGGTTCATTTTCCCAAGTCTCATTACCGAATAATTTGGCATTCAGCTTCATGATCGCACCAAGGTACTTGGCAACTTGCTCTTCAGTGACATATTCATTCTCTTCAGAAGAAGAATACTCATCAGAGCTCATGAATGGCATAAGGAGGTTCAATGGAATCTCTATGGTCTCTAGATAAGCCTCAGATTCCTTTGGTTTCTCAGAGGAAAACTCCTTGTTGATCACTGGACGTCCCAGGAGGTCTTCCTCACTGGGATTCATGTCCTCTCCCTCCCTTGTAGGTTTGGCCATGATGGTTAAATCAATGCCTTTACACTCTCTTTTTTGGATTCTCTTCTATATTGCTTGTAAGAGTACTAGGAGGAGTTTCAGTGACCCTTTTACTCAGCTGGCCTACTTGTGCCTCCAAATTTCTAATGGAGGACCTTGTTTCATTCATGAAACTCACAGTGGCCTTAGATAGATCAGAGACTATATTTGCTAAGCTAGATGGATTCTGCTCAGAATTCTCTGTCTGTTGCTGAGTGGATGATGGAAAAGGTTTGCTATTGCAGGGTTCTCAGGATCATAAGCTTCTTCTTCAGAAGATGCCACTTTAGTACTGTTGGATGATTCCTTCAATCCATTCAGAATCTGAGAGATCATATTGACTTGCTGAGTCAATATTTTATTCTGAGCCAATATGGCATTCAGAGTATCAATTTCAAGAACTCCCTTCCTCATAGGCATCCCATTACTCATAGGATTCCTTTCAGAAGTGTACATAAACTGGTTATTTGCAACCATGTCAATGAGTTCTTGAGCTTCTGCAGGCGTTTTCTTTAGGTGGATGGATCCACCTGCAAAATGGTCCAGTGATATCTTTGATAACTCAGACAGACCATCATAGAATATATCCAGGATGGTCCATTCTAAAAGCATGTCAGAAGGACACTTTTTGGTCAGTTCCTTGTATCTCTCCTAAGCTTCATAGAGGGATTCTCCTTCTTTCTGTCTGAAGGTTTGAACATCCACTCTAAGCTTGCTAAGCTTTTGAGGAGGAAAGAATTTGGCTAAGAAAGCCGTGACCAGCTTATCCCAAGAGTTCAGGCTGTCTTTAGGTTGAGAGTCCAACCATACTCTAGCTCTGTCTCTTACAGCAAATAGGAAAAGCATAAGCCTGTAGACCTCGGGATCAACCCCATTGGTCTTAACAGTATCGCAGATCTGCAAGAATTCAGTTAAGAACTAAAAAGGATCTTCTGATGGAAGTCCATGAAACTTGCAATTCTGTTGCATCAGAGAAACTAATTGAGGCTTAAGCTCAAAATTGTTTGCTCCAATGGCAGGGATTGAGATACTTCTTCCATGTAAATTGGAATTTGGTGCAGTAAAGTCACCAAGCATCTTCCTTGCATTATTATTATTTTCGGCTATGTCTCCTTCTTTTTCGAAAATTTCTGTCAGATTTTCTCTAAAGAGTTGTGCTTTAGCTTTCCTTAGCTTCCTCTTCAGAGTCCTTTCAGGTTCAGGATCAGCCTCAACAAGAATGTTCTTATCCTTGTTCCTGCTCATATGAAAAAGAAGAAAACAGAAAAGAAAATATGGAATCCTCTATGTCACAGTATAGAGATTCCTTTATGTGAGTAGAAGAAGATAAGAATAAAAGAAGAGAAATTCGAACACCAAGAGGAAGAGAGGGTTCAAATTTTGAGATGAAGAGAAGTGTTAGTAAATAAATAAATAAATAAATAATTAGAAGGAGATGAGAGAGAGGAAATTTCGAAAATTAATTAAATTAAAATTAAAATTTAAAGTTAAATTTTGAAAATTAAAATTGAAATCAAATTAAATTAAATTTTTAAAACAATTAATTAATTAAAAAGAAATTTTTTTTTGAAAAAGAGGGAAGGGATTTTCGAAAATTAGAGAGAGAATTAATTAGGTAGTTTTGAAAAAGATATGATTGAAACAAAAAGATAAGATTGATTAAAAAAGATTTGAAAATCAAATTAAAAAGATAAGAGGTTAGAAAAGAAGTTAGAAAAGATTTTGAAATTGATTTTGAAAAAGATGTGATTGAAATTTATTTTGAAAAAGATTTGAAAAAGAATTTTAAAAAGATTTGATTTTGAAAATTAAAGTTGATTACTTGACTAACAAGAAACTAAAAAGATATGATTCTAGAGTTTGAAGATTGAAAATTTCTTACTAGGCAAGTAACAAACTTAAAATTTTTGAATCAATCACATTAATTGTTAGCATTAATTTTGAAAATTTGAAATAGAAATAAGAAAAAGATTTTTGAAAATCATTTTGGAATTTCCAAAAATTATGAAAGGAAAAATGAGAAAGATTTATTTTTTGAAAAAGATTTGAAAAAGATAGAATCTTTAAATTGAAAATTTGATTTGACTCATAAGAAACAACTTGATTTTAAAAATTTTTGAAAAAGTCAACTCAAATTTTCAAAAATTTTATGAGAGAAAAAAAAAGGGAAAGATAATTTTTTGATTTTTGAATTTTAATGATGAAAGAGAAAAAAAACACAAAAATGACACATAACATAAAAATTATGAATCAAAACACACAATGCATGCAAGAACACTTTGAATGTCAACATGAATACCAAGAACACTTTGAAGATCAAGATGAACATCAAGACTTATTTTTGATAATTTTCAAGAAAAGAAAAACATACAAGACACCAAGCTTAGAAATTATCAAACTTTAGACACTAACAAATTGAAAATGCATATGAAAAACAAGAAAAGACACAAAACAAGAAAATATGAAGATCAAACAAGAAGACTGGCCAAGAACAACTTGAAGATCATGAAGAATGCAATGCATGAAATTTTCGAAAATAATTTTTAGAAGATTAAAAAGATGCAATTGACACCAAACTTAAAACTTGACTCTAGACTCAAACAAGAAACATCAAATATTTTTGGTTTTATTATTTTATTAAAATTTTTTGATTTTTTTTTCAAAATTTAATTGGGAAAAACGAAAAAGAAGAAATTTTTTTTTGTATTTTTAGAAAATAAGAAATAAAAAGCTTAAAATTAAAATAAAATTACCTAATCTGAGCAACAAGATGAACCGTCAGTTGTCCAAACTCGAACAATCCCCGGCAACGGCGCCAAAAACTTGGTGCACAGAAATCGTGACGGTTCCATTCCTTGGTAACGGCGCTGAAAACTTTATACGCACGTTCATAATCTTAATTCTTTGTCACAACTTCGCACAACTGACCAGCAAGTGCACTGGGTCGTCCAAGTAATAAACCTTACGTGACTAAAGGTCGATCCCACGGAGATTGTCGGCTTGAAGCAAGCTATGGTCACCTTGTAAATCTCAGTCAGGCGGATTCAAATGGTTATAGAGTTTTAATAATTAAATAGATAATTAAAATATGAACTAGGATAGAGATACTTATGTAATTCATTGGTGAGAATTTCAGATAAGAGTATAGAGATGCTTTCGTTCCTCTGAATCTCTGCTTTCCTGCTGTCTTCATCCAACCATTCCTACTCCTTTCCATGGCAAGCTTTATGTAGGGCATCACCGTTGTCAATGGCTACATCCCATCCTCTCTGTGAAAATGGTCCAATGCGCTGTCACTGCATGGCTAATCATCTGTCGGTTCTCGATCATATTGGAATAGGATTTACTATCCTTTTGCGTCTGTCACTACGCCCAGCACTCGCGAGTTTGAAGCTCGTCACAGCCATCCCTTCCCAGATCCTACTCGGAATACCACAAACAAGGTTTAGACTTTCCGGATCTCAAGAATGGCCATCCATGGGTTCTAACTTATACCATGAAGATTCTAGTATCTCGGACTCGGTCCTCTGTATTAGATATCTAAGAGATATTCATTCTAGCTTGTTTGCATGTAGAACGGAAGTGTTTGTCAAGCACGCATTCATAAGTGAGAATGATGATGAGCATCACGTAATCATCACATTCATCATGTTCTTGGGTGCGAATGGATATCTTAGAATAGGAATAAGCTTGAATTGAATAGAAAAACAGTAGTACTTTGTATTAATTCATGAGGAACAGCAAAGCTCCACACCTTAATCTATGGTGTTAGAAATTCTACCGTTTGAAAATACATAAGTGATAATGGTCCAGGTATGGCCGAATGGCCAGCCCCCATGAAAGTCTAAGATAGCATAAAACTGATCAAAGATCTCTATAAAGATAGTAAAAAGTCCTATTTATACTAAACTAGTTACTAGGGTTTACAGAAATGAGTAAATGATGCAGAAATCCACTTCTGGGGCCCACTTAGTGTGTGCTTGGACTGAGCATTGAGCTTTACACATGTAGAGGTCTTTCTTGGAGTTGAACGCCAGTTTATAACCTATTTCTGGCGTTTAACTCCACTTTGCAAACTGTTTCTTGCGTTTGACTCCAGAATGTAGCATAGAACTTGCGTTCAATGCCAGTTTACATCGTCTATCCTTAATCAAAGTATGAACTATTATATGTTGCTGGAAAGCCCTGGATGTCTACTTTCCAACGCAATTGAGAGCGCGCCATTTGGAGTTATGTAGCTCCGTAAAATTCACTTTGAGTACAGGGAGGTCAGAATCCAACAGCATATGCAGTCCTTCTTCAACCTCTGAATCTGATTTTTTCTCAAGTCCCTCAATTTCAGCCAGAAAATACCTGAAATTACAAAAAAACACACAAACTCATAGTAAAGTCCAGAAATGTGAATTTTAATTAAAAACTAATAAAAATATACTAAAAACTAACTAAATCATACTAAAAACTATGTAAAAACAATGCCAAAAAGCGTATAAATTATCCGCTCATCACATGCCGGCAAAGGCATGAGTAGCATAGATCAAGCATTAATTGCCCAATTTGATTATCAAGTCTGTTAAACTAACAACCTATTTGTATTGACAATTATATTGAATGAATAATATATAAAAAGGGGTTTTGAGAAAAAAAATAGGTATTAGAGTAGTAAAATAGAATAATTTAAAAATAATTCACAATGCCATACGGGCTTTTTCACAAACACTTAGCATGCATGGTAAATATGTTATTGAAAGTATTGAATTTGAACATGCAAGCATCCCTAAAATAATTATTGATAATTGTCAAACAACTCCTTAATAATCCACAAGCAATTATAGAAGAAAAGAATTACCCAAATAAAATTTCTAGCACCAATGAAAAGAATGTAAAAAGAAAAAGAAATAAAAAGGAAACATAGAGTATGAAAGTAAAAAGAAAAATATATAAGAAAACATGAATAAAAGAAAAAGAAAAATAATAATGAAAAAGTAAAGAAGGAAGAAGAAAAGAACCTTGATAATGGATGTGAAAAAGAAGAAAAAAGGAGAAAGTAAAAAGTGAGAAAGAACAAAGAAGGAAGAAAGAAATAAGAAGGGAGAAGGAAAAATTAGGATTTGGGGAAGAAAAGATAAGATATCTGGCGCTGATTTGGATAAGCTGTGCGGCGCAGGCGACGCGGACGCGTGGAGCATGTGTTCGCGTGATTAGCACTATGTTCCAGTGACGCGGACGTGTGGGTCATGCGTTCGCGTGAAATGAATTGTGCCATTGGTGCGAGAGCAGCCTCGCATACGCACAACTTTCTGTTTCTTTCGTATTTTGCAAAAATTTTGGGTGACGCATGCACGTGAGTGACGCGCACGCGTGAATTGCCTCTTTTTGAAAAATCATGCGGACACGTGGGGCACACGTCCATGTGATAGGGCTTGTGCTTCCAGCATCATTCCAGCCCCACTCCATTATAACTCTCTGCCATACACCTTTTTACGTCGATTTTGCAGGGTCACGCGTGCGCATGGGCGACACGCACGCGTGGGCTAATTTTTCAAATGACACGGATGCGTAGGACACGACTTCGTGTGGGCATGCTTGTGCCTAAGGCACGCTTCCAGCCACGCTACCGCGTAACTCTCTACTTCTTTTCTTCCTTGTTTCGAATGCACCTATGACGCGGACGCGTCAGCGACGCTTACGCGTCGCGTGCATTTTGTGTTTTTTTTGTTTTTTAAACGCAGAATGCAAATGCAAATGCAGACTATATGCAGAAATTATGAGAAGAGTCATTAACAAAAACAAAATAGAATAAATTAAAATAATACTAAGACTGAAACGGAACGATCATACCATAGTGGGTTGTCTCCCACCTAGCACTTTGCTTTTACGTCCTTAAGTTGGACATTTTTCAGGCTCATTCTGCTTCTGTTGGTGGGTCTTCCAAGAGGAAGACCTCAAGTTCTTTGTGATCCTTCATCTTCTCACCATGATAAAGCTTTAGACGATGTCCATTGACCTTGATGAATTTTGAACTAGAAGGATAACGCAGGTGAAAAACTCCGTATGGCTCTGCCTTTTCTACTCTGTAAGGACCTTGCCATCTTGATCGTAGTTTGCCTGGCATAAGCCTCAGTCTGGAATTATAAAGAAGAACTAACTCCCTTGGTCTGAATTCTCTCCTTTTTATGTGCTTGTCATGGATAGCCTTCATCTTCTCTTTGTATCGCATGGAGTTGTCATATGCTTCTAGGCAAAGATTCTCCAATTTTGTTAGTTGCAGCTTCCTTTCAGCACCAGCTTCTTCAAAATTCATGTTGCACTCCCTCACAGCCCAGAAATCCTTGTGTTCCACCTCTGCTGAAAGGTGGCAAGCCTTTCCATACACTAAGTGGAAGGGTCTCATCCCAATGGGTGTCTTATATGCTGTTCTATATGCCCAGAGTGCATCTTGTAGCCTGGCACTCCAGTCCTTCCTATGAGGCTTTACTATCTTCTCCAGAATACACATTATTTCTCTATTAGATACTTCTGCTTGTCCATTGGTCTGGGGATGATAAGCTGTTGCTACTTTGTGAACAATCCCATGCTTCTTCAGTAATCCTGTTAGTCTCCTGTTACAAAAGTGAGGGTCTTGATCACTCACGATTGCTCGTGGTGATCCAAAGCGACAGATAATATGGTTTCTAACAAAGGAAACAACAGTGTTAGCATCATTAGTACGGGTAGGAATTGCTTCCACCCATTTAGAAACATAATCTACAACTAACAGTATATAAAGATAACCATTAGAGTTTGGAAATGGATCCATGAAGTCAATGCCCCAAACATAAAAAATTTCACAGAAAAGCATAATCTGTTGAGGCATCTCATCCCTCTTGGATATATTGCCAAACCTTTGGCATGGGGAGCAAGATTTACAAAATTCAGCAGCATCTTTAAAAAGAGTAGGCCACCAGAATCCACAGTCTAAAATTTTTCTAGCTTTTCTTTGAGGGCCAAAATGTCCTCCACTCTCAGAAGAGTGGCAGGTGATGAGCGGATAATTTATACGCCTTTTGGCATTGTTTTTAGTATGTTTTTAGTAGAATCTAGTTACTTTTAGGGATGTTTTCATTAGTTTTTATGTTAAATTCACATTTCTGGACTTTACTATGAGTTTGTGTGTTTTTCTGTGATTTCAGGTATTTTCTGGCTGAAATTGAGGGACTTGAGCAAAAATCAGATTCAGAGGTTGAAGAAGGACTGCTGATGCTGTTGGATTCTAACTTCCCTGCACTCAAAGTGGATTTGCTGGAGCTATAGAACTCGAAATGGCGCACTTCCAATTGCGTTGGAAAGTAGACATCCAGGACTTTCCAGCAATGTATAATAGTCCATACATTGCCCAAGTTTAGACGACCCAAACTGGCGTTCAACGCCAGCTCTCTGCCCAATTCTGGCGTCCAGCGCCAGAAACAAGCTGCAAAGTGGAGTTCAACGTCCAAACTGGCACAAAAGCTGGCGTTCAACTCCAGGAATGACCTCTACACGTGTAACACTCAAGCTCAGCCCAAGCACACACTAAGTGGGCCCCAGAAGTGGATTTATGCATCAATTACTTACTTCTGTAAACCCTAGTGGCTAGTTTATTATAAATAGGACTTTTTACTATTGTAATAGACATCTTTTGATTATCTTTTGATCTATTGATCACGTTTTGAGGGCTGGCCTCTCGGCCATGCCTGGACCTTCACTTATGTATTTTCAACGGTAGAGCTTCTACACTCCATAGATTAAGGTGTGGAGCTCTGCTGTTCCTCAAAGATTAATGCAAAGTACTACTGTTTTCTATTCAATTCAACTCATTCCACTTCTAAGATATTCATTCACACTTCAACCGGAATGTGATGAACGTGACAATCATCATCATTCCCTATGAACGCATGCCTGACAACCACTCCCGTTCTACCTTCGATTGAACGAGTATCTCTTAGATTACTAATACAGGGGACCGAGTCCGAGATATTGGGATCTTCGTGGTATAAGCTAGATTGATGGCGGCATTCATGAGAATCCGGAAAGTCTAAACCTTGTCCGTGGTATTCCGAGTAGGATTCTGGGATTGAATGACTGTGACGAGCTTCAAACTCGCGAGTTCTGGGCGTAGTGACAGACGCAAAAGGATAGTAAATCCTATTCCAGTATGATCGAGAACCTCCAGATGATTAGCCATGCAGTGACAGCGCATCAGACCATTTTCACAGGGAGGAATAGGATGCAACCAACGACAAAGGTGATGCCTCCAGACGATTAGCCGTGCTGTGACAGAGCATTTGGATCATTTTCCCGAGAGAGATCGAAAGTAGCCATTGGCACCGGTGACATCCTTACATAAAGCTAGCCATAGAAAGGAGTAAGATTGATTGGATGAAGATAGCAGGAAAGCAAAGGTTCAGAGGAACAAAAGCATCTCTACACGCTTATCTGAAATTCTAACCAATGAATTACATAAGTATTTCTATCCTTATTTTAGTATTATTTTCGAAAACCCCATTACTATTTTATATCTGCCTGACTGAGATTTACAAGGTGACTATAGCTTGCTTCATACCAACAATCTCCGTGGGATTCGACCCTTACTCACGTAAGGTATTACTTGGACGACCCAGTGCACTTGCTGGTTAGTTGTGCGAAGTTGTGAACCATGGTATTGGCATCATGTTTTTGGCGCCATTGCCAGGGAAAGAAAGAGCAATGAATTTTACATAATTAAAGTGTAATCACAATTTCTGCGCACCAAGTTTTTGGCGCCGTTGCCGGGGAAAGAAAGAGCAATGAATTTTACATAATCAAAGTGTAATCACAATTTCTGCGCACCAGCAGGCCTCTAAAATGGACTGGAATTCTGATTGGGGCACACACCTTCTAATTACCTTGTCAGCACCACACCTCCATAAATATGGGTCATCCCATATATAATATTTAGACTCACTTTTCATCTTGTCCCTCTGATGCTTAGTAAACTTTGGAGGGAAAGTATGGCTAACTAGATAATTAGCTACTGGTGTATACCAAGGAACTACTTCGGATACTTCTTGCAAACTGTCAAATGGAAAATTATCATTGATAGGAGTGGAGTCATCCTTAATGTGTTCAAGGCGACTCAAGTGGTCTGCCACTAAATTTTGGTTACCACTCCTATCCTTAATTTCTAAATCAAATTCTTATAGCAACAATATCCATCGTATTAGCCTTGGTTTGGACTATTTTTTAGCTAATAAATATATTAGAGTTGCATGGTCTGAGTACACTACCATCTTAGTACCAAGTAAATAGGCTCGGAATTTATCCATAGCAAAAACAATAGCTAAAAGCTCTTTTTCAGTAGTAGTGTAATTAGACTCAGCAGCATCTAAGGTCTTAGATGTATAAGCAATTACGAAATGGTCCTTACCTTCGCGCTGAGCCAGCACTGCTCCTACTACATGGTTGGAGGCATCACACATAATCTCAAATGGTTGGCTCCAGTCTGGTCCTCTCACAATTGGAGCTTGAGTCAGGGCGATCTTCAGCTTATCAAATGCTTGCATGCAATCCTCAGTGAACTCGAACTCAATATCTTTCTGCAACAGTCTGGATAAAGGTAATGCTACCTTACTAAAGTCCTTAATGAATCTCCTGTAAAAACCTGCATGGCCAAGGAACGAACGGACTTTCCTCACGGAGGATGGGTAAGGTAAACTAGAAATGACATCCACCTTTGCTAGATCTACAGAAATACCAGTATTAGAAACAACATGTCCTAGAACAATCCCTTGTTTTACCATAAAGTGACATTTTTCAAAATTCAATACAAGGTTCGAACTAACACACTTGTCTAATACTCTAGCTAAACTATCCAAGCAAAGGTTAAACGAATCACCATATACGCTAAAATCATCCATAAAAACTTTCATACAGTTCTCAATAAGGTCTGAAAAGATACTCATGATGCATCTTTGGAAAGTAGCCGGTGCATTACATAAGCCAAAAGGCATCCTCTTATATGCATATGTTCCAAAGGGACATGTAAAAGTAGTCTTTTCCTGATCTTCAGGAGCTATATAAATTTGAAAATATCCTGTATAACCATCTAAAAATCAGTAATGGGATTTACCTGACAGGCGATCAGCATCTGATCAATGAATGGCAAGGGGTAGTGATCCTTGCGAGTGGCTTGGTTGAGACGCCTATAGTCAATACAAACCCTCCATGAATTCTACACTCTAGTTGTCAGGAGCTCTCCATGCTCATTCTTGACTATTGTGACTTCAGACTTCTTGGGCACCACTTCTACTGGATTGACCCATTCACTGTCTGAGATGGGATAAATGATATCTGCTTCAAGTAGCCTGGTCACTTCTTTCTTGACAACTTCTAAGATGGTGGGATTCAATCTTCTTTGGGATTGATGAACAGGTTTTGATTTCTCTTCTAAATATATTCTATGCTCACAAACTTGAGGGCTGATGCCTTCTATATCCGCCAAGCTCCATCCAATTGCCTTCTTGTGCTTTCTCAGTACACCGAGCAGTTGCTCCTCCTGTTGTGAAGTGAGTTCCCTTGCAATGATAAATGGGAACTTCTGATTATCCTTAAGGTAAGCATACTTGAGGTGTGGAGGAAGGGGCTTCAATTCCAATTTTTGCTCATAGCTAGGCTCTGGATCATCAGGGGCTAGTGATAATAGTAAAGTGTCTTCATTATATTCAAAGGGTGTCCCCACACTTGGACCTTGCTCCATGTGTTTCTCTTCTACTTCTTCTTGGTGAACTTCAGTTACAGTTTCATCAATGATGTCACACTGGAAGATAGAATGATCTTCCAGAGGGTGCTTCAAAGCTTGATTTAAACTGAAACTCACAGTTCTGTCATCTATCTCAAAGGAGTAAGTTCCTGAGAATGCATCCAGCTTGAATTTCGAAGTCTTCAGGAATGTTCTTCCAAACAAGATTGATGATGGTCTTCCTAAGTCATTAGGGGGCATTTCTAGGATATAGAAGTCAATGGGAAATGTGAGCCCATTAATGCTCACTAATACATCTTCAGCAATTCCAACTACTGTAATAATGATTTTATCTGCTAACACAAAACAAGCTGCCGACCTTTTTAAGGGAGGAAGCCTTAAGGTATCATATATAGACAATGGCATTATACTAACACATGCTCCTAAGTCACACATGCAATCAAAAAATATTACACCTTGGTAGCACAAATTGCGAATCACACTTTTCACAACTCGTACCACTAACCAGCAAGTGCACTGGGTCGTCCAAGTAATACCTTACGTGAGTAAGGGTCGAATCCCACAGAGATTGTTGGTTTGAAGCAATCTATGGTTATCTTGTAAATCTTAGTCAGGAAGTCAATTATGTTTATCAGTTGAATTATGAATGACCAGTAGAGCATAAATTAAAAGTTACTTGTTGTGTAGTAATGGAGAATATGTTGGAGTTTTGGAGATGCTTTGTCTTCTGAATCTCTACTTTCCTCTGTCTTCTGATTCATGCACGCACGTCCTCCTATGGCAAGCTGTGTGTTGGTGGATCACCGTTGTCAATGGCTACCTTCCATCCTTCCAGTGAAAACTACGCTCACGCGCTCTGTCACAGCACGGCTAATCACCGGTTGGTTCTCGATCCGGTTGGAATAGGATTTACTATCCTTTTGCATCTGTCACTAACGCCCAGCCTTCAGGAGTTTGAAGCTCGTCACAGTCATTCAATCCTTGAATCCTACTCGGAATGCCACAGACAAGGCTTAGACTTTCCGGATTCTCATGAATGCCGCCATCAGTTCTAGCTTATACCACGGAGATTCTGATTAAAGAATCTAAGAGACACTCATTCAATCGGATATAGAACGGAGGTGGTTGTCAGGCACACGTTCGTGGGTTGAGGAAGGTGATGAATGTCACAGATCATCACCTTCATCACAGTTAAGCGCGAATGAACATCTTAGATAGGAACAAGCGTGTTTGAATGGAAAACAGAAATACTTGCATTAATTCATTGAGACACAGCAGAGCTCCTCACCCCCAACAATGGGGTTTAGAGACTCATGCCGTCAGAGAATACAAAGTTTAGATCTGAAAATGTCATGAGATACAAAATAAGTCTCTAAAAGTTGTTTAAATACTAAACTAGTAGCCTAGGGTTACAAAATATGAGTGGACTATGATGGATGATGCAGAGATCCACTTCTGGGGCCCACTTGGTGTGCTGGGGCCCACTTGGTGTGTGCTGGGGCTGAGACTTTAAGCAATCCACGTGCAGAGGCCATTTGTGGAGTTGAACGCCAGTTTTTGTGCCAGTTTGGGCGTTCAACTCCAGTTTTTGATCCTTTTCTGGCGCTGAACGCCAGAATTGGGCAGAGAACTGGTGTTGAACGCCAGTTTACGTCGTCTATCCTTGTGCAAAGTATGGACTATTATATATTGCTGGAAAGCCCTGGATGTCTACTTTCCAACGCAATTGGAAGCATGCCATTTCGAGTTCTGTAGCTCCAGAAAATCCACTTTGAGTGCAGGGAGGTCAGAATCCAACAGCATCAGCAGTCCTTTTTCAGCCTGAATCAGATTTTTGCTCAGCTCCTTCAATTTCAGCCAGAAAAATACCTGAAATTACAGAAAAACACACAACTCATAGTAAAGTCCAGAAATATAAATTTTTCCTAAAAACTACTAGAAATAGACTAAATACTAACTAAAACATACTCTAAACTATATGAAATTATCCCCAAAAAGCGTATAAAATATCCGCTCATCACACCTCCAATGGTACAGTTTACCATACACGGACCTGGATCACTACATTTTTCAGGTTTACCTCCCATTAAAGCAGATATAGAACTACCTAAAGGAATAGTTTCTAATTCATTAATTTTATCTTTATGTATGCATAAATCTTTCAGAAATTTTGCATATTTAGGTACTTACTGAATGACATCAAAAAGGGGAACAATTACCTCAACCTTTTTTAAAATTTCTACCATTTTAGGATCAAGTTCCATCTGCTTTTTGGACTTCCTTGCAAGGTATGGAAATGGGATAGGAATGGTGCCATTTACAGCCTCTGCATCCTTTGGTGCTCCATTCCTTGGCTGAGCTGCTTCTTCTTCAACCTTGTCTTGTACTTTATCTTTCTCTTCAACATCTCTCATTTCAACATCTTCCATGTCCACTGAGTCTTCAATTTGGGTGTGTTCTATTGGGCTTGGCTCCTCCTGGGTCCTCTCTTGCAGTGTGGTTCCTGACCTCAAAGTATGTAAGGGTTGAGAAGGGTTGAGAAGGAATTCCACTGGGGTTAGGTAAGGGTTGAGAAGGAATTCCACTGGAGCTTAAAGGTTGATTAGTGGAAGTAGGTAATGAATCTATCCGGGTGGCGAGAGCTTGTAAAGTGGCATTCAGACCATTTAAAGTAGAGTTTAGTGTAGTCTTCATGTCTTGTTGTCCTTGTGCAAGAGAACGAAGCATCTCGTCATTTGATGAGGAAGTAGGGTAAGTGATCTGTGGGAGTTGTTGTTGGTTATGCTGGGGTCCTTGTGACTGTCTTAGGTGAGGAGCTCTGTAAGGTTGGTTCTGATTCTGCTGTCTGTTGTTGTTATTCCACCTCTGGTTTCCATTGTTATCTCTGCCTCCCCTGTTATAGTTGTCCCTCCAGCCATGGTTGGAATTATCTCTCCAACCTTGGTTGGAGTTGTCCTACCATCCTTGGTTGTAGTTGCCGCCTTGTTGATTGTATCCTTGATTCGGGCGGTCATAGAAGTTATGAGTAGCTGCCATAGTGTTTTCTTCTTGTTGGAGCTGCGGGCATTCATCAGTATAATGCCTATAATCAGCACATATTCCACATACCCTTTGTGGGACTAGCTGTTGGCTTTGTTATGGTGGGGAAGGCTGAGCTTGTTGTTGTTGGTTCAACTGGATTTGCTTCAGTAGGTTGGTCATTTCACATATACTCAGTGTAAGAGCAGAAGTCTCAGTGCTAGAGAAAACTTCTGCAACAACTTTTGAGTGGTTGCTCCTGTGCCTGTGATTCCTGGTAGACTCAGCTAAGACGCTGATCAGTTGCCATGCTTCATCTACAGTCTTGTACTTTTTTAGAGAACCATTACTAGCACCATCTAATGTAGTTTTATCCCTAGGCTTCATGCCTTGAGTGAAGTAGCTGATCAACACTAGCCTGTCAATCATGTGATGGGGAATGCGTCTAGAAGGTTCTTAAAACGCTCCCAGTACTCATGGAGAGTCTCTGATTCTCCTTGAACAATGCAGGAGATCTCTTTCCTCAGTCTGTCTGTAACTTCAACTGGAAAGTATTTTTCCAAGAATTCTCTCCTGAACGTATCCTAGTTGGTAATAGTTGCTTCAGGTTAGGAGTAGTACCACTCCCTCACCTTTCCCTCAAGAGAAAACGGGAAGGCGGTTAACAGAATAGAAGTTTCATTCGCACCATGACGCCTTACAGTAGAACAGGCTGTCTGAAAATCCCTGACGTGCTTGATGGGCTCCTGAGCAGGTAAGCCATGAAACTTGGGCATCAAGTTGATCAATGCAGTCTTCAGCTTAAAATCTGTAGCCAGAGTTGGATGATGCACTTGATATGGCTGTAGTGTAAAATCTGGGGCTCCAGCTTCCTGGAGAGTAATCCTCCTAGGTGCTGCCATGTTATCTGCACGTGAATCAACTGAATCAGTAGTAAAAGAGCTTGTTTCTCTCTCAGATGGCGGTTCAAATTCGCCCTCATATGAGACTGGTGAATCGATAACAATCACTTTACCACCCTCAGAGGCTAACCTGCGCCGAGCTCGCCTAATATGTGAAAGAGTTCTTTCAATTTCAGGATCAAATGCAGCTAAGCTTGGATCATGCAGTGAACGCATCATTCAATGAAAGAAACATATAGCTCATGGTAATAAAATAAAAATAAAATATACAAATAAAAATAAAAATATGTACACTAATCAATAATTTAGTAGACAATTGCAACTCCCCGACAACGGCGCCAAAAACTAACGAGTGGCAGAAGTTAGACCAATTAAGAGATTATAATATAATAGAACAGCGTTGCGAGTATAGCTCTTAACCAGCAAAAATCTGCCTCATCAATTTAGAAAGGTTGTCACAAAAAAGGTTTAGAATAAAAATACTGGGAGTATGAATCCCAGGTCGTCTCCCAAAGAGTTGCTAGAAAGGGTGCTAATTTATTAATTAGGAGTTTTCCGAGAGTTTTGAGAATTGATTAACAGAAAATAAACAATTGTAATTTAGTGCAATAAAAATTAAAAGAGATTTATAATATTCTAAATAAAAAGCTTTGACTGGGGGAATGATTAATCGGAAGTTTTATCCTTGTTGGATCTCTTAAGTGTAGTATCAAAAAGGTTGTTGTTTTCACTTAGTTAAACCTTACTAAATAAAGGAAAGTCAAATGATTGAGCTAACTCTTATTCGCAAATCCTAGTCCTCTCCCTTGGGAAGGTCTAGCGTTAGTAAATACAGAATTAGCCAACAACTTCCAATTTAACTATCACTTAAGCATTCCAACTCAAGTGTCTCCTTTTAATCAATCCCCATGTCAAGTAGGGAATCTACTCCATTGACATGAATATAATGCTTAGAAAAATATAAGAAGAAGACATGATAATTTAAATAAAATATAAATTCAAAATTAATTAAAAGTAAAAGTAATCTTTTGCATTAACAATCCATGAAAATAATTCAATTACCACTCTAAACAAGAATTAAGAATATGGAATAAATAAAAGAGTAAGTAAGGAAACAAACTATAATAGTATCTTCAACAGAGGTGATGACTCTTCAATATACAAAAGCAAAAGCAATAAACTAGGAATGTAAAGAGAACCTAGAGGAAGAGTAATTTCTCTCTAGATTCAGATCTAAAAACCTAAAAACTATCCTAATAAGAATATGTGAATGTGTATGTCTCTGTGTGTTGAGTCTCTGCTTATTTTCTGGCTTTATTCTGTGTTTCTGGGATGAAAACTGGGTCAAAACGCGGCCCGAAATTGCCCCCATCATTTTCTGTTAATTTTGCAGATTGCGCAGGTCACGTGTACATGTCAGTCACGCGTGCGCGTCATTTGGCGAATTTCCTTATCACGCGTACGCATCAGGCACGCGCACGCGTCGCTGTAAATTTCTCCATTCCGCGTGCTCGCGTGAGCCATTTGTGCGCGTCGGTGCTCGCTGGTCATCTCCTTAGTTTCTTGTGTTCTTTCCATTTTTGCAAGCTTCCTCTCCATTTTCTAAGCCATTCCTGCCCCATAAAGCCTGAAACACTTAACACACGGATCACGGCATCGAATGGTATAAAGGAGAATTAAAATAT
The DNA here is from genome assembly GCF_003086295.3 of Arachis hypogaea. NCBI lineage: Eukaryota > Viridiplantae > Streptophyta > Magnoliopsida > Fabales > Fabaceae > Arachis > Arachis hypogaea. The sequence continues at coordinate 63,761,111 of NC_092053.1, forward strand.
ACTAATTAAAGCTCTATAGGAAGCAAGTTTTCAATCATAAAACAATACTAGTAAGGGATTATAAAATCATGCAAATCATATGAATAAGTGGGTGAAGACTTGATAAAAACCATTCAATTAAACACAAGATAAACCATAAAATAGTGGTTTATCATTAATCGACCACAATACAGTCTCCAAACTGCTTCACATGTAGCAGCCATAATAGTCGGTGATGACATTGAAACAATGATGCGCGGACGAGATATCAAGGTTCAAACTCATGCTGGTAACCTCAGAAGGATTTAGGAGTTTGTTGGCTATTATGATCTACTACAATATCCTCTTCTTTTTCTATTTGGAACACTTGGATGGAATATCAATACTCGAACTCAACGTGGAAGCAAAGTTTCATGCCAGACATATTATAGCTATGTGCTCCAAGTACAAACTCATATTTGCTATATCATTTATATACTTCCTTAGATGATAGTTTGTACCAATACATCATTTCACAATTATTAACAATTTTCTAATATCCTCAAAATTCGTAGATCCGCCCCAATGATCACTCAACAGTTTTGCAAGCGAGGCGACTTCTTCAACAATATGTTGTTGACAACTATGTGAAAATGGAAACAGGCAAGTTAAGATGGGTTCGACAAAGACAAAAGGAACTTTGAGTTGAACTATATCAAGGCTTATAAGATGCTTTATACACAAGAGAGAATAATGCTGGTAACTATTTTTCGATTTAATGGCTACACAATTGATCATTACGTGTTCCCAAAGTTAAACTTTCAAACTAATAATACTTTTATCTATAATTGGTTTTAGAAAATGTTGGCAAAAGAACGATATTACCATCGTCGTTCGTGAGCAGTCGTTGAGACATGACCCAATGGTACGAGAATGGAATGGCTATTGTTCTTAAAGAAGGAAAACTAGATATTTTTCTCACTATGACATGTAATCTATCATGGTCAGACATAGCTTCAGAACTTAGTCCTACTCAAACTCCACAAGATCGTCCGAATCTAACAACTAGGATTTTCAGAGTCAAATTCGAACAATTAAAGGAGGATGTTATTACCAAAGGTGTATTAGAAAAGGTGAAAAGTTATATTTATGTCATTGAGTTTCAAAAAAGAGGATTGCCACACGTACATATGTTGCTAATCTTAGAAAATAATGACAAGTTGAGTGATCCTGACCAATATGATAGTTTGGTCCGAGCGGAAATACCATGTAAAGAAACAGAACGACATTTACATGAGGCAGTGCTAAGGCATATGGTCCATGGTCCTTACCGAACACCTAATCGAACTTCACCATGCATGAAAAATGGTCAATGTAAATGCAACTACCCAAAAGAGTTCGTACCAGAGACACGACAAGGTGATGACTCATATCCTCAATATAGGAGGTGATTTGATACTCCAATCCCTATAAACCAAAATGTCACAATTAACAATTGATGGGTAGTTTCGTACAACCCTTGGCTACTCCTAAAGTATTATTGTCATATCAATGTAGAGATATGTAGCAATATCAAGAGTATAAAGTATCTATACAAGTATTGCTATAAGGGACCAGACCGTGTTGCAATGGAGGTTCACAAAAATTCTCATTATGATGAGGTGAAATAGTTTATTGATGCAAGATGAATTGCCGCTCTAGAGGCATCCTGGAGAATATTTAAGTTCAATATTTACCAAATGTACCCATCAGTTGAAAGGTTGCAAGTTCATTTTCCAAATCAATATCAAGTGAGCTTTTATGAGCACCAAACTATTTCTGAAATAGTTAATATTGACTATTTCTCAAGAATAATGCTCACTGAATTCTATGCACTTAATTGGGCCGATGACCAACAATCTAGCCATCTTTTGTATAGGAAAATCCCAGAATATTATAGTTGGCACAACAAGGAAAAAGAATGGCATCGACGCAGGTCAAAAAAGAGAGCTATCGGTCGGATCTATACCGTTTTACCAACAGAAGGAGAAAATTCTATTTGCGTATTCTGTTGTTAAATGTAAGAGGACCAACTGGTTGGGATGATTTGCTAACGGTGAATAGTGTCCAATATTCGTTCTTTAAGCAATCCACTCAGACTGTTAGAGAGTGATAGCAGTATAAGATCATGTTTGGTTGAGGCATCCATTTTTAGAATGCCATATGCTTTAAGAAGATTGTTTGCCACCATCTTAATTTTTTGTTAGCCAACAGATGTCAGAAGTTTATGGGACGAGTTTCCTTCAGGTATGGTGGATGATTACACATCAATAAGTAGTACAACATGCCATGGGTTGACAAATCGTTTTCTTAGGAATTTAAATGACATCCTCCTACAACATGGAAAACATATTGCACAATACGATTTACCAGCGCTAACCTCGGACAACGACAACGACAACGACAACTTGATGCCTAGAATTATTCAAGAATAAATGTCCATCAAAGTTCCTCAAGAAGACCAGTGTTCTATAGAAAGATTGAATCATGACCAGTTTGTAGCTTTCAAGTGCATTATGAATACAGTTGATCGTAGAGAAAGTGGAATGTTCTTCGTTGACGGACCAGAAGTAGCAGGTAAAATATTTCTTTACAGAGCTATAATTGCAGACTTAAGAAGTACATGGCATATTGTCTTGGTAACTGCATCCTCAAGAATAGCTACAAATTTATTGCCTGGTGGTCGAATAGCTCATTCTAGATTTAAGATCCCAATCAATGCAGAGCCATCCTCCATGTGCAATATAAGTAAACAATCTGATCTCACAAAACTAATTAAACAGACGGCAGCGATAATTTGGGATGAAGCACCAATGGCTAATAAAGAGACAATGGAATCATCAGACTGCACATTGCGAGACATATTAGAAAACAATAATCCATTTGGAGGAAAGGTGATGGTTGTAGGAGGGGATTTCCACCAAGTACTACCTGTTGTGCCGAAAGGAAGTAAGTCACAAATGATTTCAGCTTTTATTGTTAAATCACATTTGTGGGCATTCACCAAAATTCTCCACTTGCGACAAAATATGCGATCTCTTAATGATCATAATTTTGCAGAGTATCTTATGCGAATAGGGGATGGGATTGAGCGTACCATATCTGAGGACTTGGTACAAATATAAGTACATATGGTAATACCATGGGAAGGTGAGGCATCATTACACAAATTAATAGAAGAAATCTTTCTGAATTTGCAATCTCATGGGTGGGATGCATCCTACATGGTGCGATTTTAACACCCAAAAAACATGATGTATAACAGCTCAATGATATAGTCTTCAACCTATTTCCGAGAGACGAACGAATTTTAGCATCCTTTTATGAAGTAGAAGGAGATAGAAATAATCTGTATCAACAAGAATATCTTAACTCAATCTCCACGGGTGGATTGCCACCTCATACATTGAAGGTAAAAAAAGGTGCTCCTTTGATGTTACTAAGAAACATAGATCCTAAGGCAGGCTTATGCAATGATATAAGGTTAATGTGTCGAGGAACTTTTTGAAACATGTTAGACGTGGAAATCTTAACAGGTCATCACTCTAAGTTGTAGTACCTTAAGATTTATAATCTGAGTGTTGGCGTTCTAGGATTGCCTCTGGCATTCCCAAGACCTTATATCTTATGTGTATGGCACCTTTACCATGCTGAGAACCCCCGGTTCTAATTCTATACAATGTTGTTGTTTTTCAGATGCAGGTCAAGAGGCACCTCGCTAGGCGTCTAGGCGAATGGAGTTCTGCAGCGAAGTGGTTTTTGGGATTTTATTTTGGTGTATAGTTTTGTTTAATCTTATGTACTTAACTCTCTGGACAACTTGCTTTATTTTGTACCTCTTAAAGGATAAAGGAGAACTAGGGTTTATATATGTATTTTAGACTTCAGGTTATGTATATATGTATGTGAATATTCTCCGGCCAGCCTTAGCTTCGCAGGCTGAGTTAAGAGCTTGTTATTTTGTACACTTGACCCTCTATTCCTACTTTTTGTTTAGTTATGCTTATGAACCTTAGTTTTCTTCACACGCAAGTAATCTTGTTTCCTAAGCGTTACATTTTTTTTATTTTGCTATTTTGCTTTATTTGTTATTCAAGACTCCTCGTATACTGTATCTTTTTCAATATTATTAAGTATATATTTTAATTTAGAGGTCGTAATACCATACCACCTCTGTTTTACGGCTTAAGCGTAAAGCTTTGAGTGGTAGGGTCTTACATTATGGTATCAGAGTAGTTCGTTCATGTAGAGCCTGTGGAACGGACTAACTATGCTTCTGGGCATACTCTGAGTGTCTATACACGCTGATTAGGATATCTAACTGATATATATGGTATGAATGTCTATGAGCATGCATTTGGGACTTTGAAACACTAGACTTGTGATATTGAGACTGATCACCTTGATATCACTTGTTTGGTGTGAACAGGAACCAAATGGTGTCTCGTGGGCACAGTCGTGGGCGTAATCGAGGTCGGGGACAGAGAGGTAATGAAGTAACCATACCGGTAGGTAGTTTGACTGATTTCGTGACCGTAATGACGAGTGCTGTTGCTGCCATCGGTGTTGTTGCTGCTGCGACTAGCCGAGTGATAAATAGGATGGAACCACAAGCTAGAACTGGCAATGGAAGTGGTAATAGATATGAAGGTGGAAATAATGTCCCGAGTACAATGGAAACAATGATTTACCCGGAGCAAGTTAGTGCAAAACCAGCAACAGAAGAAAGTTCCAGGAGGATTGAGGTGGCAAGGAGTGATCGCTGGGAATCTGTCACAGAGAGATAGGGAAAGAAGATTACACCAAGGAGCCAAAATTTCAAGATGGGTCATTTTGCTACTTCACGTTCTCAATGTCGGAACAATGACCAAAGGAACAACAACCGTCAGGGACAGGATTCGGAAAGGCAGACTAGTACTCAACTAGAAGACATAAAGTGTCCAAAATGCAAAAGGTATCATCCAAACAGACCATGCAGGGCCAGACTAGGCGTATGTTACAAGTGCGGGGAACCAGGGCATATATCTCAGGATTGTCCACACAGGAAAAGTCGGGATGCAACCGAATCTGATTCTCAGACCCGAGGTAATTGCAAACTAGGAATTGAATCTTTAACTTCCTTGCATATCATTAATATGATGCATGACAAGTTTTGATAATCGTGAAGTCCAAATCGATGATTAGTCGAAGACTATTAATTGTTGAGACGAAGTGATATTTAGTTAACTTAGAGAAGTGGCTAGGCTCTTGAAGGATAAGAATCAGAGTGAGTGAGTGACGCAGCGGAAGTAGGGTGGATTATACCTAAGGAATCGAAAGTGTTGAGAGATACATGGAGTTATTGTTTGAAATCCAGTGACAGTAAAACTTTGAGGAAGAAGAATAGAGCAAATTCAACCTTTAGTTGTTAATTATTTAAGAGACGCGTGAAGATGAGACCAAATCCCTACTATGAGAGAGTTTCTGAGATAACTCTTGAAGGTGTACCAGAATTTTTATCTCAGAGAGAAAGTGAGTTTGCAATAGACTTAGTGCCGAAAGCGAAATCCGTGTTTATTGCGCCACAAGCAAAGACACCATTATAATCGGTAGAACTTAAGGTTGAGTTGAAGGGAATCGTCTGACCAACTATTTCTCAGTGGGCAGCGCCAGTTATGCCGGAGAAGAAGAAAGAGAACGGCAGGCAGCCTTATGCGGAGGGAGTGTGCCAACAAATCTTCGTGACTCGATCTAACCTTTCTTTTGAAGCCTGCATTGAAACTGTATTCGGAGTCCTTCTTAAATGACTTAATCATATTTCCAGTTTTACTCCTTACGCACAAGAATCTTGATTCTTCGAAGATGAGCTTGAGCTTGTCTTGGTATAATCACGTAATCCTTGATTCTTGGGAGCTCACTGTGAGTGGAGTTGCTCTTATTCGCAAATCGTGTTCTTCAAAATTGGCTGAGACTTCTTTGACTCTATACACTCTGTTCTTTCTACCAAAGGTCATTGATTTGAACTCTTTTCTTGAGATGCACCTAGATTCCTCTTCTTGTGCATTCCATTCTTTCGGTATAACTTTGATTGGCCGTATATAAAACTTTCTTTCTGATTTCCCACGAACACCGTTCTATTGTTCATTCCTCTTTTGAGCTTAATGTCTTTTTGAAAATCAACTCGAGCCTATATTAGTATTGCGTACGAATCCTAGCTATAACAATCAAGATGTTGATTCCTTAGAGCAAGACTTTTGGACACGAAAGATGAAGTATGTAAGTGTGTGACATTAAAAGGAGTTTTGGAGCTTTAAATTCTTGCCGACCGTAATGCCTATGAGTAAGTTAACGTGCTAGAATGCACTGTCTGTATGGATGCCTGAATGCGAAGAAGCTTGTTGCTCTTTCAGATCTATATGTTAATGATGCATTTGGTACCCCAAGCTTGCGTAGGGAGCTTTTGAATCTCGAGAGAAGGTTAACTTCAGTACCAGTAGCCATGATACCTGAACTTAATTAACTACTCAGAATTTTTACGATGCATTATCAAAAGGGATTAGGATACGCGTGAATACGACATCGTGAAGTGGTGACAGACGCTTGAGCAGGAAGTCTCTAAGTATTGGTTGGATGACCAAAGAGAAAGAACTGTTACATAAGTTAAGGTCTTAATTTGGGTGTTGAGAAAGTGGATGGAGGTGTCAGATTAAACCAATTACAAATTACAAGAGATCATAAGGTCGAGAACTTAGGGAGTGCAGTAATGGTGATAAGGAGCTACTAATGATATTGAAGCTTGTTGAATTAAAAAGATACCAAGAGAGAATTTTGTGTCAAAATCGGAGGTTGAGACGAAATATTATTATCCGAAGCTCACAAGAGAGGATTTTCGAATTTACCCTGAAATTACTAAAACGTACCACGAATTCAAGAAGATATTTTCGAGCAGCCAGAAATGAAGAACGAAGTGGCGATGCATGTGATTGCGTGTTTAACACATGAGAAAGTAAAAAGTGACCACCAAAAGCCATTCGGAATGCTGCAACTATTGAAGATTCTACACTGAAAGTGAGGAAAGGGTAGCTTTTGATTTCATAACAAAAGGTGATGCTGTTAGGTAATCGTGGATCAAGTGACCAAGTTCATTCCATCCATCGGAGCAAACTTTTTATCGGAGATATTAATGAGACTATACATCAGAAAGAAGGTGAGGTTTCATGGTGCACTAAATGCCTCTGTATTGATCGAAAACTAGAGCATCAAACATTTTAGTTCCTGAATTAATAGCCGAGGCGACGAAGAAAAGCTACGCAACTTTGAGTTAATATTCTTTCTATAAAAAGTTGATAGAAGAGTTATGCGGACCTGGGAAGAAAACTTTTCAAGTTTGAAGAAGGAAGTCTTGTATTCGTGAAGGTTACCTCAACAAGCTGGAATCAATGAGTAAGTCAAGACAAAGGGGTTGAAGCCAAAGTGTTTTAGGACATGAGTTAATAACAAGGACGGACTATTTCAGATTTTGAAGAGAATTGGGCCAGCGGCGTATCGGGTAACTCTATTCCCACACCGGTATGACGTGTTTCACATCTCAGTTTCAGCAGTACATTTCTGATGCCAATCACATATTAGAACCTAAACCAGAGCAACTAAGAAAAGATTTAACGCTTCAAATAAAATCGGTTAGAATTTATAATATGACACCATTGCCAAAAGCTTGGTAGAGAAGGAGTTACATTAGTAGATGATGCCAGGGGTGGAGCTAGATTAGAGGACACACCTAAGAACCCGAATCGAATATGCGGAAGGACTATCCACACCTCTTTTCAGGTAACTAAATTTGAATTTTAAGGACAAATTTTTTAATTAGGTGGGTAGGATGTAAACCCCGTAAAATTAGTGAATAATTAACCAATAAATTAAATTTTAATAAAGAAAATTAAAAATTTAAATTTTATAGTAAAATAAGATAAAGCTAATTAAAATAAGAATTTTGACACTAATTTCAAGGAATTTGGCCCAAGATTGGGCCAAACGGACCAAACCAATTGAATCGGACCTAAAATGGGCCCAAGGCCCAACCCATCAGCCAACTACAATTTAGAAGAGCCAATTCTCTTATTCCCTTCAGCCAAAACATGCTGAAGCAATGCTCAAGGTGAGGGGAAAGAAAACAAAACCCTAACACCACAATCAAACTACCATAACTTCTTGCTCCGAGCTCCGATCACCGCACTGTTTATGGCCACGTGACCACCACGTCGAGCTCTATGAATCTATTAGAACAATTTCATAGGTAAGTCTTATTCTTACTCCATTTCGTCTGCCCCTTTGATTCTCAAAAATTGTGAGTATACATGTTGAGAATTTGTTGGCTTTGATACCTTAGGTTCGATCTAGCTTGCGAGAATTGTTGGGCTTGGTTTGTTTGATCCATGGGTATGGTAAGGATCATTAACCCTAGTCAATTTTTTTATTTAGTGTGTTGGAATTAAATTTGGGTATATAAATGTTATGAAATGTGTTAGGTGTGTATGTATATGTGATATGAAGCTAGTGGAGGTGTTGGATGCTTAAATGGAAGCTTGGTTAGTGCTAAAGCTGAATTTTTTGAGTTGAGGGCTTGCTTTTTCACCTAAGTGGGTTGCCTTGGGTAATACGTGGAAATCGGCCAAGGTATGGTTTAGTTTTCACGTATTTAATATATAATATTTTGTGAAAACCTAGGCTAGAGGACCATAGGATTGGTGGGAATGATTAAGTATGTTGAATGTTTAGTATTTGTTATAATGGTTGATGATACGAATTGAACATGTGTTGGTGATTATTATTATTATGGTGAAATTAGTATGCTAAAATAGTGTTTGAATAATGATTGATATGTTGATGAGGTTGATGGTGCATATATGCTGGGTTGTTGATAGCCTTAATAATTAAAGTGAGAATTCAGGTGCGAAATTGTGTAATGTTGATGTATGATGGATGATGGATGGGTGTAAAACTGCGTTGTTGTGATATTGCATATATTGGAACTGATTTTTAGTGTAGGATGATTGATATTTGAATGGTGAATTAACGAAATAAAGGTTTGAGGGTTTTTGTGAAAAATTAATTTTTACCCAAACTTCAGCGAGCCATAACTTGGATTTCAGATCCCCAAATAGTTTCAAACTTGTTCCATATAAAAATTGGATCCGTGAAGTTTACATCGTTTGAAGAACGGATGAAAAATAATTTAAAATGAAAAAGTTATGCGCGTCGGAAATTTGGGGTTCAAAACTAAAATTCTGTAGATTTTCAGACTTAGCCATTTTTCTGATCAGAACGTAGTGTATGCGTACGCATACCCATCATTCGCGAAGGGTCGCTTTTGCCCCACGTGTATGCGTATGCAGACAAGGCTATGCATATGCAAAATGGACCAAAATGTACACCTACGCGTACGCGTGGCCCATTCGTACGCATGACCTGAGGGTTTTGCGTACGCGAAGACCATCACACGCGGCCATTCATTTTTGTTTGGTGTGCATGCGTACACATGAAGGGGCTGCGTACGCAAAATGGGCCAAAGTGCACGCCCACACGTACGCGTGACCTACGCGTACGCGTGGCCCCTGTTTCAGCAAAAATGAATTTTTGTGATTTAAATTTCAAATTTCAACCTCTAAACCTCTATTTTCATTCTTTTAACCTTAGATCTTATTAGTAAGCCTAGTAATAAGAGGGAGTTAGGAAATGGAGGGAACTTGAGGGTGAAGCAAAATTGAAAAAGTGATGAATTATATATGGAAATGTGTATACTTGAAGTGTATATGGTACCATGGCTTTAATGATCTGATTATGCAATAATTACAAATGTTTATGAATGTTTATTGGCTTATACACTCTATTATCTGAGACAGGAGTTTCTCTGGATAAAGTACCGTGGCTTGCCACCACGTGTTCCAGGTTGAGACTCAATACTCTGTTGACCCTACGTCGTAAGAGGTGACCGGGCACTTATAAATTCCCAGGAAGGTTGACTCCCATTGAGTAAAGATATATATATATATATATATATATATATATATATATATATATATATATATATATATATATATATATATGTATGTATGTATGTATGAATTATGAATGATAAGAGAAAAAGCTATTCCTAGACTCATGGGGATGCGCGACGGGATACAGTCCAAGGTTTAGTAGTCGAGCTTGTCAGGTTGGCTTGATAACCGACAGATGAGACTCATTAGCCATAGAATAGATATACATCATGTGCATATTGTTTGGTTTGCTTGCTTGTGCATTAATTGAGAATGCCTAATTGAATTATTATGTTAATTGTTATATTTGCTAATTGTAGTACTTGTATACTAGCTGAGTTTGCCCTTGCTTGCTTGTTTGTCTATGCGGTATCACTGGTGTTGGAGGATTGGAGGAAAGGGGGGGAAGTCAGGGAGATTAATCTAATTTAAGGTTTGATTAAGCTAAAATCTGAGAAGACCACCCGTTATGGTTTCTGTTGTAGTACCTTAAGCTTTATAATCTGAGTGTTGGCGTTCTAGGATTACCTCTTGCATTCCGAGGACCTTATATCTTATGTGCGTGGCACCTTTACCATGCTGAGAATCCTTGGTTCTCATTCTATACAATGTTGTTGTTTTTCATATGCAGGTCGAGAGGCACCTCGCTAGGCGTCTAGAGTTCTGCAGCGAAGTGATTTTTGGGATTTTATTTTGGTGTATAGTTTTGTTTAATCTTATTAGACGAATTTAGGACAGAATATATTCTTTGAAAACCTCGATTAAAAGTCTTTCCACATTTGTCTCAAGTTTTTTCGAAATTAAAAAGTCATTCGGAGGGAATAAATTTTGTCTGGAATTTTTGTCTGAAAAGAACCTATTTCTAGTGGTGAGGGAAGTTCAGAAGCATTACCTGAGCACCAGCACCGAGAAGAAGAGGGCGGTGGCAGCAGTGGCAGAATCCGACAGCAGCAATGGTCATGAATAGCGCCAATAAAGAGGAGGCTGCTGGCTGGCATCGGAGGGGCTTCCAGAGAGGAGGGAGCTGTCGGAGAGATGAGAATGTAGAGAGAGTGGGAGGCAAGAAGGTTAGAGAGAGAGAGAAAGAAATTCAAATGAGGGAAACGAGGGTTCGCGGTTCAAATTTAGGGCACAATTACCGTCCAATTTATCGGCGGATAAATCTGACGGCAACATGTTGTGGGTTACCAAAACACAGCGTTCCACTAAGTGGGTTTACCGTCGGAAATTCCAACAGTAAATCCGACCGTAAAATATTGCGCCTATTTTTTCCCTTTTTCCTCTAATTATTACAAGCGAATTTATCATCGGAAACGAGAATCCACCGGTAATATTTTGACACTACGAATTCCATGCCTAATCCACCGGTAAAGACGCTGTTACTCTACGACGCTAAATCCAACGGTATACAATATTTTTTTGTAGTGAAAAGAGAACACAAGACACGTTAGTGCTTTTAATGCTAAAGATGCATTTATATAGAACTAAGGATAAACAAAAAAATATTTGAAATTGTATAAAAATATAAAATAAATAAACATTATGCTTTTTATGCTAAAAATGCATTTATATAAAACTAAATTATTCTACTTTTTATTTAATTTTTTGATACAATAAGAAAATAGCTTATTCAACCTCATTTATTCACATGATGATTTCACCAAACTAAAAGAGTTTTTTTATTTCTCTAATTTCTTTTTAATTGTTACAATAACTTAGGAGGTATTTATATCTTTCATATCAGGTTAAAAATTAAAAAAAAATATGTCCACTAATAAAAAGGTTAATCTTCTAGCTAAATAAATTAAATAAAAAATATAAAATTAAATTGAACATTGTTGATACCTAAAATAAAATAAATAAAAAATAGAAAAAAAAAAGATAACTTCTCAATCCAATCCAGTGCTCTTCAAGACCAAATAAAGGCTCCTTGCTTAATTGAATTTCATGTGTGATTTATAGCATACTCCACTCAACGATTTGCTTATTAAACCTACGACAATATGATGAAGAATGATGAAAAAACACAAAAACAATTAGTCAAAGAAGATAAAGTGCACAATGATCATAATGGAGCAAGTGCCATCTGATCTTGCCAAAAGAAGAAAATAAATTTAGGAAGAAAAAATTATTATTTTTTACAAGAGTTATTTGAGAGAAATATTATTGTCAAAATAAGAGAAAAAATTTTATTTTAGAGAATCATCATTGTTGGCATTGCATCTCGAAAATTTCAATAGATCAATTTTTCTGTACAATTGGAATAAACAGGATATTATCAACACATATTTATTTTATTCTTGTAGCATGTATAATTATGTGAAAAAAGTTGTATAAAAGTTTACATTTTTATTTATAGTGCAATGGAAAATAATTCTATGGATTAATTGTTATTAGGATAAAGTATATTTTTTGTTCCTAATGTTTTCAAAAAATTTTAAAAATACTCTTAAGTTTTAATTCGATTTAATTTTATCTCTAATATTTTAAAAATATTTTAATTTTACCCATTTTATTTATTTTTTCTATTTTACCCTATCTAAAACTTATTTATCATCATTTCTAAATTACCCCTTTTCTCTTTCTCAAATCCTTTCTGTCTAATTTTCAAACCCTACTTTAGAGTACCACCACATATTATTACCATCATCTCCTCCTTCAACTGCCTAATTTATCTTTTGCATCTGCCTTACCTTCTCTTATGTGTCATCCTCTTTTCTCCGCCTCAGCCTCGTCCTTCTTCCTCCTCCACAATGGACACCTCTATTGCCTGCTTCACACTTTCATTATGCTATTGCCAACCATTGCCCCTTCGTCAATGTAGATTCGTTGCTGCAGATCTTATGTTGCTGGATAGTAAATGTAGTGAGTTACACTTATTCCAGTTCAAGAAAATGGGTTAAATTTGTCCTACTTGATGGGTCTTCTCCCTCCTTTTTATCATTGTTCTCCTCTTTTCCCCCTCTTGTTCCTATCTCTCTTTGATTTAATTAAAGAAAAAATTGATTATTATATTAAAATAAGAAGTTAATTATTGCGGTGTTGTTGTTATTATATGGGTAGGGAAGATGGACAGCCACTACAAGACACACGGCAAATAGTAGCACTTTATTAGAGTCGATTTTAAAACCAGCTGCTATTTGCAATTTAGCGGCAATTTTCGTGGCAGATTCGAGAGACGCCGCTATTTGCTTTCTTTTCAGGGTTTAATTTGATGCCCTCTTTCTCAGATCTCTATCTCAATTCTCATTCTGATTTTCATCACTTCACTAGTTACAAAACAGTTCTCTTCTTTCCAACTTTCCATCACCGTCTCTACACCTCTCTAAAGTTTCTACATTGTGCTAGCTCCTCTGCTTCTTCTTCTCCCTCATCTGCTCTACCAGATCTGCTAGCTATCTCATCTGTGTAGCGCTGTGCGCAGTTTGAATCTGCGGTAGCGATACGAGCATCCTATCACTGTCACCTCCACCACGCCCGTTGCATGTTCTTCTCCTTCTTCCTTTATTTATTTATTTGGATTGTGACAAAGAGGCTTCTTGTATGGTTCGGAATCAATCAAAACACAAGCATCAATTTTGTTGGTAGCATAGTCCAAATCAACAATGAATTCTAAAAATCAAATAATAATGTCACAATACAAAATAACCGAGAGTATTTAGCTCCCGAGTCATCTTTCCTAGGAGTTGTAATGAAGTGTCATGTTATTGGCTATGAGAGAGAGAGAGCATGGGGGATTGGGAAATTAAACCAAGCATGTCCTCATGCTAAACCAACCAAAGGAGATGAATGAAGGGGTAATTATTAATGCAACTACCTATATGCATGTAACTATACTAAATGCTATCTATATATATTTACACTATGATTCCTATTGAGTTTGGCAAAAACAAACAAAAGAATCTCAATCAATCCCAAGTAGGAACTTAGGGCCAAGACAAGGAAAATATAGCAATATAATCAATGTCCAAAGATTGATTTGAAATTTTCAAAATTAAGTTCAACAACTTGCAAAAAGATACAAAATAAGCAATGGAAACATAGAATTCAGCAATTAAAACCCTCACCTGATGTGTTTACACTCTAATCGCTCAGTGTGTAGGGTTTAATCACTCAATCCTCCTTTAATCATGTTTCTCAAAGATTTGCAATTCGTCTAACAATCAACTAATATTTGATGAATGAATGCAAATATCATGAGGACTTTTGTGGGTTGTAATGGGGCTTAGGTAAGGGTAAGTGGGCTAATAGATTGGATATTTGATTAGCTCAAGTATCCCACCTAATCCTACATCATCCTATATACAAGACAAAACAACCTAACTACCCATTTATCCCTTTTTCATGTTCACTCATGCATCTTTCTTTTTCAATTCACACACATATGCATCTCTTATTTTCATTCTTATTGTCATTTCTTTTCTTTTCTTTTTTTCTTTTTCTTTTTTTTATACAAAGTATATACACCAAAATTTTTTCTTTTATTAACACAAAGAGATGCATATGTCTTACTTAATAGATGCATGAGTGTTTACCCATTTTTCCAAATATTCTCAATGAACACCCAACTAACTTTCTACCAATATTTCTCACAAATTCCCCCACACTTGATTAACACACATACTTAAACCCAAGCTAATCAAAGATACAATTCAAGGACATTAATGGTTTTTTACTTAGGGCAAATGATGTGATTAAAATAAGAACAAAGGGGAATTAAAAGGCTCAAAAGTAGATTACAAAGGTAGATGTAAGGGTTGGCCATATGGGTTAAGTGAGTTTAATTTCAACAATGGCCTCAATCATACTGGATGCATTCAAAACAACAAATAAAGGACATAAAGATTCAAGCAAATCTAAGATTACAATCATAAAAGGAGTATACACTACAAGAAAATAAGCTTTCTGCCACGCTTTTAAAGCGTGCCGAAAAGTGCTAAAAAGGGTGCCGACAGCTTTTCGCCACGCTTTTTGAGCTATCGGTACGCTTTTAAAAGGGTCACATCTGCGAGCGTGCCGGTTGCTCTATCGCCACGCTTTTGTGGATCTATCGGCACGCTTTCTTTTTTGCCACGCTTTTAACTCTTGCCACGCTTAAAAGCGTGGCGATATGTATTAACCTATCGGCACGCTTTAAAAGCGTACCGAAAAATGA
The DNA here is from genome assembly GCF_003086295.3 of Arachis hypogaea. Taxonomy (NCBI): domain Eukaryota; kingdom Viridiplantae; phylum Streptophyta; class Magnoliopsida; order Fabales; family Fabaceae; genus Arachis; species Arachis hypogaea. The sequence continues at coordinate 63,776,276 of NC_092053.1, forward strand.
AAGATATGGCTACGCTTTTGAAACGTGCCAACAGTAAAAGATATGGTGTCACTTTTGAAGCGTGCCAATAGTCAAAGAAACATGGACCTATTGCTACGCTTTTAAAGCGTGGCTATATCCCTATCAAATTAAAAAAAAAAAACAATCTGGCATATACTTTTAGAGTACTCAAATTCTAATGCACTCCAAAAACAATAAAAAACATTGACAAAAATCTGTGAATATCATTTAAAAAAATTAATTAATGAAAATTAGTATTACATTAATAAAATTCAAACCAAATTAGCTATATCAATCTCTTATAACCAAAGTAGTTATAAAATACAGTGGGATAAAAAATATCAATACATATACAACTTATTAAAAGTCATTTAACTTATTCTATCTCTGTCATTTTTTGTGTAGAAAATAAAAAAATTAAAAAATAAATATCAATAATCCAAACATAATATTGTTGAGTTTCGCAGTTTATAGGCAAGAACTCATGATGTTGAATCTTATAGCTCACAGCATTGTGCTTTAGAGAAAGGAGATGGCCCTCTTGGAAGAACTTCTATCATTTTTGTAGCACTTGAGGATTTTATATTCTTCATGCATGACTATCAATGCACTTTCTTTACTTCCCATTCTTCTTACCTGCAACAAGTTTAAAAGAAATGCCATGAAAACACACTCAACCATTTTATCTTCAAAATTCCAGAAATTTCTCATCAAGTACAGATAAATAAATCATAATTTTCAACACTATAAAACACACAGAAATTTCCAGAAATTACTCATTGAGCTTTAACGTGCTGAAGGACATCATAGGCTTCATGTTCTTCTCCAAAATCCTACAGGGACGAATAGTTTAAGAATTACTATAATAATAATAATAATAATAATAATAATAATAATAATAATAATAATAATAATAATAATAATAATAAATGAATAAAGCAAGAGACGATAGCAATTAGCAAAAGGTTCAACTTGCACAAAAGCAAAGCAAAACATGATACCTTCACAACTACGCAGGAGCAACCAGTTCAACTTGCACAAAAGCAAAGCAAAACAGGACCTTCTTCACTGCAGATTAAGAGTATGATAAAAAGGGTATCAACTAACTACCATTTTGGCTTTAAAAAAATTCAAGTTTTGACAAAATAACCCTTCTGAAAGAGGGAAAAAATGACATTTTGGCTCCCTAAAGATGATTTCAGTTTGACAAAATAAGCTATTTTCTTCATAAGTGCCAAATAACTCATGCATTTGATTCAACTTTTTATTGGAACATTTGAAAAATTATTTAGAAAGTACATACAAATAATCGAAGAAAAATTCAATCTCTAGGAATACAATAGTTTTCTTACTTAAATCATAACTGGGCCTTATAATCTAATCTTATTAGGTAAAAATTCAATTATCAATTATATATAATAAATAAGTAAATAAATATGACAGAGCTATCACCAATTCACCAGCTAATTTTGGGTATTATATCAATTTAAAAATAAATATTTCCACTCTCATTTTCAAAAATTCAATTATCAATTATATATAATAAATAAGTAAATAAATATGACAGAGCTATCACCAATTCACCAGCTAATTTTGGGTATTATATCAATTTAAAAATAAATATTTCCACTCTCATTTTCTTCTGGCTATTTTTGCTAATACAAAGATGGTGAACCAAAAGAAAAGGAAGGGAGCAAGAAATATTGAAATAGTACCTCATAAGCGTTGGATTTGGTACCAAGCTAGATCAGAACACCAACACTCTTTACCTGAAAACCAGAAGAAAATGTTAAACATGATTAACTATAAGCCCTCCGAATTTGAAATCCCACAATATCCTTAAAAGTTTGCCTCTTATAAACACATGAAGCTAAATCACAACATTACCACCCATTTCCCTTCCCAAAAAAGTTTTAAACACAGATTTGAGAAGCTGAAAACTCATGAGTTTTTCTTAGCATAATGAACACGAATCCATATAACGGGGCAAAAAAAAGTCCATTTTTGAAGTGAACCCGATGATGAAAAAAGAAAAGAGAAGTTGAAAACAATGGATTTGAGAAAGAGAGGAATGTACCCAGATTGAAATAGGAGAGATCCATACCTGAAGCATTAGCAGGGACAGTTTTTAGATATGAAATCTATGAGAAAAGTGACATTTTTTTATGAATCTATGAGAAAATTAAATAAATAAGACATGAGTAAAATCAAATGGAACACACCCAGACATCCTTGTTGATAGGAAAAAAGAGCAATCTTTTACAGCCATGCACTCTACAGAGCTAAAGTCAACCCATAAACACTTCACTCCCAAAATAATCTAATGTGAAACATCTAGAATTAACACCTAGTATTTCTCCAACAACCAAATTAATCCATAGAATTAAGAGCTATATAGTTATATATACTACAAACAAGCCAATGACAATTGTTTCTCAATCAGGTAAGAATTACTAAGATTAAATTTAATCACAAAACAGTAGTGTGAGTCACATATTGAGACAATTACAATTTGGTATTAATAGTCTCTAATAAAAAATTTAATTACTACGCATGAATCAAGAACAAACAGAGAAAGACACCAAAAAAAAGAGAAAAAACCAGTTCCAATCAATAGTAAGAAAAAGCCACCGACAAAAAGAACAGAGACACAGACACTTACCAAAGACGAACACAGACACAGCCTCACAAAAGACAAACTATACAATCATGTAGGCACATTATAAAGCTTCCATAGCATAAAAAAAATCCCATTTTGAATAAGGCACATGAATGAAAGCTGAGTTTGTTCACTCACCCAGGTACAAGAGACACCTAATTCCATAGTGGAACCTTTAATTAATTTGGACCCTACTGTGTGCACATATGCTTCCACTATCACACATATTTCTATATATACTAACAAATATTACACCAAACTAAATATATAAAATCTACCTGCAAGACATCTCGTTGTGGAGAAGACAACACAGTAGAAAGAAGTTCAATGTTGTTTCTAGCAACATCAAAAGCTTCCTTAGTTTGTTCAGGAGTAAAACTCTGCACAGGAATATCATCATGCTGAGTCTGGCGTGGAAGATCAAGTTCAACCTCAGACACCGAACGCGGAGGAGTGAAAATAGGCGCCAAGCTCTCGTTGTGACAGCCAGGGAACCGAATACCCTTTGATTTCAGACTCAACCACAAAATGGAAACAAGCAATCAACAATAACACTAACAATAACCCACACTAGCAAATTCAACAGCTAGAGCTAGTAACTAACCCAATCAATTTAGCCTAGGATTTTGAGTTTCTAGTTTCTAGGCATGATATGATTATCAGAAATTGTCCCTTGACTTCAACTTAACAATGAAGCAGATATGCATGAAATAGGAAAAAAAAGGTAGTAGTACCTTGTAAGTTTCTTCGTAAACAGGGAGATAGTGAAGCTCGATGGTGGATTCGCCTCAAGCCTCAATCATGATCAAAGCCTTGTTGCGGTTATTAAAACAGTTTGAGGATCGTCAATTAACCTAACCATATCATCAAGAACCCTCTCAGCAGCGACTTCAGAGAAAGCCTTCTCGCAATTCTTCACGATGGTTTCAAGCAAGACGAGGGGCAAGGAATCGAACCTTTCAAGCAGCGACTTCAGAGAAACCCTAAACCATGAATCGAATCTTTACCACTGACGCCAGCGATGCATCCGACGCCAAGCTCGACAGAGATGCCACCAATCATTTCTTATAAACACAAGAGACGTCGGCACTAGCAGAATGATGGTTGGCGCTGACAGGTTACCGCTGACGAGTGGCGCTGATGAGTGGTACTGATGGTTGGCGCCACGCGTGAGAGAGGGAGACGGCGGCGTGGGGCATGAGCGACGAGGGAGGGATGGATGTAGGTGCTGCGACGGGTTGGAGGGAGGGGTTGTGACGGGTTGAGAGAGGGAGACAGCGGCGTTGTTGGGAGAGGGAGTTAAGGTTGCAGAGATGAGAAGGGTGAGTGACGGCCAGATAGGGTGAGAAGTGATTTTCGAAACCAACACTTCTAGTCTAGTCTAGGTTAAAACATAAAACTTAGAAAAAAAAGTGAAGTGTGCAAAAAATTGGGTGGGAACCTAAATTTTGGAAGGAGGGAACTCTATCGGTACGCTTTTGTAAGGTACCCAAATAAACATAAGATATGGGCACGCTTTAAAAAGGTGACCATTGAAAAACTAACTAGCTACGCTTTTCAAGCGTGCCAGTTTCTCTCTATGGCCACGCTTTTCAAGCGTGGCAAAAAAAAGCATGGCCGAATCACAAATCAGTAACCACCCTCATAAAAGCGTGCCGGATTCTCTCTATGGCCACGCTTTTCAAGCGTGGAAAATAAGCGTAGCCAAATCCCAAATCAGTGGCCACCCTCGCAAAAGCGTGCCCATAGACCACTTTTGGGCACGCTTTAAAAGCCTGGCAAGAAAAAATGGTGCCGACAGGCCTTTTTTCTTGTAGTAATAACACACAAGAACAAAATTTGTGGTTGAAAATGTGCAACCACGCAATTTAAGCTCAAATCTCACTAGGTAATTTGTTCAAGCTCTTTTCTATGTTCCATAAAAAGCTACTTCAAGCAAGTTCAAAAACATATTTTCAAATCTAATCAATGGAATGCCCAAAAAGGGATTTCTTGAAAATTCTTTGTTGTTTTACCAAACTTATTCAATCTAACATGCAACATACAAGTATTTACTTTTCTATAACTATAAACATTAAAGAGATATATATAAACAAACTAAACAAAATGCAAACAAGTACAAAAATTGCAAAAATTGAAGAAAAAGGACAAAAAGAGTATTGCAAAGTGTCTAAGGAAAGAAATTTTACCCCCTTTGAAGTTGGCGATCCTCTCCTACACTTAAATAATGCACGGTTCTCCGTGTATGCACTCAATCCGAGGGATGTAGGGCTTTGCAGCTCCACCTTCAGTGGGTGGGCTGCGGGGGCTCCGGGTTGCTTTGTATACAAATAAACAACGATTGACGAAAAGTAAGATGTGTGGTATGATAAAATGCAATGCGTATATTCTAAATGCGCGCACAATTTAGAACACAACACATTAATCGGGAGAGACAAAAACCACAAAAGCAAAAGAGACAGCATGTTCCTCAATCAAGTAGTCCTAGGTTGTAAGTAAAGCATAAGCAAGAGTGAATGCACAAATAACCCTAGGTAACCACAACTAAAGTGAATTGAGTATATGAGATATTGGATATTGAAATTGTGCAAGTGAAAGCGCAAAATTAATAGAACATGGCACAATTGACAATAAACAATTCAATGATGAAAAGAGACTAACTATTCATCGTTAGGAATAAGGAGATAATCACATGTATAAGGTGCTTGTTACAAAAAGTGACAAGTCTTGATAAGGATCAAGTCAAGTCAACTAAAAAAAATGCAAAGCATTAACAAGGAACAAATACCTTGTTATGTGATTATATTCACTTAAGAACCATGATGACTAAATAGCTCAACTCAATTCACTAAAGTGAAAGTGCACAATTCAAGATGCCAACCAAGGATAAAGTCTAATGCATATGGTAGCTACAATATATGAATCAAACTCACAATTCAATTAGGCAATTAAATAAAGAGTTAGTGTCCAGTGCACATATTTATCAAACTTGAAACTAAATTCAACTAAGAAGAAACCTAATCAATGTTAAACAAACACTTGCAATTTATTTAACTAAGAACGACTAAACTAAAACAATTATAATAATTAAAATGAAAATAGAATGAAATGGAAAGTAACTAGAATAAGTAGAAAAGAGGACAAAAGCAAGAGAAGAGATGGGTGGAGGGGAAAAGAAGAGAAGAAGTAGAGAGAAGAGAAGAAAAGAAGTATAATGGGTGAAAACAGGGGTGTGCGCACGCACAGAGTAGTGTGCGTACGCACACAAGGCTGAAAAGGGAAGGTGTGCGTCCACACAGCATGGTGCGAGCACTGCGAACAGAAGAGGAATTACAGCGTGTGCGTGCGCACAAGTGTGTGCAAATGCACAGAAGGGTTTTTTTTGTTAAGGGAAGGATCATGTGTGCGTGCGAACACAGGTCCGTGCGCACACACGAAAGGCTAAAGGGGCAGGGGTTCATACGCACAGGCTGTGCCAACGCTCCCACCAGAGTGGTTGCAAGTTGGTGTGCGGATGCACACGTCTGTGCATCTGCACAAGAAGCGCGAAAAGGGTATGTGTACGTACGCACGAGTGGGTGCAGACGCATAGGTCACAGAAAGCAGGGGAACGCACGCGCATAAGGCGTGCTGGCGCTGCGAACAGAGGGAAAAATCATGTGTGTGTGTGCGCACGGGTTGGTGCGCACTCACAGGAAGCAGAAAATAGCTGTTCTGTGCACACGCACAAGTATGTGTGTACGCACAGATGTCCTGTTTTGCAAAAATTTTCTTCAAAATTCAAAGGTACCAAGCCTTAGTTCAATCAAAACCAAACACTAAAACATGCAAGAACCCATAAATTCATGATCCAAACCAAAATTAACTTACAAATATCAAAATTAAACTAATTCTAAGCTAACCAACCAAACAAAAATGCAATTAAGGCAAAATGTGTACAAAAGGAGAAGAGTTAGAACAATGTTATCAAGCACTTTTATTTAATGTCTTTAAGTTAGACAATTGGGAGAGCCCTTGCTATGGTGGCTTGTGCTTGACCTTCCCACCAATGCTTGAATCTCCAATGTCCTCCGGAATCCCAATCCTAACCATCAACAAAGACAACCAAAAAGCAAGCTATTTACATATTAACATATTTACAATAGCCACTAACTTTACACCATTGCAACTCCCCGGCAACAGCACCAAATTTGACAAAGAGGCTTCTTGTATGGTTCGGAATCAATCAAAACACAAGCATCAATTCGTTGGTAGCATAGTCTAAACCAACAATGAATTCTCAAAATCAAATAATAATGTCACAATGCAAAATAATCGAGAGTATTTAGCTCCCGGGTCGTCTTCCCTAGGAGTTGCAATGAAGTGTCATGTTATTGGCTATGAGAGAGAGAGCATGGGGGATTAGGAAATTAAAGCAAGAAAGTAAATGAACATGCAAGGAATGGAAATGGCAACTCTTGGAAAGAATTGGGTAATCTAGACTTCATATCCTAGTTGTGGACCACATACATCGCAATTGTGTGAAAGCAATACAAACTAGTCAATCCTCCTTGAGAATTAGTCAAAAGGTATAATTGATCTCAATCCATACATCCTAGTCAACTCACTAATTACTTAGTGAAAGACTAGCTTCAATGGAAACCAAATCAATTAACCATTCTCACACAATGCAGAATAGACATCCACAACTCAATTCCACCCAAACATCCAATTTCTCAACCAAGAGTGTGAAAACTAAACATGCAAGAAATTAAACATCAAAGTAATAAAAGTCAAAAGCAAGTAAAAGTCAAAGCAATAAAACTTCAAATGCAAGAAACCTCTTGGCAAGTAATTGAGGACTAAGGCTACCTATCCTAGACATTGACCACAAACATATGATGATTATGAAGAGTTAATCCTACTTAGTCAACCTTACATCGAAGATAAGTCAAATAGGCATAGTTGATTTCAATCCCTAAGTCCTATGTCAACACTAAGGGGTTACATAGAGTCAAGGGAAACTAAATCAACTAACTACTCTAATATATCAAACAAGAATGGACATCAATGACTCAAGGGACACCAAAGTCAACAATTCCAAGCCAAGAGTGGAGAAAAACTAAGTGAAAACTAAGCCAAGCATTTTATCAAACACTTAGTGTGCATTAGAATAAAATAATATTAAATTGCAATAAAATAAATTCTAAAACTACCAAAGCAAGAAAGTAACAATAGCAACTAGAGAAAGCAATAAATGACATGAAAACATAAAATTGTATTAATTAGAATTAAAATGACAAAAGTTTTCATAACATGAAAATGACATAAAAGAGAAAATAACAAAAGAGATGAAGAAGATAAAGACAAGAAAGTATGGAAATATAAATGAAACTACACTAAAACAAGAATTAAAGTGCTGAAATTAAAGAAAATTAAACTAAGAAAACCCTAATTCTAGAGAGATGGAGGAGCTTCTCTCTCTAAAAACTAAGAGAAAACATAATAAAAACTAAACCTAATTGCCCCCAGAATTTGCCCCCAGTGATTTGCATTAATGAGCTCACGTGCAGGGACCTGTGCGGACGCACAGACGCATGCGTCCACACACATGCTGAAAATTGACCTGTGCAGATGCACAAGTACCTGTGCGTAACTATGTCCACTATAAGAAATTGTATATCATTTTAAAGCCCCGGACGTTAGCTTTCTAATGCCACTGGAACCGCCTCATTTGGAGCTCTGTACCTCAAGTTATGACCAATTTAGTATAGAGAGGGCAGGGATGGCAGCTTTCCAAATCTTTCATTTCTTGAATTCTTTCACTTTGTATGCTTTCCTTCCACTTTCTCAAGCTATTCTTGCCTTCAAAACCTTAAATCACTCAAAAAAATATATCAAGGCATCGAATGGGAGAAAAGTGAATTAAAATTGGCAATTTAAGCATGAAAAGCATATTTTTCACAATTAAGCACAATTAGGAAAGAATTCACAAAAGCATGCTATTTAGGCGAATAAATGTGGGTTTATGCGATGGAATCTACTCAAATCAAACTAAAATATATCGTAAAATATGGATTCATCAGATTGTCGTTTATTTTTCTTCTTTTTTTCTGCTAGGTTTTCACGTTTTTACAAGAGGAGAAGTGCCCCTTACCAACAACAAAAGGGATCTTCTGTCCCAGAACTGCTCGTTGTTCGTGCCTCCTTCCTTCTGCTTTGCACCTTCACTTCTAGTTTTCTCTTTATGGTTTTTCTTTTGTTCTGATTTTTTGCGCATTCTAAATCTTGGTTCTGATTCTGTTCTTAGGTTTTCTACTAATTAAATTGATTGTTTTGCTTTATCGAAGAAGAAGAGAAAGCTCAATAGAGAATCTTTTTAGTGTATTCCATTCAATATCGAAACCAAGTTGTAAATTGTACTATGAGAATAATTTTTACAAATATTTTTATAAATTTTTCAGAATCAAGTGATACCCTTTGAGTTTGGAAAGGGGAGCTTAGAGGATAGGTCATGAATCTTGGTTGATATTGAGACTATTAAGCCTACTCATGTTTTTAATGTTGATGATTTCACTAGTGCATTTAATTTGAAGTGGTTTGAGGCTAACAAAATAGAATCTATTGGTGTTGACTGTTGATGTTGTTGGTGTGCTAACATTGGCAAGTGCTTGCAAAGGCCATAGTCTTCCCATGATGAATTATGCATTTAGTGGTAATTTTGAACATAAACCAAATTTTAATGTTTATTTATACTCTAAAACCCAGGCCAAGGTGAGTTCCAAAAGTTATACAATCTTGGTTAGATGTAATCTTGTATGGGCAATCAGTGAGAAGCGGACTAACATTGCACTTGGCAGCTAAATTGTCGAGGTTGAGAGGTGTCGTTTTACACAGTGGCATTCTTTTTGGACTTAGAGTTCTCTGCCATATGAAGTTCACATTTTGCTTTGATTTTTATAAGGTAATCTATATATTTAGTTCTATAATAGTTATTTGATGGAAACTTTATATTGAGAAAATTTTAAAACTAAATTGACGTGACAATTTAAAAGTGTTAGGATTAAGTTGATTAATTTTTTTCGGTATCATCTCATATCATCTAAATCGTGCAGAGCATCTCCCTGTATTTTGCCTTAATGCTCGTTGATGCATTATGCAAACTATCTCATAACAATTAATAGCCATTAAAGTGTGCCACTGACCTGAATATTTCTATGATAGAGATATCTGTGTTTTTTGAGTGTCAATTTTTGTTTCCTTCAGTTGAATGTTAACTCATTGTATACTCAATTAGCTTCCTGAAGCTTTATTTATAAAATAGCAAAACTTGTTAAAGGTTTGGTTGCATAGGTTGATATGCTGCAAAAAGGATTCAAGGTGATTGGACAATTGAAAAATGGTAGAAGCAGTTCCTACCACAAGTTGAACCCAACTTCTACAGGTATCTTTCTTAAAGCACCTTTTAATCTTTTCACTGTCAAATTATGAAAGATATGGACTTCATAATAACCATTTGTCACTCTAGAGATTCATAGCTAGTTTGGATTTTTTGAACTAATTTATACGATGATAGCTAATAGAGATTGGATGTCTTCAATCACGTCACATTTTGTTTGTCCAGGTAGTACACTATCTAGGAATGGACATTCATGATTGTTCAATGGTCAGCTTTGATGCTCCTTTGAAGCCAGGTGTTGTAAGTTATTTCCTTGACTATGCAATAGTTTTATCTACTACTTTGTTATACATATCGAATATAGAGAAATTGAAATAATAGCAATTCTAAATTCTAATGACAAAATATTAGAAAACGTATTTCTAGCATGCTATCTTCAGGACAGTAGGTGGACACTTTTCATGTCAAATGATAACAAAAGTTCCATCCACAGAATAAACTGCCTAATAAAAGAATAGGAATTCTATAATTCTTGCATTATTATAATCACAGCCAATCCAAGAACTAAACTATAAGTAAATAAATATATTATTTTTAAAAATAAGATAATCTTCACGTTGAAAGAAAGCCATCCAGGTGGTTGTGATTTAACTTAGGGTCCGGTGAGTTTGATTTTTATTTTTCCATAATAAAAGTGATTTCTTAACAACATAATTTTTCCAATAAAGTTACTCATGTTATTTTCTCTAATCGAAGGCTGAAAACATAAATTATTTTATTTTTATATTTTTGTGTTGAAATTAAGATGCCTACCTTCTATTGAAAATGAACAGTTTAAAGAAAAGTTGAACCAAATTTCATGTATGAGACGAAATATATTTTGCACTTCTACTGCTTTACTTAATAACCATTGGCTAACACTTGACAGCTTGTGCTTTTTATTCATTGTGAACAGGTGATAACTATGAACTAGGAGTTTACATCCCATCTTCTTATAATTGCCCAGAGAGGTACTTGTGGTTTATTAAAGAAGTTGTTGTAAGTGCAAAATTGAAATTGATTATTAGAAACTAGTTTTTATCAATTTTTAACAGCTAGAGGCCTAGAGGTGCAGATCCGGGTTTTCTTGAGTGATAGAATAATATCTGAAAACATGTTGATAAATATTTATATCTTGGCCTTTTTCCCCTTTTTCTTTTTTTGCCCCAAAATATTATTAATTTTACCAGAACTTGCACCATATGATATGGTTTGATCGTTATAGTTAGAGCAAAGTAACTAATGTTGTTGTAACACAGGTCCTTACAACATCAATTCCAAAAGAAGTAAAACAAATTGAGTCCATACTAAATAACTTCTGCAGTGGAATGGGTGTGGACAGCCAAAATAACATGAGAGCTACATTCAGTTGACAATGCCCTTAAAACATTCAAGAACTAGAATAGTGATCTCTTCACGTGTTTAATAAATATGATGTAAAGAAAATAGGTTATAGTAAAGAAAAATGGTATAAACTATTGTAGTTGATCTATTTTCTTTTTTAAAAAAACCCACATACATTTGCGGCGGTTTCAAAACCGCTGCAGATTGTTTTTTAAAAAATTCATTGACTAAAATAGTGGCGGTTCTGCAATCGCAGCAAAATTATCAACCTGATTTGCTGCAGTTGTGCCAGCGGTACATTAGAACCGTCGCAAAATCAAATCTCCACCCCCTAACCCGCAACATTTGTGGAACCGCTGGTATGTTGTTTTGCGGCAGTTTTAAACCACCGCAAATCCAAAAAAAGAAATGCCGTAAATTCCTGGTTCCCTTGTGGTGAGTGGCCATGGGATGCGTGAGGGAAGGTTTGACAAATAGAGGTGTTGATGAGAACTTCTGGCAGTGAGATGAGTGACGAGGCGAAAGGAGGAGGGTGAAATTGTGAAAAAGTAATGGTGATGATGAGAGGAGAGAAAAAAGAGAGAATATGATGATGACGCAGAAGAGAGACAAAGATGGTGATAGTTGAATTTGGAGGCGGTGATTAGAGTTCTCAAAATTAATATGTATAGTAGGGTATTTTAGTTATTTTTTATAATAAGGGTATTAGAGTACTAATTCTAATTCGTGCAAGATCTAATTTATTAGTTTTTCAATCGAACTAGCTTGTCTAGATCAATTTTGACAAAAGTAACACAATTTAACTAACTACATCTATTAAATTTTAATTAGTACAAATCAAACATCTTTAAAAACAGATGTTTTATAAATTTTTATCTAAAAATCTCCCAAAAATAAATGGATATGAATGTGATATAAAAATAAATAAGATAAAAAAAAACTTACACTCTTCTAGTACTATTTTATGAATATGACAAGTCTATCTTCAAATTAACTACATCTTATTATTTTAAAGTGTTTATCATATGGTTTGAGTTGTATATCTAATACAAAATTTGAGTGTGTAAAATTATGTAAGAGGAATATATATAGTGGTTTAAAAGTTTTATTGTGTTTATGAATGTTCATCTGTAATATTATATAAAAAATTACAACTTATATATATGTGGTGAGTAGCAGAGCAAAAAGAAAATAAATACAAATGGTAGTAATATATATATATATATATATATATATATATATATATATAGAGAGAGAGAGAGAGGGATCGATCCAGAAATTTAAGAGTGGAGGGACCGAAAATTTAAATATTATATAATCAAATATAATGCTATATATTTGATAATATATATAATTATAATTAATTTTTTAATTTAAAAAATTAATAAATACTTGTCAAATAAAAAAATTATCTCAATTTTTATAATTTTTTTATAATTTTTTTATGATTTTATATCTAATAAAATATAAAATTATATATTTTTAAATATTTTGTTAATTAATTTACTTTATTAAGTATTTATGTGACGGTAAGTTATATTTTTATGTTTTATATCATTAAGAAATATGACATAAAATAATATAAGTAAATTACACTAACAATTTTATGTGAATTTAAAATATATTAAAATATTTTTATATAATAATAGGGTAAATATTAATTAAAAAAAATAAAAAAAACTAAATAAAATTAGAAAAAAATAATATTATTATAAATAATATTAAAGTATTTTTATATGATTATAAATGTTAAAATTAATCTTAAGAAAAAAATGTAAAAAAAAAATTCGAATTAAATAAAAAATACAAATAATATAAATATATGTAGAAAAATTTAAATCCTATTACATAAAGAATAATAACTTTTTTTTTACCAAAAATAGAGAGACTTAAACTTGAGACCTCTTAATTGAATATTGAGAGACTATGCCATTTAAACTATAACTCATTAACAAGAATAATAACTCTTTTTACTATCATTATATTATTAAATTTTATTCTATACAAGATATTTATTATAATAGTATATAAACTTTTAAAATTTGTTGGGGAGTAAGCCACTACTTGTCTCCCTTAAATCCGTCCCTAAATTATATATATATATATCAAAAATAAAAATAATAAATATATTGTTATGCATCGTGTACGTGTGAAAGAAATAGGTAGTTAGATATTGACAAGTTACAACAAGTAACGAGATAAATACTCTGAAGTCGTGGAACATTAATAATAGCTATCTGGTATTTGTCTATTCTTCCTTCCTTTCTCTTTTTTTTTTTTTTTTGTACGTGTTTACTGTGTAACAATATAATAATAAAAGTGCATTAGAACCATGCATTTGAATTGTGTAAACAAATCTATTATTATTATTAAAAAAATATAAATAAACAATAAAAATATTAAATAATATAAAAATATTAAATAATGTAAATAAATTTATTGTTGTTGTTGTTATTGTTGTTAACGCTATTGATTTTCAATGTTTATTTTTTTATTTTATATTTTTTTGGGTGATTAGTGTTTAACCTTTGTTTTACTTATAACGTCTATTTTCTTACTTTAAGTTTTTCTTTACCGCAAGCGCTGGTCTTTTAGTTATTATTCTTATAAAAAATGTCATTTCATTGTTAAAATATAAATCTAAGTTAAACTACAATAATTCGTATAAAAGCCAAAAATCAACTAGTTTAAATAGATTTGATAAATTCTTAAGATCTTTAAGTTATTATTCCGAAGTGCAGATTCGATTTAACTTTTATAATAAATATACAAAACCAAATATCATTATAATTAAATTAAATAATTATATATTATCGGAATTTTTTTTAATTAGTCTATAATATAATAGAAATTAAAAAAAAATTGGAATACTAATTAAATTATTTTCTTCTAAGATTCTTAAGATTTTATTCCAAGTTTAATTATGAGTATTGGTTAAATTTAATTTTTACAATTAAATAATATAAAATAAATATTGTTTAAATTGTCAAAATATAGTATATTAATTCTTGTCAGTTGCATTGACAAGATTTAATTATTAGAATATTAATGATAAATAAAACTTATTAAATTTATTTTTCATAAAAAATATAAAATAAATACATCTTTACATGAAATTGTAAAAATGTAGAGTATATACTCAAATAGGTCCTAAACAATTTGAGTCAAATATTTTCATCTCTAAAAAGTTTTATTACATTGAAATCTCTGAATTTTATAAAAGTACACATATAGGTCATTCTGTCATATTTTTGAGGACCTCAAGTAAAAATAAGAGATAAGTACTATTTTGATCTCTAAGGTTTGGGGTCAAAATTGAAATCGTCCTAAACCTTTTTATTTTTTGTTCAAAATGGTCATCAACGTTCCATTTAGTATTAAAATCATCCTTTTGAACACAATAGTTTTTTAACAACATTGAAAGCCATATCGGGGACTTGTGCCCGGATAACGTTGGGAGCAGATAGTCAATCGACATATGAGCTCATGACCTATATAGGGATAAACATGCATCATTCTATTCTATTGCACATATTCTTTGTATTTTGTAATTGTGGGAACCTCAAGTTCTCATCCCCCCTCCTTTTCTTTTTTCACAAATGAAGATTGGAGTGATCTTCTATGAGTTGCCTGAGTCTTTTGCCTACGAGGACTAGGATCTAGGGAGTACGTTGATTTGGGATGAACCTCGGATTAGACTGTATATATTAACGATATACAGTTGTAGCACCCTCTGCTTAGTCCGGGCTTCAATCCGAATATGTTGTATGACTTTTCTCTGACTTGGTTACATCTGGGAGGACCTATACATCCCTTTCCTCCAGAGCCGTTCAATCAGATAGCCCCTGAACCTAATTTGGATGATGTCTACATCCCGAGCCTCCACCCGTGGTCCACCAGAGCCGAAGCCCCTTTTTCAGCCTATTGACCAGTTAGTCATTGAGTAAAGACTATTGGACGAAGTTCTTGCACCGATGTAGGCTAACAGACCTATCCTCAATGTTAACAGTTTAATGGAGGAGGAGGAGGATCCAACGGAGGAGGAAAAAATATCTAAAAGAAGACCCAAATTAGGAGGAATAGCTAGCAGCCGAGGAGGAGCAATACTTAGAGGCAGATGGTCATCATCTAGAGGATGGAGTCCTGATGGGTCTACCCAACAGCGCTACTTGACCATGCTAAGGAGGATGAATTAGCATTTTGTATTTTAAGGACACCTAACTTGGCTATGACTCAAGGACCTAGAGTGTTTTCCTCTTTTTTGTTGTCTTAGAGGGATTAGAAACATATAGAGATTAGGCTAGTCTGAGTGCTAAGTTAGGGGTGTAACACCCTACCACACAGAGATTTACGCTTAAGTCGTAAAACAGAGGTGGTGTGGTGTTACGACCTCTAATATATATATATATATATATATATATATATATAATAACTTAAAGAAATATAATTATCGAGGAGCCTTGAAGGATAGGTAAAGCAAAATCATAAAATTGAAAGCCCAACACTCAGGAATAACGTTTACTTGCGTACAAAGAAAGTTTAAGCACATATAATTATATATATAGACAAAGAGAGTAGAAGGTCAAGGATACAAAATAATCAAGCTCCAACCTCAGCCTGCGATTGAAGCTGAGCCGGAGAATATTTACATACATACATATAGAGGTCCGAGCCCAAAGTATACAAAAGAAACCCTAGTTCTCCATAAACCTCTATGAGGTGCAAAAGTAAAACAAGTTTATAGGAGAGTTTTATACATGAGCATATATCTAAGCAGTACAAAATATAATATCCCAAAAGACCCACTTCGCTACAAGAACTCCAGATGTCTAGCGAGGTGCCTCTCGACCTACATCTAAAAAACACAAATATCTGTATGGAATGAGAACAGGAGGTTCTAAGCATGGTAATAGTGCCACATACATAAGATATAAGGTCCTGGGAAAGCCAGAGGCAATCCTAGAACTCCGACACTCATATTATAAAACTTAAAGATTTAAAAGGGAAGCCATAAGCGGGATAGTTCTCTAAGGTTCTTAATCTTACTAAACTCTAGCTAAACCCCCACAACTATTCCCCTTCCTCCATATTCCTCCAAAACACCGCTAGAACCATACAAACAAACAAAACAAGCAAAGCAAACACATGTAGAATATAGATACTGCAGGTAGCAAATATAGCAGGTAAACATAATAATCATATAGGCAAACCCAATTAATGCACTATCAAACAAAACACACATATGCGTATGATGCATGCCTGCCCAATGGCTTATGAGTCTCATCTGTCAGTTATAAAGACAAACCCGACATGTCCGGCAGTTAACCCTGGACAAAACACCAAACACAGAGAAAGTGGGATAACGCCACGACCATTGCATCTTACCCACGTACCTGGAGTAGGGGACAACCTCACCACTGCCTCTTACCCAGGCGGTGTTACAATTCTCGACCCGGAGCAAGCGATGACAAAACACAACCCTTGCATCTTACCCGAAGCCTTGAACTCTTCAGAGCAAGTGGATAACACCACTGCATCTTACTCAGAGTCACATTCAGAAACACATTTTCATTATCATTACAATTCATTCTCATTCATTCTCAATTCATACCTGGAGCAAGTGGATAACACCACTGCGTCTTACCCGGTCATGTATATCTCAAACATAATCATTCATTATCCTCTCAATCAAAGTCCTTCATTATCATCTCATAATATTACCACAATTCTCATTATATCTCATTCATTGCTTTTGTCATCTCATCAAATTAGGTATCCCCTTCTTCAACTCATCCGATGCCCATTTCTATCTTCTTCCACCCGCTAACCCTAACTTCGTGACTTAAAACCTTGCTAATAAATTTTAGTCAAAGTTGTCAGAGGTTTGAAAAATTAGGAGAATGTTCAATAGTTCAAAAATAGTGAATTTCCATCAAAACAATGATTTTAGAGGTTTACAGGTTTGCCGGAAAGGTTAAACGGTGAAAAATGGAGTTTTTATGCAAAACAGAGTTATGTGCGTACGCATAAATGCTGTGCATACGCACATAACAGAATGACCTTCCCAACCTGTTCGTACGCACCCTTGTGTGCGTATGCACACCCTAAATCACACTTCCTGGTCTGCAGGGAGGGATCCATAAATTTGAATATGGAGGGGCCGAATTTTAGATAATTTTTTTTATTCCATAAAAATAATTAACATATAGTTATTAGAGTTAGTTTTTTAAAGATTTGTCAAAATATATATATAATTATAATTTTTTTCTACAATTTTATTTTTAATATGATAGTTACATAAAAGAAATATAACAATATCAATAGTACATTATAAAATTATAAAATACCAATAATTTATAGCGTGTTTAGTTAAAAATTATCATATATCTTATTAATTAAAATTAATTTTTTAAAAAATTTTAAAAAATTTGAAAATAAATTATAAATTATTAATTATTTGAAAGACACAGTACCCTTATAGAATACAAGATATAAGATATCTTTATAAAAATTTTTCTTTTAACAACGTAAATTTATAAGAAAAATGAGTATTTTTTATAAGAAAAGAATATCTAAATTACATAATGTGATTACCAAAATATAACTACGTAAGTCATTATTAATATAATAATATAAATGTTAAATATGTTAATATAAATAAATAAATAATTTTTTTAAAATAAATATAGAGATTATTATATAAAAACTAATTTAAAAGGTACAAATACTTGAGGATATGATATTAAATTAGTTAAGTAAAAAATATTAGTGAATTAAATAATTAAGACGTAAATCTATCACAGTGAAAAATAATACATATAAAACTACCAAATTATAAAATATATTTTTTATTTTTTAAACATATATCTTATATATAAATATAGTTTCTTAAAATTTGGGGGGCCGAGGCCACTACTCGCCCCCTCTCTAGGTCCGTCCCTGCTGGTCTGTGCATATGCACAGTAGTGTGCGTACGCACACACAAAAAATTCTAGTTTTTTGCACTTGGAAGAATTTCAGTTTTCTGCACCTAATTTTCGACATCCATAACTTTCTCTACAAAATTCTAATTTTCACAAACTTTATACTGTTTTAAAGCTCTCTAAATAATTTTTAATTTGAAATAGATTTCATTAAAATCCAAAGTCCGAGGCTCAATTTATGAATTGCCGAAGTTTGTTAAAAATCTATTTTTACCCAAAAGTTCAAAACCTCTATTTTCCAAACTTCCTTTTCAAAACCAATGATTTCACATTTTAAAACAATACCAAACATACTTAAAACCATTATATGTCATTTTCATTACTTCAATACAACCCAATTACTCACTTATATTGACTTCCACTCCAAACATCCAAGATCATACCACACAACTTCATCATAAAATATTATCATCACATTACATCAACATCAACAACTAACAAAATCATCATTTATCAACTCATTCTCAATACAGACAATCTCATCAATTCACTCAACAATTTCCAACCCAAAATACACTCATTATTCAACACATTTCTATAACAAACTCCACAATTCCATCAAAACCACTAAACATTAGCATATTTGTACATTCCAACGATTCAAACATTCAATTCAATTACACAACCCACCATCCATCCTCAACACACAAGGTATTTAACTAAAACCATAAAACATGCACCAAACATACAATTCAACTTATTTTAAGTTGTCTAGCCTAAGTTTTCACAAGATATAACATATTACATACGACAAACTAAAACCATACCTTGGCTGATTTCTCTCCTAAGCCAAAGACACCCAAAATGGCAAGATCACAAGCCTCCAACACCAAAATTCACCAACCAAGGCTCAATCCAAGCTTTCAATTATCTCAATTACGTTCCACAATCACATATTCACTACCTAATATACATTATCACATTTATATATCAAATTTTAATACCCAACACATATAATCAAGGGATTCACTAGGGTTTGAGGGTCCTTACCTTACCCGTGTCTCAAGTCAACAAAAACTTGCTAATTCCTCAAAAGAAACAAAAGTAGGGCTCCAAAATATTTCACTTCACCGCAGAAATCCAGACACCTAGCGAGGTGCCTCTCGACCTGCATCTGAAAACAACAACACAGTATGGGATGAGAACCGGAGGTTCTCAGCATGGTAAAGGAATATTGGACAACTGACGATTTATCTTGTTGCTTAGATTAGGAATATTTTATTTTTGTTGGTTTAGAGTCTTTTATTTGAGTTTAGTTTTATATTTTAAGTTTGATGTCAATTGCATGCTTTTATTTTCTTTTAATTTTTCGAAATTGCATGTCCTCAGTTCTTTCTTGATTTTTAAAAATTCTAAGTTTGGTGTCTTCTTTGTGTTTTCCTTTAATTTTGCGAAAATTTTTGTTTGATTCTCTAAAAATTTTAAGTTTGGTGTGTTTTGTGCTTTTATTTACTTAAAAATTTTTCAAAAATTTGTTCTTGGTGTTCATCTTGATCTTTAAAGTGTTCTTGGTGTTCATCTTGACATTCAAAGTTTTCTTGTTTGTTCTCTGTGTTTTGATCTAAAATTTATAAGTTTAGTGTCATTTTGTTGTTTTTCTCTTTTTGCATTAAAATTCAAAAATTAAAAAAATATCCTTTCCTTATTTTACTCATAAATTTCAAAATTTTGCATTAATTTAGTCAAAGATTTTCAAAATCATATATTTTTTTTAGTCAAGTCAATATTCTAATTTCAAAAATTGATCTTTTCAAATCTTTTTCAGAAATAAAATCTTTTTAATTTCTTCAATCATATCTTTTTTTCAATAAATTGCAATCATATCTTCTCAATCATATCTTTTTCAAAATAATTTTCAATCATATCTTTTTAATTGCTAATTTCAAAATCTTTTTAATTAATTAATTAATTTAGTTTTCAATTTGCTTTTATTTTATTTTATTTTTGTTTTCGAAATTTTATTTTCCATTTATTTTACTTATTATTTTTGGTTACTTTAAAAAAAAAACAAAAATATATTTTATTTGCAATCCACATCATCTCCCTTTCTCCATCATGGACCTAAGTGGAAGTGAACAGTCCAGAAGGACTCTGGGGTCATATGCTAACCCCATTACAGCTGCATATGGGAGTAGCATCTGTATACCTCCCATCAAAGCAAGCAGCTTTGAGCTAAATCCTCAGCTCATTATCATGGTGCAGCAAAATTACCAGTATTCCGGTCTTTCACAGGAAGAACCCACTGAGTTTCTGGCACAATTCTTACAAATTACTGACACAGTACGTGATAAAGAAGTAGATCAGGATGTCTACAGATTATTATTGTTTCCATTTGCTGTAAAAGATCAAGCTAAGAGGTGGTTAAATAACCAACCCACATCAAGCATAAAAACATGGAGACAATTAACAGACAAATTCCTGAATCAATTTTACCCTCCAAGAAGGATGACACAGCTAAGGCTGGACATCCAAGGCTTTAAACAAGAGGATCATGAATCCCTTTATAATGCCTGGGAGAGGTACAGAGGGATGCTGAGAAAATGCCCCTCTAAAATGTTTTCAGAGTGGCTATAGTTAGACATCTTCTACTATGGGCTTACAAAAAAAGCTCAGATGTCCCTAGACCACTCAGCTGGTGGATCTATATACATGAGAAAAACAATTGAAGAAGCTCAAGAGCTCATAGATACATTTTCTAGAAATCAACATCTGTACTCAAACAGTGAGTCCTCCATAAAAGAAGAGGCTATGGCAGTAACTACTGATCCCAATCCTCAAGAACAGATTGTTGAACTTAATCAGCAATTACTCCTTATGACAAAACAATTAGCAGAATTCAAAGAGATGCTCCAAGAAACTAAAAATGCTAACAAGAATATAGAATCACAATTGAATCAGACAAGACAGCAGCTATCTAAACAGATAATAGAAGAATGCCAAGCTGTCCAACTAAGGAACGGGAAGACATAGAATAACTCAGCTCAAAGTAGAAAAAAATCAAGAAAGGAACAAATGATAGAGGATGACCAAACCACTGCCCAAAATCCCTCTGAGGACATCAAGAGCCCAGAGAGGAATAACTCTGGCATTCAAACGCCAGAAAAGGGGGAAAAACTGGCGTTAAACGCCCAATGGATGCCCAAATCTGGCGTTCAAACGCCAGAAAAGGGTTGGAACCTGGCGTTAAACACCCATTCAGCCCCCATTCCTGGCATTCAAACGCCAATGAGGGATCAGGCACCTGCAAGTGCTGATAGTAACCCCTCTAAGAAGGCTTCTCCAACCACTTCTGTAGGGAATAAACCTGCAACAACTAAGGTTGAAGAATATAAAGCCAAGATGCCTTATCCTCAGAAGCTCCGCCAAGCGGAACAGGATAAATAATTTGCCCGCTTTGCAGACTATCTCAGGACTCTTGAAATAAAGATCCCGTTTGCAGAGGCACTTGAGCAAATACCCTCTTATGCTATGTTCATGAAAGAGATCTTAAGTCATAAGAAGGATTGGAGAGAAACTGAAAGAGTGTTTCTCACTGAAGAATGCAGTGCAGTCATTCTAAAGAGCTTACCAGAAAAGCTTCAAGATCCAGGAAGCTTTATGATACCATGCACATTAGAGGGTGCTTGCACCAAGATAGCTCTATGTGACCTTGGAGTAAGTATCAACCTAATACCTGCATCCACTATCAGAAAGCTTGGGTTGACTGAAGAAGTCAAACCAACCCGGATATGTCTTCAACTTGCTGATGGCTCCATTAAATATCCATCAGGAATCATTGAGGACATGATTGTCAAGGTTGGGCCATTCGCCTTTCCCACTGACTTTGTAGTGCTGGAAATGGAGGAGCACAAGAGTGCAACTCTGATTCTAGGAAGACCTTTCCTAGCAACTGGACGAACTCTTATTGATGTACAAAAAGGGGAAGTGACCCTGAGAGTCAATGAGGATGAGTTCAAGTTAAATGCTGTCAAAGCTATGTAGCATCCAGACACATCAAATGACTGCATGAGCACTGATATTATTGACTCTTTGGTGGAAGAGATCAATATGACTGAGAGTCTTGAATCAGAGCTAGAGGACATCTTTAAAGATGTTCAGCCTAATCTGGAGGAATTAGAGGAAATAAAAGAACCTCTGAAAATCCCTCAGGAAGAGGAGAAACCTCCTAAACCCGAGCTCAAACCACTATCACCATCCCTGAAATATGTATTTCTGGGAGAGGGTGACACTTTTCTAGTGATCATAAGCTTTACTTTAAATCCACAGGAAGAGAAAGCACTAATTCAAGTGCTAAGGACACACAAGACAGCTCTTGGGTGGTCCATAAGTGACCTTAAGGGCATTAGCCCAGCAAGATGCATACATAAGATCCTATTGAAGGATGATGCTAAGCCAGTGGTTCAACCACAGAGGCGGCTAAATTCAGCCATGAAGAAAGTGGTGCAGAAAGAGGTCACTAAGTTACTAGAGGCTGGGATTATTTATCCTATTTCTGATAGCCCATGGGTGAGCCCTGTCCAAGTTGTCCCCAAGAAGGGAGGCATGACAGTGGTTCATAATTGTAGAACCTATGCACAATTACTCAAGAGGGGGGGTGAATTGAGTATTGCAACAACAATGAATCTTTTTGCGAAAGTTAAAGACAATATACAAAAGTGTTATTGTACTAGTATTTTTCCAAGAGCTTAACTCAATTGCTAAGCATTTATAAGGAGCTTTTACTTTCCAATAGACACCAACTCAAATAAATTGATCAAGCTTTTCACCAATCGGACTTAAGCTATTTCTTAAGTACTTACGAAGCTACTTTTCGATCACAATTTATTTGCTCAAAGGTAAAAGGCAATAATATAGAAGAGATGAGTTTGGAGAGATGCAAACGCTATTTAGAGTGGTTCGGCACAATCCTTGTCCTACGTCCACTTTCTTTCTCAATCGCTATTGAGAAGTTCCACTATTGCCAAGCTTCAAGGTGCTCGCGCAAAACCTTTTACAATTCGAGTCCTTAGTTTCTAACACCTCACGGTATATGATCACCACTCGTATACTAACCCACTCCACTTAGAGATTCCTTCTCTAAGATTTTCCTTGAGTACTTAGTATACTCCTTTGGTATCCTCACCGACTATAGTGTTTATAACTCTTGACTCAACCTTGGAGATCACACTCCAATTTACAAAGTGTTACAAGAAAACAATTCTCAAAGAATTGTTGAGATGAAATGAGTACTCTCTAGAAGAGTGTATGATTACAAGTTTAGCACTATTGAACCAATTGATATTGCTCTCTCAAATTGTGAATTATAACACCTTAAAAATGTGTAGAATGAAAGAATATGAACAAGATAGTTTGCAAATACTCACGTGTATGAAATAAGGCTTCAATCCATCAATTTATAGACTTCCCAAACCTTAGAAACGTTGGGGAGTTAATGGGATGGAGCCGTTTTGTTAAAACTAGCCGTTTTTTATGTTTTTGAATCATTTGCATCGATGCATAACACTTTGCATCGATGCAAATGTGTCTTTGAAGCTGAAATTTGAATTTTCAGCTAGGTTGCATCGATGCAAACATCTTTGCATCGATGCAACAAGTCGTTGCATACTTTGCATCGATGCAAGATGAGTGTGCATCGATGCAAACCTTAAAGAATGGCTTAAAATCACTTCAAAATACTTAGGATTGATCTCAAACTTGTTGGAGTCAATTCCTATGCTTTTGTACCTTTGAAAACGAGTTTTTAAACCATTTGGCTAGCATCGAATTGCAAGATGTGTATCAAAACATTTTGTGAGTGTGTGTTGAGAGATTTAGCAATTGGTTCTTAACAAGAAGTTACCTAAGTCCTAAGACACTATACTTGTCTTCAAATGTTGTGGACTTGAGTTTCTTGTTGTTGTTGTGTTGCTTTCAACTCTTCATTCCTCAACGTTGAATGTTGGTTGATCTTTCAACATGCTTGTTCATTCAAGTTGTTTGTTGGTTTGTCTTTCATGTCGTTTGTTGGTTTGTCATTCATCAAAACCTACGAATACAAACTTCGCATACAAGCAACATGATTTACAATAATGAAAAGAATGAACTGGTTCCCACAAGAACAGTTACAGGGTGGCGTATGTGTATTGACTACAGAAGGCTCAATACAGCCACCAGAAAGGATCATTTTCCTTTACATTCATAGACCAGATGCTAGAGAGACTAGCAGGCCATCAATACAGCCACCAGAAAGGTTCAACCAAATTGCAGTGGATCCTCAAGACCAAGAGAAAATAGCATTCACATGTCCATCTGGAGTATTTGCTTACAGAAGAATGCCTTTTGGCCTATGCAATGCGCCTGCAACCTTTCAGAGGTGCATGCTCTCTATCTTCTCTGATATGGTAGAGAAGTTCCTGGAAGTCTTCATGGATGACTTCTCAGTATTTGGAGACTTATTCAGCTCCTGTATTGATCATCTAGCACTTGTCTTGAAAAGGTGCCAAGAGACTAACCTAGTCTTAAACTGGGAAAAATGTCACTTTATAGTGACTGAAGGAATTGTCCTTGGGCACAAAATTTCAAGCAAGGGAATAGAGCTGGATCAAGCCAAGGTAGAGGTAATTGAGAAATTACCACCACCTGCCAATGTTAAGGCAATCAGAAGCTTTCTGGGGCATGCAGGATTCTATAGGAGGTTCATAAAGGATTTTTCAAAAATTACAAAACCTCTAAGCAACCTGCTAGCTGCTGACACGCTATTTGTGTTTGACACAGAGTGTCTGCAGGTGTTTGAGACCCTGAAAGCCAAGCTGGTCACAGCACCAGTCATCTCTGCACCTGACTGGACATTACCATTCGAATTAATGTGTGATGCTAGTGACCATGCCATTGGTGTAGTGTTGGGACAAAGGCATAACAAGCTTCTGCACGTCATTTACTATGCCAGTCGTGTTCTAAATGACGCACAGAAGAATTACACAACCACAGAAAAGGAGTTACTTGCAGTGGTTTATGCCATTGACAAGTTTAGATCCTATTTAGTAGGTTCAAAAGTGATTGTGTATACTGACCATGCTGCTCTTAAATATCTACTCACAAAGCAGGATTCAAAACCCAGGCTCATAAGATGGGTGTTGCTTCTGCAAGAGTTTGATATAGAAATAAGAGACAGAAAAGGGATAGAGAACCAGGTAGCTGATCACCTGTCCCGGATAGAACCAGTAGCAGGGGCGTCCCTCCCTCCTACTGAGATCTCTGAGACCTTTCCGGATGAGCAACTTTTTGCCATTCAAGAAGCACCATGGTTTGCAGACATTGCAAATTATAAAGCTGTGAGGTTCATACCCCAGGAGTACAGCAGGTTGCAAAAGAAAAAACTAATTTCTGATGCAAGGTACTACTTATGGGATGAACCATATCTCTTTAAGAGAAGCGCAGATGGAATGATCCGCAGATGCGTCCCTAGAGAGGAGGCACAAAAGATCCTGTGGCATTGCCATCGATCACAGTATGGAGTATATTTCGGAAGTGAGCGAACAGCTACTAAAGTCCTCCAATGTGGCTTCTATTGGCCTACTCTCTATAGAGATGCTCGAGAGTTTGTGCGTAACTGTGACAGTTGCCAAAGAGCTGGTAACTTGCCTCATGGTTATGCCATGCCTCAACAAGGGATCTTAGAGATTGAGTTGTTTGACGTAAGGGGTATTGACTTCATGGGTCCTTTCCCACCAACATACTCAAACACTTACATTCTGGTGGTAGTAGACTACGTATCTAAATGGGTGGAAGCAATTGCCACACCCGCTAATGATACCAAGACCGTGCTGAAGTTCCTCCAGAAATATATTTTCAGCAGATTTGGTGTTCCCATAGTACTAATCAGTGATTCGGGCACCCATTTTCTGCAATAAACAGCTTTACTCTGCTATGGTTCGATATGGAATTAGCCACAAAGTAGCAACTCCGTATCATCTACAGACAAATGGGAAGGCTGAGATCTCTAACAGAGAATTAAAGAGAATCATGGAACGGACTGTAATTGCCCGTAGAAAGGATTGGGCAAAGAGCTTGGATGATGCTCTGTGGGCATACAGAACAGCATTCAAGACTCCTATAGGATCCTCTCCAAACCAGCTTGTGTATGGCAAGGCCTATCATCTGCCCGTGGAACTGGAACATAAAGCCTACTGGGCAACCAGATTCTTAAACATGGATGCTAAGTTAGCTGGTGAGAAAAGATTGCTCCAGCTAAATGAGCTAGAGGAGTTCAGACTTAATGCTTTTGAAAATGCCAAAATTTATAAGGAAAAAGCAAAAAAGTGGCATGACAAGAAATTGTCATCCAGAGTCTTTGAGCCAGGACAAAAAGTTCTGTTGTTCAACTCTAGGCTCAGATTATTCCCCGGAAAATTAAAATCCCGGTGGAGGGGACCATATGTGATTACAGTAGTGTCACCATATGGATATGTTGAGCTTCAAGATATTGATTCTGACAAAAAGTTCATTGTTAACGGACAGAGAATCAAACATTATCTTGAAAGCAATTTTGAGCAAGAATGCTCAAAACTGAGGCTTGAATGAAGCTCAGTAAAGGTCCAGCTAAAGACAATAAAGAAGCGCTTGCTGGGAGGCAACCCAGCCATTAGCAAGTTATTTGTCTTAATTAATACTTGTAGAAGTTTGATATACATTTTTCTTCAAAGGTTAATCATCAAAATTGAAGGAATTCACAGAGTTACAGAAGGATTCAGTGAAAAAAGCAGAGAAAAGGAGCTTGCTGGCAAGAAAATGCCAGTAAAGGGCATTTTGGGCGTTAAACACCAGAATGGGTACCATTCTGGGCGTTTAACGCCAGAATTACAGCATCCTGGGCGTTCAGCAAAACGCCCAGTGATAAAGGGGTTTCTGGCGTTTAACGCCAGCCAGGGTACCTGGCTGGGCGTTAAACGCCCATAATGGCCAACAACTGGGCGTTAAACGCCAGAATGGATACCATTCTGGGCGTTTAACGCCAGACAGGCAGGGGAAGGAGATTTTGTTTTCAACTTCAAATTTTCGTGTTTTGATTCATACTTTTCTGCATAAACATGTTTCAAACTTTCATCATTCACCCTCAATTTTCAAAAATTCAAACATTTTCTAAATCTCTTTTCAATTTTCTTTCAAATCCTTCCCAAATCTTCTTCAAAAACTCAATTATCTTCTTAATTTCTTTCCAAATCTTTTCCAACTCATCATATCATCTTTTAATTCTTAGATGCATAACCAAATTTTCAGATTTAACATCTTTATATCTTTTTCAATTACAAATCTCATCTTTTTCATATCATGATTTTATTTTCTTCCATCAATCATATCTCTATCTCATATCTCTTTCAAATTTTTCGAAATCCCTCCCCTCCTCCTATAAATATACATTCGGCCATCCCCTCCTCTACACCATTCGAATTTGCCTCCTCTCCTCTCTCTCCCCTTTCCTTTCTTTTGCTTGAGGGCAAACCTCTAAGTTTGGTGTGTTTTTCCGTGATCACTGAGCTAAAACTCATCAAGATCATGGCACCTAAGGGAAAATAAACCAAATCAAGAGGAAAGAAAGAGAATACTCCAAGGAGTCTTTAGAATCAAGAGAGGTTCTTAACCAAAGAACATGCAGACCATTACCACAAAATAATGGGTCTGAGGTCAGTGATCCCGGAAGTTAAATTCAATCTAAAAGAGGATGAATATCCAGAGATCCAAGAGCAAATTCGAAACAGAGGATGGGAAATTCTAGCCAATCCTGAGACAAAGGTTGGAAAAAACATGGTTCAGAAATTTTACTCAAATCTGTGGCTGACAGATAAGCAGAGAATAACTGGAACCGCCTTTCATACCTACCGAACCATGGTAAGAGGGAGGCTTATTTACTTCCATCTGGACAAAATAAGAGAGATCTTCAAATTACCTCAACTACAAGATGATCCAGAATCCTTTAATAGGAGAATGGTGAGAGTAGATAAGGGGTTGGATCAAGTTCTAGAGGACATATGCCTCCCTGGAACTAAGTGGATAACCAATTCAAAAGGTGTCCCAAACCAACTCAAGAGGGGAGATCTTAAACCAGTTGCAAGAGACTGGTTGGACTTCATTGGGCGTTCTATATTGCCCACTAGCAACCGCTCTGAGGTCACTGTCAAAAGAGCAGTGATGATTCATTGTATTATGCTTGGAAAAGAAGTGGAGATTCATCATCTGATTTCTTATGAGATTTACACAATTGCAAACAAGAACTCCACTGAAGCCAAACTGGCCTACCCAAGCTTAATTTCTCTGCTATGTAAAGATGCTGGGGTGAGGATGAGAGTAGATGAATTCATCCCAATCGAACACCCAATCACCAAGAAGTCAATGGAAGGACAAGTGCAAGACAACTCCATCAAAAGGAGGGCGCAGGAGTTCCTCCCAGAAATTCCTGAAATTGACTACTGGACCCGCCTAGAAGCATCTGTTACCAAGCTGCAAAAAGCTATGGAACAACTTAAGGAAGAACAGCAGAATCAAAACTGCATGCTCTGCAAACTGCTGAAGGAACAGGAGAAGCAGGGGCATGAGCTAAAGGAGCTGAAGCGCCAAAAGCTCTCCCTTGAAGGACCAAGCACCCCACAGATTGAGGGAGCATCCACTTCTCAAAATCAAGGTTGTTGAGTCCTAACTCTGTGATAACCTTTATTATTAAGAGTCTATTTTAAGAGTCATTTATTTTTCTGTTTTTATTTTCTTCCTTCTATTATTATTGGTTTGCTCCTATATTTATTTTTGAGTCTTATTGTCATTCCATGATTAATAAAATTTAAAGTTTATGTCTTAAAGCTATGAATGTCCCATGAATCCATCACCTCTCTTAAAAGAAAAGTATTTTTAATTGAAAAAGAAAAAGAAGTACATGAATTTCGAATTTTAAAACAGTTTAATTATTTTGATGTGGTGGCAATACTATTGTTTTCTGAATGAATGCTTGAACAATGCATATTTTTGAATTTGATTGTTTATGAATGTTAAAATTGTTGGCTCTTGAAAGAATGATGGAAAAGGAGAAATGTTGTCTGATGATCTGAAAAATCATAAAATTGATTCTTGAAGCAAGAAAAAGCAGTGAAAAGCTTGCAGAGAAAAAAAAAGAGAAAAGAAAAAGAAAGAAAAAGAAAAGCAAGCAGAAAAAGCCAATACCCCTTTAAACCAAAAGGCAAGGATGATAAAAAGGATCCAAGGCTTTGAGCATCAGTGAATAGGAGGGCCCATAGGAATAAAATCATGGCCAAAGCGGCTAAACCAAGCTGTCCCTAACCATGTGCTTGTGGCATGAAGGTGTCAAGTGAAAACTTGAGACTGAGCGGTTAAAGTCGAGGTCCAAAGCAAAAAGAAGAGTGTTCTTAAGAACCCTGGACACCTCTAATATGAGACTCTAGCAAAACTGAGTCACAATCTGAAAAGGTTCACCCAGTTATGTGTCTGTGGCATTTATGTATCCGGTGGTAATACTGGAAAACAAAGTGCTTAGGGCCACAGCCAAGACTCATAAAGTAGCTGTGTTCAAGAATCAACATACTTAACTAGGAGAATCAATAACACTATCTGGATTCTGAGTTCCTATAGATACCAATCATTCTGAACTTTAAGGAATAAAGTGAGATGCCAAAACTGTTCAGAAGCAAAAAGCTAAAAGCCCCGCTCATCTAATTAATACTGATCTTCATAGATGTTTTTGGAATTCATTGTATATTCTCTTCTTTTTATCCTATTTGATTTTCAGTTGCTTAGGGACAAGCAACAATTTAAGTTTGGTGTTGTGATGAGCGGATAATTTATACGCTTTCTGGCATTGTTTTTAGTATGTTTTTAGTATATTTTAATTAGTTTTTATTATATTTTTATTAGTTTTTATTTAAAATTCACTTTTTTGGACTTTACTATGAGTTTGTATGTTTTTCTGTGATTTCAGGTATTTTCTGGCTGAAATTGAGGGACCTGAGCAAAAATCTAATTTAGAGGCTGAAAAAGGACTACAGATGCTGTTGGATTCTGACCTCCCTGCACTCAAAGTGGATTTTCGGGAGCTACAGAAGCCCAATTGGTGCGCGCTCAATTGCATTGGAAAGTAGACATCCTGGGCTTTCCAAAAATATATAATAGTTCATACTTTGCCCGAGATTTGATGGCCTAAACAGGCGTTCCAAGTCAGCTCAAGAATTCTGGCGTTTAACGCCAGAACTGGCATAAAAACTGGAGTTAAACGCCCAAACTGGCACAAAAGCTGGCGTTTAACTCCAAGAAAAGTCTCTACACATGAAAGCTTCAATGCTCAGCCCAAGCACACACCAAGTGGGACCCGGAAGTGGATTTTTACACTAAACACCCTAGCTTACTCATTTTCTGTAACCCTAGGCCACCAGTTTACTATAAAAACTACTTTTAGTGATTCATCTTGTACCTCATGACATTCTACACGTTTTATATTGTATCCTCTATGGCATGAGTCTCTAAACCCCATTGTTGGGGTGAGGAGCTCTGCTGTTCTTCATGAATTAATGCAATTACTATTGTTTTCCATTCTATCACGCTTGCTTCTATTCTAAGATATTCATTCGCACTTCAACCTGATGAATGTGATGATCCATGACAATCATCATCATTCTCACCTATGAACATGTGCCTGACAACCACCTCCGTTCTACCTTAGATTGAATGCATATCTCTTAGCCTCATGATTCAGATTAGAGTCTTCGTGGTATAAGCTAGAATTATTGGCAGCCATTCTTGAGATTCGAAACGTCTAAACCTTGTCTGTGGTATTCTGAGTAGGATCTGGGAAGGGATGGCTGTGACGAGCTTCAAACTCGCGATTGTTGGGCGTGTGACAGACGCAAAAGGATCAATGAATCCTATTCCGACATGATCGAGAACCGACAGATGATTAGCCGTGCGGTGACAGCGCATTTGGAACATTTTCACTGAGAGGACGGGAAGTATCCATTGACAACGGTGATGCCCAACATAAAGCTTTCCATGGAAGGAGCCTTGCGTGCATGAAGAAGAAGATAGTAGAAAATCAGAGGTTTAGAAGACAAAGCATCTCTAAAGCCTCAACATGTTCTTCATTACTGCATAACAAGTATTTATTTCATGTTCTTCTACTTTTTACAATTAAATCTGAGAATTATTGATATCCTGCCTAAGAGTTACAAGATAACCATAGCTTGCTTCAAGCCGACAATCTCTGTGGGATCAACCCTTACTCAGGTAAGGTATTACTTGGATGACCCAGTGCACTTGCTGGTTAGTTGTACGGAGTTACAAAAGTGTGACTGTAATTTCGTGCACCAACAACATGATCAAATGATGATGTCTCTTGATGAGCAAAATATGGATCATTAGGATCTCTTGGGTTTTGACCCTCCCAACCATAGCATGAATAGTTGTCATAGCAATATGAGTCATTTTATGGTTCTGGGAGGTGTTCATACTCTATCATTCCTTGTTGATACTCCCATTCACCATTAGCATAATGACATGAATCATTTTGTGGTGTTGGGCAGTATCTCATGGAATTATCTTGATTATTTTGTGGCCCTGGAGCATATCCCCACTGGTTAGATTGCTCATAATCTGTCATTTCTTGGTGATATTTCCAACCACCATTAGAATAGTCATTTGGTGATGGTGGGCAATATCCCATGAAATTTGTTTGATCAAAAGATGAGGTAAACTCCATTTAAATTTTGTAAAACACAATCACTAATGAAAGTTGAAACTCCTCATGTGATAGATTAGGATTTCTTAGTGAGGCAATAACACAAACACCTTAGTATCAGCAGAAAACAAAAAATTAAAAGAACTTAAATGACAAAAACAAAGAAAATGCTTAATCTAGACTTATCACCCACTTAATCATTGTCGATCTAAATCAATCCCCGGCAACGGCGCCAAAAACTTGATGAGTGAAAAATCGGTTCCAGACAAACTAACGGGCAAGTGTATCGGGTCGCATTAAGTAGTAAAACTCACAAAAGTGAGGTCGATCCCACAGGGATTGATGGATTGAGCAATTTTAGTATGGTGATGAATTTAGTTAAGCAGACAGTTGATGATTTGAGTGAAATTTGATTAACAGAAAGTAAATTGCAAGAAAGCTATAATGCAGAATGAAATTTGACAGAAGAATAAATTTCAGGAAGCTTAAATGGCTGAAACTTAAAGTGCAAGAAATTAAAAGAGTTGAAACTTAAGTTGCAAGAAAGGTAAATAACTGAATCTTAAAGTGCAAGGAATTTAAATTGCAGAATCTAAATAGCCAGGAAACTTAAATTGCACGAATAATAAAGGGATTTGGGTGTTGAGAATCAAAACAAAAATGGAAAATGTAATTGCAGTGAAGTCAGAAAACTCTAAGGTGAAGAAATTCAAAGAAAGTGATTCATCAGGGATTGGAGATACTGTAATCCTTCATGAATCAAATTGGTCTCAACTTCTTTCTCAATCATATGAATAGATCTATGGCAGATTGGAATTGATTAGATTCTAATTCCTTGGCAATCCAATCTCTCTAATCATAATCAATCTTGCCAATTCCTTGATCCAATTGTCATGAGAAGAGGTTAAGCATTTTCTCTCATCCATAAGCCACATAGACTCTCAAGATCTCAATTCCTCCCGAATGGTGTTGATCAAGAGAGCAATGAGAAACAGAGCTTTAGTTCTAATTTTCATGATTCCCCTTCCGAGGCTCACATGGAAATTCACAGATTCAAACCCTCTTCCAGAGTGAATGAATCTCAATCAAAACATAAATTATTTCTTAGCTATCCAGATGAATTGAAAAGAAGAAGATGTTCACTTAATCATGTGAATTAAAATAGAGCTCCTCCCCCTAATGAATTGGGGTTCAGTGGATCATAACTCAAAGAACAGGTGTAGAGAAACTAAATTTGCAGAAAATAAATTGGCAGAGAGGCAAAGATGCAGGGAATTTAAATTGCATAGAAATCAAACTTAGCCCAAGCAAACTCAAATGTAAAATTTCAGAAGAGAAATTGCAGCAGAGAAGTGTAAGAAATGGAAATTGCATAAAGCTGAACTAAATTCAATTCAACTCAAATGTAAAAGTGCAGAAAAGAAAAAGAAATTTTAAGCTAAGCTCTCTACCAGAGCCTTCTATCCTACTCGTACTCCTACTCCTATTATTGCCTTCTAGCAGACTCAGACTCTCTAAAACTAGCCCCCTCTTTATTAAAACATTCTTCTATTTATAGTCTTCTTCTCTTCTTCAATTGGGTCTTCAGTGTACTTGGGTGTGGGCCTTGTCCTTGATTAAAGCAGTGAGGAATAACTCTTGATGATGTTGACCTTGGCTGTTACTTCATTCAACGTTTATGAGCTTGCATGGTTCCATTTGGAATTGAGTTTGGCTTTAACGTTGGTGGCAACGTTTGTGTGAAAACGTTTAGCCCAAACGTTGCATAAAAAATGAAATCTGTGTGCTGCTAGCAACGTTTGGCTCAACGTTAGTGCACCAACATTCGCTCATCCACGCGTGCGCGTATACCACGCATACGCGTGAAGGATATGTTTTTACCCTTCCACGCGTACACGTACACCATGCTTACGCGTGCATTGCCCTTTTTCCATTCCACACATACGCGTCATAGACGCGTGCGCGTCGACTCAAGTTTCTCAATTCTAAATTCTGGGCTTCTCATCAAAGACGTTGGAGGCAGCATTTGATCACCAACGTTTCCTCCAACGTTGGCTGAGTCACGCGTACGCATGACCCACGCGTACGCGTGAATGGTCAATTTTGACATTTCACGCGTGTGCGTGACTCACGTTTGCGCGTGGATTTAAAAACTTTCTTCTTTTGCGCGTACACGTCATTGACGGGTACGCGTTGCCCAAAATTCCTTTAGCCCAAGAATTGAACATTTTTGAGGACGTTGGAGGTAACGTTGGTTCCCCAACGTTCTCAACAACGTTGGCACCCATGTTTTCTTCTTCCAGAACGTTGCCTTCAACGTTGATGGGCTAACGTTGGCTCCAACGTTGGCCTCTCCTTCTCTTCTTCCTTGCTCTTCCTCTGCTTGTTTTTACCTATCATCAACCAAACAAACTCATCAAAGCCTTGGCATAATTATAAGATTTTGCATCATTCATATCATCAACTAAATCTTGCAGAAAATCTCATTAAAATGTATAAAATTAACAATGTTTGATTGAATCAAGACAACCATGAATTTCTCATCCAAACACTTACTTATTGCCTAAGAAATGCATGAAAACCAAGTAAAATAGATAAAAAAAATGCTTGTGAAACTAGCCTAAGATGACTTGTCATCACAAACACAATCCCTCAAGCCCAAAATCGCCAAAGCACAAGCACCCAACCTCTACCAAGTTCCAAGGCTCACAATTCAAGCTCCAACATATTCATATATACACCTAATTTCACATATGTCACACATACATACCCAAATTTAATACCCAATACACCAATTCAAGAGATTAACTAGGATTCTAGTATCCTCACCTTAACCAAGCGTCGTATAAGCAAGAGTGAATATTTTCCTCAAGCTAATCGGATCCTAATACATCAAAGAGGCAAAAACTCAACACCACTTACATCATTTATGTAAAATTGGGGGAAGGAGAGGATGAGAGAGATAGAGTGCTGGCTTACCTATGAAATTGTTCCGATGAATTTGTAAAGCTCGACACGCTGGACACGTGGTCGCAAACAGTGCGGCGATTGGAGCTCGGAATGAGAAGTTATGGAAGTTTGATTTGGGAACAAGGGTTCGTCTCTCTTCTCCCTCACCTTGCAATGCTTCAGCATGTTTATGCTGAATGAGGGGAAGAAGAATGCTTCTTCTTAAGTTGTGTTGGGCTGACTTGTTAGGCTTGGGCCCATTCTGGCCCGGTCCAACTGCTTCGGCCCATTCGGCCCAATCTTGGGCCAAATTCTTTGAAATTGGTGTCAAAATTCTCGTTTTAATTAGCTCTACCCTATTTTAATATAAAATTCACATTTCTAATTTTCTTTATTAAAAATTAATTTGTTAACTAATTATTCGCTAATTATTTACTAATCTCTCGGGTTACAGTTCGGCCCATTTGGCCAAATTTTGAACCGAATTCTTCAAAATTAGTGTCAAAATTTATATTTTAATTATTTCTTCCTTTTAAAACTATAAAATTTAATTTTTTTATTTTTTTAAATAAAATTTATTTATTGACTAATTATTTTTAAATTTGCAAATTTTACAAGGAGCTTTTTGAATGAGACAGACCTTGAGATGTCTGATGTTTATATATGTCTATATCTATTATGTAGTTAAAATAAGGGTCCTCTAACTGGGTTTGTAAACTGATATAGCTGATAATGTACACTTGATATATATGTGACTTGTATGACTATTTTGTAGTTTACATTTGTGTCTCTGCTTTGTAAATTTATTATTTCCTTATGTATAATCGGTGTTGCTTATTATATGGTTTCAAAACAAAATTACCCTAAAAAGCGATTACGATTCTAACAGCATAACAGGCTCATAAACTATATTTAATATGGAGTTTAGCATTTATAAGGAAAATAAATTAGTGACGTCTTAGTTTTAGTATGATCATGA
The DNA here is from genome assembly GCF_003086295.3 of Arachis hypogaea. NCBI lineage: Eukaryota > Viridiplantae > Streptophyta > Magnoliopsida > Fabales > Fabaceae > Arachis > Arachis hypogaea. The sequence goes on from NC_092053.1 coordinate 63,812,312, forward strand.
CATACTAGAAGTTTGATCATAATACTATGGGTCTTGAAAAGTCTTTTAAAGTCTTAGATTTGTGAGAATTGTTATATTCATCAAATTATATCGGATGGATTTGTGTAATTTGGTTGATGGATTGATATGCATGCTTACTTAAGTTACTTTTAGTTATGATACCATTTCAATTTCTCAATATGGGTGTTTTCTTGAAAAAACACTGATATTTCATAAGAAACATGTGATTTTCTTATGAAAAATTGGTTGTGTCTTTTGACAAGATACAATGACGATCAATGAATACACAATAGCTTTAAAAGATCACTATGAACACTCATATCATTATAATGCTATAATGTGTATGTACTACACCTTGTATGCTCGGTTAATTATTGTTGCAAAGTTATTGGTTATATAATTGTGGGGGAGCTAGACGCTTTACAGTCTAGAATTCTCCTATAGTTCTTAACTAATAGTTTTATTAACTAGAGTAATCTGTTTTATAGTGATTTATTTTCAGGTTGTAATTTGTGGCTATAGTTATTCAATTTGAGAGTCACTTTTAAAGTATTTTTTAATTAAATAAAATCCAATCAATATTGTCCAACTAGGAGAATGTTAGAATTTTTTGTGGTGGGCATCTATTGATTGTTGGCTTTTGTCTTTGTGAAGATGGACTGAATATTTAAGCTTGACATTCTTGTAAGCCCATGAAATAATAGAGTAATTCACCTTAGATTTTCAATGTTATCATTTATTATTGGGCTTTGGGACCTAATAATTAGTGTACATGATGAGATAAGATAATAGTATAAGACTGATAAACCACAATTTTATGATTTATCTTGTGAATTTTTTTTAAACTGTGTTTAAGATTAAAAACATGCTTTTTTTGCTCTTAATTTGCTAAATTTAATTCACTTTAATTCCATTCGCTTCCTTAATGTGTTTGTTAAGTGATTTCATGTTTAGAAGGTAAGGATGAATTGAAGAAGTAAGGAAAAAACATGTAAAAGTGGAAAATTTATGAAGAAATAAAGTTTGGAGTTCTTTAGGATTGTGTATACACACGTTTGTGCATGTGTATGCATGTTTTGAAGTTCGCGCAACCATCCGTACACATGGTTAGTCGTGCGCACGACTGCAAGCACGTGAGTTCACTTAAGTGAATACGTGGATCACGATTTTAGGGTTTTCTAGGCCCAATCCAAATCATTTCTGAAGTTATTTGAAGCCAAATTCAAGAAGGATGAAAGGGGGAAGCAATTAGGGTAGCTTAGGAGCATGGTTTAGGATAGTTTTTTAGAGAGAGAAGCTTTCTTCTAGAATTTAGAATTTTAGATTTAGTTTTCTCCATAGATTTAGGTTTTGAACTTGCTTTAATTTAGTTTTAATTACAATTTCTTGTTTTAGCATCTTAATTCTCTTATTGTTAATTATTTATTTCTCTAGTTTCTTTCTTTTATGTTTCATTAACTTTTGTTGAATTTTGATTTTCTTTAATACAATTTAATATTTTTCATGTTTATTGTTGATTAATTGAGCTGTTATTATTGGTTTTTTGTAATTGGTAGTTGTAGATTTTGTTAATTCTTGTTATTTTACCATGTTTTTATTTTATGCCTTTCAAATGTTTGTGAAAATGTCTTTTTTAGTGTAATTTTTCACACTCTTGGCTTGGGATTGAGGAATTAGGTGACTTTAAGTAATTGATGTCCAATATTAATTGATGACTTAGGGTTGTTAGTTGATTTAGTTTCCACTAACGCTAATCTTTCACTAAGATAATTAGTGAGTTAGTTAGGATTTGTGGATTGAAATTACTTACGCCTATTTGACTTATCCTCGATGTTAGGATTAAATAAATGGGATTAACTCTTCATAATTGTCATATTTGTGTTCAATAATTAGGATAGGAACCCTTAACTCTCAACCCTTACTAAAAGTGTCATTTTAGCATTTAAATTTCTTTTACTTGATTAGTTAGTTGCTTTACTTTCTTGTTATTTAAATTCTTGTTAATTACTATTTTCACCCCTTGATTCTCATAACTGATAACATGCATACCTCACTGTGACTCCTTTTAGAGATGACCGGAGATCTAATACTCTCGGTTTTTATTGGTTTATGCTGTGACAAACAAAATTAAACTTTGATTGAGAATTAATTATTCGTTTAAACTATACTTGCAACGAAATTCTATTGAAAAATTCTAAATCGACATTAACCCTCAGTCCCTCACATCAAAGACTCTTTGATCTAAGTCTTTAATGATTAAACTTGATCACTATGTATACATATTATAAAGAAAAGATCTATACTTTCATCTAATTCTCTTGACGGTTAATAAATTCATTACGTGCCATCTCTGAGGAGATTAAATAGAATGTGTGTTTTCGAGTTTCAAACGCTCACATAAATATAATCCTTCAACTACTTAACTCATATGGTAATCATAAACTATAGAGATAAGTATATAATTCTTTTTATTTGGTATTTTAATTCTTCGATATAGATCCGATAAAAATCTAACAACTGTTTGGATTTTAAAAACTACCTTCGAACTTCACATCAAGAGGTAAAAGCTAGAGCATGTGTTTTGGGTTTTAAGGTGACCCATCAAACAAGTTTTTTAGACATTTGGATTGAAGGAGATAATTTAAAAGTAATTCAATCTTTGAGTACTTCATATAATAACTATGATAACTATTTTGGAACCATCATCTAAAATTATAAAGTTCTTTTGCATCAGTTTAGAACTACTCAGATATATCATGTAAAGAGGCAAGGAAATTCAGTTGAACACACTAACACATTTAACTTTTATCATTCCGACTACAGCGTAGATAGAAGAGGCAGAATATATTTGTACTTTGGCCCATTTAGATATTTTGGCTCCTGCGTCTTAATACTAAATTCTCCCTTTAAAAAAGTTTATTGAGAAACTAACTAGAAGAGTTAGCAATTAGCATTCAGAAGTCAGAACCCAAACAAACCTTTTTTTCAAGGTTTTGAAAATCGGACTAGACCGGCCAGTTTGACCGGTTTAACCATGAACCGGCGATGCAAGCGGTCCGGTCCTCCTCCAATAACCACTGAAGAGAAAATTGCTGAAAAACCAGTGAATTGGCAAAAAACTGGCCGGTTGAGCCGGACCAGTGACCGGCCGGTTCCTCTAAACGATGCCGTTTTTTAATTGTTTTTTAAAAAACATGAAACCCGACCCGGACCCACTCGTGAAGCACCCCCCTTCTTCCCCCATTCATTCATCTCAGTCTCACTCTCACTCCACTCGTGGTGAACCCTAGCCCTCTGAAGTCTGAAGCATTCCCAGCCCAGTAGCCCTCCATCGTCGCTGCGGTTCTCAGGTTGTCAGTGCCACCACTATTGCCTGATCCTCAGCACTACCGCTTCTTCCTCTTCATCTTTGCTGGCCTCTCGAACCCAGGTGAGTGACTCATCGTCTTCATCTTCTCTGAACTTCCTCTTCAATTTTTATTCCATAATTCTTCAATTCATCTTGGGTCTTGGGTCTGCGTTCTTCGTTCTTCGCCTCTTCGGTCTTCTTCGGTCTTCAATTTCTGTTTGTTGTTTATTATAAGAAAAAATAATCTTAAAATTAAATTAATTCCAATTTCTATTTTATTGTATTCGAAATTCACCCTAGGAGTTTTTTTTCCTCAGTTGATACAGAAACATGAAGACGTTCTTAGTTTACCCGTTACGTGATTTTTGTTCAATTTATTGCTATTTTAGTGTTTTGCACTTTTGCTGCTTTGTAATTGTTAATTTGTTACTCTGTTTTAGTCCAGAAAACCTAATATGCTGGAAACTTACTCTGTTTTAGTCTAGAACACCTAATTTGTTACTCCGTTTTAGTGTTTTGGTGTTTTGTTAATGCTGGAAAGTGAAAACTTACTCTGTTTTACAATATTGTTGAATGACTGAATGCTGTAGGCAGAATTGCTGATATGGTCTTGTGTTGTGGTTAAGAACATGTTGTTAATTTTCATTGTGTTTGGCTCTTGCTTTAGTTTAAGAACATGGTTAATTTTCATGCTGTTAATTTTCATTGTGTTGTGGCTGTTTTTAATTTCATGTCTATTTTATTAATTTCAGTTATAAAAAATAGTATTAATCAAGAAGCAACAGCTGATAACAATGCTTCTGTGAATAATAACATGCCTGTCCATATTGTTTTATTTGTAATCTTTATCCAGGTAAATTATTAGATCTTCATATATTGTATTTAACTTTTTAGGAAGGAAAAAGAAAAAAGAAAGCAAAAGACACAATATGATTCAATTGATTATGAAAGCATCAGTCAAGTTTACTTTTGGGTGACTGAAGAGGTTGTAGAGAAAGAGCCTGATCTTCCTAGTAATGTGGATGACTTATTACGTGAGTATAGTATATTTAGTTTCTAATGATTTATTAGAATGTTGTTAGTTTATAATATAATGATAACATGTGTATTTTATTAGGTGAAATTGATGTTGATTTATATCAAAGTGGTGGTAGTAGTAGTGGTCTTTATGTTGCATCTCTTGATTCTTCTGCTCAACAGGGTGGGAATGAAGATGAAGATCATCTCACCGAAGCAAATTTGCAACAAGTTCTTGCGAATTTTGATGATTAATAAACCATGATGTTGGGATTTAATATTTAGATATATTTTTATTACTATTTAACTTTTGAGTTTGGATTTTGATAAGATCATATGTATTTGGTTGATGATATTTTATGTAGTGTTTTAAATTTCGAAGATATTTTAAGATTTATATTAGACTATAATTATATTTTAGAATGTTTATTTATAATTTATTTATTATTCTATTCTAAAACGATTTTTTCGGTTGAACTACCAACTGGACCGATTAGACTAATAAACCAATAAATCAATGATTAGAGTAGTTTGATGACCGGTCCGGTTTTCTGAACCTTGTTTTTTTTTATTTATTTAAATATAGTTATGTAGACCTGGCAGAGGGAGGAGAAAGAACACTAATAAATGAAGAATAACTAACAAATAAAGAGAGAAGTAAAGAAACGTGAAACTAAAAATTTTGTTTTAAGACGACTCTTTCTAGAAAGACCGAAATGTTAGGATACTTACGTGGCACCGGATTCGATGGTCTCAGAACGTTTGGACCATTAAATGGTCCCATAACAAAACATGTTTTTTAAGTTTTTTAATAACTGATAAATAGTTTTTATCTAATTTTAATTACAAATTAATCCCATATATTTTATAAATTATTATTTTATCATTAATCTATTATGTTTATTAACAATCAAAAACAAAACAATAATAAATTAGATCTTCCATTGATCGTAATAAATTTTTTGCTATTCCAATTGATTAAAAGATTATATTTAATTTGTGACGTTCGTCTAGCACTGTGAATTGGATAAATTGAGAATTTCGTTTTTCCTTTTTGGTTTGTATGTTTGCTTTTGGTGTTTGGTTGTGAGGAAATTGAAGGAAAATAATGGAAAATTTTGAGTGATCGGGTTGAGATTCACGATTTTGTGGGACCATTTCGTCGATTCGTGCTTGGAAACTAAAGGATTTTGGTCCATCCGTCTTTGAATTTAAAGGATCCACAATTTTCACGAGCCAGCGCTTTTTCATTTGGATATAGAAAATTTTTCGATGGAGCGATTTGACCGAATTTTACTTTAAAGGAGTCAAAGGAGATGGTTTTGAATTTTGATCTGAGATTTGAAGTTTTTTTTTTAATTTATTTTTAGTCTTATTCATAGTGGACTAAATTAAAATTACAATACGATGACATAACAAATTTAAAAATAGACACGAATTTTTCACGTAAATGATGAATCATGACTTATATGCTTACTGTATTATGATATCTGGCGCGCAATTATTTGTAGCTATGGGCTTCAGAAGATGAAACCTTCATGTTTATTCTTGGTACTTGGAAGTTTGTGTTTGAATTTTCTGATTGTGATATATCATTGTTGATTCACTTTTAACACGGCTGATGATTTATGTCGCAGATAATTCTAACTAGAATCGGACTGAAATAAAAAAGGAACAAAAATTCATATTGTTTTGATGACTTTAATTGATTGGGGTAATACAATCAATTAATTGAATTGTGAGATCTCAGATTATTTTGAAGCATTCAATCGATTGGATAGTATAAGCAATTGATTTAATTATTAAAAACCCACATTTTAGTCATCGTTCAATCGATTGGGTAATATGACCAATCGATTAATTTTTGTGAAAACCATGCTGCTTTACAATTTTCAAATTTTTAATTGATTGTTTTGTGATAACAACCTGTAGTCCAATCGATTGAGTTATGGGAAACCTGAAATTCAATCGATTGTTTTGATAATCCAATCGATTGATTTTCTAAAGAAACACGATTTCATAGTCTTGGACGAACGTCACACATCAAATATAATCTTTTAATCGATTGGAATAGCTAAAAAGTTTATTACGATCAATGGAAGATCTAATTCGTTATTGTTTTTTTATTGTTAATAAACATAATAGATTAATGATAAAATAATAATTTATAAAATAAAAAATAGTTTTTATGATTAAATAAAATATATGGAGTTAATTTGTAATTAAAATTAGATAAGAACTATTTATCAATTATTAAAAAATTTAAAAAATATGTTTTATTATGGGACCATTTAATGGTCCAAACGTTCTGGGACCATCGAATTCTTTGCCTACTTACGCCGTTATGCTGTTGAAATTGAATCTCCTAATAATTTAAGAAAAATAATAATGTCATTTAATTATTTAAATATCTTTCTTTCGGCAATCTATTTAGTGTTTATATATCTTATCAACTAAAATATTTCATAATAGTTTTTAATTTCCTTTTATATAACAAGGAATACACAAAATATATAAACATTAAAGATACTTATACATATCCAATTATCACTAAGCTTAAATATTTTAAATTTATTATATGCTGTTATAAATAAATTGTTATGTTTTAAATTAACTATGTGTACACAAAAAATAAATATCAAATTAATTATTTATATAAAATATATGTTGTTATATAAAATATATATTAAAAATAAATCAAACAATATATATACTTATATAAAATTAAGATATTGCTATATATATGTAACATAAATATTGTTTTATTTTTAAAAAGGTTATAAATATGTAATATATAATATATACTATTTTTAAAAAGTTATAAATATGTAATATGTAATATATATTATATTACATATTTATAATTTTTTAAAAATAAAACAATATTTAAAAAAACTATCAAATCTTTTAGTAAAGTAAAATTAGATCAAATTTAACGAAATAATTTAATTAACATGTGTGCTTAGATCGAGCATATTATAAATTATTATTACTAACAAAAGGTTTTAAAATATTTTATACTTTTTTATAAAAAAAATTTTAATTTATAATTTTAACATGTATTGTTAAATGGACTATGCTACACATCTAAGTATTTTTTCATCTAAGTTTTATTCAAGTAGGTCCAACAACAACAAAAACCACTCTCATTAAAAGAGCGTCATTACACGCGCTTTATCTTTTTCTCCTCCCCCGCGCTTCTTCTTCTTCTTTTTCTCCCCTGGGCTTCTTCTTTCAAATACACGCATACGTCATCTTCTTCTTCTTTCAAATTCATGTATACCTCCTCCTTCTCCTCCTCCTCCTTCTTCTTCTTCTTCTTTTTCTTCTTCTTCTTCTTCTTCTTCTTCTTCTTCTTCTTCTTCGCGTACGCAGATTCTTCTTCTGCTTGTCCTCCTGCTCCTCCTTCTCTTTTTCTTTTTCTTCTTCTCCTCTTTCATTATTGTCATCACAAACAATACCAGCATTTTGCTAATGAATTGAATGCAGATGTTCTGAATCTAAATTGAATTGAATTGATAATCTCTAAATTATAGACAGAGGTGTTTCAAATTTGATTTTATATAATAGATTATGTTTCGTTCATTCAGTACTATATAGTTGTTTCACCATGAGTACGTGTTCAGTTCATTATGCAGAAAGCTGTTTGAATTTGATTTTATATAATGGATTATGTTTCGTCTATTCAATACTATATAATTGTTTCACCATGAGTACGTGTTCGGTTCATTAAGCAGAAAACTGTTTGAATTTGATTTTATATAATGGATTATGTTTCGTTCATTTAGTACTATACAATTGTTTCACCATGGGTACGTGTTCGGTTCATTATGCAGAAAGCTATTTAAATTTGATTTTATATAATGGATTATGTTTCTTTCATTCTTTACTATACAATTATTTTACCATGAGTACGTGTTTGGTTCATTATGCAGAAAGCTGTTTGAATTTGATTTTATTATAATGGGTTATGTTTCGTTTATTCAGTACTATACAATTGTTTCACCATGAGTACGTGTTCGGTTCATTATGCAGAAAGCTGTTCGAATTTGAATTTATATAATGGATAATGTTCTATTCATTTAGTACAATACAATTGTTTCACCATAATAATATGTTCGGTTCATTTCTGTTCTACACAATTCAAAACTCTTCCTCCTCACCTTCTACTGCTTCTTCACCAGGGAAAGAAGGAGGAAAAGACAAAAAAATATGTTGGAGATAAGTGTGTATGTCCAATAAATACTATCATGAATTATTATTATTATTATTATTTCATTTTATAAGAATAAACTTTTATAATTTATGATAGTGTCCTTAATTAAAATTAGAAACGAATAATTACGATAGGGATCATAATAATGAGATATAGGTTTTTGAGTACTCTTAATTTAAATTGTTCTTAATCATAGACTCACTAAAATTAGGACATTATATATATATATATATATATATATATATATATATATATATCATATATATATATAATAGTCTTCATTGGATGAAGATTAATAGATCTCATTTATTAAATTATATATATAAATGGTATATATAGAGATATAATCATTGAACTGGCTCACTCTAAGAAATCCTAATAGTTATAGTTACCGTATATTTGTCAACAGGATATTCTTATGATGAACATAATATTAGAATTTTCCTTTGACCTGCTACTATCATAGTAATTGACAATGTATTATTATACTTTGATTCTAGACACCTAATACTATACGGTGCTAGTTGAATGGACATTAGGTATGATTTAAATACTTGTAGAATTAATGATTAGTCAATATGGAATCTATCAACTATGGTAATGAGTTTGAGCTCTACGATTATAATGAATGAAATAAACAATGCCTTGGCCAATGGGTTTGAATGAATTAAAAAATGAGTTTCTTACGTCATTCATAATTCATTATAATAATGATAAAAAGTTAGATTCTGACAATCAAACCGTATTCTAAAGGTTAGCCAAGAGTTGAAAAGATGAAGGAGTTATATTTTTTGTTCATCTTGGGTTCTAAGTAAAAATATTATTACTTCATACTATCGGGTCGTCAAGAAGTGTTGCTAGATGCCAGCCTTGATTAGTAAATTTAGTACGATTAATTTACTACCCGCTTAGTATTGAACCTATGGGGTCACACACTAACGAGTGTTCTAATCCTTAGTAAATAATTATTTCATTATTATTTTGATTTGATCAAATAAATAATTATATTAATTCAAATGAAATATTATTATATTCTTTGCTAGCACCATGAATATAATCATATAATAATTGAGAATATGAAATAATTAATTATTTATTTTATGATGAATTTTAAATATGAATAAGATCCTAACTGATTTTGTTTCAAATTAAGTTGTAATTTGATTCATAAATCTGTCACCAATCTCATACGATATATGTGTGTGTGTGTGTGTGTGTGGTAAAAGAAAAAATGGAAAACCTTTTTTCTTTTACCTCTACAACACATGTATTCCAATTCTTGGTGAAGAATTGTTAGTGCAAGGAGTTGCCGAAAGTTTCTTAATTAAATCCATTGGTCAAATAGTTGACAACAAGGATCAGTTTCGGTATGGATACACATTGTAAGAACCGCAACAAATTAATTGTCTAATTAAGTAATTAATATTACCCAAATTAGGTTCCAAGAATTTAGAGTGAGAATTTGAGGATTTAAATATGATTTTTGGACTCAGTAGGTTTTTCTGAGTCAGAAAATGTGTTTTATGTGAAAAACCGTGATAAACCGCGAACCGACAGTCGAACCGGTCAAACCGGTTCAAATTTGCCCGGTACTGTGCGAGAATAATAAAAATAGTAGAAAACCTTAGAAAAATATTTAGAATTGAAAACCGGACACTAATTTTAAAGGTTTGGCCCAAACTTGGGCAAACGGGCCAAAAATGCTAACGGGTTGGACTGGGCCCAAGTTGGCCCAAGCCTAACATCATATAAGTGCATTAAGTGGCCATTTCAGCCACTCTCAAACATAACAAGCAGCAGCAACGTTGAGTGGGAGAAGAGAGATGAGGGTTACAAGAAGCACTATTCACATTCATCTTCTTCCTCTTGTAACTTGAGCTACGGTGCTCCGATTTATGTGCCATCAGCAGCTACGTGAAACTTTCGCTGAGTCCATCAGTTCTATCTAACTTTGTTGGTAAGAATTCGAATTTTCATCTCCTTTCCTCTGCCCTAAAAGTCCGAAAATATGGGTGATGATTTTGAAGGAATTTTTGTGTTTTGATTGTTTAGGTGGTACTTAAGGTTGGGCAATTGGTGGTTTGTGCCCCAAACACCATCGAAAAAGGTAAGGAAACTCTTTACCTTGTGAAATTGTGTTTTTGATAAACCTTAGGTGTTGATTTATGGTAATTAATGTGTATAGCTTGGGAAAAATTTGTTGTTGAAGCTTGTTGGTGATTTTTGGAAGCTTGAAAGTGGATTTCAAGCAGGAAATTCTGTTGGTGAAGTGTTGAGTCCCGAAGGCTTGAGGAAAAAGTGAAATGGGAAAGTGTTCCGAGTTAAGCGGGGAATCGGCCAAGGTATGGTTTCGATTTTCTGTATCTAAAATTTAATGTGATGTGAAAACTTAGGCTAGAGATCCTAAGATAGGAGTTCAATTATTAATGTTGTTGATGGATTGAAATGAATTGTGTTATTGTGTATGAATTTAGTGGATTGTGGAATGTTGATGTAGTTGTTGAATAAATTAGATTGAGATGAATATTTGAGTAGTGGTTGGATGAGTGTGAATGATGATAATTGTTGGTAAAATATGTGAAAGTTGTATGTGATGTGGGTTAATTTGCTTAATGAACGATAAGGGTGAGGCTCTTGTTGATGAGCGTGATTTGAAGTGTGATAGTGGTATGAGTATATAAACATAATGATTGATGAATTTAATATTGTTTGGAATTGTTGAGATATGAGATGATGATTATGACTTGAAAGCTATTGGATTGAGATTTAGTTAAATATGGTGGAATTGGGGATTGATGATTGAATGTGGCTTTGGAAATGATTGATGTTGGAAGGGGTGAGTTTTGGTCGGTTTGAATGAGTTTAGAAGTGTATGTTTTAAAATTTGGGAGTTTATCAGTTTTTGGTAAAAGTGGAATTTTGATGAACTTTAATGGATCATATCTCGAGCTATTGTTTTCAAAATTTGATGATTTTTATATCAACTGAAAGATAATTCCATAAGCTTTAAAATGGTTTAAATTTGGTTGAAATCTGAATTTTTTGGAAGGAGATATGATCGTTGGAAGTTTGGCCTCAAAATCTGAAGGGTGATATAAAATCGGTCTATTTCCGGCATCATATCCATAGTTTGCGCATTCATCATAGTTAGAAGCTCCAGCTCCGTATCAAGGTCACGGTCGATATCGTCACTATCATTAATATCGTCACTATCATCAAAAAGAAAACTCTTAGGCTTGTTATCCAGGGACTTCTTCAGAAATACTGTAATGAAAGGAACATAGGAGTTTGTCGCTAGGTGTTTGACCAAATAGGATCGTCTAGTTCCTATAGAACCTATCACTAAAATACCCCTGGGGGGGTTGGGCTAAGCGGAGCAAAAAGGGTTTCCCATGAGATGGGAAATGAAAACTATTAGCTCTAAAAGGGGTTTGTGAATAAGTGAATTTCTGATAGTGAGCAAGGAATATCCGTCTTTCTGCTAAACAGGATGTATATTCTTTGATCAAAGAAACGGAGTGTGCCCGGGCTCCGCTGGTAGCGCGAACGAGAAAATGTATCATTTTTCCCTTGAAAAGTTGTTAAAAAATTTTTCTATCAGATTTATGAGTAAATTTATGAGTCATCAGACAAAGCACTCTGCTGGGCTGACACTGACACTGAGAGACGAAAGCTAGGGGAGCGAATAGGATTAGATTTCCTAGATTCTGCAGATTCTGCAGAATTTGTGATTTCTGGTTTGTGTGTGCACGCACAGCCCTGTGCGCACGCACACGTACAGGCGGGGACAGGGCTACTGATGGGAGCGCTAGCACGCCCTGCGCGCACGCACAACCAACGAAGGATTGTAAGCTGTGCGTACGCACAGACCTGTGCGTACGCACACGTCGGGGATGTCGATCTGGTGATGGCGCTAGCACACCTTGTGCACGCGTTCAACCCTGGAAGTTTAACTTTCTGTGTGTACGTACACTTTCTGAAAATGCTTCTGGGCGTGTTTTGTTTTCAAGTCTTTCACATTTCCAACAAGCTTGTAACCTTCCGAGATGTTATTTCACACTTATAAATCCCAAATTTCATCCTTTAAACCTTAGATCAATATAAAATGCCTAGTGATTGAGAGGAAGCTAGGAAACGGGGTAACTTGTGGATGAAGAAGGGGGATATAATGAGAAGTTATGATTAATTGGATTGGAATTGGGGTGGATATGGATTAGGGTCATATGGGGGTGTTTGGTTGTAGGGGGGCTTGTGAGTATGGTGGTCCAGAGTTGTGTTGAGGAGGTGGTTCATAAGCATATGGCGGGGCTTGTTGGTAACTACAAGGGGGTACACCATATCTATTGTCTTGACATGCATTATGGAATGGTCGTGGTCCATGGTATCTTGGAGGGTGTTGTTACCTAAAGGGTTGATCAGATCCTCGTGGCTCCTTCCATCTTTGATTGTTTTGACCTTGATGCATGTTCCTGTTATAATTTCCATTCCTTGTAACAACATTGGAACCAAACTCAAAGCGATGGGGTGAGAACTCATAATAGCAAATAAAAATTAAAAACAAAAAATAAAAACGAATTTAAATTAAAAGCTTATTGAAATTTAAATTCTGAATTTGAAAATTAAATTTTGAAATTTTGAATTTTGAATTTTAAATTTTAAATATTGAATTTTGAAGTTGAAATTTGAATTTTGTAAAAGTCAACAATATAAGATAAAGTTTTGAAAAAGATTTAAATTTTGAAAAGGTTTGATTTTTAAAATTTTAAATTTAAATTTTGAAATTTGAATTTTGGAATTTAAATATTGAAATTTGAAATTTGATTTTGAAATAAGATAAGATAAGATTTTGAAAAAGATATGATTTTTGAAAAAGATTTGAATTTTGAAGTTTAAAACTAAGATAAGATAAGATAAAAAAAATTTAAAATAAAAATCTGAAATTTTTTTTAACTAAATAAAAACCAATAACCTCTTAATTTACGAAAAATCAAAAATAAAAATAAAAATAAAAACAAATCAAAAAGCAAATATTTACAATAACCAATAATAAGGCACACGTTTGCAATTCCCCGGCAACGGCGTCATTTTGAACAGAGAACTTTTGCATGGTCTAGAATTCAGAATAAATTCCCATTGTAAGTATAGCTTCTAAACCAACAAAAGTCCTTTCTTACAAACGTTTTGGTTGTCACAAGTAACAAAACCCATAAAAATTGATAACCGAAGTATTTAATCTCGGGTCGTCTTCTCAAGGAACTACAGGGAGGTATGTTCTTATTATTGGTTATGAGTTTTGTAAATTGGGGGTTTTGAGAATAAGGAACAAGTAATTTAAATGACAAGTAAAATAAATAAATAACTATAAAATAAACTTTTGGCAAGGTATGAAAATTCAGAAGTCCTATCCTAGTTATTCTTATGAGAATTGAGTTTAATCCCACTTAGTTAACCTTTACAAAAGCAAGGGAAAGTCAAGTGAACTAATTAGTTAGATCCCTAAGTCCTAGCCAACTCCTAAGGAAAGACTAGAGTTAGTGGGATTCCAGTCAATTAGAGGAATTAATTAACAATCACGATAAGTTTAATAACTCAAGAGCTTCCAGTTAATCTATTAAAGCCAAGGATATAAAAAGCCAAACAAGAATCATAAACTGAAATACCTCAAATTATATTAAATAGAATATTCAAATATAAACATGAATGGTTCATAAGCCAATTTGGCAATATAAGTAATTAAAGGAAAGCATTAAAATATCTGAAAGCAAAAGAGAAATAGAAAGTAAAAGGAATATTGAACCTGATAAAGAGTTGAAATACTAAATTGAAATAATAAGAAATCCTAATCCTAAAACCTAAGAGAGAGGAGAGAACCTCTCCCTCTAAAAACTACATCTAAATCATGAAAAGTGAATTATGAGCTGATGATTGTGAATGGATGCATTCTCCCATATTATAGCCTCTAATCTGTGTTTTCTGGGCCGGGAACTGGGTCAGAAACAACCCAGAATTCGCTGGTTTCTAATTCAAACACGCTAGTTTTTTCGCCACTGCGACGCGTCCGTGTAGATCACGCTTTCGCGTCACTTATCGTCAAGGCAAGTATGGAAAATTATATATCAAATCGAAGCCCCGGATGTTAGCTTTCCAACGCAACTAGAACCGCATTCTTTGGACCTCTGTAGCTAAAGTTATAGCCGTTTGAGTGCGAAGAGGTCAGGCTGGACAGCTTAGCAATTTCTCCAACTTCTTGTATTCCTTCCACTTTTACATGCTTCCTTTCCATCCTCTGAGCCATTCCTGCCCTGTAATCTCTGAAATCACTTAACACACATATCAAGGCATCTAATGGTAATAAGAGAGGATTAAAATTAGCTAAATTAAGATCAAAGAAACATGTTTTCAATCATAGCACAAAATCAGGAAGGAGAATGTAAACTCATGCAAATAGTATGAATAAGTGGGTAAAGAATTGATAAAATCCACTCAATTGAGCACAAGATAAACTATAAAATACTGGTTTATCAACCTCCCCACACTTAAACATTAGCATGTTCGCATGCTAAACTCAGGAGAAGCTATAAAGGAGTGAAGAGGAATGGTAAAATGTATGAAATGCAATCCTATCTATATGAATGCAACTAAATGTTAAATGCTTCTACCTACTTGGTTAAAAGTAAATAAGTCTTCCAAGACAAATATAAATCAGATTTTACTAATTCAAATTATACAATAAAAAGCAAGTAAACTTGTAAGAAGGCATCTCATGAAAGCAGGGAACATAGAATCAAGCCTTGAACCCTCACTGGTAGTGTATATCACTCTAGTCTCTCAAGTATATAGTGTAATTCACTCTACTCTTCTCTAATCCTGCTTTCTAAACTTTGTTCTTCATCTAACCAATCAACAAATATTTAGTATACTAATGCAAACATCATGAGGTCTTTTCAGGGTTGTAATGGGGCTGAGGTAAAGGTAAGGATATATATATATATATATATATATATATATATATATATATATATATATATAAGGCTAAGTGAGCTAACAAAGTGAATCCTTGATTAGTCTAAGATCTCACCTACCATATAAATACTTTATATAATTTAAAATGCTTTACCTAGCTACTCAAATTTTTTTTCACTTTTGTATTACATGCTCATGTATCAAATTTATTTTTGAATTTTGTCCCATGTGCATTGATTCTTTTTATTTTGTATTTGGGGTAATATTATTTTTCTCTCTTTTTTTCTCTCTCTTTTTTTTTTCAATGCACATGGTAATTTAATTATTTTGATTTCACATGAGCATGCTTCCCAAATTTTCAAATAACTTATTCAATTTAAATCCCCTTTTTTATTATTTTTTTTATTATTATCCCATGTTCCCATAAAATTCCCCATACTTAAATTATACACAATATCTATCTTAAGCTAACCAAGGATTCAACTTGTGATTTTTATTTTATTTTTCTACTTAAGGCTAGTAATGTGGTTATGGAATAGAGGGGGTTAAAAAGCTCAAAGTGGCTAACAAGGGCGACATAAAAGGATAGGCTTATTTGGGATAAGTGAGTGAAAACAAGTAATGGCCTCAATCATATGCAAGCATGTAAATACACTAAATAATGGACATATAGAGTGGAACAAAGTAAATATTGCAATTATAGAGAAGAAAATACACAAGAATAAAATATTTATGGTTAAATAATATAACCATATAAATAAGCTCAAAATCTCACAGGTTGTGTGTTCTTTATCTCAAAAACCATGTTCCAAATAAAACTTCAAACAAATTTAACACAAAAATTTTTATCTTTTAATTTAAATTAATGAAATTTTTCAAAAATAGGATCCTAGAAAGAAACTTATTATTTTTCAACCAAGCAGTGGTAAAATATGCATTAAAATTAAATAAACATGCAATCAAACATGCAAATGCAACAACTAACAAATTAACATTGGTGTTGAAAATGGGAAATAACTGACCCATGGAGATCGGTATCGACCTCCCCACACTTAAAGATTGCACCGTCCTCGGTGCATGCTAAGATGTGCAAGTGGATGGGGGTTGTGATTCTTCAGCTGGGGCTCTTTTTGTTCCTTTCCTTGCCGGTGGTTTGGGAGTAGCTTTCTCTTTACCCTTTTTGGTGGCCATCCTGAAAAGGGAAAAAGAAAGTAACTTTTAAAGCTAAGGGTTAGAGCAAGGAAGAGAGCGGAAAAGGTGGTAATCAATGCACAATAAAGAAGAATGACGTTAACACATGGTCATGACTACATGTGAAAAGTTCATTAATGGAAATATAGCAAGTGCATGTAATGACAATTAAATGCAAGATGTTTATTGGCATGCTGGCAAAGGCATGAGTAGCATAGATCAAGCATTCAATGTCCAAGTTAGATTACCAAGTCTTTCAAACTAATAACATGTTTGTAATAACAATTATATTTAATTAATATAATATGAAAAGGGTTTTGTGAAAAGCAAGCATTTAGAGTGGTAGATAGAAAGAAATCAAAAAATAGTGGACAATGCCATACGGGCTTTTTCACAAACACATAGCAAGCATGGTAAATAAGCTATTGAAAGTATTAAATTGAACATGCAAGCAACCCTTTAAAAGGTAAGATATAATTGTCAAACAATTCCTTTAATAATCCACAAAAATATAGAAAATAATGACCCAAATAAATTTCTAACACCAATAAAAATAATGCGATGAATGAAAGTATGCAAATAAATTAAATGAAATAGAATGGAAGTGAAGAGGGAAGAGAAGTTAAAGAGATAAAGAAGAAGAAAGTAAGAAAAGGAAGAAGAAAGAAGAAAAGATAGAAGAAATTAGGATTAGAAAAGAAAAGATAAGATAATTGGCGCTGATCTAGATAAGTTGTGCGGCGCAGGCGACGCGAGCGCGTGGGTCACGCGCTCGCGTGGATAGCACTTCTATGAAGTGACGCAGACGCGTGGGTCACGCGTTCGCATGGAGTGATTTGTACCATTAACGCAAGTGCAGCCTCACGTTCGCGCAACTCTCTGTTCGAAACTCTTTTTGCCAAATTTTTGGGTGACGCGGTCGCGTGGGTGGCCATTTTCGGAAAACGATGCGGCCGCGAGGGGAAAGTGTTCGCGTGGGAGGGCTTGGGCATCCAGCACGAGTCCAGCCCTATTGCATCCCAACATACTGCCATACACCTCTTTACGTCGATTTTACAGAGCCACGCGTTCGCGTGGGTGACGCGGATGCGTGGGGAAGCTATTTTTTAAATGACGCGGCCGCGTTGGTGACGCGGTCACGTAGGCATATTTGTGCCTAAGGCACGCCTCCAGCCACACTCTCGCGTGACTCTCTGTTCAATTCTCTTTTCTTCAAAACGCACTGGTGATGCGGACGCGTCAGCGACGCTACCGCGTCGCGTGCATGTTTTTTTTTAAATGCAAAATGCAGAATGCAGTATGCAGATGCTGATGCAGATGTTATGAATAATTCTATGTTCAATAAAATAAAATAAAACTCAAAAACAAACAAATCTAAATAAGATTGAAAATGAAACGACCATACCACGGTGGGTTGTCTCCCATCTAGCACTTTTAGTTAAAGTCCTTAAGTTGGACATTTGATGAGTCATTTGTTATGGTGGCTTGTGCTTGAACTCATCCAGGAATCTCCACCAATGTTTGTGATTCCAATGGCCTCCGAGGTCCCAAACTAGGCGCAGAGAGCCTTCAAGCAGGTTAAAGCAAGTGACAAGGCCCCAAGAGTGTTGATTTCTAGACTGAATTCCGGGGTCCCAAACCTTGCTTTTGCACCCGTCTTCTTGTTGATCATCATGATTCCATCCGGGTGGCAAGCAATCTGAATTCTCACTAAAGCGGCCAACCAACTTCCTAGACCCATTCAGTTGAGCTTTACACCAACCTTTGCATTTAAACTTTGAGTATGCAACCATATTGAACCTTGCATGACAACTCCAACTACTAACCATCTTCCTCTTACACTTAATGCCACAAAGAGATCTAAGCTGACCATCTGTTTCAAGTAAAGCATATTCAAGTGAGCTAATTAAGCTTAGAGATGAAAGATTTACCCACTTGAATGAAGGAATGGATGGTGATGGCTTTGGGGAAGAGGTCTCCAACAACATTGGCAAGGTGATTTCCAGCTCCATTCCCTTGAGTTCTTCCTTGAAAACTTCCACCTCTTTGCAAGCTTCTTCAATTTCAACCTCTTCCTCTTGGTAGCTTTCTTCCAATTCGATCTCTTCTTCATTGTTCACCAAGGGTATGGGAGGTTGTGCTTCTTCTTCTTTAATCTCCATGTCAAGTCCAATGGGAGAGGATTCAATTACAGATAAGAATTCATCAATGATTGAATCCATCTCTTGATCGATCTCTTCAAAATCTTCATCCGTGATATGCATTGGAGGTTGTACACCCTCCTCAACATCAATTTCAAACATCTTCGAAGGAGGATTTATAACTTGACTTTCCCATGGGGTTCAGCATCTCCTAAGTCTTCAACCACTTCTTCCTCTTTAACGATTACGGCTTCCTCCAATTGTTCCAAAATAAAGTCATGCTCCTTACTGTCCACCGGAGCTTCTAGTGTCTCCTTCATGCTGCGTTCTCATTAGATTCTCCACATGAAGCTATGGGGGTTCCTTGAGTGTCTGAACGTCGGAAAGGTAATCAATTTATCGCTTGATTCAATTGGTGAACTGTGGCATGGAATTTTTCAAATATTTCCTTGAGTTGCTCCCTTGATTATTGGGGTGATGGATATGGACATGGTGTATAGGGAGGTGGTGGTT
Source organism: Arachis hypogaea (assembly GCF_003086295.3). NCBI lineage: Eukaryota > Viridiplantae > Streptophyta > Magnoliopsida > Fabales > Fabaceae > Arachis > Arachis hypogaea. The sequence goes on from NC_092053.1 coordinate 63,831,702, forward strand.
CTTGGGAGTAATTGGATTGGAATTGGGGTGGATATGGATTAGGGTCATATGGGGGTGTTTGGTTGTAAGGGGCTTGTGAGTATGGTGGTCCAGAGTTGTGTTGAGGATGTGGTTCATAAGCATATGGCGGGGATTGTTGGTAACTACAAGGGGGTCCACCATATCTATTGTCTTGACATGCATTGTGGAATGGTCATGGTCCATGGTATCTTGGAGGGTGTTGTTGCCTAAAGGGTTGATCAGATCCTCGTGGCTCCTTCCATCTTTGATTGTTTTGACCTTGATGCATGTTCCTATTATAATTTCCATTCCTTGCAACAGCATTGGAACCAAACTCAAAGCGATGGGGGTGAGAACTCATAATAGCAAATAAAAATTAAAAATGAAAAATAAAAACGAATTTAAATTAAAAGGTTATTGAAATTTAAATTTTGAATTTGAAAATTAAATTTTGAAATTTTGAATTTTGAATTTTGAAATTTGAATTTTGAATTTTTAATTTTGAATTCTGAATTTTAAATTTTAAAAATTGAATGTTGAAGTTGAAATTTAAATTGAAATGTGAATTTTGAATTTTAAAATTTGAAATTTGAATTTTGTAAAAGTCAACAATATAAGATAAAGATTTGAAAAAGATTCAAATTTCGAAAAGGTTTGATTTTTAAAATTTTAAATTTAAATTTTGAAATTTGAATTTTGGAATTTAAATATTGAAATTTGAAATTTGATTTTGAAATAAGATAAGATAAGATTTTGAAAAAGATATGATTTTTGAAAAAGATTTGAATTTTGAAATTTAAAACTAAGATAAGATAAGATAAAAAAAATTTAAAATAAAATTCTGAAATTTTTTTACAATTAAATAAAAACCAATAACCTCTTAATTTACAAAAAAGCAAAAATAAAAATAAAAATAAAAACAAATCAAAAAGCAAATATTTACAATAACCAATAATAAGGCACACATTTACAATTTCCCAGCAACGGCGCCATGTTAAAGAGAGAACTTTTGCATGGTCTAGAATTCAGAATAAATTTCCGTTGTAAGTATAGTTTCTAAACCAACAAAATTCCTTTCTTACAAACGTTTTAGTTGTCACAAGTAACAAACCCCTTAAAAATTGATAACCGAAGTATTTAACCTCGGGTCGTCTTCTCAAGGAACTACAGGGAGGTATGTTCTTATTATTGGTTATGAGTTTTGTAAATTGGGGATTTTGAGAATAAGGAACAAGTAATTTAAATGACAAGTAAAATAAATAAATAACTATAAAATAAACTTTTGGCAAGGTATGAAAATCCGGAAGTCCTATCCTAGTTATTCTTATGAGAATTGAGTTTAATCCCACTTAGTTAACTGATGAGGGGAACTTTTGCGTGGTCTAGAAATTTGCGGATAAATCCTCGTTGCAAGTATAGTTTCTAAACCTTCAAAAGTCCTTTCATACAAACGTTTTGGTTGTCACAAGTAACAGACCCCTTTTAAAATTGATAACCGAGTATTTAAAACTCGGGTCGTCTTCTCAAGGAACTGCGAGGAAGAATGTTCTTATTATTGGATATAAAGGTTGTAATCGGGGTTTAGAAGATGAGAGGCAAGTAATTTAAATGACAGGTAAAGTAAATGGCAATTAAAATAAATAAATATTGTAAAACAGACTTTTGGCAAGGTAAGAGAAGTTGGAGGTCCAACGTAGTTATCTCTCTCAACTATAATGAAAGTTGAATCTAAACTCCACTTGGTCAACCTTTACTAAAGCAAAGGAGAGTCAAGGGACTAATTAAATTGACCTTTGAATCCAATTTATTTCCTAAGAAAAGGTTGGGATTACTTAAGTTCAGCTCAATTAGCAAGATAACGATTATCAATTATGTTGAGTTTAATAACTGTTGAGTTACTGAATTCTTAACCAGAACCAAAAGGGGAAAAAGTAAAATTGATAGAATAATAAAAATATCCTTAGATAGGAAGCAATGGTAACTTAAATCAAAGAGAACAATCATAAACTGAAAATACCTCAATTATCATTAATTCAAATAACAGTCTGTAACATGGAAGAATTCATAGATCCAATTATAAAGGTAAATAGCCAACTCAGATATTGAAATAAATAAATACAGTGAAAGGGAAGTTTAAAACAAAGAAATATAAAACCTGGATTGAGAGTCACTCTTAAAATAAGAAGAAATCCTAAATCCTAAGAGAGAGAGAGAGAGAGAGAGAGAAGATCTCCCTCTCAACTAAATCTAAATCATTGAAAAGTAAAATATGCGAGCTCTCTTTGAATGGATGCATTCCCACACTTTATAAGCTCTGGTCTATGCTGTCTGTACTTGGATCTGGGCCAAAAAGGGCTTCAGAAATTGCTATGAGCATTTTCTGCAATTTCTGGTGCGTGGCCTCTGTCACGCGTTCGCGTGGGTCACGCGGTCGTGTCATTCGGAGCTTTTCCTTGCCACGCGGTCGCGTCAGTCATGCGGCCGCGTCGCTGCTGATTTGTGCTTGGCACGCGATCGCGTCATCCATGCGATCGCGTGGATACCAGTTTCCTTAAAGCTCCGTTTTGCTTTCTCCTTCCTATTTTGTATGTTTCCTTTTCCATCCTTTATGTCATTCTGCCTTAGAAAATCTGAAACTACTCAACACACTAATCATGGCATCGAATGGAAATAAAGGTAATTAAAATAATTAATTTTTTAAGCTTAGGAAATATGTTTTTCACAATATGACATAATAAGGAAGGGAAAGTAAAACCATGCAATTAATGTGAATAAGCAGGTGAAGGATTGTATAAATCACTCAAATTAAGCACAAAAGAACTCATGAAATATGGGTTTAGCAACCTCCCCACACTTAAACACTAGCATGTCCTCATGCTAAATCCAAGGTAAATAATTAAGGTTAAAGTGATGGAATGTCATGCAATGCAACCTAATTTAAATGCAACTACCTAAATGAATGATGCATCATGCAACTCTAATTTATTCACTCATATATAAAGCTTACATGTAGTCAAGTTAATTCACATTCTCAAGGAGTCATGTATATATATAGCCAACCCTTAAATAATAAAGCATTTTAGTAAATGAGATGGGAAAGAAAACATTGTACAAACTTGCAAAACAATTAGTAAATTTAAGCATAGATATATGTTGATGAGTTATTGAACCCTCACTGGATTTTGTGTTTACTCTCTAGTCACTCAGTGTTTATTGGGTTTATTCACTCTATTTTTCTTTTTATTCTTAATTTCTATAGCTTTGTTTTTCATCTAACCAATCAACAATTATAGAATATAGTCATACCAAAAAGTCATGAGGTCTTTAATTGAGGTTGTAATGGGGTCAAGGTAAAGGTAAGGATTTATGTATAGGGTCAAGTGAGCTAATAAGTGAATCCTTAATTAGACTAAGATCTCACCTAACATACATATTTAGTAAAATAAAATCTTTTTACCTATTTTCCCATATTATCCCACTTATTGTTACATGCTCATGTTTCACTTTTTATTTTTTTTTCTGTTCCATGTGCATTGCTTTTATTTTGCATTGGGGAATTTCTTTTGTATCCCCTTTTATTTAGATGCTGAAAAATAAAATTTTTTTTAATACACATGGTAATTGAATCACCTAGATTTTCTCATGAGCATGCTTCCCAAAATTTATTTTATTTCTTTTAACTTTTCTACCCTTTTTTTTCTATTACCCATGTTCCCAAAAGGTTTCCCACATTTTACTCTATTTATAATTTTCTATCTTAAGCTAACCAAGGATTCACTTGGAATTTTCTTTTGTTTTTCTGCTTAAGGCTAGCAATTTGGCTAAATAGAATAAAGGGGTTTTAAAAGGCTCAAGGGGGCTAACAAGGGTGATGTAAAAGGCAGGCTAATTTGGGGTAAGTGAGCTAAAATCAAATGATGGCCTCAATCATTCTCTTGGTATGTATCTATTCTATATTCTATAATTGGACATATAGATTAAAGCAAAGTAAAGAACATCAGAATAAAAAGAAATGAAACACACAGAAATGAAATTATGGTTTGAATGCAACCATACAATTAAGCTCAAGACTCACAGGCTGTGTGTTCTCTAACTCAAGCATCATATATCATTTATATATTGTATGCAGGTTTAGTTAAAAATTCCCATTATTCTCATAAAAAAAATATTTAGGGTAGCTTTTAAAGTTTTAATGTTCCTCCTTGATGAAATGTTGTCAGCTTAACTACATCATGTAATGCTATATATACAAGTTTTATGGATTTAAGTCTGTTATGTTCAATTTCCTAGCTTACTTCCTTTTTATATTTTTCAATTTAAACTATACTATCTTATGCTAAAAAGGGTAAACTTTACTAATTAATCCACTAATAAATCAGAATTGCAAACTAAACTAAATAACTAAAATAAACTAAATGGCTAAAATATGAATTAAAGATGCAAAATGCAGAAAATAGAGTAAAAATACACAAAAGCAATGTATAAGTACTCAGAAAATAACAGTAAAAAGAAAAATACAAAAAAAATATCCAAAATAAAAGAAAAAGTATGTAGTGGTTCACCAAAATAAACGCCAGAGATGGTGACCTTCCCACACTTAAAAGGAAGCATCGTCCTCGATGCTCAATCAAGCCGGGTGTGAAGGAGTGTCATCACTGGGAGGGATGGTAGCTGGAGTCTCGGTGGTGGTGGTGGGATGAGGGTCTGGCTGCTGTGGAGGAGGTGCTGACTGGATCAGGATCTCAAGATCCGCAGCCTCAATCTGATATGGGACCGCTGCCTGTGGTGCGGCTGGTGCTATCTCTTGGGGATGGGTCTCTACCTCGGGTGCATCCGCCTCCTCCTCAGATGCCTCGGATGGTGTGTCGGGCTCGGAGGAGATGTCACCGGAGCGTATCATCAGCTTTAGGTGCTCATAGCGCCGCTTGTTGCAACGCTCTATTTGGTCAAGTCGTCGAAACAAGCGGTGCACCAGATGATAGACGGGCTCTGTGGCAGGTGGAGGTGCAGTGGTGGTAGCAGGGGTAGGTGATGTAGTAGTGGAGGAAGAGGGTCCAGCAGACGGTGGGGCTGACTCATCAGTAGTAGTGAATGGTGGTGGTCTGTGGCCCAAGGCTAAGAAGTTTTGGCTGTGCGGAATGATCTTCCTACAATCCGCCGCTGGTAGTCTCTCATCGGCATCCTCCCATGGCACGTCAGCTCGACGGCCAAGCTGTGTAACTAGATATGAAAAGGGGAGGGTGCCTCAGACGTGGACCCTGGCCATATAGTGCCGAATGAAACATGGCAGATAAAGGTCCTTACCCTCCAGCACACACCAAAGGAGGGTGATCATAGCAGCCGAGATCTCCGTCTCGTGAGTACTCGGCATCACATAATTACTCAAGATCTGATGCCATAACCGAGCCTCATCGTTTAAGTATGCTCTCTTGATCCCTCTAGGCATGGTAGTGTCCTGACCCATCTCCCAAGGAACAGTCGGGTCGAGAGTTATCCGTGCATTCACGGCATCCCAATCAAACTGCACTGACGCATGTCCTCCTCAGCCTTTGAATAACCATCAGGCTGATCGGACTTGGCTGGGAGCCGGAGAATGTCCTCTAAGGCCTCCTCAGTGACCAGAATTTGTTTTCCTCTCAGGTTCACTGCATCTAGGGTAGTGAGATAGTAGTTGCAGTAGAATTCCCGTACCCAAGATGAATTGACCTCTATTAGTGTTCTTTCCAGAAAGAACCAGCCCTTTGCTTGATTTGCTCAGTGATGTACTGCTGGAGTGCTTCTGGAATCTTCAGAGTTCACTCCAAGTATAGATTTCTGGAGTTTGCAAAAGCCGGGTACTTCAGCTCACAGTACCGGTTTGCAAATTTTATAGGGTCATTCGCAGGGAGCAGCTGGTCAGCTTTTTCCTGCTGTGTGAAGTTCTTCTCCTGCCATGAAGAATCATGCATTAGAGCAATGATGGACTGGGAGGAATCTCCTCTCTTGCGCTTACCAGTAGCCTTGCCTTTTCCTTTTCTTTGTGGTGCAGACATCCTGAAAAACAGAAAATCAAGAAATGGATAAAAATAAGAAAGCAATTAGGCAATTAAACAAAGGAAACTCAAAGCAGCAAGGGAGAAATAGAATAAGGAAAATGAGTAACTGAAATGTGATTGAATTTATGTTAAATGGAAAAAATAAACAATATGCCATGGTTAGAAAGTTAGAGGAAAGTGAAAATAAATAGAAAGAGATCAAAAGGGTTAGTATGGTTAGAATTTGAAAAGGAAATTAGTGAATTAAAATTAGTGAGTTAGTAAAGTGCGTGTTAAAGTAAGTGGCATAGAAAAATTCCATATAACAAGGATTCACAGGTAAGAATAGAAGTACTCATAATCGAATAAGGAAAACAGGGTGATGCTGATTCGAATAGAAATAAAGAAAGCAAAAATTGGAATCAGTGAATCACAAATGCAGTTTATGAACCAGGAAATCAAAGAGGATAAGAATGTCTGCCATAGCATTCATGAAATGGTTTGCGTAAAGCAGAGTAAAACAGAGTTCAGAAATGCCAAACCAAAACATGAATGAAAATAATTTTTTTAAAAAATTTGGGCAGCATTCCAGCTAAAATTGGATTCTCCCGGAAAATAAACAGCAATCATAGCAGTTCATATGAATTAAAAACTTGCTGCAGTTACCAGTAATGAATAGAAACAGGAAAATTTGGAGTAACAAGCAGCAATTGCAAGAAATCACAGCATATGAACGAGGTCACAGGAACAGCAGAAGTGCAGTTAGGATAAAACATAAACAGGAACAGTGCAAGTAAACAGACCTAGATCCACTAACCAGAGCCTAAGCTACCTAACAACCTAAAAATCCACTACAGCATGCATATCTATCTATCCTAATGATGAACAGAAACGGAAAAAATTACAGAAAAATAACGAACGGATAAAAGGGGATTGCGTTTTGCGGAACCTGGTAGGCGGGAGGGGTGGAACGGGGAAGAAGGTGGCTGCGGCGGCGTTCGGCACGGTGGCGGTGCACGGTGTCGTGGTGGCGGCTGAGGGGGGAAGTGGCGGATAGAGGGTTTAGGGTTAGTGATAGAAGAATGGGGGTTTGCGGGTGGGTGGCGGAGAGAGGGGGGAAGCGCGGCTGGGTGGCCGGCGGTGGGGGGCGGTGGTCGCAGAGGTTAGTGGTGGAGAGGGGAGGAGAGAGGAAGAAGGGAGGGGAGGGGGTTGCGGCGGCGGCGTCCGGCATGGCGGCGTCGTCTGGGTGGTGGCGCAGTGGCGGCTGGGTGGTGGCTGGAGGAAGAAGAAGCAGAGAGGGAGAAGAGGGTTAGGGGTGGGGGGCTGCGCGACTGATAGGGTTCGCGTGGCTGGGGGGTTATATTTTCGAATCCACGCGGCTGCGTGGGGCACGCGGTCTCGTGGTTGGGGCGAAAATGGGAGTGACGTAATCGCGTGGGCGGCGCGATCGCATGAGAGGGGGGAAAGAGGGTTGACGCGATCGCGTGGGTCGCGCGATCGCGTCGCTGGAATTCGTGCTAAAGGCACGACTCCAGCGCCGTTTTAGCACAACTCTCTGTCTCCTTTTGGGGTGATGTGAAATCCATGCGACGCGATCGCGTCGCTCACGCGGTCGCGTGGGATTGGTATTGTGCAAGTGACGTGATGAGCGGATAATTTATACGCTTTTTGGCATTATTTTTAGTATGTTTTTAGTGGAATCTAGTTACTTTTAGGGATGTTTTCATTAGTTTTTATGTTAAATTCACATTTCTGGACTTTACTATGAGTTTGTGTGTTTTTCTGTGATTTCAGGTATTTTCTGGCTGAAATTGAGGGACTTGAGCAAAAATCAGATTCAGAGTAGGGGTGCACAGACCCGGCCCGGCCCGAAGGCCCGGCCCGGTCCCGAACACTTTTGGGGCTAATTTGGTGTGATTTCATCGGGTTTAGGGTCGGGTAAGGGTCTTAAAAATAGACCCGGTCATTATTTCGGGTCGGGTCCGGGCCATAGCTCGGGTCACCCGAAGTCGGCCCGGTGACCCGGTCATCATACACAATTAATATTTTGTGTTATTAGTGATGGATCATGACTATTCTTATGTGGAATTTAAGTATTGTAAATCTTAATATTTTGTGTTATTAGTCATTATAAGACTATAAGTTAATGTTTTATGTTTAGAATGCATAAGACTTTATACTAATGCATAATATTGTGTTATTTGTATTGATTTAAATATTTGGTATTATTAGACAATATTAGTATTGATTGTGGTTATACTTTAGTATTGATTGTGGTTATGCTTTAATTTTGAAGAAGGGTTGGTTCTTGTTATATTTTTCTAAGTGAATTTTATCATGTTAAATAATGGTTGGAGTCTTGGAAATTTGGATATTTTTACATGCTAACTTACAAGAAGGTATCAACGTAATGTAATGTTAACGGCCCGGTTTCACCCGGTTTTCACCCGGTATAATTTTGGCCCGAAAGTGTATTGATTTTATCGGGTCTAGGGCCGGGTTCGGGTCTAATAAATAGACCCGGTGTATATTTCGGGTTGGGTCTGGGTCACATCAAACTCGGCTTCACCCGGCCCATGTGCACCCCTAATTCAGAGGTTGAAGAAGGACTGCTGATGCTGTTGGATTCTGACCTCCCTGCACTGAAAGTGGACTTTCTAGAGCTACAGAACTCAAAATGGCGCTCTTCGAAGTGCGTTGGAAAGTAGACATCCAGGGCTTTCCAGAAATGTATAATAGTCCATACTTTGGCCAAGTTTAGACGACGTAAACTGGCGTTCAACACCAGCTCTCTGCCCAATTCTGGCGTCCAGTGCCAGAAAAGGATCCAAAACCAGAGTTGAACGCCCAAACTGGCACAAATACTAGCGTTCAACTCCAAGAAGGACCTCTACACGTGCAGCACTCAAGCTCAGCCCAAGCACACATCAAGTGGGCCCCGGAAGTAGATTTATGCATCAATTACTTATTTCTGTAAACCCTAGTGACTAGTTTATTATAAATAGGACCTTTTACTACTGTATTAGACATCTTTGGACGCCTGGTTCTTAGATCAGAGGGGCTGGCCATCTCGGCCATGCCTGGACCTTTCACTTATATATTTTTAACGGTAGAGTTTCTACACTCCATAGATTAAGGTGTGGAGCTCTGATGTTCCTCAAAGATTAATGCAAAGTACTACTGTTTTCTATTCAATTCATCTTATTTCGCTTCTAAGATATTCATTCGTACTTCAATTTGAATGTGATGAACGTGACAATCATCATCATTCCCTATGAACGCGTGCCTGACAACCACTTCCGTTCTACCTTCGACTGAATGAGTATCTCTTAGATCTCTTAATCTGAATCTTCGTGGCGTAAGCTAGAATGATGGCGGCATTCAAGAGAATCCGGAAAGTCTAAACCTTGTCTGTGGTATTCCGAGTAGGATTCAATGAATGAATGACTGTGACGAGCTCCAAACTCGTGATTGCGGGGCGTTAGTGGCAGACACAAAAGGATAGTAAATCCTATTCCAGCATGATCGAGAACCGACAGATGAATAGCCGTGCCGTGACAGGGTGCGTTGACCATTTTCACTGAGAGGATAAGATGAAGCCATTGACAAGGGTGATGCCTCCAGACGATTAGCCGTTCCGTGACAGGGCATTGGATCATTTTCCCGAGAGATGACCGAAAGTAGCCATTGACAGTGGTGATGTATCACATAAAGCCAGCCATGGAAAGGAGTAAGACTGATTAGATGAAGATAGCAGGAAAGCAGAGGTTCAGAAGAACAAAAGCATCTCCATTCGCTTATCTGAAATTCTCACCAATGAATTACATAAGTATTTCTATCCCTATTCTATTAATTATTATTCGAAAACACCATTATCAATTTATATCTGCCTAACTGAGATTTGCAAGGTGACCATAGCTTGCTTCATACCAACAATCTCCGTGGGATTCGACCCTTACTCACGTAAGGTATTACTTGGACGACCCAGTGCACTTGCTGGTCAGTTACACGGAGTTGTGAACCGTGGTTTTAGTACCATGTTTTTGGCGCCTTTTCCAGGGAAAGAAAGAGCAATGAACTTTACATAATTAAAGTGTAATGACGATTGCGCATATCAAGTTGCTCACTTTGCCAGGGATTATTCGAGCCTAGACATCACAATTTCGTGCACCAAGTTTTTGGCGCCGTTGCCGGGGATTGTTCGAGTTTGGACAACTGACGGTTCATATTGTTGCTCAGATTAGGTAATTTTCTTTTTGTTTTCTTTTCAAAAATTTTTCAAAAATATTTCAAAATTTTCTCACCTGTTTTCGAAAAAAAAAAGTTGTTTTAAAAAATAAATTATTCTATGGCTTCAGAATTTTTAAGAATGAATTCTAGTGTTTCATGAAGCATGTTGAAGCCTGGCTGGCTGTAAAGCCATGCCTGTAGGGCATGTCAGGCGTGTCATCTCTGAGTTACATACTAAAGCTTGGCTGGCTATTAAGCCATGCCTGACCCTTTGATTGGAGCTTTAGAGCATAAGATTCCTGGAATTCATATTAAAAATTTTGAATCCTTATTTTTCTTTTTTTTTAATAATTTTCGAAAAAATACAAAAAATTTAGAAAATCATAAAAATCAAAAATATTTTTTGTTTCTTGTTTGAGTCTTGAGTCATGTTATAAGTTTGGTGTCAATTGCATGTGCATCTTGCATTTTTCGAAAATTTTCATGCATTCATAGTGTTCTTCATGATCTTCAAGTTGTTCTTGGTAAGTCTTCTTGTTTGATCTTGATGATTTTTTGTTTTGTGTTGTATGGTGTTTTTCATATGCATTCTTGAATTCTTAGTGCCTAAGCATTAAAGAATTCTAAGTTTGGTGTCTTGCATGTTTTCTTTGCATTAAAAATTTTTCAAAAATATGTTCTTGGTGTTCATCTTGATATTCACGGTGTTCTTGGTGTTCATCTTGACATTCATAGCATTCTTGCATACATTCATAGTTTTGATCCAAAATTTTCATCCATTGCATCATTTTAGTGTTTTTCATAAAAATTCAAAAATAAAAAATTATATCTTCCCCTTTTTCTCTCATCAAATTCGAAAATTTGAGTTGACTTTTTCAAAAATTTTTAAAATCAAGTTGTTTCTTATGAGTCAAATCAAATTTTCAATTTGAAAATCTTATCTTTTTCAAAATCTTTTTCAAAAATCAAATCTTTTTCAAAATTCTTAGTTATTTTCGAAAATTCCAAAAATATTTTTCAAAAATCTTTTTCTTAATTTTATATCATAATTTTCGAAAATAACAATAACAATTAATGTTTTGATTCAAAAATTTCAAGTTTGTTACTTGCTTGTTAAGAAAGATTCAAACTTTAAGTTCTAGAATCATATCTTGTGATTTCTTATGAATCAAGTCATTAATTGCGATTTTAAAAATCAAATCTCTTTTTCAAAATTAATTTCAATCATATCTTTTCAAAAATATCTTCTTATCTTATCTTTTTCAAAAATTTGATTTCAAAATATCTTTTCTAACTTCCTAACTTCTTATCTTTTCAAAATTGATTTTCAAAATTTGTTTCAACTAACTAACTAACTTTTTGTTTGTTTCTTATCTTTTTCAAAACTACCTAACTAACTCTCTCTCTCTCATTTTCGAAAATATCTCCCCCCTTTTTTCAAAATTTCTTTTTAATTAACTAATTATTTTAAATTTTTATTTTTCGAAAATTACTAACCTTTTTCAAAAACTATTTTCGAAAATCACTAACTCTTTTTTCAAAAATAATTTTCGAAAATTCTCTTCTCTCTCATCTCCTTCTATTTGTTTATTCATCTACTAACATCTCTCCCTCACTCAAAAAAAAAAGAGGATCTCTATTATTATTATTTTTCTGTGCCCTCTTCTTTGTCATATGAGCAGGAGCAAGGACAAGAATATTCTTGTTAAAGCAGATCCAGAACTTGAAAGGACTCTGAAGAGGAAACTAAGAGAAGCTGAATTACAACAAACCAGCAAGCACCTGTCAGAAATTATCAAACAGGAAAAGAAGATGGCAGCTGAAAATAATAATAATGCAAGGAGAATGCTTGGCGACTTCACTGCACCTAATTCCAATTTACATGGAAGAAGCATCTCCATTCCTGCTATTGGAGCAAACAATTTTGAGCTGAAACCTTAATTAGTTTCTCTGATGCAGCAGAACTGCAAGTTTCATGGACTTCCATCTGAAGATCCTTTTCAGTTCTTAACTGAATTCTTGCAGATCTGTGATACTGTTAAGACTAATGGAGTAGATCCTGAAGTCTACAGGCTCATGCTTTTCCCATTTGCTGTAAGAGACAGAGCTAGAATATGGTTGGACTCTCAACCTAAGGATAGCCTGAACTCTTGGGATAAGCTAGTCAAGGCTTTCTTAGCCAAGTTCTTTCCTCCTCAAAAGCTGAGCAAGCTTAGAGTGGATGTTCAAACCTTCAGACAGAAAGAAGGTGAATCCCTCTATGAAGCTTGGGAGAGATACAAAGGACTGACCAAAAAGTGTCCTTCTGACATGCTTTCAGAATGGACCATCCTGGATATATTCTATGATGGTCTGTCTGAGTTATCTAAGATGTCATTGGATACCTCTGCAGGTGGATCCATTCACCTAAAGAAAACGCCTGCAGAAGCTCAAGAACTCATTGACATGGTTGCAAATAACCAGTTTATGTACACTTCTGAAAGGAATCCTGTGAATAATGGGACGCCTATGAAGAAGGGAGTTCTTGAGATTGATACTCTGAATGCCATATTGGCTCAGAATAAAATATTGACTCAGCAAGTCAATATGATTTCTCAGAGTCTGAATGGAGTGCAAGCTGCATCCAACAGTACTCAAGAAGCTTCTTATGAAGAAGAAGCTTATGATCCTGAAAACCCTGCAATAGCAGAGGTGAATTACTTAGGTGAACCTTATGGAAACACCTATAATCCATCATGGAGAAATCATCCAAATTTCTCATGGAAGGATCAAAAGCCTCAACAAGGCTTTAATAATGGTGGAAGAAACAGGTTTAGCAATAGCAAGCCTTTTCCATCATCCACTCAGCAACAGATAGAGAATTCTGAGCAGAATCCATCTAGCTTAGCAAATTTAGTCTCTGATCTATCTAAGGCCACTGAGAGTTTCATGAATGAAACAAGGTCTTCCATTAGAAATTTGGAAGCACAAGTGGGCCAGCTGAGTAAAAGGATCACTGAAATCCCTCCCAGTACTCTCCCAAGCAATACAGAAGAGAATCCAAAAGGAGAGTGCAAGGCCATTGACATAAGCAAAATGGCCGAACCCAAAGAGGGAGAGGAGGACGTGAATCCCAAGGAGGAAGACCTCCTGGGACGTCCAGTGACCAATAAGGAGCTTCCCTCTGAGGAACCAAAGGACTCTGAGGCTCATCTAGAGACCATAGAGATTCTATTGAACCTCCTTATGCCCTTCATGAGCTCTGATGAGTATTCCTCTTCTGAAGAGAATGAAGATGTTACTGAAGAGCAAACTGCCAAGTTTCTTGGTGCAATCATGAAGCTGAATGCCAAATTATTTGGTAATGAGACTTGGGAAGATGAACCTCCCTTGTTCATCAATGAACTAAGTGATCTGGATCAACTGACATTGCCTCAGAAGAGACAGGATCCTGGAAAGTTCATAATACCCTGTACCGTAGGCACCATGATCTTTAAGGCTCTGTGTGACCTTGGTTCAGGAATAAACCTCATGCCCCTCTCTGTAATAGAGAAACTGGGAATCTATGGGGTGCAAGCTACTAAAATCTCATTAGAGATGACAGACAATTCAAGAAAGCAGGCATATGGACAAGTAGAGGACGTGTTAGTAAAGGTTGAAGACCTTTACATCCCTGCTGATTTCATAGTCCTGGATACTGGGAAGGAAGAGGATGAATCCATCATCCTAGGAAGACCTTTCCTAGCCACAGCAAGAGCTGTGATTGATGTGGACAGAGGAGAATTGATCCTTCAATTGAATGAGGACAACCTTGTGTTTACAAGTCAAGGATCTCTCTCTGCATCAATGGAGAGGAAGCAGAAAAAGCTTCTCTCAAAGTAGAGTCAAACAAAGCCCCCACAGTCAAACTCTAAGTTTGGTGTTGGGAGGCCACAACCAAACTCTAAGTTTGGTGTTGAACTCCCATATCCAAACTCTAAGTTTGGTGTTGGAGAGTCTCAACAATGCTCTGAACATCCATGAGGCTCCATGAGAGCCCACTGTCAAGCTATTGACATTAAAGAAGCGCTTGTTGGGAGGCAACCCAATTTTTATTTATCTAACTATATTTTTCTTAGTTATATGTCTTTATAGGTTCATGATCATGTGGAGTCACAAAACAAACAAAAAAATCAAAAACGGAATCAAAAACAGCAGAAGAAAAATCAAACCCTGGAGGAGCATCTGTCTGGCGTTCAAACGCCAGAACAGAGCATGGTTCTGGCGCTGAACGCCCAGAATGGGCAGCATCCTGGCGCTGAATGCCTAGAACAAGCATGGTTCTGGCGTTCAACGCCAGAAATGGCAACAAATGGGCGTTGAACGCCCAAAATGGGCACCAACCTGGCGCTGAACGCCCAGAGTTGTGTGCAAGGGCATTTTACATGCCTAATGGGTGCAGGGATGTAAATCCTTGACACCTCAGGATCTGTGGACCCCACAGGATCATCTCAGGATCTGTGGACCCCATAGGATCATCTCAGGATCTGTGGACCCCACAGGATCGCAACCTACCTCATCATCTCTCTTTCTATTCATGATCATCCCTTCTGTTTTCCATTTACCACTCACATCCATACACCCACTACCTTCAAAATTCAACATCTCTCTCCCACCCAATCCCACCCATATGGCCGAATACACACATCCATCCATCTCCTCCATATCTTCTTCTTCTTCTATTCTTTCTTCTTTTGCTCGAGGGCAAGCAACATTCTAAGTTTGGTGTGGTAAAAGCATAGCTTTTTTGTTTTTTCCATAACCATTGATGGCACCTAAGGCCAGAGAAACCTCTAGAAAGAGGAAAGGGAAGACAAAAGCTTCCATCAAGGGTCTATAGCTCAGTGGTAGAACATTTGACTGCAAATCAAGAGATCCCTGAGATACCTCAGGGGATACATTTTCTTCCACACAATTATTGGAAGCAACTAAGGGTGGAACATCAAGAGCACTCCATCATCCTTCGTGAAATTAGAGAAGATCAAAAAGCAATGAGGGAGGAGCAACAAAGACAAGGAAGAGACATAGAAGAGCTCAAGGACATCATTGGTTCCTCAAGAAGGAAACGCCACCATCACTAAGGTGGATTCATTCCTTGTTCTTATTTCTTCTATTTTTCGTTTTCTATGTTATGTGCTTATCTATGTTTGTGTCTTCATTACATGATCATTAGTAGTTAGTAACTATGTCTTAAAGTTATGAATGTCCTATGAATCCATCACCTCTCTTAAATGAAAAAATGTTTTAATTCAAAAGAACAAGAAGTACATGAGTTTTGAATTTCTTAGTTTAATTATATTGATGTGGTGACAATGCTTCTTGTTTTCTAAATGTATGCTTGAACAGTGCATATGTCTTTTGAAGTTGTTGTTTAAGAATGTTAAATATGTTGGCTCTTGAAAGAATGATGACTAGGAGACATGTTATTTGATAATCTGAAAAATCATAAAAATGATTCTTAAAGCAAGAAAAAGCAACAAAGAGCAAAGCTTGCAGAAAAAACAAAAAAGAGAAAAAATAGGTGAAAAAAAAAATATAGAAAGAAAAGAAAAAGCAAGCAGAAAAAGCCAAAAGCTCTTAAAACCAAGAGGCAAGAGCAAAAAGCCAATAACCCTTAAAACCAAAAGGCAAGTGCAAATAAAAAGGATCCCAAGGCTTTGAGCATCAGTGGATAGGAGGGCCTAAAGGAATAAAATCCTGGTCTAAGCGGCTAAACTAAGCTGTCCCTAACCATGTGCTTGTGGCGTGAAGGTGTCAAGTGAAAACTTGAGACTGAGCGGTTAAAGTCAAGGTCCAAAACAAAAAAAGAGTGTGCTTAAGAACCCTGGACACATCTAATTGGGGACTTTAGCAAAGCTGAGTCACAATCTGAAAAGGTTCACCCAATTATGTGTCTGTGGCATTTATGTATCCGATGGTAATACTGGAAAACAAAGTGCTTAGGGCCACAGCCAAGACTCATAAAATAGCTGTGTTCAAGAATCATCATACTGAACTAGGAGAATCAATAACACTATCTAAACTCTGAGTTCCTATAGATGCCAATCATTCTGAACCTCAATGGATAAAGTGAGATGCCAAAACTATTCAAGAGGCAAAAAGCTATAAGTCCCGCTCATATGATTGAAGCTATGTTTCATTGATAGTTTGGAATTTATAGTATATTCTCTTCTTTTTATCCTATTTGATTTTTATTTGCTTGGGGACAAGCAACAATTTAAGTTTTGTGTTGTGATGAGCGGATAATTTATACGCTTTTTGGCATTATTTTTAGTATGTTTTTAGTAGAATCTAGTTACTTTTAGGGATGTTTTCATTAGTTTTTATGTTAAATTCACATTTCTGGACTTTACTATGAGTTTGTGTGTTTTTCTATGATTTCAGGTATTTTCTGGCTGAAATTGAGGGACTTGAGCATAAATCAGATTCAGAGGTTGAAGAAGGACTGCTGATGCTGTTGGATTCTGACCTCCCTGCACTCAACGTAGACTTTCTAGAGCTACAGAACTCGAAATGGCGCGCTTCCAATTGCGTTGGAAAGTAGACATCCAGGGCTTTCCAGCAATGGATAATAGTCCATACTTTGGCCAAGTTTAGATGACGCAAACTGGCGTTCAACGCCAGCTCTCTGCCTAATTCTGGCGTCCAGCGCCAGAAAAGGATCCAAAACCAGAGTTGAACGCCCAAACTGGCACAAATACTGGCGTTCAACTCCAAGAAGGACCTCTACACGTGCAGCACTCAAGCTCAGCCCAAGTACACACCAAGTGGGCCCCGGAAGTGGATTTATGCATCAATTACTTATTTCTGTAAATCCTAGTGACTAGTTTATTATAAATAGGACCTTTTACTACTGTATTAGACATCTTTGGACGCCTGGTTCTTAGATTAGAGGGGCTGGCCATCTCGGCCATGCCTGGACCTTTCACTTATGTATTTTAACGGTAGAGTTTCTACACTCCATAGATTAAGGTGTGGAGCTCTGGTGTTCCTCAAAGATTAATGCAAAGTACTACTGTTTTCTATTCAATTCATCTTATTTCGCTTCTAAGATATTCATTCGTACTTCAATCTGAATGTGATGAACGTGACAATCATCATCATTCCCTATGAACACGTGCCTGACAACCACTTCTGTTCTACCTTCGACTGAATGAGTATCTCTTAGATCTCTTAATCAGAATCTTCGTGGCGTAAGCTAGAATGATGGCGGCATTCAAGAGAATCCGGAAAGTCTAAACCTTGTCTGTGGTATTCCGAGTAGGATTCAATGAATGAATGACTGTGACGAGCTCCAAACTCGCGATTGCGGGGCGTTAGTGACAGACGCAAAAGGATAGTAAATCCTATTCCAGCATGATCGAAAACCGACAGATGAATAGCCGTGCCATGACAGGGTGCGTTGACCATTTTCACTGAGAGGATAAGATGAAGCCATTGACAAGGGTGATGCCTCCAGACGATTAGCCGTGCCGTGACAGGGCATTGGATCATTTTCCCGAGAGATGACCGAAAGTAGCCATTGACAGTGGTGATATATCACATAAAGCCAGCCATGGAAAGGAGTAAGACTGATTAGATAAAGATAGCAGGAAGGCAGAGGTTCAGAGGAACGAAAGCATCTCCATTCGCTTATCTGAAATTCTCACCAATTAATTACATAAGTATTTCTATCCCTATTCTATTAATTATTATTCGAAAACACCATTATCAATTTATATCTGGCTAACTGAGATTTGCAAGGTGACCATAGCTTGCTTCATACCAACAATCTCCGTGGGATTCGACCCTTACTCACGTAAGGTATTACTTGGACGACCCAGTGCACTTGCTGGTCAGTTACACAGAGTTGTGAACCGTGGTTTTGGCATCATGTTTTTGGCGCCATTTCCAGGGAAAGAAAGAGCAATGAACTTTACATAATTAAAGTGTAGTCACGATTCCGCGTACCATGACGCGATCGCATGGGGCATGCGATCGCGTGGGCCAATTTGTGCAAAACGCACAAGGGCCGCACGATTCCAGCATAACTTTCTGTTCGTTGGATCCTTACGCCGATATATATATCATGCGGCCGCGTGGGTCACGCGGTCGCGCGGGTGGTGTTTTTCGCAATATGACGCGATCGCATGGGGCATGCGGTCGCGTCGTGCACCCTTTTTTTTATATGCATGAAAAATGCATAATGCAATGATTAACATGAATGTTATGCATGATTCCAGGTTTAATAAATTAAAATGAAAAGTGAAAAATAAAAGAAATTAACAAGAAATAAATTGAAAAAGAAGCGACCATACCATGGTGGGTTGTCTCCCACCTAGCACTTTTAGTTAAAGTCCTTAAGTTGGACATTGGAGGAGTATCCTGTTATGGTGGTTTATGTTTAAATTCGTCCAAAAATCTCCACCAGTGCTTGGAATGCCAATAGACTCCGGGGTCCCAAACTAAGCATGCAAAGCTTCTGAGCAGCTCCAAACAGATTTTCAGGCTCCCGGGACTACGAACGTCAGGATAGAGTCTAGGATTCCAAGCCTTGCTTTTAAATCTGCCTTCGTCTTGATCTGCATGTTTCCATTCAGGCGGGTTAAAAAGTAGAATCTCACCTTGGTGACCAAACATTTTCCGTGATCCATGTAATTGAGCATGATACCAATCCGTATACTTCGAAGTGAAGCGTGGAATCTTATTGAGCCTTGTGCACCAGCTCTGAGTACGAGCCATTTCCCTCTTACTCTTAAAGCTGCAGAGAGCTCTAACCTGGCCATCTGTTTCAAGCAAACCATATTCAAGTGAATAAGTAAAGTTATAAGTTAAGGATTGTACCCACTTGAAGCTTGTATTAGGTGGTAATGGACTTGGGATAGGTGTTTTTGGTGGTTCTGCAAGTTCCGTTTCCTTATGCTCTTCTGTGAATTCCTCCACTTCTTTGCAAAGATCTTCAATTGTATCTGTGTCCTGGTCAAAGTCTTCTATGTCTTCCTCATCACTTGAGTCATAGATTGGAGGTTGAGAGAAATCTACCTCTGCATCATCTTCATATTCACTTGGGGAAGATTCTTCGATCTCAGAGAATTCACTTGCGGATGCAAGTTCATCACTAAGAGAGTTAGACTTGTGACTATCATTATCAAGGGAATTTGTTTCTTGGATTATTCCGTCTGATTCTTCATAAACGACTTGCCTTGGAGAAATATCCTCCTTAGCATCCACTGTAGTCTCTTTGACGGCGTTTTTCTCAATTCTGGATTCCCACGGAAGTTCAGCATCTCCTAGGTCTTCAACCAACTCTTCTTCTTGAACAATGACAGCTTCTTCTAATTGTTCTAGTACAAATTCATGCTCTGTCTTGTCCACTGAAGTTTCTGGCAATTCCTTCATGCTCTGCTCTTCATTGGGCTGTCCACATGGAGCTTTGGCTGATCCTTGTGTATTTGAGCGCCTAGAAGCCCATTGAATCATCGCTTGCCCCAGTTGTTGAATGGTTGTTTGAAATTTAATTACTGTTTCCCTTAGGCGATCCTCTGCTTCTTGGGTTGTTGGACTTGGACATGATACAAAGGAAAGTGGTGGTGATTGGGGGCGATTGGATTGGTATTGGGGTAAGGAAGGATCATAAGGTGGCGAATGGTGAAGAGAAGCTTGTGAGTGTGGTGGTTCGAGGTTATGTTGAAAGGATGGTTTATATGCACGGGGTAGGGCTTGTTGGTAGTTACAAGGTTGTCCACCATGTCTTTCAGCTGGGTGTGCACTGTAGAATGGTCTTTGTCCAGGATATCTCGGAGGGTGTTGCTGCCAAAAGGGTTGATTAGGTCCTCTTGGTTCCATCCATCCTTGATTGGTCTGACCTTGATGCACATTCCTACTGTAACTTCTATTTCCTTTAACAATATTAGAACCAAACTCAAAGTGAGAGGGGTGAGAGTTCATAGTAGCAAATAAAGTTAAAAAGGAAAAACAAAAATAAATAAACAAGCAAAAGAAAAAATATCTACAATAACCAATAATAAGGCACACGTTAGCAGTTCCCCGGCAATGGCGCCATTTTGATGAGGGGAACTTTTGCGTGGTCTAGAAATTTGCGGATAAATCCTCGTTGCAAGTATAGTTTCTAAACCTTCAAAAGTCCTTTCATACAAATGTTTTGGTTGTCACAAGTAACAAACCCCTTTTAAAATTGATAACCGAGTATTTAAACCCCGGGTCGTCTTCTCAAGGAACTGCGAGGAAGTATGTTCTTATTATTGGCTATAGAGGTTGTAATCGGGGTTTAGAAGATGAGAGGCAAGTAATTTAAATGACAGGTAAAGTAAATGGCAATTAAAATAAATAAATACTGTAAAACAGACTTTTGGCAAGGTAAGAGAAGTTGGAGGTCCAACGTAGTTATCTCTCTCAACTATAATGAAAGTTGAATCTAAACTCCACTTGGTCAACCTTTACTAAAGCAAAGGAGAGTCAAGGGACTAATTAAATTGACCTTTGAATCCAATTTATTTCCTAAGAAAAGGTTGGGATTACTTAAGTTCAGCTCAATTAGCAAGATAACGATTATCAATTATGTTGAGTTTAATAACTGTTGAGTTATTGAATTCTTAACCAGAACCAAAAGGGGAAAAAGTAAAATTAATAGAATAATAAAAATATCCTTAGATGGGAAGCAATGGTAACTTAAATCAAAGAGAACAATCATAAACTGAAAATACCTCAATTATCATTAATTTAAATAACAGTCTGTAACATGGAAGAATTCATAGATCCAATTATAAAGGTAAATAGCCAATTCAGATATTGAAATAAATAAATACAGTGAAAGGGAAGTTTAAAACAAAGAAATATAAAACCTGGATTGAGAGTCACTCTTAAAATAAGAAGAAATCCTAAATGCTAAGAGAGAGAGAGAGAAGATCTCCCTCTCAACTAAATCTAAATCATTGAAAAGTAAAATATGCGAGCTCTCTTTGAATGGATGCATTCCCACACTTTATAACCTCTGGTCTATGCTGTCTGTACTTGGATCTGGGCCAAAAAGGGCTTCAGAAATCGCTATGAGCGTTTTCTGCAATTTCTGGTGCGTGGCCTCTGTCACGCGTCCGCGTGGATCACGCGGTCGCGTCATTCGGAGCTTTTCCTTGCCATGCGGTCACGTCAGTCATGCGACCGCATCGCTGCTGATTCGTGCTTGGCACGCGATCGCGTCATCCATGCGATCGCGTGGATACCAGTTTCCTTAAAGCTCCATTTTGCTTTCTCCTTCCTATTTTGTATGTTTTCTTTTCCATCCTTTAAGTCATTCTACCTTAGAAAATCTGAAACTACTCAACACACTAATCATGGCATCGAATGGAAATAAAGGTAATTAAAATAATTAATTTTTTTAGCTTAGGAAACATGTTTTTCACAATATGGCATAATAAGGAAGGGAAAGTAAAAGCATGCAATTAATGTGAATAAGCAGGTGAAGGATTGTATAAATCACTCAAATTAAGCACAAAAGAACTCGTGAAATATGGGTTTATCATTAACCTTTACATAAGCAAGGGAAAGTCAAGTGAACTAATTAGTTAGATCCCCAAGTCCTAGCCAACTCCTAAGGAAAGACTAGAGTTAGTGGGATTCCAGTCAATTAGAGGAATTAATTAACAATCACGATAAGTTTAATAACTCAAGAGCTTCCAGTTAATCTATTAAAGCCAAGGATATAAAAAGCCAAACAAGAATCATAAACTGAAATACCTCAAATTATATTAAATAGAATATTCAAATCTAAACATGAATGGTTCATAAGCCAATTTGGCAATATAAGTAATTAAAGGAAAGCATTAAAATATCTGAAAGCAAAAGAGAAATAGAAAGTAAAAGGAATATTGAACCTGATAAAGAGTTGAAATACTAAATTGAAATAATAAGAAATCCTAATCCTAAAACATAAGAGAGAGGAGAGAACCTCTCCTTCTAAAAACTTCATCTAAATCATGAAAAGTGAATTATGAGCTGATGATTGTGAATGGATGCATTCTCCCACTTTATAGTCTCTAATCTGTGTTTTCTGGGTCGGGAACTGGGTCAGAAACAACCCAGAATTCGCTGGTTTCGAATTCAAACACGCTGGTTTTTTCGCCACTGTGATGCGTCCGTGTAGATCACGCGTTCGCGTCACTTATCGTTAGGGAAACTATGGCAAATTATATATCAAATCGAAGCCCCGGATGTTAGCTTTCCAACGCAACTAGAACCGTATCATTTGGACCCTGTAGCTAAAGTTATAGCCGTTTGAGTACGAAGAGGTCAGGCTGGACAACTTAGCAATTTCTCCAACTTCTTGTATTCCTTCCACTTTTGTATGCTTCCTTTCCATTTTCTGAGCCATTCCTGCCCTGTAATATCTGAAATCACTTAACACACATATTAAGGCATCGAATGGTAATAAGAAAGGGTTAAAATTAGCTAAATTAAGATCAAAGAAACATGTTTTCAATCATAGCACAAAATCAGGAAAGAAAATGTAAACTCATGCAAATAGTATGAATAAGTGGGTAAAGAGTTGATAAAATTCACTCAATTGAGTACAGGATAAACCATAAAATAGTGGTTTATCAATGTCACAATACCAAACAAATTATAACCGAGAGTATTTAACTCCCGGGTCATTCTTCCCTAGGAGTTGCAAATGAAGTACTTATCATTGGCTATGAGAGAACAAGGGGGATTAATGGAAAAGATTGCAAGAAATGTAAATAGCAAGGGATGAAATGTAAATAGCAAGAAGGTAACTTGACTTGCAATGAATTAAAAGTCAAAGTAAGTAAAAGCAATGTAAAGGGAATTTAAATACTAAGAAGGGAATTAGGACTTGCTATCCTAGTTGTGGACCACAAACATGGTAATTGTGTGTGGATTAATCCAAATTAGTCAACCCTACATTGAGGATAAGTCAACTAGGCATAATTAATCTCAATTCCTAAGTCCTAAGTCAACACTAAGGGGTCACTTAGAGTAAAGGGAAACCAAATTAATTAACAACCCTCACACAATGTAGAATGGACATCCACCACTCAAGATCACCCAAACCACACAATTTTCCAACCAAGAGTGTAGAAAACTAGGCTAAAATCCTACCAAGCAATTTATCAAACACTTGGTAAGTATAGAAAGGAAGCATGATAAAATGACAAGAAATAATAAATACTACAACTACCAAGCAAGGAGAATAAAGGTAGCAACTCAATAAAGCAATAAATGACATGCAACATAAAATTGCATTAAATGTAAATTAAAGAAGTAAAAGTGTAAAATACATAAAAGTGGCAAAAATGGAGAAAATGACAAGATAAACTAAGGAAATTAAGACAATAGAACAAGGAAAGGTAGAAGAAACTAGAGTAAAACAAGAATCAAAGAGGAAAATTACAAGGAAAGTAAACTAAGAACCCTAATTTCTAGAGAGAAGGGAGAGCTTCTCTCTCTAGAAAATGAACTACATTATACTAAACTAAACCCTAATTGCTCCCCCCTTCACATGGAGTGAGACCTTGTCTAATATAAGAAGAATCAGCTTCAGAAGGTCCAAAAATTGGGCTCTAGAGGCCCAGAAATCACCCCCAGTGATTTCCATTAAGTGAGTCACGTGCTGGGACGTGTACGGACGCACAGATGTGTGCATACGCACACATGCTGATTTTCTTCTTGTGCGTACGCACAGGTTATCGTGCGTACGCGCACATGGTTTTGTGGCTTTTGTGCGTACGCACAGGTGGTTGTGCGCACGCACACTCCAATGTGTTCTTCTCCTTTGTTTTCTTCATGCTTTCTCCCTTTGTACATGCTTCTTTCCACTTTTGTCTTGCCAAACTTGTCTCTAGGGCATAAAATCACTCATCAAACATGTCATGGCATCGAATGGCATAAAAGTGGGATTAAAATAACTAATTTAAGCACAAAAATGCATGTTTTCACATTTTGGCATAATCTAGAGAGAAAACACAAAAGCATGCTATTTGGATGAATAAATGTAGGTTTATATGATAAAATCCACTCAAATCAAAGCAAGGTATATCATCAAATATGGACTCATCAATTCCCCACACTTAAACAATAGCATGTCCTCATGCTAATCACATTCAAAGGAGAAGGATAAAAGGTCAAGCAACTTATTGAATGCACTATCTATATGAATGCATGTATGTATATACTATAGTATCCTATTGCATTGGTGAAAACAAGCAAACAAATTTTCAAGCAAGTATATAGACATATAGGGCTAAGCAAAGAAGTAACTCAATGCAATCAAAATCTAAAGAATTGATTTAACTCATCAAAAAGAAGCAACTTGCAAGAATGCATGATAAGAAGTATGGAAATATAGAGTTGAGTGATCGAACCCTCACTAGGTGTGTATATACTCTCATCACTCTGTGTTTAGGGTCAATTCACTCAAATCTCCTCTAATCATGCTTTCAAGGGATTACTTTTCATCTAACAATTAACAAGTATTTGATGCATGTATGCAAGTATCATGAGGTATTTAGGAGGTTGTAATGGGATTGGGGTAAGGGTAGGATGAGTATATGGCTAAGTGGACTAAAGGATTGAATCTTTGATTAGCTCAAGTACCCAACTCAACCTATATCAAACAACCCACATAAATTGCATTCTAGTCCCCCATTACTTCTTTTCACACACATTCATGCCTTAGTTTCTATTCAAAACACATATGCATTTCTTATTTCATTTTTTTTCTTTTTCTTTGGGATAACTTTTGTCCCATCTTATTTTTTCTTATTTCATTCATTTTATTTTTTTTGTCTATTTTTCTATTTCTTTTTCTTTTTCTATGACAAATGCATACGGTTAAAGCAAATTGATACATGAATGTGCACCCATTTTCAAAATTTTTCTTTCAATGCAAACCCAAAATATATATATTTCTTTTTTTTCTTTTCTACCAAAGTTCCTCCCAAAGATTTCCCCACACTTAAATGTAACACACTCCTCAACCTAAGCCAATCAAGGATACAATCCAAGGTAAATTATGGTTTTTCGCTTAAGGTTGTGATGTGGTAATGTTAAAATAATGGGGTAAGCAAGGCTCAAAAGGGGTTAATAATGGTAGATGCAAAGGGTAGGCTATATGGGTAAAGTGAGCTTTCATCAAAGACGGCCTCAATCATGCTAAATGCATTCAAGACATCAAACATCAGAAATAAAGAATCAAGCAAAACCAAGATCACAATCATAGAAGAGATATATCACACAATGAACAAAATTAGTGGTTAAAAGGTGTAACCACTCATTCAGGCTCAAAAACTCACAAGGTATTTGTTCTATCTCTCTTCTATGTTCCACAAAAATTCAGTCAAGCAAGTTTGAAAACAATTTTCACAATCAAATCAATAGAATTCCCTTGACAAAATTCTTGAAAATTCCTTGTTGTTTTTCACCAAAATTATTTCCTATATGTATGTATGGTGTGATGGATGCAATTTTCAAAAATTTTTCTAGTTCTATTCCTAATTTTTAACATTGCAAAGAATTAACATGAACAATTAGGATCAAAATTGAACTAGCCACTATACTATTCACATCATCCAATCATAAATTCTATCTGTAAAATATATACAAAGAAAAAGATACAAAATGCAATAGATATAAAAATGATATATATATACCGAAAGAAAATACAATGCAACAATTAAAAAACACTCCAAATATGTACAGAAAACCTAATAAAAGAAACAAAAATAAAGTGCAAAGTGTTCGGAAAAGAGAATTTACACCCCCAAAATGACGAATCCTCCCCCACACTTAAGCATTGCACGGTCCTCCGTGCACGAACATAATCCGAGGAGAATGAAGCTTTACGTGCTTCCACCCTCAGCTGGCGGATGCGGGGGCTTGGGTTGTGCGAAAATCACCAAGTACAAAGCATTCTTGGCATCTCCATCCTCGGCGTCTTCTCCTCTCTCATCTCCTTGCCTTCACGTCTCATCCTAAAAAAGAATGAATAAAGTATAACTAAGAATCATAAGGCAAGTAGCACAAAAGTAAATGAGAGAGTAAATAAGCATCTAATTGAGAAATTTTGCATAGTGGTGTGGTATGATGAGGGGCAATATGTGTACTCTAAGTGTGCACGGTTCAGAACACACACATTGACCGGGTAAAACGGTAACCACATAAGCAAAAGAAAGATCACGTTCCTCAATCAGGTAGCCTAGGTTGCAATTAAAGAATAAGCAAAACTTAAGGCACAAGCAAACCTAGGTGACCACAAAAGTGATTCGAGTAATTGATATTGGTTATTGAAATTGTGTAAGTGAAAGCGCAAAATTGGTATAAAATAACACAATAAACAACAACCAATCCATTAATGAACGGAAACTTCTTATTCATCATGAAACATAATGAAAAAGTCACATGGAAAGGTACTTGTTACAAAAAGTGATAAGCTTGATAAAAATCAAGTTAGGTCACTCAAACAAATGCAAAGCATTAACAAGGAACAAGTACCGGACATGTGGTGAATTTGATATGCAAATCATGATGAACAAGTAATTCAACTCAAATCACTTGATCCAATGCACTTATATAGTTTGTCCTAGTGGTACAATCAAAATATGAGTAGCCAAACCCACTAGGTACTTGGTAAGTTAAGGCAAAGTATAAGGGTATTGGTGTAAGTTTCAAGCAAGATGCTACCCTATCAAAATTAAGAAACACTTGCAATTTATTCACTTAACAATCAAGTAAAACAAAACTAACAAAATTACTAAAATGAGAATAAAATGCAAACAAAACAGACATGAACAAGCATAAAATAGGGTGAAAGGGGGAGAAGAGAGAGGAAAAGAAAAGAAAGAAGTAAAGAGAATGAATAGGAGAAAAGAAGCATAAAAGTGAGAAAACAGGGGCGTGCGTACGCACAGACACGTGTGCGTACGCACACTATGAGGGAAAAGAAAGGTGTGCACTCGCACACTCTATGCGAGCGCTCCTGGCAGAAGAGGGAGTAAGAAGTGTGTATGCGCACAAGGGTATATGCACACAGGTCCATGCCCACGCACAGAGCGAAAGGGGGGGGGGATGCAGGCGCACAAGCTTTGCCAACGCTCCCACCAGAGGAGCTATCAATTTGTGTGCGGACACACACGGCTGTGCGCCCGCACAGATAACATAAGAAGGGAAACGCGTGCGGACGCATAGCTCGGTGCGCGCGCACAGGTCAAGAAAAAAAAGGCAGCGCGCACGCACGGGCTGTGCTGGCGATGCGACCAAAGGGCATGTCAAGGAGTGTGAAGATGCACAAGCTTGTGCGGCTACACAGGTGGCAAAAAATGTAGTTTTGTGCATACACACAGCATGGTTCGCACGCACAGATGCCCTGTTTCACAAATTTTTTTTTTCAAAATTCTAAGGTACCAAGCCTTAGTTCAATGGAAGCTCAACTCCAAAAACATTCAAACATCCAAAATTTCATGACCCTCATTCAAATTTATCTACTAAACTCAAAATTAAACTAATCCTAAGCAAACCAAAATAAGCAAAAAATGCAATAAACCAAAATTATATACAAGAAAAAGGGTAAGAACAATGTTACTATGGTGGGGTGTCTCTCACCTAGCACTTTGGTTTAATGTCCTTAAGTTGGACTTATAGAGAGCTCTCATCAAACTTCCTTGAAAATCCACCCAAGCTTGTATCCTCCAAGGCAATTGAGATCCCCAAGCTCGTGTACCAAATCTTGTTGTGAATTCCATCCATTCCTTCTAGGTAACAAGCAACTGAAATTCCCAATTCCTATACACAATAGCAACAAAACTCACAATGCAATGGGTGAGAATTCATAGGATAAAAATAAAATGAAAATCAAAGGCAATAAGAACAAATAAAACGAACTCCTAAAACTAGCAAAAACAAGCAATCAATCAAAACGAGCTATTCACATATTCACATATTCACATATTAAAATATTTACATCAACCAAAAGCAAGCAACATATGTACAATCAACTAAAATGAAGCTTTTCACACTATTCACAATATGTACAATAGCCAACAACAACAACACCATTGCAACTCCCCGGCAACGGCGCCAAAGTTGATAATAAGAATTTATCGTCGATCTAGATGTTTCTCAAAAAATAAAATCTCTTCGTTGTAAGTATAGTCTAGATCAACAATTAGTTTCCAAATCAAATATCAATCTAAAGGATGTCACAGTACAAAACAAATTATAACCGAGAGTATTTAACTCCCGGGTCGTTCTTTCCTAGGAGTTGCAAATGAAGTACTTATCATTGGCTATGAGGGAACAAGGGGGATTAATGGAAAAGATTGCAAGAAATGTAAATGGCAAGGGATGAAATGTAAATAGCAAGAAGGTAACTTGACATGTAAGGAATTAAAAGTCAAAGCAAGTAAAAGCAACGTAAAGGGAATTTAAATACTAAGAAGGTCTCTTGGTGAGACTTGGGTAATTAGGACTTGCTATCCTAGTTGTGGACCACAAACATGGTAATTGTGTGTGGATTAATCCCAATTAGTTAACCCTACATCGAGGATAAGTCAACTAGACATAATTAATCTCAATCCCTAGGTCCTAAGTCAACACTAAGGGGTCACTTAGAGTCAAGGGAAACCAAATTAATTAACAACCCTCACACAATGTAGAATACACATCCACCACTCAAGTTCACCCAAACCACACAATTTCCCATCCAAGAGTGTAGAAAATTAGGCTAAAATCCTACCAAATAATTTATCAAACACTTGGTAGGCATAGAAAGGAAGCATGATAAAATGACAAGAAATAATAAATGCTACAACTACCAAGCAAGAAAAATAAAGGTAGCAACTCAATAAAGCAATAAATGACATGAAACATAAAATTGCATTAAATGTAAATTAAAGAAGTAAAAGTGCAAAATACATAAAAGTGGAAAAAATGGAGAAAATGACAAGATAAACTAAGGAAATTAAGACAATAGAACAAGGAAAGGTAGAAGAAACTAGAGTAAAACAAGAATCAAAAAGGAAAATTACAAGGAAAGTAAACTAAGAACCCTAATTTCTAGAGAGAAGGGGGAGTTTCTCTCTCTAAAAAATGAACTACATTATGCTAAACTAAACCCTAATTGCTCTCCCCTTAACATGGAGTGAGGACTTGTCTAATGTAGGAAGAATCAGCTTCAGAAGGTCCAAAAATTGGGCTCTGGAGGCCCAGAAATCGCCCTCAGCGATTTCCATTAAGTTAGTCACGTATTGGGACGTGTGCGGGCGCACAGATGTGTGCGTACGCACACATGCTGACTTTTTTCTTGTGCGTACGCACAGGTTGTCGTGCATACGCACACATGGTTTTGTGGCTTTTGTGCGTATGCACAGCTGGTTGTGCGCACGCACACTACAATGTGTGCTTCTCCTTTGTTTTCTTCATGCTTTCTCCCTTTGTACATGCTTCCTTCCACTTTTGCCTTGCCAAACTTGCCTCTAGGACCTAAAATCACTCATCAAACATGTCTTGGCATCGAATGGCATAAAAGTAGGATTAAAATAACTAATTTAAGCACAAAAATGCATGTTTTCACATTTGGACACAATCTAGAGAGAAAGCACAAAAGCATGCTATTTGGATGAATAAATGTGGGTTTCTATGATAAAATCCACTCAAATCAAAGCAAATTATATCGTCAAATATGGACTCATCAATGAAAAAGTGACCGTCCAATGGTTAGCTACCAGGATTTGTCGGGTTGGGTCTATAACCGATAGATGAGACTCATCAGCCACTAGGACAGGCATGTATCATATGCATTTATATGTCTTGTTTGGATTACCTAAGTGATTGCATAATTAAATGCTACTTGATTATCTGCTATATTTCAATTCTATTTGTAATTGCTCTGTTTGTAATAACTGTGTTTGTTGCATCTGGTTCCGCTGGTGGTTGGGAGGTTCGGAGGAGTTGGAAAGGGGAGTTTTAGATAGTTCTGAAGACCCTTAGCTAGTTGCCTGTTTTAATTTCACAGTTTAGTTTTGTTTTAAGCTTTAATTATCTGTTGGAAGTTCTAGGATTGCCTTTGGCTTTCCTAGGACATTATATGTTAGATATGTGGGCACTGCTACCATGCTGAGAACCTCCGATTCTCACCCATGTGGATTTTATGATTTTCAGATGCATGACAGGTGACACCTCACTGAAGCATGCAGGAAGCTTCTGATGTGGCGAAGATCTTTACCCTTTGGGTTTATTTTGGTTTTCTGTATTTGTTTAGATACTTATGATCTCCACCTATTATGTATATGTTGTATTAATTCCTCTTAGAGATGATTTTGGAGATTTAGGTTTTGTCACTCTATATTTTGGGTTTTCTTTTGGGTTTTCCTATATATCTATATATGTATTTACACTTACTCGCTTGGGCCGGTTTATCTTCGCGAGCCGAGTCTTGAGTTTTGTTACATGTATTTTGGAACTCTTGGTATATTAACTCCTTAGCTTGTTCTATCTTGCGCTGTCTGCTTTATCGCTTCGTGAGCATTATGCTTTCAATTTAACGGTTTTGTTTTATCCCTTTCTTCAAAGGCTCATAGTTATAAACCTTTTCACTATATTATATATAAAATTTTTATTTTTAGAGGTCGTAGCGCCTCGCCACCTCTATTTTTACATCCTAGGTGTAAAGTTCTGTGTGGTAGGGTGTTACATACATAGTACCTTCGTACTATCGAAGGAGAAAGTTTTATTCACTGAGGTACTCAGGTATTGGCATCTGACCCATCTTATTGAAATAAAATTTTAAGCACAAAATAGATCAATAGGATTACTTTATTACTTCCGCTGCATGTTATGAACACATGTAATCCTTCAGTGGTATCAGAGCAAATGTTGCTGCTGTAGCTATAGGATCTATTTCTTTAGCAATGCCTACAGGCAAGACATTAATTAGTATTGGAGAATTGTCATTATGTTCCTAATTTTGTTGCAAATGTTATTTCTATTTCTATGTTGGATAAATGTGGTTTTTATTTTAATGTTAAAAATGGCATTTGTTCTACTTATTATGGTGATGACTTATACGTAAATGGCTATCTCCAATATGACATTTATATTCTTCCTGATATAAATGGTAATTATGTCATGCATGTTTCTACTCTCAAAAGAGACAGGAATAATCAAGTAAATGAATCATATCTTTGTCATTGTAGACTTAGTCATATAGGAGAAAAAAGGATTTCTATGTTATATAAAGAAGGTTACCTTAACAAATATGATTATGAATCATATGTAACTTGTGAATCCTGCCTCAAAGGAAAAATGACCAAAACTCCATTTATGGGACATGGAGACAGAGCTACAGAATTATTGGGACTAATACATACAAATGTTTGTGGACCCATGAAAATTCAAGCCAAAGGAGGATATTCTTATTTTATCACTTTCACTAACGATATGTCTAGATATGGATTTGTGTATCTTATGAAACACAAATCTGAGTCTTTTGAATTGTTCAAAATTTTTTTGCAATGAAGTTGAATACCAAATAGGTAAAAGCATTAAGGTGCTTAGATCTGATAGAGGGGGAGAATATCTAAATGATAATTTTCTTGAGTACTTAAAGAAGAATGGGATTCTTTCTCAATGGACACCTCCTGGTACTCCACAATATAATGGTGTTTCAGAAAGGAAAAATCAAACTTTATTAGATATGGTTCGATCCATGATGGATTTTACTGATCTTTCATTGAATTTATGGGGCTTTGCTTTAGAAACAACGGCATATTTGATAAATGAAGTACCCACTAAAGCAGTTTATTCAACACCATATGAGATATGGAAAGGACGAAAACCAAATCTCAAACACATTAGATTTTGGGGATGTCCAGCATATGTTAAGAAATTGCAAAGTAATAAACTTGATGCTAGGTCCAATAAATGTAGATTCATTGGTTACCTTAAAAAAATAATAGGTTATTATTTCTATCACCCTTCTGATCACAAAGTGTTTGTGGAAAGAGGTGGAACCTTTTTAAAAAAGAAATTTCTTTGTGAAGGAAGACAAGGTGAAGAAATAGAACTTGATGAAGCTCAAAAAACTAATGAAGTAGTACAAGCTCAAGAATATGAAATTCAAGTTGAGCAACCAATTTTGGATGTACTCAAACTAACACCAAATTTATCATCTTCAAGAGTTGAGGATAACGAACCATTAGTAGTTCAAAGAGAGGTTAATGACTTATTCTTGAACTACCTTTGGAACCGGTTCAGCAACCTCCAAATTTGGTACAAGAACTACCTCTTTGACGGTCTACAAGAGAACATCGTCCACCATTGAGGCTAAAATTAATGGTGCAAGATGATGTAAAAAATAGGATCGATTATAACGATAATGATCCTAAAACTTATGAAGAGGCACTGCAAAGTTTCGAAAGTCTAAATGGCAGAGTGCCATGGAATCCGAAATAGAATCTATGAGGATCAACAATGTTTAGACTTTGGTTGAAACCCTCAAAGGATATAGAACCTATTGGTTGTAAATGGGTTTACAAGAAAAAGATTGAAGCAAATGGTAATGTAGAGACCTATAAAGCCCGTCTAGTTGCCAAGGGATACCGTCAAAAGGAGGGAATAGATTATGAAGAAATATTTTCTCCTGTGGCATTGTTAAAATCTATTCGGATTCTTTTTGCTATAGCAGCTTACTATGATTATGAAATATGGCAAATGGATGTGAAAAAAGCTTTTCTTAATGGAGAACTCAAAGAGGAAGTGTACATGACATAACCTAAAGGTTTCACACTCCAGTCTGATCATAACAAAGTTCGTAAGCTGCAATGTGCCATTTTTGGGCTAAATCAAGCTTCTAGAAGTTGGAACATTTATTTTAATAAGACGATCAAAAAGTTCGATTTTGTCCGGTGTGAAGAGGATCCTTGCATCTACAAAAAAGTTTAGTGGAACTACAGTCATTTTCTTAGTACTCCATGTTGATGACATATTACTAATAGGAAATAATGTACCAGCTTTGCAAAATACCAAAACTTGGCTATCTCAACAATTCTCCATAAAAGATTTGGGAGAAGCAACCTATATTTTAGGAATAAAGATCTATAGAGATAGATCTAAAAGGTTGCTCAGACTCTCACAGTCTATGTACATTGATACCATATTAAACAGGTATAACATGGAAAATTCCAAAAAGGGCTATTTACCAATAGGCACTGGAATTACTCTCAGCAGAAAGGATTGTCCTAAAACTCTTGAAGAGAGAGTACGCATGAGTAGAATACCATATGCTAGTGTAGTGGGATCTATCGTGTATACCATGACATGTACACATCCTAATGTCGCATATGCGCTAGGTATAGCCAGTCGATATCAGGCGAATCCCGGTGAGGAACATTGGAAGGTGGTTAAATCCATTCTTAAATATTTAAGAAGAACCAAAGACCAATTCCTCATCTATGGAGATTTTGAACTTTTACCAAAAGGATTCACTGATGCAAGTTTTGCCTCAGACAAAGATGATAGCAAATCTACTTCACGTTATGTTTTCACCTTAAATGGTGGTGCAGTAAGTTGGAAAAGTTCCAAACAAGCTACTGTAGCTGATTCAACGACTGAAGCTGAGTATATAGCAGCAAGTGAGGCTGCTAAAGAAGCTGTTTGGATGAAGAAGTTCATAAATGAGCTTAGGGTGGTGCCTTTAATTAAGGAATCACTTCCATTACTGTGCGACAATAATGGAGCCATTACACAAGCAAAAGAGCCAAGATCACATAAAAAATCTAAGCATATCTTGAGAAGGTATCATTTGATAAGAGAGATCGTTGAACATGGAGACGTTGAGATTCAAAAGGTTGCTGGGAGGGATAATGCAGCAGACCCATTCACTAAGGCACTCAGTTTCAAAAGAGTTTGATAAGCACATGTGGGAATTGGGATTGAAATATATGACTGATTGGCTCTAGTGCAAGTGGGAGATTTTGTTGGAAATACATGTATGCCCTAGATCCAATCTTTCATTTGCTCTAGTGCAAGTGGAAGATTGTTGGAGATAAGTGTGTATCTCCAACAAAATACTATCATGAATTATTATTATTATTATTTCTTTTTATAAGAATAAACTTTTATAATTTATTGATGAGCGGATATTTTATACGCTTTTTAGCATTGTTTTCATATAGTCTTCATTATGTTTTGTTTAAGTTTTATTATGTTTTCATAGGTTTTAGTGCAAAATTCACATTTTTGGATTCTACTTTGAGTTTGTGTATTTTATGGTGATTTCAGGTATTTTCTGGCTGAAATTGAAGAGCTTGAGCAGAAGTCTGATTTAGAGACGGAGAAAGCACTGCAGATGCTGTTAGATCTAACCTTCGTGCACTCGAAGGAGCTTTTCTGGAGCTACAGAAGTCCAAATGGCGCGCTCACAACGACTATGGAAAGCTAACATACAGGGCTTTCCAGAAATATAGTAGTCCATACTTTGCTTCGGAAATAAAGGCCTAAAACTGGTGTTTAACGCCAGCCACCAGCTCAATTCCTAGCGTCCAGCGCCCACAGAGGAGCAGCCGGCGTCCACCGCCCAAAAGGGAGTCCCTAGCAAGCGTTCAACACCCCTAAGGGGTACTAGCTCGTGGGAAACACTCAATCTCAGCCCCAACACTCACCAAGTGGGCCCCAGAAGTGGATTTTTGTACTACAAGACTAGTTTATCTTATTTTCTGTAATCCTTAGTTACTAGACTAGTATAAATATAAAAAAGATCACCATTATTAAAGACTTTTAGACCTTTGCCCATTCGAATAATTTACTACTTTTGTACAGTATGAGTCACAAACCTCCTAAGGTTAAGGTTAGAAGCTCTGCTGAGTTTCATGGATAAACAATATTACTGTTTTCATTCAATATGTCTGATTCTATTCTCTTATGCAACCTCGTTCTTCATCTTATGAATTGAGGGTGACCCGTGACAATCACCCTTATTCTACATGGGTTCCGTGCAATTCTTGACCCGGATAGTGTTGAACTAAAGCTAGAGAATGCATTGTGGATTCCAATAGAGCATCTGAGCAACTTTGGATATGTGACATATAATCCCGTTGATTATGGGTGTGTGAGGTTTCTATGGCATTAAGGCTAGAGTCAGAGAAGCATCACTTTTTGATCCGGAAGATCTGCCTTGTCTGTGGCACCTTGACTAGAATCGTAAAGGGGAGTTGATTGCTTAGAGCTTCATCTTTTGCTACAGTGAGAAACCTAGAGGTGGCTTGATGAGAGGACATGATTCACTTCAACATGGTGGATTACTGCAGTAGAGGAGGTTAACTTGATGAGAGGACATGAGTTAATCACTTTCGGCTGCCATTGAAGAAATCAAAAGGTTATTGAAGAACACAATAAGAAAAGTTAATCCGGAAAGACAAAGTATCTTTGAAACCTCAATCGTTCTATCATCATTGATTTTTCATCTATCCAGTAACGTTCCATTTATCTATTTTATATGATTTTCGTGACAAACTATAATTTCTATCCGCTTAACTAAGGTCCGCAAGCTATCCACTACTTGCTTAAACCAACAATCTCCGTGGGATCGACCCTCACTCACTTGAGGTATTACTTGGATGACCCAGTATACTTGCCGGTCTATCTGTGCGAATTCTGCAGAACCAGTTTTGTGCACTAAGTTTTTGGCACCATTGCCAGGGATTGTTCAGATTTGACAAACTATCAGATTATCTTGTTACTTAGATTAGGTACTTTTTAATTTTGTTTTGAGTCTTTTATTTCCGTTTTTCGAAAAAAAATTTCAAGACCTTTTCTTTTCCTTATTAATCTTTGTCTTTTGTTTGAGTTTTTGTTCTTATTCTTGGTAAAAGTTTCGAACTTTCTTGGTTCTTTTCTCTAAAATTTTCAAAAATAGTGTCTTGTTTGAGTCTAGTGTCAATTCTTGGTGTCCTTTGTGTGTTCTTTATTTCCTTTGAATTTTCAAATTTGTTCTTAGTGTTCTTTTTTGGTATTCAAGTTGTTCTTGTTTCTTTTCTTGTTTTGATCTTAAAATTTTGAAGTTTGGTGTCTTTTGGTGTTTGTTCTTTCAATTTTCGAAAAAGTAAGTGTCTTTTTTATCTGAAAATTTTAAGTTTGGTGTCTATTCTGAGGGTTACCTGAAACTGAAGGTCGATCTCGGATGATATCTGCGGTGGTAGTCGGAGCTGTCGTGTCCGACTTGTGGGATCTGGGGGAGCTAGAGATGCTGCGGATCCTTGGTCACCAGAGGGTGGTGGTACCTGCAAGAGACTCCGATGCTTAAGTTAGCATGGGCTTTAAGCAGGTTTTTAGTAGAATCAGAGTAGGAGTTATACCTGGGTGCTCCAGTGTATTTATAGTAGTATGGAGTGACCTTCTTGATAAGATGAGTTAGTTATCTTATCTTATCTTTGAGTGAAGTCATCTTATCTTTAAGGGAAACTGCCCTTATCCTTCCAGGCTTTGGCTGCCTTTAAATTGGGCTATGTTCCTTCGTTTGGGCCTTTCTTGGGCCTTTGTAGCAATTTGGCCGATCTCCTTGAGAGGAGGTCGAGTAATCCTGACCTGAAGAGGTCGGTTGACTTGTCGTCAATCAGTCCGGGTCGTGTAGCTAGACCCAGGACATGAACAGTGCCCCTACTTGAGTGTGGTCTTCCTTTTGAAGTCAGATCTTTTTAGACTTCGATCTCTTTTGGAGAAGCTGAGCTCGAGCATTTTATGTTGATCTCGTTGTAGAACTCCTATTTAGTGACTTGAATGCGGAGCGTTTCCTTTTTAATTGCAGCACACGTTGCGCTTTTCTTGGAAACGTGTGAAGTTTTAAAGACTCATTAACTCCCATTTTGCCGTTTCCTTTGCTTCCCTTTCTCATTTTGAATTTTCAAAGATTTACTTCAGTTTCTTCTTTTAATTTTCTCTCAAACTCCTTACTGACGCTTCGTTCTTTTGTTCTCAAATCTTTCCATTCTTCGCGCTTCCTTCTTTCTTTGCTCGGAAAGCGATTGTTTAGTGTGGTTTCATCGTTGCTTCGATCTTTGAGGGTTTATCATCTCCTCACCACCGCAGGATAGTTTTTCGTCTTCTCTCTCTTTTACATTTCACGCCGTTCTTTTTATTGCTTGTGTTTGTTTGGGGATGAAAAAGTTTTGATCTTTGTTTGGATTTGGAAAGTTTGAATCTTTTCTGCATTGTTGTGCCTGTAATGCGCGCCTAGAGGGTTTATTCGATTTGTTGCTTGTTTCTGCCCCTTTTAATTGATTTCTTTATGCGTAGTTATTCTTCTATTTGTATCTTGGAGTAATGGACTGTGAATCTTGAAAAAAGGTTGCATCTTTTTGATGATTTCTGCATGCTTGATGTTTGCTATTTTGCATGGATCTTCTTTGTCAGAGAAGGATTGATCTTTTGTGTTTTTAGGGCTTAGATTACAAGATTTTTTCCTGAATCCTTACTTCGTTATTGCCTCCAAAGGATGCCCCTGGACCTTGGTGTGAGTCCTGGGGTTTCCTTTTACTGATGTTTCTGAGTCTTTTAATATTCGTATGCTATTTTCCGAGTTATCTCCATACTTGTCCAAGATGTCTCCTATTTTGTCCGAGCTGTTTGATTAGTAACCTAATTTTCCTTTTTCTCACTGTAGGACTAGTTGACCCATGTCTTCTCGTAAAAATATTGTTGAGATATCTACCAAGGTCCCGGATGGCATGTCCGACTGGCTGGACTCCCTTGTTTTGATTTATGTTTTCGTGGTTGATTCTGAGTACTGTGTGCAGCTTAGGAGGCATCATAGGATTTTTATTAGTAGAGAGCAGGAGAAAAACTACAAGTTGGTAGCGCCTGACCCTGATGAGATGGTTTGTTTTCCTTCTCTGACGCAAGGAGAACGTCCCTTCTTTTATGCGTATGATTACTTTTTTAGCTAAATGAACATTGATAAACCTCTATTTTATGGTTTATCTTGTGCTCATTTGAGTGGTTTTTATCAACTCTTTACCCACTTATTCATACTATTTGCATGGTTTTACATTTGCCTTCCTAATTATGTGCTTTGATTGAAAACATGCTTCTTTGGACTTATAATTTCTAATATTAATCCTCTTTTATCACCATTAGATGCCCTGATATGTGTGTTAAGTGATTTCAGAGATTACGGGACAGGAATGGCTCAGAGGATGGAAAGGAAGCATGCAAAAGTGGAAGGAATACAAGAAGCTGGAGAAATTGCTAAGCTGTCCAGCCTGACCTCTTCGCACTCAAATGGCTATAACTTTAGCTACAGAGGTCTAAACGATGCGGTTCTAGTTGCGTTGGAAAGCTAACGTCTGGGGCTTCGATTTGATATATAATATGCCATAGTTGCCTTGACGCTAGGTGACGCGACCGCATGACCCATGCGGCCGTGTCGCAGTGACGGAAATCAGCGTGTTTGAATTTTTCTCCAGCAAATTTTGGGCTGTTTCTGACCCAGTTCTCGGCCCAGAAAATAAAGATTAGAGGCTATAAAGTGGGGAAATG
Organism: Arachis hypogaea; assembly: GCF_003086295.3. Classification (NCBI taxonomy): domain Eukaryota; kingdom Viridiplantae; phylum Streptophyta; class Magnoliopsida; order Fabales; family Fabaceae; genus Arachis; species Arachis hypogaea. The sequence continues at coordinate 63,870,503 of NC_092053.1, forward strand.
CATCCATTCATGAAGAGGCTTTCACATTCACAATTTTAGGAGTAGATGTAGTTTTTAGAGAGAGAGGTTCTCTCCTCTCTGTTAGGATTAGGATTTAGGACTTCTCTTAGTTTTAGGAGTGACTCTCAATCCCAGGATCAATATTCTTTTTATATATTTTTCCAATTTAATTTATGAACATCCATGTCAGATTTAAGTTCTTTTGTTAATGCAAATTAAGGTATTTCAGTTTAATATTGCTTACTTTTATTTACATGATTATTGCTTCCCATCTGAAGGCATTCTTATTCCAGTAGATTTACTTTTCCCCTTTTGGTTTTGGTTAAGAAATCAGTAACTCAGGAGTTATCCAATTCAACAGCATAATTGATAATTGTTATCTTGCCAATTGAGTTGAACTTCAATAATCTCAATCTTTTCTTAGGAAATAAATAGGATTCGAAGATCAAACCAATTTATCCCTTGACTTTCCTTTGCTTTAGTAAATGTCAACTAAGTGGAATTAAGATTCAACTTTCATTATTATTGATAAGGATAACTAAGTCTGGACTTCAAACTTCTTATACCTTGCCAAGAGATTTTATTATTATTATTTTATTTTACTTGTCATATAACATATTCCCTCCTTACTTCCAAAACCCCCAATTTACAATCTTCATAACCAATAATAAGAACATACTTCCCTGCAATTCCTTGAGAAGACGACCCGAGGTTTGAATACTCGGTTATCAATTTCAAAGGGGTTTGTTACTTGTGACAGCCAAAACGTTTGTACGAAGGGATTTCTGTCGGTATAGAGACTATATCTACAACGCGAATGTTTTTATGAAATTTTTACTGGCAAAAATCCTAACATCAAACATCACCATTCCTTTTACTTCCTTTGAGACCGACCTGTTGTGGTCCTGTAACGTAGCTCCTTCTCAACTTCACCCGAACTCATGGGGCTTCATAAAAATATTCCAACTGTTGTGCCAAGAACTGGATGTCCGGCCTTCTCAAACTCTCTTTCTTTACCTTTCTGTTTTGATGAAGCCTGGGGCAGTTAAGAAGAAGGTTTCCTGGATTTCTTTACGAGCTGCCCAGGGAAAGAAAGTTTTTTCTATGTACGACAAGTCTTTTAGGGATTTTAAGAACTTCTATTTCAAGGTCCGAGCTGTTGAAGGAGCTCGGCCTTTATTCTTGGAACAAAATGATGAGCCAGCTTTCCCTTTATGCTGGCAAAAGAATGTGGTGGTATCTAAGTATTCTTGGGAAATATTGGATGAAGTTGAGCAGGCTTTTGTAAATGTACTAGAGAAAAATTGGGGGGGAGCCTCCCCATCCCGATACGAAGAGGTTCTTGGGGGATCCCTCTCTTTTTCGAACTGAATTGGGTAGCTGCAGATCTCTTTTTTTTTTGTCAATCCATCCCTTTCTCATTTGCAACTCTGGCTTTGCTGCTTTCTTTTTCAGAGATGGTGAAAACTACAGATTCCATGAAGACCTTTAAGTGAGCCAGGAAGGCGACTACTGCTCAGAATATCTCAGCCAAAGGTCTTGGCGAGGGATCTTCGAAGGTTACGCTGAGGAGGTCGACCTCGGACACTTCTGGACCGAGGAAGATCATCCCAACTCCCCAGGTTCATTTGGCTTCTTCTGATCCTCCCCAGCCGACCTCTGGTGCTGCCTCTCCCTCTACTGATGGTCCTCCACCCAAGAAGTAGAAGACTGTTGAACCTTATAATCTGGATGCCCCTGACTTTGATGTTGTGGGGTTTATTGATAACCATATTGCCCCTTATGGCCGACTTCCAATGGACGACGTGTCCATCCTGCACCACCTGGATTTCATCACCAGTAGTAGTGTTCGGATGGCGCACATAGGTGCAGCTTTGTTTCACTCAATCCAAGACTCTTCTGTCCATGCGACAAAGGATTTTATGCTGGAAGCCAAGTCGGAGTATGACAGGATCAAGGGGTTGAAGGATGAGCTGAACGCCAAAGTGGCCAAGTTGGAACTAGATGTAGAGAAAGAGAAATCCAGGGCTGTTGCTGCGGAGGCTGCTGTGAATCTGGCCGAGGAGATGGCCAAGAAGTCGAAGGAGAGTTATACTCGAACTTATGGCGAGTTGCTGGAGACCAGAGAGAGGCTGGAGTCTGCTCAAGCTGACTATACTGGGCTCCAAGGTCATCTTGTAGGCAGTGTGACTGATGCCTATGAAAACTTGAAGGCTCAGGTTCGAGTTTTTGCTCTCGAGCTCAACCTGACTCTCTTCAGTTTGGACAACATTATAGAGGATGGAAAAATCGTCCCTGCCCCGGATGAGGATGAAGAGGAAAATCCTCCCCCTGTGCTGCTAGTCAAAGTCTCTGCCGCCGCGACTTATTAAAATCATTATGCCGAGGTCGACCGTTCCCAACCCAATCCAGATTCTGAAATACTCAATCGTGAGGATGAGACCGTGGACACTGTCCCTGTGAATATCATTCCTCCTCCTTCTGGTACTGACGCTGCTACTGGGGAAACTTTGCACCCCTTATGATTTATATGTTTTTGTCTCCACAGCCCAACTTGTGGGCTTTTGAACTCCATTTCTGTAATTTTGGTTATAACTTGGTTCCTTTGACTGTTAGTTGCTTCTATGCAACTTAGTAGATAAACAAAGTACTTTTGAACTCTTGAGGTCCTCTTCCAGGTTGCCTCCTGAGTCTTTTTAATGATTTCTGTGTTTCTTTTGATGTGTTTGTTTGCAACCTTTGATGTTTCTAGGAGTCTTTAGAGTGTTGGACTTTGCTATCCGACCTCTTTTGATTGCCTTTGTGTTTGTTCGTTTCCTGCTTTAGTCGGAGTGACCTTTGAGGCTAGCTTTGTTTGATGACTTGCTAATGTTCTTCTGAACAATTTTGATAGCTTTTTGTGAGGTCGTGGCTTTTTAGGTTGAGATGTGTCCCTTCTAGCGTACGCCTTTTGTTGGTCGACTTCTCTTGTCGCTCCTTCTCGAGTTATTTTTAGTAATCCATTTTTAATCAAGGCTGGCCAGGCCTCTTTCTATGGATTACTTTTTATAACTTTGTTGCTTTAATTGGTCAGGTCCGACTTCTTCTTAGTCGATCCTTTCTAAGTTATTTCTAGTAATCCATTTTTACTCAGACCTCGTCAGGCCTCTTTCTATGGATTACTTTTTATAACTTTTGTCGCTTTTATGTCGATTGGTCCGACTTCTTCATGTCGGTCCATCCTAAGTTATTTTTAGCAATCCATTTTTTCTCAAACCTCGTCAGACCTCTTTCTATGGATTATTTTTTATAACTTTTTTCATTAATCTGTTTTTATCGCTTTTTCATCTTGCCGATTTTGTCGAAGTCGGGCGGTGAGTTTGGTTCTCACTTGGCCGACCTTGTCGAAGTCGGGCGGTGAATTTGGTTTTCACCTTGCCGACCTTTGTAGAAATTCGGACGATGAATTCGATTTTCATCGTGGTCGGGCGGTGAATTTGGTTTTCACCTTGCCGACCTGTAGCTTTGTAATCGAGTGATGGATTTTTGCGTTCAGATTAATGCGTCTTGGTAGAGAAACTTTTTAGAGAATCTGAAAAGTTTTATTCTAATAGAAAGTAGACATATAGGCAAATAAAATATATACATGTGGGTGTTTACCCCTCTAAGTCAGGCAATTTTACAGATTTTGGCTTGGTGCCTCGTTAAAAAACCTTTTCAGGAAAAAGAGTGCACCTTGACCTAACATCTTTATTACCTCCTAACTATAATACCTTCCTAGGTTGCAGGCATGCCACGACCTTGGTAGCTCTCGCCCTTCGAGTTCGGATACCCTATAGTAGCCTTTTCCCAGTACCTCTGTGACTCGGTAGGGTCCTTTCTAGTTAGCTGCTAGCTTCCCCTCTCTTGGTCGACTTGTTCCGATATCATTTCGGATTAGAATGAGGTCGTTGTTGGCAAAGCTTCATGGTACTACCTTCCGATTGTATCTTGAGGCCATTCGATGTTTTAACGCTTCCTCCCTGATCAGAGCTCTTTCTCAGATTTCTGGAAGTAGGTCGAGTGATAAACCATTATTTTATGATACATATTGTGTTTAATTGAGTAGTTTTATCAAGTCTTTACCCACTTATTCATATGATTAGCATGACATTACAATTCATTCCCAAAAATGTTCCATGGTTAAAAAGTTGCTTCCTAGAGATGTTTTAATTATACCTTTTAACTCTCCTTTATCCCATTCGATACCGTGATCTGTGTGTGTTAAGTGTTTTAGGCTTCATAGGGCAGGAATGGCTTAGAGAATGGAGAGGAAGCTTGCAAAAATGGAAGGAAGACAAGAAACCAAGGAGATAACCAGCGAACAATGACGCGAGCGCATGGTTCACGCGAGCGCGCGAAAAGAAGAAATCGCAGCGTCGCGAACGCGTGCCTGACGCAAACGCGTGGATTGAAGTCTGCACGAATGACGCGAATGCATGAACGACGCGAACGCGTGAGAAGGAAAATCGCCGAATGACGCGAATGCGTGGACGACGCGTATGCGTGACCTGGGTGATCTGCAAAAAAAATAGAATACGCTGGGGGCAATTTCGGGCCATATTTTGACCCAATTTTCGGCCCAAAAATACAAACTAAAGCTAGGAAACGTGCAGAAACTCAACACGCATCCACACACATTCAGATACATCGATATTAGGATTGTTTTTAGTTTTAGATCTGAATCAAGATTAGCTTTACATTAGTAGTTTATGCTTTTTCTTTGGATTTTTGGATGCTGAAGAATCATTACCTCCGTGAAGACATTACTGTAATTTGTTTCCTTATTCCTTTACTTTTATTCATTGCTCATTGACCCTATTCAATTAAGTATGTTGCATTTTGAATTTATTAATATATAGAGTTACTTTTAATTTTAATTAATTTTGATTCTCTATTTTATTTTGTTTAATTTATTATGTCTTCTTATATTTTTATGAATATTAATTCCATGTCAATGGAGTAGATCTTCTACTTGATATGGGGGTTGATTAAGAGGAGACACTTGAGTTGGAATGCTCAAGTGCTTAGTTAATTTGAACTTTGTTGGCTAATTCTATATCTACTAACGCTAGACCTTCCCAAGGGAAAGGACTAGGATTTGTGGATAAGAATCAGTCCAATCATTTGACTTTCCTTTACTCAGTAAGGGTTAACTAAGTGAAAACAACAACCGCTTCACATTACACTTGAGAAGATTCCAACAAGGAGAGAACTTCCAATTAATTAACTCCCCAGTCAAGGCTTTTTATATTAATAATAATTCTTAGTTTTATTACTTTAATTTACAATTATTTTAATTACTCATTATCCAATTCAAACCTTCTGGAAAATTTCTAATTAAAAAATTAGCACTCTTTCCTGTAACTCGTTGGAAGACGACCTGGGACTCATACTCTCAATATCTTTAATTTTAATTTTTGTGACAACCCCTTTTAAATTGAGAAGGCGGATCTTAGTTGGTTAAGAATTGTACTTGCAATGCAATTCATTTATTAAATTTCTTAACTGGTCGGTTTCCGCCACTATCAATTTTTGGCACCGTTGTCGGGGAGTTGCAATAGTGTACTAGATTATTAATTAGTGTACATATTTTTATTTTTATTTGCATATTTTATTTTTATTTTGTTACCATGAGCTATATGTCTTTCTCATTGAATGACGCTTTCATTGCCTGATCCGAGCTTAGCCGCTTTTGATCCTGAAATTGAAAGAACTCTTTCACGTATTAGGCGAGCTCGACGTCGGTTAGCCTCTGAGGGTGGTGAAGTGATTGTTATCGATTTACCAGTCTCATCTGAGGGCGAATCTGAACTGCCATCTGAGAGCGAGACAAGCTCCTTTACTACTGATTCAGTTGATTCATGTGCAGGTAACATGGCAGCACCTAGGAGGATTACTCTCCAAGAAGCTGGATCCCCAGATTTTACACTGCAACCGTATCAAGTGCGTTATCCAAATCTGGCCGCAGACTTTAAACTGAAGACTGCACTAATCAACTTGATGCCCAAGTTTCATGGCTTACCTGCTCAAGAGCCTATTAAGCACCTTAGGGATTTCCAGACAGCCTGTTCTACTGTTAAGCGTCATAGTGCAGATGAAACCTCTATTCTGTTAACCGCTTTCCTGTTTTCTCTTGAGGGAAAAGAGAGGGAATGGTACTACACCCAACCTGAAGCAACTGTTACTAATTGGGATACGCTTAGAAGAGAATTTTTGGAAAAATACTTTCCAGCTGAAGTTACTGATAGATTGAGGAAAGATATTTCAATGATTATCCAGGGCGAATCTGAGAACCTCTATGAATATTGGGAGCGCTTTAATAATCTACTGGACACATGCCCCCATCACATGATTGATAGACTGGTATTGATCAGCTACTTCACTCAAGGATTGAACCCCCAAGATAAGACAACACTGGATGGTGCTAGTAATGGTTCCCTGAAAAAGTACAGGACCGCAGATGAAGCATGGCAACTGATCAGCGACTTAGCTGAGTCCACTAGAAATCACAGGCAGAGGCGTAACCACTCAAAAGCTGTTGCAGAGATCTCCTCTAGTGTTGAAACTACTGCTCTTACCCAGAGTATATGTGAAATGACCAACCTCCTGAAACAGATGTAGTTAAACCAACAACAAACACATAAAGCTCAGCCTTCCCCACCACAGCAAAGCCAATAGTTGGTTCCACAAAGAGTGTGCGGGATCTGTGCTGATTATAGTCATTATACTGATGAATGTTCGCAGCTCCAACAGGAAGACAACACTGTGGCAGGCACTCATAACTTCTATGACCACCCAAATCAAGGATACAATCAATAAGGTGGCAACTACAACCAAGGTGGAAACTATAACCAAGGATGGCAAGACAACTCCAACCAAAGTTGGAGGGACAACTATAATAGAGGAGGCAGAAACAACAATGGAAACCAAAAGTGGAATAACAATAATAACAATAGACAGCAGAATCAGAACCAACCTTACAGAGCACCTCACTTAAGACAACCCCAAGGACCCCAGCACAACCAATAGTAGGTTCCTCAGATCACTTACTCCAATTCCTCATCAAATGACGAGATGCTCCGTTCTCTTGCACAAGGGCAACAGGACATGCAGACGCAGCTGAACTCTACTCTAAATGGCCTAACTGCCACTTTACAAACTCTTGTCTCCTGATTAGATTCATCATATAATTCCACTAACCAAACTTCAAGCTCTAGTGGAATTTCTTCTCAACCCTTACCTAATCCAAAGGGTGGCATCAATGCCATCACTTTAAGGTCCAGAACCACATTGCAGGAGAGGAACCATGAGGAGCCAAGCTCACTAGAACACATCCCAACTGAGGATGTGGTGGAAGTGGAAGATGCTGAAGAAGAAGAGGACGTACATAACATAGTTGAAGCAGAAGCAGCTCAACCACAGAATGAAACATCAAAGAATGCAGAAGCTGCAAGTAACACCGCTCCTATCCCATTTCTACACCTTGCAAGGAAGCCCAAAAAGCAGATGGAACTTGATCCCAAAATGGTAGAAATATTCAAAAAGGTCGAGGTAACTGTTCCCATTTTTTATGTTATTCAGTAGGTACCTAAATATGCAAAGTTTCTAAAAGATTTATGCATACATAAAGATAAAATTAATGAATTAAAAATTATTCCTTTAGGTAGTTCTATATCTGCTTTAATGGGGGGTATACATGAAAAATATAGTGATCCAGGTCCATGTATGGTTAACTGTACCATTGGAGGTGTAATATTTTCTGACTGCGTGTGTGACTTAGGAGCGTGTGTTAGTATAATGTCTTTGTCTATATATGATACTTTGAGGCTCCCTCCCTTAAAAAGGTCGGCAGCTCGTTTTATGTTAGCAGATAAAAGCATTATTACAGTAGTTGGAATTGCTGAAAATGTATTAGTGAGCATTAAGGGGCTCACATTTTCCATTGACTTCTATATCCTGGAAATGCCCCTAATAACTCAGAAAGACCATCATCAATCTTGCTTGGAAGACCATTCCTGAAGACTTCAAAGTTCAAGCTGGATGCATTCTCAGGAACTTATTACTTTGAGATAGATGGCAGAACAGTGAGTTTCAGTTTAAATGAAGCTGTGAAGCACCCTCCGGAAGATCATTCTATCTTCCAGTGCGACATTATTGATGAAACTGTAGCTAAAGTTCACCAGAAAAAATGGAAGAGAAACACATGGAGCAAGGTCCAAGTGTGGGGACACTTTCTGAAAACAATGATGACCCTTTACCATTATCACCAGCTCCGGATGATCCAGAGCCTAGCTATGAGCAGAAATTAGAATTGAAGCCCCTCCCTCAACACCTCAAGTATGCTTACCTTGAGGATAATTAGAAGTTTCCAGTTATCATTGCAAGGGAACTTACCTCTCAACACGAGGAGCAACTACTCAGTGTGCTGAAAAAACATAAGAAAGCAATTGGATGGAGCTTGGCGGATATAGTAGGCATCAGTCCCCAAATTTGTGAGCATAGAATATTCTTAGAAGAGGGAGCAAAGCCTATCCATCAGCCTCAAAGAAGATTGAATCCCACCATCTTAGAAGTTGTTAAGGAAGTGACCAGGCTACTTGAAGCAGATATCATTTACCACATATCAGATAATGAATGGGTCAGCCCAGTACAAGTAGTGGCCAAAAAGTTTGGAGTCACAACAATAAAGAATGAGCATGGAGAGCTCCTGACAACTAGAGTGCAGAATTCATAGAGAGTTTGCATTGACTATAGGCATCTCAACCAAGGCACTCGCAAGGATCATTACCCCTTGCCATTCATTAATCAGATGCTTGATCGCATGTCAGGTAAATCCCATTACTGCTTTTTAGATGGTTATACAGGATATTTTCAAACTCATATAGCTCCGGAAGATCAGGAGAAGACCAGTTTTACATGTCCCTTTGGAACATATGCTTATAAAAGAATGCCTTTTTGGCTTGTGTAATCTACCAGCTACTTTCCAAAGATGTATGATGAGTATCTTTTCAGATCTTATTGAGAACTATATGGAAGTTTTTATGGATGATTTTAGCATATATGGTGATTCATTTAGCATTTGCTTGGACAGTTTATCTAGAGTATTAGACAGGTGTGTTAGTACAAACCTTGTGTTAAATTTTGAAAAATGTCACTTTATGGTAAAACAAGGAATTGTACTAGGACATGTTGTGTCTAATACTGGTATTTCTGTAGATCCATCAAAGGTGGATGTTATTTCTAGTTTGCCTTACCCCTCCTTTGTGAGGGAAGTCCGTTCGTTCCTTGGCCACGCAGGTTTTTACAGGAGATTCATTAAGGACTTCAGTAAGGTAGCATTGCCTTTATCCAGATTGCTGCAGAAAGATATTGAGTTCGAGTTCAGTGAGGATTGTATGCAGGCATTTGATAAGCTGAAGATCGCTCTGACTCAAGCTCCAATTGTAAGAAGACCAGACTGGAGCCAGCCATTTAAAATTATATGTGATGCTTCTAACCATGCAGTAGGAGCGGCGCTGGCTCAGCGCGAAGGTAAGGATCCTTTTGTAATTGCTTATGCATCTAAGACATTAGATGCTGCTCTATCTAATTACACTACTATTGAAAAAGAACTTCTTGCTATTGTTTTTGCTCTGGATAAATTCTGAGCCTATTTACTTGGTACTAAGGTAGTAGTATACTCAGACCATGCAGCTCTAAAATATCTATTAGCTAAAAAGGAGTCCAAACCAAGGCTAATACGATACTACTGCTGCAAGAATTTATTTTAGAAATTAAGGATAGGAGTGGTAACCAGAATTTAGTGGCAGACCACTTGAGTTGCCTTGAGCACATTAAGGATGACTCTACTCCTATAAATGATAATTTCCCATTTGATAGTTTACATGCAGTATCTGAAGTAGTTCCTTGGTATGCACCTGTAGCTAATTATCTAGTTAGCCACACTTTTCCTCCATATTTGTGGAGGTGTGGTGCTGACCACGTAATTAGACGGTGTGTGCCTCAATCAGAATTCCAGACTATTTTAGAGGCCTGCCACTCATCTGAGAGTGGAGGACATTTTGGCCCTCAAAGAACAGCTAGAAAAATTCTAGACTGTGGATTCTGGTGGCCTACTCTTTTTGAAGACGCTGCTGAATTTTGTAAATCTTGTTCCCATGCCAAAGGTTTGGTAATATATCCAAGAGGGATGAGATGCCTCAATAGATTATGCTTTTCTGTGAAATTTTTAATGTTTGGGGCATTGACTTCATGGGTCAATTTCCAAATTCTAATGGCTACTTTTATATACTGTTAGCTGTAGATTATGTTTCTAAATGGGTGGAAGCAATTCCTACCCGTAATGATGATTCTAACGTTATTGTTTCCTTTGTTAGAAATCATATTATTTTCCGCTTTGGATCACCACGAGCAATCGTGAGTGATCAAGGCACTCACTTTTGTAACAGGAGACTAACAGGATTACTGAAGAGGCATGGGATAATTCACAAAGTAGCAATAGCTTACCATCCCCAGACCAATGGGCAAGCAGAAGTCTCTAACAGAGAGATAAAACGTATTCTGGAGAAGATAGTAAATCCTCACAGGAAGGACTGGAGTGCCAGGCTACAGGATGCACTCTGGGCATATAGAACAGCATACAAGACACCAATTGGGATGAGTCCCTTCCGCTTAGTATACAGAAAGGCTTGCCACCTTCTAGTAGAGGTGGAACACAAGGCTTTTTGGGCTGTGAGGGAGTGCAACATGAATCTTGAGAAAGCTGGTGCTGAAAGAAAGCTGCAACTAGCAGAACTGGAGAATCTTCGCCTAGAAGCATATGACAACTCCAGGAGATACAAAGAAAAGATGAAGGCTGTCTATGACAAGCACATAAAAAGGAGAGAATTCAGACCAGGGGAGTTAGTTCTTCTTTATAACTCCAGACTGAGGTTTATGCTAGGCAAACTGAGATTAAGATGGGAAGGTCCATACAGAGTAGAAAAGGTAGAGCCATACGGAGTTTTCTACCTGCGTCATCCTTCTAGCTCTAAATTCTTAAAGGTCAATGGATATCGCCTGAAGCTTTATCATGGTGAGAAGATGAAGAATAACAAAGAACTAGAGGTTTTCCTCTTGGAAGACCCACCAACAGAAGCAGAATGAGCCTAACGAGCGTCCAACTTAAGGACGTAAAAGCAAAGTGCTAGGTGGGAGACAACCCACCATGTTATGATCGTTTAGTTTCAGTCTTAATTTTATTTTACTCTATTCTATTTTTGTTTTTATTAATGACTCTTCTCATAATCTCTGCATATAGTTGCATATAGCCTGCATTTGCATTTGCATATTGCATATATAAAAAAAAGCACGCACGCGACGCGTAAGCATCGCTGACGCGTCCGCGTCAAAGGTGCATTAAGAAGAAAAGAGAATTGAACAGTAAGTCACGCGAAAGGGTGGCTGGAAGCGTGCCTTAGGCACAATCATGCCCACGCGACTGCGTCATTTTGGAAACGAGCCTCCCACGCGTCCGCGTCACCCACGCGAACGCGTGCCCCTAAAAATCGACGTAAAAGAGGTGTATGGCAGCAAGTTATGATGGAGCTGGGCTGGAATGATGCTGGAAGCACCAGCCCCATCACGCGACCGCGTGCCCACGCAGCCGCGTCGCCCTCAAAAAAATGGTCATTCACGCGATCGCGTCAACCACGCGATCGCGTCACCCTAAAATTTGGCAAAATGGGTTTGAAACAGAGAGTTGCGCGAACGCCTGGCTGCCCTCGCGCCATTCGCACAAATCAAGTCCTGCGACCGCGTGACCCATACGTCCGTGTCACTTGACAAATATCACACACCACGCGACCGCGTGACACACACGTCCGCGTCACATGCAGCGCACAGATTATCCATGACTTGCAAAAATCATAAACAAACTAACTGAAACCTGGACATTCTAATGCTAGAATGTGGTTAGAGGGTTAGGTGACACAATGTGTCAAACAGTTAATGTGCTTAGTAAAATTAAAGAAAAACAAAGAAAAAGTGCTTAATCTAGACCACCACCTTACTTAATCATTGTCAATCTAGATCAATCCCCGACAATGGCGCCAAAAAACTTGATGGGTTGGAAATCAGAATTCCACACCAAAACTCACCGGCAAGTGTATCGGGTCGCATCAAGTAGTAATTACTCACATGAGTGAGGTCGATCCCACAGGGATTGATGGATTGAGCAATTTTAGTTAGCTGATAAATTTAGTTTAGAAAATAGTTAATGATTTAAGTGAATTGTAATCAACAGAATCTAAATTGCATGAAAATAAAAGGGAGAGGGGAAATACAGAATCTAAAGTGCAAGAAATGTAAATTAAGCTGAAACTTAAAGTGCAAGAAAGTAAAAGAGCAGAAACTTGAAGTGCAAGTAATGTAAATGACTGAAACTTAGATGGCAAGAAATGTAAATAGCTGAAACTTAAAGTGCAAGGAAACTAAATTACTGAATCAAAATTGCTGAGGAACTTAAATTGATGGAAGAGTAAAAGGGATTTGGGTGCTGGGATTTAGAACTCAACAGGAAAATGTAAAATGCAATCAATCAGAGAAGTAGAGGATGAAATGAGTTGCAGAAGATCTAAACAGAAATAGAAAATTTCTTGAAGAAGCAAAATAGAAAGGAAACTTAGTTCAATTATGAAATCTGAAAGAAAAATGAAGATCTAAGAGAAGAAATAAGATTAGAACGCAGATCTAGATCTCAATTACACCCTTGATCAAGTAGAAAATAAATTGCAGAAGAAATGTAAATGAAACAGCAAATAGATCCAATTCCTCAATTCTCAGAATTTTGTAGAAGAAAAAAACAAAGATGAATTTCAGATCGAGACTTGAAACAGAATTCCTTTAATCTCAATCCAAAATTTAAAACAGAAAGTAGAGGTTGCAGAAGAAAGTAAAATGAAAACTAGAGAGCAAGACTCAGATCCAATCTCAGTCTCAGAGCTCTCAATGAAAACTAAAATGAAAAATGAGCTAAAAGTAAAATTGAAAAGTGAGCAAAAGGTAAAATTAAAAAAATGAAAGAAGGTCCTCTACAAATCAAACTATCTCCTATTTATACACTTTCTAATTTTCATCTTCAGACTTGGAGTGGGCTTTTCAAATTGGTGAAGAAGTGGGTCCCAATTGGTTTTTTGATTGAAAAATAGACCATGGGACACCTCCAGGGGAACGCTCAGTCAAGTCAAATAACGTAGCGCTTCCTTGCCTTGTTCTTGGGCTCGTGCCAATCCCATATGCGTAGCAAAGTAGTGCTCAGTTAATGAATTTAATGTAGCGCCCTTTGCCTTGGAGTGAAGCTCCCACTTCGAGCCTTGGCCATTTCATTTTGGCCAATTTCCTTGCACTAATAGTGCTCAGTGAGTGATTCCAACGCAGCTCTCCTTACCTTGGAATGAGGCTCTCTCTTCAAACCTTGGTGAAGCCATTTTGGCCAATTTCCTTGTGCCAAGCCTTGTTGTGTAGCGTAGCACTTCCTTGTGTGCTTGGTTCGAACCTTGGATGCCCCCTTTTGAGTGTTGCGCCTAGCTTTTATTTTTGATGGGCCCCGAAAGCGTTAACAATGTTAACGTAGCGCCCTTGCTTTCTTTGGTTCCTTGTAGTGCTATGTTATGTAATTGAGCGCTGACCCATGCCCCTTTGGTGAGCGCCACACTTTTATGGCCATGGGTCACGCTTTTCAAAGTGTGGTCTATGGTCCAAAGCGTGTTCCAAGATTCCTTTTTCCTTTTTTTAATCATTTCTTCACCTACAATTAATCAAAATAACCAATCAAAGCATCACCAAATTCACAAGGTTTATAAATCATTCAAAAACAACTAATTCTAGCTTAAACCTTATGATTTTATGTCAATTAAATGTTGGTTGATTGATTTAACATAACCATACAAATTCAGTCCAAATCACTTACTTATAATGCAAGAAAGTACATAAAACCTAATGAAACAAGTGAAAAATACTTGAAAAGCTAGCATAAGATAACTTGTCATCAAGCGTCTCTGACTTGAGGTAGTTGATTATGGGGGTCATCCATCCTTGATCCTGACCTGATATGGCTAGGACCTTTTCTTTCTCCGAGATTTATGGACTTTGCAACATTTTCTGGATGAGACTTCTATTATTGCCCCCTGATTTGCTGCTGTCTAATTTGGAGAGTGCAATAGCTCGGGCATTCTGTTCCTGAGGTATATGGTGGACCTCATATTCCCCAAGTTGTTCGAGTTGCTCCCTGGTTTTGTCCAGGTACTTTTTCATGATAGGGTCCTTAGCTTGGTAACTCCCTGCTATCTGTTAGGTGACTACTTGTGAATCGCTGAAGATGGTAAGCTTTTGAACTCCAACTTCCTTAGACAGTCTTAAACCAGCTAGTAATGCCTCGTATTCGGCCTGGTCGTTTGAAGCAGGAAACTCGAATTTTAGGGAGAGTTCGATTTGGGTCCCTTGGTCACTTTCTATTATCACCCCTGCCCCACTCCGGATTTTGTTTGAAGAGCCGTCTACATAGAGATCCCATTTTGTAGGAGTTCCCAGGGTGTCAGTATACTCAGCAATAAAATCGGCGAAATACTATGACTTGATGGCCGTCCGAGCTTCATATTGAAGATCGAACTCAGATAGCTCGACTGCCCACTGTAGAATCCTTCCAGCTAAGTCTGTCTTCTGTAGAATGCCTTTTATGGGCTGGTTGGTCCGATCCCTGATGGTGTGAGCTTAAAAATATGGGCGAAGTCGTCGAGAAGTTAGTATGAGAGCGTAGGCGAACTTTTCTATCTTTTGATAGTTCAGTTCGGCCCCTTGTAGGGCTTTGCTGATGAAGTAGATGGGTTGCTGCCCACTTTTGTCTTCTCTGACTAGTGCTGAGGCTATTGCTCGACTTCCCACTGCGATGTATAATATGAGTGCTTCTCCTTCCCGTGGTCGAGTAAGAATGGGTGGTTGTCCTAGGAATTTCTTTAAATCCTGGAAAGCTTGCTCGCACTCTGTGGTCCATTCAAACCTCTTTCCCTTCCTTAGTGTGGCGTAAAAGGGGAGAGATCTTATGGCCGATCCGGCTAGAAATCTGGCCAAGGCTTCCAGTCTTCCGTTGAGTTGTTGTACTTCTTTGACGTAGGTCGGACTTTTCATGTTGAGTATAGCTCGGCACTTATCCGGGTTTGTCTCAATTCCTCGTTGTGTTAGCATGAAACCCAGGAATTTGCCAGCTTCTACTGCAAAGGTACACTTTGCGGCATTAAGTCGCATGCCATGCTTTCTGATGGTGTCGAACACTTTGGCGAGGTCGGACAGTAATGATTCCTCACTTTGTGTTTTTACCAACATGTCGTCAACATATACCTCTATGAGTTTCCCGATATGGTCTGCGAAGACCTTATTCATTAATCTTTGGTAGGTAGCTCCTGCTTTTTTGAGTCTGAATGGCATGACAACATAATAGTAATTTGCTTTTGGGGTTAGGAATGAGGTCTTTTCTTGATCAGGTGGGTACATTAGGATTTAATTATATCCCGAATAAACATCCATAAAGGAAAGGTACTTGTATCCAGAGGAGGCATCTACTATAGTGTCTATGCTTGGGAGTGGATATGGATCTTTTGGGCAGGCTTTATTCAGATCGGTGTAATCAGTGCACATCCGCCATTTCCCATTTGACTTTTTCACAAATACAACGTTGGCTAGCCATAGTGGGTACTTGACTTCTCTTATGAATCCTGCCTGCAGTAGAGCTCGTACCTGTTCTTCCACAGCTTGGGATCTCTCTGGTCCGAGCTTCCGACGCTTCTGTTGTACTGGCCGAGATCCTGGGTATACTGCCAGTCTGTGGCACATTAGTTTGGGATCTATGCCCGGCATGTCTGTGGCCTTCCATGCAAAGAGGTCAGCATTATCTCTTAGGAACTGTATCAGAGACTCCTTTATATCTCTTTTCAAATTCGCCCCAATATTTGTTATTTTATCTAGGATATCTCCGATCTAGACTTCCTCGATCTCGCCCTCTGGTTGTGGACGAAGTTTTTCCTGGCCTCGAACTCCTCCGAGTTTGATACTGTTGATTTCTTTTCCTTTGCCTTTAAGGTTTAGACTTTCGTTGTAACAGCGTTGCGCAATTTTCTGGTCTCCTTTTATCGTGGCTATCCCTTCTGGGGTTGGAAACTTCATGCATAGATGTTGAGTCAAAACTACTGTGGCAAGCTGATTTAGTGTTGTCCGACCTATCAGGGCATTGTAGACTGAGCTCACGTCGACTACAATGTAGTCTATGTTGAGTGTCCTTGATTGGGTTCCCTTTCCAAAGGTTGTGTGTGGTGATATATATCCAAGGGTTGGATTGGAGTATCTCCTAGTCCAAACATGCTGTTCGGATATGCTTTGAGCTTTTTTTTTTGTAGGACGAGTTTGTCGAAGTCGGATTTAAACAAGATATCTGCTGAGCTTCCTTGGTCCACCAATGTGCGGTGGAGATTGGCATTGGCCAATATGATAGTAATGACCATGGGATCATCATGTCCCGGATGATGCCTACCACGTCTTCCTGGGTAAAAGTAATAGTAGGGAGGTCGGGTGATCCTTCTCCTCCTCCAACGTGATATACTTCTTTAAGGTGCCTTTTGCGAGATAATTTGGAGATCCCTCTTCCTGCGAATCCTCTATTTATCATGTGAACGTGCCTCTCTGGGGTGCAGGGTGGTCGTTCAGCTCGTCCGACCTCTTCATCCCTTCTTCTTTTTCTGGGTTCATCCGTTTTGTTGGCTAAGTACCAATCTAGTCGCCCCTCTCTTACCAATTTTTCTATGACATTCTTTAAGTTAAAACACTCGTTTGTAGGATTTCCATAGATTCGGTGGTATTCACAGTATTCTATCCGATTTCCTCCTCCTTTTTTGCTTTTGATTGGACAAGGTGGTGGAATCTTCTCAGTGTGGCATACTTGTCAGAAAACATCCATAAGAGACACTCGAAGAGGGGTGTAATTGTGGTATTTTTTAAGCTTCTCTCCATGTTGATCTTCTTTTTTCCTAGATTCTTTATCCTTATCCTGGGAGGAGTAGGAGAATCCGGATTTCGAGGTCTCTCCTAACTGAGAATTTTCTTCCATGTTGATATACTTCTCTGCCCGTTCTTCTACTTCATTTAAAGATGTTGGGTGTTTCTTTGATATAGAGTGACTAAAGGGTCCTTCTCGCAGGCCATTGATGAAACCCATGATGGTTGCTTCTGTTGGTAGGCTTTGTATGTCCAGGCATGCTTTGTTGAATCTTTCCATGTAAGATCGAAGAATCTTCCGATCTCCTTATTTGATTCCTAATAGGCTTGGGGCGTGTTTGGCTTTGTCCTTCTGAATGGAAAATCTAGCAAGAAACTTCTTGGCTAAGTCATCAAAACTTGTGATGGATCTAGGAGGCAGACTGTCGAACCACTTAATAGCTGTCTTTGTTAGGGTTGTCAGGAAGGCTTTGCAACGAATAGCGTTTGAGGTATCGGTGAGATACATTCTGCTTCTGAAATTGCTAAGATGATGGCTTGGATCGAAGGTACCGTCGTATGGGGTCATGTCAGGAACTTTAAAATCCTTTGGAACTTTAGCTTTCATGATTTCTTTGGTGAAGGGATCTTGATCTTTGGGGGAGTTGTCCTCGTGTCCGGATTGGATGGTTTTGGTTTTTAGGTCGGCTTCGAGTTTTAGGAGCTTGTCCTCTAACTCTCGACGTTGCCTAGTTTCTCTTTGGAGGCTTCTTCCGGCTTCGTGATGGAATTCGGCCTCCTTTTCGAGCTGCTTGAGCCAATTTTATTGTTCTCAGAGAAATTCTAAAATTTATGTATTTGGAGAATGCTTGTCAGCGTTTTGCTTAGATGTGTCTTTTGATGTGTGGAAAACGATCCAACACAAAACTCACCGGCAAGTGTACCGGGTCGCATCAAGTAATAATAACTCACATGAGTGAGGTCGATCCCACAGGGATTGAAGGATTGAGCAATTTTAGTTTAGTGGTTGATTTAGTCAAGCGGATCAAGTATTGGTTGAGTGGTTTGTGCTTTGCAGAAACTAAATTGCATGAAATGTAAAAGGGGAAGGGGAAACTGCAGTAAATTAAAGAACAGGAAAGTAAATGTGCTGAATCTTAAAGAACAAGTAAAGTAAATTGCAGAAACTTAGATTGCAAGAAATGTAAATGACTGAATCTTAAAGTGCAAGAAATGTAAATTGCTTGAATTGTAAAAGGAGTTGGGAATTGGGATTGCAGAATTTAAACAAGACAGAAGTAAATTGAAATTAAACAGAAGAGTAGAGAATTGATTGAATTAAACTAGATCTCAACAGAAAAGTAAAAATGCTTTGAGAATTTAAAAACAGAGAAAGCAGTGCTTAATTTGCAGCAAAGTAAAAGAGGTTGAAGATCTCAGGGTGGAAGAGACTAGATAACAAGTCTAGATCTCAAATCCTTCCTTGATCCAACAAGAATAATTGCGAAAGAAGTGAAGAAGAGTAAATTGCAGAATTGAAGAGAAGATAAAGCAGTAAACATAAAGTGAAATTCAATTATGCAGAGAAAGTAAACAAGAGATCTCAAGGTGAGATTGAAACAGAAGTTCTTCAATTCTCCACCCAAGATCCAAAGCAAGAAAATAAAAGAGTGCTCAAGCAAGAACCAAGAAGAAGAGAGATCAATTCTCCTTCCAAGTTCTCAGAAATACAAATTCAAAGTAAAAAGCTCAAAAATGAAAAATGACAATTAAAAGGAAAAATTAAAAGTAAAAAGTAGAGGTAGCAAAAAGGTCCTATTTACATCAAACTAACTCCTATTTATACACTTTCTATTCTTGGATTTTGGAATTTGGATGGGCTTTTGATTTGGTGAAGAATTGAATTAAATTGGATTTTTAATCCAATTTTCAGCCCAAGTTGTATCTCCAGGGGAAAGCTCAGTTGGAAAATCCAACTTAGCTTTCAAGCATGCTCCATCCGTGTTGTTTGTGGTGCGCAAGGCTTCCTTGGTTGAGTGTCAATTGCACTAGAGCTCAGTTGGAAAATCCAACTTAGCTCTAGGCCGTGTCCTTGTTGTGCGCATGGCAAGCTTGGTGCGCTTCATTTGTTGCTGGGCCGTGTCATGATGCCTTGGTGTGCTAGGAGTGTGCGCCAAAGTGTGGAGGCTTGGGGGAGAGGCAATGCTCAGTTGGTTACCAACTGAGCTTCCCTTGTAGCGCCTTGCTTGAGACTTCAAGGTCCCAGGTTCAACACTTGGTGGAGGAAGCCTTGGAGCTAATTTCCTTGGCTGAGTTGGGCGCTCCTCCCTTGCACTTCCAAGAGCTCCTTGGTTCGAAACTTGGCCCAAGCATTTAAGCTATTTTCCTTTGATTTTCCTTACAAGCTTGGTGGCACTCCTTCCTTATGTTTCAAAGAGTTCCCAAGTTCAAATCCTGGAGGAAGCATTCTAGCTATTTATTCTTGAATTCCCTTGCAAGGAGTAGCGTGTGGTTCCAAGTTCGAACCATGGAGGTTGCATTTTGGCTATTTCTTCTTGAATTTCCTTGTAAGGTGAGTTCCTTGCTTCTCCTTGGTCCTTGGTTCGAATCTTGTTGGCTTCATCCCTTGGAATTTCTTCTTGAATTAAAATGGAGAGGTCCCGATAAATTTAACTTAGTTAACTTAGCTTTGCACCATTTCCTTGCTTTCTTTAGTGCTCAGTTAACTATTTTAACTTAGCTTTGTAGCTTTCTTCTCCTTCCATTCCTTGTGAAGCTCAGTTTGCTTCCTCAACTTAGCTTCCCTTTCTTCCTCAATGTGGTCATACTTTTCCTTCCCTTTGCCACGCTTTCTCTTTCCTTTGGACACGCTTCTTGCTTCCCTTGGAAACGTTTCTTATTTCCTTTGGGCACGCTCCTTGAGCCACGCTTTTCTTCTTTTTTTCTTTCTTCACCTACAAGTAATCAAAACAACCAATCAAAGTATCACTAAATTCACAAGGTTTATAAATCATTAAAATTCAATTAAATTTAGCTTAAACCTCATGATTTAGCATCAATTATATGGTGGTTGTTTGATTCAAAGAAGTCATGCATTTTCATTCCAAATTACTTACTTAGAATGCAAGAAAGTGCATAAAACCTAATAAAAACAAAGAAAAAGGCTAGTGAAACTAGGCTAAGATGACTTGTCATCATCTTTGGGTGCGGTGTCCGCGTTCTTGTGCAGTGTCCTATTTTCTAGAATCAGAGTATGAGTTATACCTGGGTGCTCTAGTGTATTTATAGTAGTGTGGAGTGACCTTCTTGATAAGATAAGTTAGGTATCTTATCTTATCTTTGAGTGAAGTCATCTTATCTTTAAGGGGAACCGCCCTTATCTTTCCAGGCTTTGGCTGCCTTTAGATTGGGCTATGTTCCTTCGTTTGGGCCTTTCTTGGGCCTTTGTAGTGATTTGGCCGATCTCCTTGAGAGGAGGTCGGGTAATCCTGACCTGAAGAGGTCGGTCGACTTGTCGTCAATCAGCCCAGGTCGTGTAGCTCGACCAGGACATAAATAGTATCTGTTTCGAGGGTTACCTAAAACTGAAGGTCCATCTCGGATGAGATCTTCGGGTGTGATCGGAGCTGCTTGGTCCGACTTGCTGAATCTTGAGATGCTGCTGATCCTTGATTACCGGAGGGTGGTGGTACCTGCAAGAGACTCCGATGCTTAAGTTAGCACGGGCTTTAGGCAGGTTTTTTGTGTAGAATCAGAGTGTGAGTTATACCTGGGTGCTCTAGTGTATTTATAGTAGTGTTGAGTGACCTCCCTTGAGATAATTTTGTTATCTTATCTTATCTTTTTGTGGGTGAGATTACCTATCTTTTGGCCAGCCCCCTTCAGGTGGGCTGTGATCTTCTATTCTGGGCCCATTGGGCCTCAATAATGATTTGCCCAAGCTCTTTATGAAGAGGTCGGAGACGAACAAACCTTAGAACAGGTCGGTCATCTTCATCATCGTCCAACCCGGACTTTATAGCTCGGTCTAGGGTATTAACAGTGCCCCTACTTGAGCTTCGATCTTCCTTACGAGGTCGTGCTTCTAGGCTTCGATCCCTTTGAGGAAGTCGTGTTCAAGGATCTATCCGGTCTGCTCCTTCTCTTATAAGTTTCGCGTTTACTAAATGCCATTTTAAAGATACGGAGCATTTTTGCCTTTTTGTTCCATTATTGTTGTGCTCGTTTCTCGAGAGGTTTGTTTCCTTGGGAGTACATAAGCACCTTTAAAGCCTATTAATTGGCTCTTTATCCCTTTTGGTCGTTTCTTCTTCCCTCTTTTATTTGAATTTATCACTCCTTGTTTGTTCTTCATCTTCGCTTTTCTTTCGAAAAAGAATTTCCTTTCTTTGATTCTTACTCTTTGATTTTTGTCTCAAGCGTCCTACTTTCTTTGACCTTTCGAAGCACTTGTTGGTGTGGATCATTCATGTCTCTGCTGCACCTTCATCGCGATCACTCCCTTTTCATCATAGGTTGGTGTTTTTCCTTCTTCTATGTCTTAATTGTCATCTTTATATGTGCTCGACTATTGTATGCTTATCTTTTCGCGCAAAGTTTCGATCTTTATTGGGTTTCTTTTGAAAAAGTTTTGAACCTTTTTGAGACGACTGCATGTCCTCGTCTTGATCAAAGTTGTGTTCTTTTTGTTTTGCTATCTTTGTGAAGAAGTGTTACTGTCTGGATTTCTGTTTGCCTCTTTGTAGTTTCTTTTGCTTGAGCGGGCTAGGGCGAGTATTTTTTGCGTCATTTCTTTTTCTGCATCTTGCTCCGTTGCCTCCAAAGGGTGCCCCTGGGATTTAATGTTGGTGAGCCCTGGGGAGCCCTTTGTTTACCATACCTGTTGCTTGTCGGTTGCTTCTCCCCCTTTTTTGTTTCTGTCCGAGTTGTTTTGGTAGTGAACCCTTGTTATTTCCTTTGCTGTAGGTGTAGTTTGCTATATGTCTTCTCGTAAAAATATTGTCGAGATGTCCACCAAGGTTTCTGCTGGTATCACCGATTGGTTAGATTTGAAATGTCTTGATGTGTATGACTGTGGTCGATCCCGAGTACTGTGAGAGGCTTAAAAGGTTCCATAGGGTGTGTAGTAATAGGGAGGACGAGAAGAATTACGAACTGGTATCTCCTGATCCTGAGGAGAGGGTTAGTTTCCCTCCCTTAACTCGGGGAGAACGTCCTTTCTTCTATGCCTACGACTATTTCTTTAGCCAGCTAGGTATTACCCTTCCTTTTACTGCTTTCAAGACCGACCTCTTGTGGACCTGTAATGTGGCCCCTTCTCAGCTTCATCTGAATTCTTGGGGTTTTATAAAGATTTTTCAGCTGTTGTGTCAAGAATTGGGTGTCCGACCTACCATATCCCTTTTTTTTTTACCTTTTTGTGTTGGCAAAACCTGGGGTGGCCAAGAAGAAAGCTTCTTGGATTTCCTTTCGAGCTACCCAGGGGAAGAAAGTATTTTCGATGTTTGATGAGTCCTTTCGGGATTTTAAGAACTACTACTCAAGGTCTGAGCTGTTGAGGATGCTCGCCCTTTCTTTTTGGATGAGAATGATGAGCCCACCTTCCCTTTATGGTGACAAAAAGATACAGTGGTAGTCAAGTATCCTTGAGAGAGTTTAAGTGAGGTAGAACAAGCTTTTATGGGTATTTTAGAGGAGCATTAGGGGGAGCCTTCTTATTTGGATACCAAGAAGTTTCTAGGAGATCCTTCCCTTCTCCGTACTGAACTACGTAGTGTCCGACCTCTCTCTTCATAGAAGTGGTTACCTTTTGCTATTCGTGGTATTTGTCTTTCGAATTCTACTGTGTGACTGTTTTGTTGGCTTCCTTTTCAGAAATGGTGAAATCTTCGGACTCTATGAAGTCTTTTCGAAAGGCCAAGAAGGTGGTGGCAGCTCAAAACTTGTCACAGAAGAGTTTGGGGGAGGGTTCTTCTGCACAGCTGCCTCCTAAGAAGCCGGCAATTGACTCTCAGGATCCGAGGAAGATCATTCTGACCCATTGAAAACTTCTTCTAGTATTGCCTCCTCTCGTACTGCTGCTGGTCCTCCTCCCAAAAAGCAAAAGACCGTTGGTACTTATGATCTGAACAATAAAGAATTTGATGGCATTGGTTTTGCTACAGAGTTGATAGCTCCACATGGCAAAGTTCCTTTGGATGATGTTTCTGTCCTCCATCATCTTGACTTTATTGCAAGTAACAATATCGGATGGCCAACCTTGGTGCGGCCTTGTTTCGAGTTATCCGGGACTCCCCGGTTCATGTGACCAAGGCCTTTATGGAGGATGCCAAATCTGAGTATGATAGAATTAAAGGTCTGAAGGACGAGCTTGATGCCAGGGTTACCAAGTTGGAGATGGATGTGGAGAGACAGAAGATTCGAGCTACTGAGGTGGAGGCGGCTGCTAATTTGGTTGAGGACATGGCCAAGAAAGCCAAAGAGAGTATACTCGGACATATGGCGAGCTGTTAGAGACTAGGAAAAGACTTCAGTCCGCCCATGATGATTATGCTGAGCTTCAGGGCCATATGGTGAGCAGCATGACCGAGATGTATGAGAACCTAAAAGCCCAGGTCCGAGTTCTTGCTCCTGAGCTCGACCTTTCCCTATTCAGCGTGGATAATGTGGTGGAGGATGGCAAGATTGTGCCTGCCCCAGATGATGATGAGGGTCCTCCCCTCGTGCCACCAACCGAGGCTTCTGCTGCTTCAGCCTCTTCCACTCCTTCTGCCGAGGTGGTTCCTCCAGAACCCAAGCCTGATGTGGAGATCTTGAACGGGCCAGATGGGGTTGTTAATGCTACCCCAATCTCGACCATGCCGCCTTCTCCCAAGGATGCTGCTACCAGGGGGAACTTGACCCCTTTGTAATACTCTTTCTATATCTTTGTTTTGTGTGTTAGTATAGTCCGATCTGTGGACTTTGACCTTTATTGGTTTTTTGTAAGTTTCTGTGATGACTCTTTCGATACTTGGTTGCTTCATAGAAACTCTTAAAAAACAACACTTTAAACTCTTGGGCTACCATTTAGGGAGCCTTTGAGTCTTTAATGTTTTAATCTGAAGGAAGAGTTTTGCTGATATGTCAACCTTGGCGAGTTATTTGATGTTTGGAGGTTGTTCCTTTATTGCTTTTTTATCCTTGCAATCCTTGTAGATTTTCTAGAGATTTGGTACTTCCCAGTCCGACCTCTTTTGAGTGGTAGTGTGGGTTCTCTACCCTTGCCTTTTGGATCACGCCTTGCTTTGAGATTGTGTTGACAACCCTTCTGCTTTGGCGAAGTTATCCTTGCGGCTTGGTATCCAGGCTTTTTAGTGACTTATCTGATAAACCACTATTTTATGGTTTATCTTGTGCTCAATTGAGTGGTTTTTATCTACTCTTTACCCACATATTCATACTATTTTCATGGTTTTACATTTGCCTTCCTAATTATGTGCTTTGATTGAAAACATGCTTCTTTGATCTTATATTTGCTTATTATTAATCCTCTCTTATCACCATTAGATGCCTTGATATGTGTGTTAAGTGTTTTAAGATATTATAGGGCAGGAATGACTTGGAGGATGGAAAGGAAGCATGCAAAAGTGGAAGGAATACAAGAAGATGAAGAAGTTGCTAAGCTGTCCAGCCTGACCTCTTCGCACTCAAACGACTATAACTTTAGCTACAGAGGTCCAAACAACGCGGTTCCAGTTGTGTTGGAAAGCTAACGTCTGGGGCTTTGATTTGATATATAATATGCTATAGTTCCCCTGACGCTAAGCAATGCGGCCGCGTGATCCATGCGGCCGCGTCGCAGTGACGAAAAATCAGCATGGCAAAATTCGAAACCAGCAAATTCTGGACTGTTTTTGACCCAGTTTGCGGCTCAGAAAACACAGATTAGAGGCTATAAAGTAGGGGAATGCATCCATTTATGAGAAGACTCTCATATTTACAATTTTAAGATTTAGATGTAGTTTTTAGAGAGAGAGGTTCTCTCCTCTCTCTTAGGATTAGAATTTAAGATTTCTCTTAGTTTTAGGAGTGACTCTCAATCCCAGGTTCTTTATTTTTATTTATTTTCTCAATTTAATTTATGAACATCTATGCCAGATTTAATTTCTTTTGTTAATGCAATTCGAGGTATTTTCAGATTTAAGATTGATTTGCTTATATTGATGCTTTTAATTTAATTTATATGTTTTTCTCCCTTTTGGCTTTGGTCAAGGGATTGGTAGTACTTGAGTTATCAAACTCAGCAAGTGATTGAAATTGGCAGATTTTACTTTAACTAGGATTGCTCTAACACTAGTCTCTCCACAGGAGTTGACTAGGACTTAAGAATCAAGCTAATCAGTCCACTTAACCTTCCTTTGTTTAATAAAGGCTGGCCAAGTGGGATTAAAACCCAATTCTCTTCACACTTGATAAGGATAACTAGGATAGGAATTCCAATTCTTATACCTTGCCAAGAGATTTTATTATTATTATTTTATTTTATTTGTCATATAACATATTCCCACCTTACTTCCTAAATCCCAATTTACAAACTCATAACCAATAATAAGAACATACCTCCCTGCAATTCCTTGAGAAGACGACCCGAGGTTTGAATACTCGGTTAACAATTTTTAAAGGGGTTTGTTACTTGTGACAACCAAAACGTTTGTACGAAGGGATTTCTGTCGGTTTAGAGACTATATCTACAACACGACTGTTTTTATGAAATTCTTTACTGGAATTGCAAACGTGTGCCTTATTATTGGTTATTGTAAATATTTTTCTTTTTTGATTTGTTTTTTTTTTGTTTTTATTTTTTCTGCTTTTTCGTAAATTAAAAGGTTATTGGTTTTTATTTTAAAATTTTTTATCTTATCTTATCTTATTTCAAAAAAATCAAATTTGAAAATTCAAATTTAAAAATTTTCAAAAAATTTTAATTTTCAAATTAAAAATTTAAATAACCTTTTAATTTCAATTTGTTTTTATTTTTAATTTCTATTTACTATGAACTCTCACCCCTTTGGCTATGAGTCTGGTTACAATTATGTTGCAGGAAGAAGAAATTACAACGAGAACAGGCATCAAGGTTGGAACAATCAAAGATGGGAGGAGCCACAAGGATTTGATCAACCCTCATGGCAACAACCACCTCCAATGGACTATCAACAACCACCACCATATGCCTATGAACTCTTTCCTCAACACAACTTTGAACTACCACACTCACAAGCCAACTACCACCATTCACCTCCATATGACCCTAACCCTCAACCACCATACCAACCACCTTATGAGCCATATGAACCATATATAGAACCCCCCCCAATTCCAATCCACTCACTCCCAACCACCACCACTTCTCTATGTGTCCTGTCCAAATCCAGCAACCCGAGAAGCAGAAGTTCGCCTAAAAGAAACAGTGGATCGATTTCAGGCAACCATTCATCAATTTGGGTAAGCAATAATGAGTCAATTAGCTTCCTGACGTTTGGACACTCAAGGAACCCCCATAGCTTCATGTGGACAATCTAATGAAGAACGTAGTATAAAGGAGATACTAGAAAATCCAGTGAACAGTACGGAGCATGACTTTGTACTGGAACAAGTAGAGGAAGCCAGAATTATTGAAGAAGAAGTGGTTGAAGACTTAGGAGATGAAGAACCTCCATGGGAAAGTCCAGTCATAGAGCCTCCTTCCAAGACGGTTCAAATTGATGCTGAAGAGGGTGTACAACCTCCAAAGCATATCATAGTTGAAGACTTGGAAGAGGTTGATCAAGAGATGGAGATTCAAGAAGAAGAAGCACAACCTCACATGCCCTTGGAAAGCAATGAAGAGGAGATTGAATTGAAAGAGAGCTACCAAGAGGAAGAGGTTGAAATTGAAGAAGCTTGCAAAGAGGTGGTAGTTATCAAAAAAGAGCACAAGGGAGTGGAGCTTGCAATTTCATTAAAAATACCTCCCCCTAAGTTGCCATCATCCTTCACAACATTCAAGTGGGTAGAATTCATATCCCATAGCTTTCTAATCCCACTTGAATATGGGCTACTGGAGATGGATGGTCAACTTAGAGCTCTTTGTGGCATTAAGAGTAAGAGGAAGATGGCCAGTGATAAGTATTGTCAAGCAAGGTTGAACATGGTTGTGTGCCCAAAGTTTAAATGCAAAAGTTGGTGTAAAGCTCAACTGAATGGGTCTAGGAATTTGTTTGGCCACTTACGTGAGAATTCAGACTGCTTGTCACCCGGATGGAACAATATTGCTCAACCAAAAGACGGGTGCAAAGGCAAGGTCTGGGACCCAGGAATCCATTCTATCAATCACCACTCTTGGGGCCTGGTCACTTGCTTTAACTTACTTGAAGGCTTTCTGCGCCTAGTTTGGGATCCCAAAGGTTACTGGAATCACAAACATTGGTGGAGATTCTTGGATGAGTTCAAGCACAAGCCACCATAACAGGGAGCTCACCAAATGTCCAACTTAAGGACTTTAACTAAAAGTGCTAGGTGGGAGACAACCCACCATGGTATAATCATTCCTTTCTCAATTTTAATTTTATTTTGTTTTGTTTGTCTTTGAATTTTATTTTATTTTGTTATATTGAACGTGGAGTTTTGCATCACATTCATATGAACACTGCATTCTGCATTTTTCAGATTATAAAAAAAAAAAATTTTCGCTACGCGACGCGATCGCATCAGCGACGCATCCGCGTCGCAAGGGGAGTGAAGAAAAAAAATAAATGAACAGAGAGTCACGCTGGAGCGTGGCTGGAGGCGTGCCAATGACACAATTCAACCCACGCAACCGCGTCACTGACGCATTCGCGTCGCATGGGAACCATGGCCTCCTACGCGACTGCGTGTCCCACGCGGCCGCGTGCCCTGAGTTTTCGACGTAAAAGGGTGCACAATGAAATATTATGCGAGAGTGGTGCTGGATTGGTGCTGGAAGCACAATCCTTATCACGTGACCGCGTCCCCCACGCGGTCACGTCATCCATTTGCTGACGCCCACTCACGCGATCGCGTGACCCACGCGATCGCGTCATCCCATTCTTGGCAATTAAATTAATTTGAACCGAGAGTTGTGCTGGCGCGAGGCTGCACTCGCGCCAGAAGCATAACATGGGTCACGCGACCGCGTGACCGACGCGATCGTGTCACCACACTTGAAGCACACTCACGCGAACGCATGCCCCACGCGACCGCGTCGCTTGCGCCGCACAGCTCATCCAACTCTGCCAAAATATCTTATATTTTTCTTTTCCAAATTCTTATTTTTTTTCTTTCTTCCTTCTTTCTCACTTTATTTATTTCCCTTCTCATTCTTCTATTTTATTTAATTGCATACTTTCATTCATTGCATTTTTTTTATTTTTTTTTTCTAAATTTATTATTTTACCATTGGTGTTCAAATGTTCTTATTCAACTGTTACATCTTTTCTGGTATTTTCTTGGTGCTTAGTGACTTGTTTTATTCTGGATAGGTAATATTATTTATATCAATGCCAATCTTTTATACCTGTACTACTCTTGTATTGATATAAATTTATATTATCTCTCCTTCTCCACTCTCTTTCCCATTGTTGCAAATTTTGCACCATTGATTTGCCATGTACTTACACTATTTTCTCACTTGCATGTTGTAGCTACCATGTAAATGAGACGCTTATCATTTGGCATTAACCCAATTATATTTTATTTATTTTCTATCTTTATTTTTGGGTTACTTTTTCTTTTCCCTCTTCTTTCAGGATGGCCACCACGAAGGGAGAGGAAAAGCTTCCTAATGGGAAGACAAACAAGTCCTTCTGCACAATCTTTAGAGAAAGAGCAGCAGTTATAGCTAGCAACCCGTCCACTTGTACATCTTAGCATGCACCGAGGACGATCCAATCTTTAAGTGTGGGGAGGTCGATACCAATCTCCATGGGTTAGTTACCTTCTTCTCAACACCATTATTTTATTTTTTTGTTTGTTCATTGTTACATTTGCATGATTGATTGCATATTTGTTTGATTTCTGCATATTTTACCACTTGGTTAAAGTAATTTTTTCTTTTTCAAGAAA
The DNA here is from genome assembly GCF_003086295.3 of Arachis hypogaea. Lineage (NCBI taxonomy): Eukaryota > Viridiplantae > Streptophyta > Magnoliopsida > Fabales > Fabaceae > Arachis > Arachis hypogaea. The sequence continues at coordinate 63,899,624 of NC_092053.1, forward strand.
CTTTTTATAACATTTCACTAATTAGAATAAAATTTTTTGTTACACTTGAAATATTATACTGGAACATGGTTTAGAGCTCGAACACACAAAACTAGTGAGATTTTTGAGCCTATTTAATTGGTTGCATTTTATCAACCAATATTTTATTTTTGGTGTGTGTTTTTCTCTCTAAAATTGTGATCTTTGTCTTGCTTAATTCTATATTTCCATGGTTTGATGTATGCATGCACTTATATGATTGAGGCCTTTGTTTCACTGAGCTTACATACCCATATGGCCTTTACCCTTCATTATCCCTTGCAAACCAATTTGAGCCTATTATACCCCTTTGTTCTTTACTTTAGCACATCATTAACTCTAAGCGGAAAACAATAATGTCCTTAATTTGAATCCTTAGTTAGCTTAGACTAGTGAGAGTGCTCATGAATTAAGTGTGGGGAAAAGTGGGTTTGGAAACAATTGGTTTAAGAATTGGGTATTATATATCTTTTGGAAACAAATGTTTAGAACATGATTCATGCATTCAATAAATTAATCATATGCATTGAAATATATATATATATATATATATATATATATATATATATATATATATATATATATATATATATATATATATATATATATAAAGAGAGAAAAAGAAAAGAAAAAGAGCAAATAAGTAAAAGGGGACAAAAAATGCCCCAAAATATGTGGTGAAAGCAATGCATATGAGTTGTACTTGAAATTAGAATGCATGAATATGTGAAAAACATGGTTGATGGATAGTTGGATATTGTATTATGATTACATGGATTGTTTAAGTTAGGTGAAAAGTTTAAGTTAATTAAGGATTCAGATTTTAGTCCACTTGGCCAAATACAATCTTACCTTGACCTTAACCCCATTACAACCCTTAAAAGACCTCTTGATATGTGTATCTGTACATTAAATTTGTGTTGATTATTAGATGAAGAGCAAGCCTTAGAAAGCAAGGATAGTAGAGAATTGAGAGAATCGAACCTTAAACACTTGAGTGATTAGAGTGTATACACTACCAGTGAGGGTTCGATGCTCAATTCCTTGTTCCCGGCTTTCATGAGCTATTTTCTTCTACAAATCTATTTGTACTTCATTTTCATGATTTGAATTAGTGAAATCCAATTCATATTTATTCTTAAAAGATTTGTTTACTTTTAACCAAGTAGATAAAAGCATTTAGCATGTAGTTGCATTCATAGGTTGCATTTCATACCATTCCTCTTCATCTTTATAGCTTCTCTTGAGCTTAGCATGAGGACATGCTAGTGTTTAAGTGTGGGGAGGTTGATAAACCACTATTTTATGGTTTATCTTGTGCTCAATTGAGTGGTTTTTATCTACTCTTTACCCGCTTATTCATACTATTTGCATGGTTTTACATTTGCCTTCCTAATTATGTGCTTTGATTGAAAACATGCTTCTTTGATCTTATATTTGCTTATTATTAATCCTCTCTTATCACCATTAGATGCCTTGATATGTGTGTTAAGTGTTTTCAGATATTATAGGGCAGGAATGACTTGGAGGATGGAAAGAAAGCATGCAAAAGTGGAAGGAATACAAGAAGATGAAGAAGTTGCTAAGCTGTCCAGCCTGACCTCTTCGCACTCAAACAACTATAACTTTAGCTACAGAAGTCCAAACAACGCGGTTCCAGTTGTGTTGGAAAGCTAACGTCTGGGGTTTCAATTTGATATATAATATGCTATAGTTCCCCTGACGCTAAGCAACGCGACCGCGTGATCCATGCGGCCGCGTCGCAGTGACGAAAAATCAGCGTGGCAAAATTCGAAACCAGCGAATTCTGGACTGTTTTTGACCCAGTTTGCGGCTCAGAAAACACAGATTAGAGGCTATAAAGTAGGGGAATGCATCCATTTATGAGAAGGCTCTCATATTTACAATTTTAAGATTTAGATGTAGTTTTTAGAGAGAGAGGTTCTCTCCTCTCTCTTAGGATTAGAATTTAAGATTTCTCTTAGTTTTAGGAGTGACTCTCAATCCCAGGTTCTTTATTTTTATTTATTTTCTCAATTTAATTTATGAACATCTATGCCAGATTTAATTTCTTTTGTTAATGCAATTCGAGGTATTTTCAGATTTAAGATTGATTTGCTTATATTGATGCTTTTAATTTAATTTAGATATTTTTCTCCCTTTTGGCTTTGGTCAAGTGATTGGTAGTACTTGAGTTATCAAACTCAGCAAGTGATTGAAATTGGCAGATTTTACTTTAACTAGGATTGCTCTAACACTAGTCTCTCCACAGGAGTTGACTAGGACTTGAGAATCAAGCTAATCAGTCCACTTAACCTTCCTTTGTTTAATAAAGGCTGACCAAGTGGGATTAAAACCCAATTCTCTTCACACTTGATAAGGATAACTTGGATAGGAATTCCAATTCTTATACCTTGCCAAGAGATTTTATTATTATTATTTTATTTTATTTGTCATATAACATATTCCCACCTTACTTCCTAAATCCCAATTTACAAACTCATAACCAATAATAAGAACATACCTCCTTGCAATTCCTTGAGAAGACGACCCGAAGTTTGAATACTCGGTTAACAATTTTTAAAGGGGTTTGTTACTTGTGACAACCAAAATGCTTGTACGAAGGGATTTCTGTCGATTTAGAGACTATATCTACAACACGACTATTTTTATGAAATTTTTTACTGGAAAAAACCCTAACGTCAAAATGGCGCCGTTGCCGGGGAATTGCAAATGTGTGCCTTATTATTGGTTATTGTAAATATTTTTCTTTTTTGATTTGTTTTTATTTTTGTTTTTATTTTTTCTGCTTTTTCGTAAATTAAAAGGTTATTGGTTTTTATTTTAAAATTTTTTATCTTATCTTATCTTATTTCAAAAAAATCAAATTTGAAAATTCAAATTTAAAAATTTTCAAAAAATTTTAATTTTCAAATTAAAAATTTAAATAACCTTTTAATTTCAATTTGTTTTTATTTTTAATTTCTATTTACTATGAACTCTCACCCCTTTGGCTATGAGTCTGGTTACAATTATGTTGCAGGAAGAAGAAATTACAATGAGAACAGGCATCAAGGTTGGAACAATCAAAGATGGGAGGAGCCACAAGGATTTGATCAACCCTCATGGCAACAACCACCTCCAATGGACTATCAACAACCACCACCATATGCCTATGAACTCTTTCCTCAACACAACTTTGAACTACCACACTCACAAGCCAACTACCACCATTCACCTCCATATGACCCTAACCCTCAACCACCATACCAACCACCTTATGAGCCATATGAACCATATATAGAACCCCCCCAATTCCAATCCACTCACTCCCAACCACCACCACTTCTCTATGTGTCCTGTCCAAATCCAGCAACCCGAGAAGCAGAGGTTCGCCTAAAAGAAACAGTAGATCGATTTCAGGCAACCATTCATCAATTTGGGTAAGCAATAATGAGTCAATTAGCTTCTTGACGTTCGGACACTCAAGGAACCCCCATGGCTTCATGTGGAAAATCTAATGAAGAACGTAGTATGAAGGAGATACTAGAAAATCTAGTGAATAGTACGGAGCATGACTTTGTACTGGAACAAGTAGAGGAAGCCAGAATTATTGAAGAAGAAGAAGTGGTTGAAGACTTAAGAGATGAAGAACCTTCATGGGAAAGTCCAGTCATAGAGCCTCCTTCCAAGACGTTTGAAATTGATGCTGAAGAGGGTGTACAACCTCCAAAGCATATCATAGTTGAAGACTTGGAAGAGGTTGATCAAGAGATGGAGATTCAAGAAGAAGAAGCACAACCTCACATGCCCTTGGAAAGCAATGAAGAGGAGATTGAATTGAAAGAGAGCTACCAAGAGGAAGAGGTTGAAATTGAAGAAGCTTGCTGATGACAAGTCATCCTAGCCCATTTTAGCTAGTCTTTTTCTTTAGTTTTCATTAGAATTATGCACTTTCTTGAGCTACAAGCAAGCTAATTGAGTAGATTTTCATGTTTCCCTTGATTGAACCAATCATATATGAATTCATGCCATTTCATGAGGTTTTGTGCTATATTTGTTGCATATTGTGGAAGATTGAATACCTCATGATTTTGAGCAAAGCTTTGATTAGTTTGGTTGATCAATGATAGGTGAAGAAGGCTTGGAGAAAGGTTGAAGCAAAGAGGAATGGCTAGAAGTGAAGAAAGGGATAAGTGAAAGTGGACTTGGAGGCATGAAGTTAGCCCCAACGTTAGCCCCCTAACTTGGAGGCTAACGTTGGGCATGAAGTACTCCCTGGGCTCCCACGTTTGAGCCAACGTTAGCCCCCTAACTTGGAGGCTAACGTTGGCACATGACATTGCAAAAGAGGTGGCCAACGTTAGCTCCAACGTTAGCCCCCTAACTTGGAGGCTAACGTTGGAACTTGAGAGTTTCTCCCCTGGGCACCAACGTTTGCGCCAACGTTAGCCCCCTAACTTGGAGGCTAACGTTGGCACATGAACCACAAAGGGAGGGGCACCAACGTTTGCGCCAACGTTAGCCCCCTAACTTGGAGGCTAACGTTGGCATCACTAGCATATAAGGAAGGCCAACGTTAGGGTCAAAGTTAGACCCCTAACGTTGGCACCAACGTCCAAACCAGGGAATTTAGCTTGCTGATATGAAAAGTTAGGGTCAAAGTTAGACCCCTAACTTTGACCCTAACGTTGAGACCAACTTTGGCTAACTTCATTTCCGGTTCAATTGGTTCACTTCGGTTCTTCTTCAATCTTCAAAGAGCAATCAATCAAGGCCTCTTTCAACCCAATTCCACCAAGAACAAAGGCCCAACTCAAGGCTTGAAGATCATTTTGGAAAGTGTATAAATAGGATAAAATTCAAGTTATTAGGGGAGCTTTCCTTTTAGAATTTTGATAATAGTTTTTGGGAAGCTTTTGTTACGGAGTGAACTTGAATTTCTTTGTTTCCTTTTACTTGCAATTTCATTTTACACTTGTCTTGGATCTTGGATTGGAGAATTGAAGAAATTCTGTTTCAATCTCAATCTTGGATCTCTCTGTTTCTTTACTGTTAATTGAATTTCATTTCCGGTTCATTGTTCTTCATCTCTTTTCTTTGCAATTTACAATTTCCTTGCTATTGTTCTTGTTGGATCTAGGAAGGCATTGAGATCTAGACTTGGTTTTCTAGTCTCTGGGTCCTGAGATCTAAATTTCTCATTTCAATTCCCTGTTTATTGCTTTTTCTGTTCATTTACTTTACTGCTTCAAGATCCGGTTCAATCCCAATTCCCTTTCCCTCTTCTGTTTGATGCAATTTAATTTTTCCTTGTTTAAATTCTACAAATCCATTCCCCAATTCCCTTTACATTTCAAGCAATTTATATTCCTTGCACTTTAAGATTCCGCAATTTACATTTCTTGCACTTTAAGTTTCTGCCATTTAATTTCTTGTTCTTTAAGTTTCAGCAATTTATTTCTTGTTCTCTTTACTTCAAAGCAATTTACATTCTGCAAGTCACACAATCATCAACCAAATCTTGATTCGCTTGACTAAATCAACCACTAAACTAAAATTGCTCAATCCTTCAATCCCTGTGGGATCGACCTCACTCCCGTGAGTTTTTATTACTTGATACGACCCGGTACACTTGCCGGTTGGATTATGATGTTTAGTGAGAGATTCGTTTCTCACCAAAATATCTCATCAAGTTTTTGGCGCCGTTGCCGGGGATTGATTAGATTGACAATGATTAAGTGAGGTGGTGATCTAGATCAAGCACTTTTTCTTTATTTTTCTTTAACCTTTGATTAACCCACTAACTGTTTGAATTTTTGCTTAAGCTAACTAAAACTTCATTCTAGCAGTAGATTGAAGTGTCACTGGTTTGTGTGCTCTTATGTTCTGCTTGTATGTCAGGTACAAGAAGAGCCATACCCAATTTTCATGAACAAGACGAAAGAACTCTCAGGAGGTTAAGAAGAGCCGAAAGAGGGAAAAGTATTGTTGGAGAAGAAGAATCAGATGAAGAATTCCACGAGATGGAAGGAGATACATCTAATCCAGGAGGAGGAGTTAATAATCCACCACAACAGAGGAGAGTATTGGCTTCCTATACTTTTGCAAATGCTAGACATTGTGGAAGCAGCATTCTCACCCCTAATGTCAATGCAAATAACTTCGAACTGAAGCCACAACTCATCACATTGGTCCAGAACAACTGCTCATTTGGAGGAGGACCATTGGAGGATCCAAATCAACATCTATCTACCTTCTTGAGGATCTGTGACACTGTCAAATCCAATGGTGTGAATCCAGAAACCTACAAGCTTCTGCTGTTCCCGTTCTCATTAAGGGATAAAGCTGCACAATGGCTTGAAACTTTTCCCCAAGGAAGTATCACTAGTTGGGATGACTTGGTGACTAAATTTCTAGCCAAATTCTATCCACCCCAGAGAGTCATCAGGCTGAAAACCGAGGTGCAGACATTCACACAATTAGATGCTGAATCCTTGTATGAAGCATGGGAGAGGTACAAAGCCTTAATCAGAAAGTGTCCTCCAGAGATGTTCAATGAATGGGACGTGCTGCAAAATTTCTATGAAGGCCTGACATTGAAATCTCAGGAGGCATTGGATCATTCTGCTGGAGGTTCACTACAACTGATGAAAACTGCTGAGGAAGCTCAGAATCTTGTGGATATGGTGGCCAATAACCAATATTTCTTTGCTCATCAAAGAAGCCGCCAACCATCACAAAGGAGAGGAGTTATGGAGCTAGAAGGAGTGGATTCAATCCTAGCTCAAAACAAGATGATGCAGCAGCAAATTCAACAACAATTTGAGCAAATGGCCAAGAGGATTGATAGTCTCCAAGTTGCAGCAGTCAACACTAGCCAACCATCAACCACATGGGGACAGAGTGAAGAAACTCAAGAAGAACAACAACAAGAGCAAGTACAGTATATGCACAACCAAGGACCAAATGAAGTGTATGGTGATACATACAATCCATCCTGGAAGAACCACCCAAACCTCAGATGGGGAGATAACCATACCCAAAACCAACAACCATGGCAGAGAAACTCAAACCAACACAACCCAAGAAACAACCAAAATCACAACCAGCAGCAGACTAACCAAAACCCCTACAGAAAACCTCAAAACAACTACCCCAACATCAACCAATACCAATCTAATAACCAACCAACCAACCAAAATGCCTACCATCCACCACCCACATCTCACAACCCACCTCAAATATCACCTGAAGCCCAAAGAATCACTCACTTGGAAGCCATGATAGACAAAATGTTGAAACACCAAGAAATGGTAGCCAAGAATCAGGAAGCTTCTATGAAGAGCCTAGAGAGACAGATGGGGCAACTCTCCAAGCAAGTATCTATTGAGAGACCTTCAAACTCACTGCCCAGTGACACAATTCCAAATCCCAAGGAAGAATGCAAGGCAATACAATTAAGGAGTGGGAGAACATTGATAAGCAACAATGACACTACAAGGAAGCAAGCAGAGAACATCAAAGAACCAAAGGAGGATGAGAATCAAACAAAGGCAGATGAGGCCAAGGAGCAAGATGTGATGCCAAACAAAGACACTGAGAAACTCAAAGAGAAGGACAACCAGCCACATAGCTCAAAAGAAGTAGCTCAGGGGCAGCAGCAAATAGGAAAAAGCATCACACCTCCACTGCCATATCCCCAAAGGTTCAACAAAGAGGTTAAAGACCAGCATTTTCACAAATTCCTTGAGATCTTTAAGAAGCTCGAAATTAATATCCCCTTTGCTGAAGCACTTGAGCAAATGCCTCTATACTCCAAGTTTCTGAAGGATCTCATCAACAAGAAAAGAAGCTGGGATGAGAAAGAAACCATAATGATTACTGAGGAATGCAGGGCCTTGATTCAAAAGGGGCTTCCCCCCAAGCTTGAGGACCCAGGGAGCTTCCTGTTGCCTTGCACCATTGGGGAATTGACCATCACTAAAGCAATGTGCGATCTCGGAGCAAGTATTAACTTAATACCATCCTCCTTGGTGAAAAAATTGAATATAAAGGGGGTCAAACCAGTACAAATGTCTTTGGAGCTGGTAGACAAGTCAATGGTGTACCCCAGGGGTGTAATTGAAAATCTTTTGGTCAAGGTGGACAGTTTTATTTACCCTGCTGATTTTGTGGTTCTAGAATCAAACGATGATGATGGTAACTCTGTTATACTGGAAGGCCATTCTTAGCCACTGCTAGAGCTATCATAGACGTAGAGGAAGGGGAATTAACTCTCAGGATGCATGACCAGAGCATCACTCTGAAGGTGTTGCCAGAGGCACAATTTAGCAAGGAAAAGAAAGACTATATGAAAAATAACCAGGAAAGTCACAGCAACATCCCAATGCTAAGGATTGTGCAGACTGATGAAAAAGTCCAAGAGGATGTTAGAGTATTAGCCACTGAAAAGAGAAGTCCTCAAGGAAAGCCTATGGCCAGAAAAGAAAGATCAACAAAAGGAAAGATGAAACGCAGAAACAAAGCAAAAAGGGGCTGGAAGAATAGAAAGATTCCAACAAAGGGGCTTTCCAAAGGTGACAAAGTGCAACTGATATATCAACAGCTGGGGGCAAATCAACAAACCGAGGATTACTACACTGTCAGCAACATACTATCATTAGAGCATGCTGAAATAGAACACCAGAAAACAAAAAAGAGGATCACGGTCAGAGGAGACAAATTGAGGCCCTACAAGCACCAACCACCATAAAAGAAAGCCTCAGTGTCAAGCTAGTGACAATAAAAGAGCGCTTGTTGGGAGGCAACCCAACCTGAGGTAGTTTTCTTTTCATAGTTATTTCAATAAAAAGGTTAAATGATTGGTGTGTATTGCAAGGAGCTAAGTTTGGTGTTTCACACCAAAACAAATTAAGGGAGAATAAAGAATTCTAAGTTTGGTGTTCCACCAAAATCTCACTTAAAAGCACATTCTCACTTTCTAGCTCCAAGCAATCTGATAAATCATTTAATCATTGTCTGTTTCTAGTTTTTAGTAAAGACTTAGGCTTTCTCATATGGTTATGCATAAGAAACATGGCAAGGGACTAAGTTTGGTGTTCACACACCAAAGTAAGTTCAAACGCCTACAAGAAAGTCTTGCACACTAACCAGTCATCTAAGGGCTTGAGAAACAAGCAACTTCCATTAACACTGCAGGAATTCAATCACTCTCTTGGGAGGACCACACACCATTAGCCAAGAGAAAGAAAAAGAAGCCACCAAGAGGTTGTATTGTCACTTAACTCCATCAGCATTGAATTGCTCTAAATTTGAAGTGTGAATATGCCCATCTTAACAGTGACTGTTAGTGTAGTAGTCTGTACAGCATGTTTGTTTCTTTTAAAATAAGTAGGCTAGTTTATGTGTGTGCTTCTGTGTTTACTTTCACTTGACAAGAAGCATGTGTTGTCCCCTGCATCTTTCAATTCAATAAAAGAACAGTTTGAATGTGAAGCAAGATAGTCTCTGTTAGTTAGAAGTAGAATAAAAGTAAGTGGTGGTATGTGTGTGATTGTATAATAGCTCACTTTTAGTGAATAAAGAGCTAGGATATCTCCTTCTAAGTAAAGAAGTGGCCTACTGTCTAGGAATCTCAATTGAATTAAATTCCTTGGTTAGAAAGAAAAACAAAAAGAAGGAAAGAAGAAAAAGATAGCCAAAAAGTGGCAAAAAAAAAAGAAAAACAAAAAGAAACAAAAGCTGGACACCAATAGCTTGAACTCTGAAATATATGCCTGTGATGTTTTGTACTAGGATCTGCTTGGATTAGTAAGCTCTTAGGAGTGCCTCAACACTTGATGACTTGGGTTAACTAACCCGGGATCATCAGCTGAAAATCCACTATCAAGAGCAACCTAACTACAAAGCATTTAGTAGCCCAAAGAGGTGCTGGGCATCAATGTTTTAAGAAGGAATGTGAGCCAAGTGTCTATGGTGAATAATGTGTCAAGTAGAAAGAAAAGAAAATGAACTTGCTACACATGACACTCAAATAAAGCTTGAGAATAAAGTAAAAGCCAAGGATAAAGGAATAATGAGAGGTCATAGCAGTATGTCACTTGAAGCTTGAAGGAGACTTTCTAGGCCTAGGAGTCAATAAGAAGTGAGCATTTGCATATCCACATAAAACCCCATGAACCATCAATAACACTCTGCTAGCATGAACTTCCTCTTCCATTTCATTCTTTCTTCTTAATAATTCATTTCTTGCTTGGGGACAAGCAAGCTTTAAGTTTGGTGTTGTGATGACAAGTCATCCTAGCCCATTTTAGCTAGTCTTTTTCTTTAGTTTTCATTAGAATTATGCACTTTCTTGAGCTACAAGCAAGCTAATTGAGTAGATTTTCATGTTTCCCTTGATTGAACCAATCATATATGAATTCATGCCATTTCATGAGGTTTTGTGCTATATTTGTTGCATATTGTGGAAGATTGAATACCTCATGATTTTGAGCAAAGCTTTGATTAGTTTGGTTGATCAATGATAGGTGAAGAAGGCTTGGAGAAAGGTTGAAGCAAAGAGGAATGGCTAGAAGTGAAGAAAGGGATAAGTGAAAGTGGACTTGGAGGCATGAAGTTAGCCCCAACGTTAGCCCCCTAACTTGGAGGCTAACGTTGGGCATGAAGTACTCCCTGGGCTCCCACGTTTGAGCCAACGTTAGCCCCCTAACTTGGAGGCTAACGTTGGCACATGACATTGCAAAAGAGGTGGCCAACGTTAGCTCCAACGTTAGCCCCCTAACTTGGAGGCTAACGTTGGAACTTGAGAGTTTCTCCCCTGGGCACCAACGTTTGCGCCAACGTTAGCCCCCTAACTTGGAGGCTAACGTTGGCACATGAACCACAAAGGGAGGGGCACCAACGTTTGCGCCAACGTTAGCCCCCTAACTTGGAGGCTAACGTTGGCATCACTAGCATATAAGGAAGGCCAACGTTAGGGTCAAAGTTAGACCCCTAACGTTGGCACCAACGTCCAAACCAGGGAATTTAGCTTGCTGATATGAAAAGTTAGGGTCAAAGTTAGACCCCTAACTTTGACCCTAACGTTGAGACCAACTTTGGCTAACTTCATTTCCGGTTCAATTGGTTCACTTCGGTTCTTCTTCAATCTTCAAAGAGCAATCAATCAAGGCCTCTTTCAACCCAATTCCACCAAGAACAAAGGCCCAACTCAAGGCTTGAAGATCATTTTGGAAAGTGTATAAATAGGATAAAATTCAAGTTATTAGGGGAGCTTTCCTTTTAGAATTTTGATAATAGTTTTTGGGAAGCTTTTGTTACGGAGTGAACTTGAATTTCTTTGTTTCCTTTTACTTGCAATTTCATTTTACACTTGTCTTGGATCTTGGATTGGAGAATTGAAGAAATTCTGTTTCAATCTCAATCTTGGATCTCTCTGTTTCTTTACTGTTAATTGAATTTCATTTCCGGTTCATTGTTCTTCATCTCTTTTCTTTGCAATTTACAATTTCCTTGCTATTGTTCTTGTTGGATCTAGGAAGGCATTGAGATCTAGACTTGGTTTTCTAGTCTCTGGGTCCTGAGATCTAAATTTCTCATTTCAATTCCCTGTTTATTGCTTTTTCTGTTCATTTACTTTACTGCTTCAAGATCCGGTTCAATCCCAATTCCCTTTCCCTCTTCTGTTTGATGCAATTTAATTTTTCCTTGTTTAAATTCTACAAATCCATTCCCCAATTCCCTTTACATTTCAAGCAATTTATATTCCTTGCACTTTAAGATTCCGCAATTTACATTTCTTGCACTTTAAGTTTCTGCCATTTAATTTCTTGTTCTTTAAGTTTCAGCAATTTATTTCTTGTTCTCTTTACTTCAAAGCAATTTACATTCTGCAAGTCACACAATCATCAACCAAATCTTGATTCGCTTGACTAAATCAACCACTAAACTAAAATTGCTCAATCCTTCAATCCCTGTGGGATCGACCTCACTCCCGTGAGTTTTTATTACTTGATACGACCCGGTACACTTGCCGGTTGGATTGTGATGTTTAGTGAGAGATTCGTTTCTCACCAAAATATCTCATCACTTGCAAAGAGGTGGTAGTTATCAGAAAAGAGCACAAGGGAGTGGAGCTTGCAATTTCATTAAAAATACCTCCCCCTAAGTTGCCATCATCCTTCACAACATTCAAGTGGGTAGAATTCATATCCTATAGCTTTCTAATCCCACTTGAATATGGGCTACTGGAGATGGATGGTCAACTTAGAGCTCTTTGTGGCATTAAGAGTAAGAGGAAGATGGCCAGTGATAAGAATTGTCAAGCAAGGTTCAACATGGTTGTGTGCCCAAAGTTTAAATGCAAAAGTTGGTGTAAAGCTCAACTGAATGGGTCTAGGAATTTGTTTGGCCACTTACGTGAGAATTCAGACTGCTTGTCACCCGGATGGAACAATATTGCTCAACCAAAAGACGGGAGCAAAGGCAAGGTCTGGGACCCAAGAATCCATTCTATCAATCACCACTCTTGGGGCCTGGTCACTTGCTTTAACTTACTTGAAGGCTTTCTGCGCCTAGTTTGGGATCCCGGAGGTTACTGGAATCACAAACATTGGTGGAGATTCCTGGATGAGTTCAAGCACAAGCCACCATAACAGGGAGCTCACCAAATGTCCAACTTAAGGACTTTAACTAAAAGTGCTAGGTGGGAGACAACCCACCATGGTATAATCATTCGCACTCAAACGGCTATAACTTTAGCTACAGAGGTCCAAACGACGCGGTTCCAGTTTCGTTGGAAAGCTAACGTCCGGGGCTTCGATTTGATATATAATATGCTATAGTTTCTCTGACTCTAGGCGACGCGACCGCGTGATCCATGCGGCCGCGTCGCAGTGACGAAAAATCAGCGTGGCAAAATTCGAAACCAGCGAATTCTGGACTGTTTTTGACCCAGTTTGCAGCCCAGAAAACACAGATTAGAGGCTATAAAGTAGGGGAATGCATCCATTTATGAGAAGGCTCTCATATTTACAATTTTAAGATTTAGATGTAGTTTTTAGAGAGAGAGGTTCTCTCCTCTCTCTTAGGATTAGAATTTAAGATTTCTCTTAGTTTTAGGAGTGACTCTCAATCCCAAGTTCTTTATTTTTATTTATTTTCTCAATTTAATTTATGAACATCTATGCCAGATTTAATTTCTTTTGTTAATGCAATTCGAGGTATTTTCAGATTTAAGATTGATTTGCTTATATTGATGCTTTTAATTTAATTTAGATATTTTTCTCCCTTTTGGCTTTGGTCAAGTGATTGGTAGTACTTGAGTTATCAAACTCAGCAAGTGATTGAAATTGGCAGATTTTGCTTTAACTAGGATTGCTCTAACACTAGTCTCTCCACAGGAGTTGACTAGGACTTAAGAATCAAGCTAATCAGTCCACTTAACCTTCCTTTGTTTAATAAAGGCTGGCCAAGTGGGATTAAAACCCAATTCTCTTCACACTTGATAAGGATAACTAGGATAGGAATTCCAATTCTTATACCTTGCCAAGAGATTTTATTATTATTATTTTATTTTATTTGTCATATAACATATTCCCACCTTACTTCCTAAACCCCAATTTACAAACTCATAACCAATAATAAGAACATACCTCTCTGCAATTCCTTGAGAAGACGACCCGAGGTTTGAATACTCGGTTAACAATTTTTAAAGGGGTTTGTTACTTGTGACAACCAAAACGTTTGTACGAAGGGATTTCTGTCGGTTTAGAGACTATATCTACAACACGACTGTTTTTATGAAATTCTTTACTGGCAAAAATCCTAACGTCATTGTCCGATAACTTTTTAATGTTCTTTGCATAGAACCTTTTTAGTTTGTTCGGACAACTTTGTAGCCTTGCTTTGAGATCGTGTCTTCTTTGAGTGGAGTTGTACCCTTCTAGCTAAGCAATTTTGAGCCTTAAGTTATTTTTCAACCTTTTTAGCTTTTTGCTTTTTCTTTTTTCGAGGTCGTCTTTGTCTTTTGGGGTTGCGCCTCTTCTTAGCTGATGTCGACCTATATAGCTTTGTTGCCCGAGCTTTTAGTCATATTCCAACAAATTTTTAGGTAGTGTTCCGTAGGGGAACCTTTTCTTTATAGTTTGTTTGGATGACTTTCTAACTCTGTTTTTGTGCTATCGCTTTAAGTAAGATCCCTTTAAGGACTTTGTACCTTTTTAGCTAAGCACTTCGGGCCCTGGTTTTTTAACCTTTCTTTGGCCTTTGCGAGATGTTTTTGTCCATTTTCAGTGATCCTTTCATTGGTCCAACTTCTCTGTCGGGCCTTCTTAAGTTATTTTTAGTAATTCCCTTTTTAGTTAGACCTCGTCAGGTCACTTTTTATGGGTTACTTTTTATAACTTCTTGTATTAACTTCCTTCTATCGCTTCACCTTGTTAACCTCTTTGTAATCGAGCAATAAATTTTTGCGTTTTATGAGCTTAGATTAATGCATCTTGGTAGGAAACTTTTTAGGGAATTGATAACCTTCATTCAAATAATAATGAGGTAAAAACGTAAATAAAAATTTGTACATATGAGTGCGTACCCTTCTAGGTCGGGTAGTTTTTTAGATCTCGGCCTGACGCCTCATTATAAAACCTTTTTAGGAAAAAGAGTGCGCCTTGACCGAAGATCTTTACTATTTTCTAGCTATAGTACCTTCTTAGGTTACAGGCGTGCCATGACCTTGGTAGCTCTCGCCCTTCCAGATCGGACACCTTATAGTAGACTTTTCCCAGCATTTCTGTAACTCAGTATGGAACTTTCTAGTTAGCTGCTGGCTTCCCTTCTCCTGACCAACCTGCTCTGATGTCATTTCGGATTAAGATGAGATCGTCGGTGGCGAAGCTTCGCTGGACTACCTTCTGATTATACCTTAGAGCCATTCGACGCTTTAGGGCTTCCTCTCTGATCCGAACTCTTTCTCGGACTTCTGAAAGTAGGTCAAGCTCTTCTCTTTGAGCTTGGGAGTTGGTGTCTTCGCTGTAGAGGATCACTCTGGGGGATCCTTCTTCTATTTTCATGGGAATCATTGCCTCCATTTTGTAAGCAAGTCAGAATGGTGATTCCCCGATGGTGGAGTGTGGTGTTGTCCGGTATGCCTATAGGACTTGTGGGAGCTCTTCGGCCCAAGCTCCTTTGGCGTCCTGTAGTCTCTGTTTTAACCCTGCCAGTATGACTTTGTTGGCGGCTTCAGCCTGTCCATTGGCTTGTGGGTGTTCTATAGAGATGAACTGGTGCTTGATTTTCAAAATCAACCACTAGGTTCCTGAAGTCTGTGTCGGTGAATTGAGTGCCATTGTCTATAGTAATAGAGTCTGGAACCCCAAACCTTGTGACAATATTTCTGTACAAAAACTTTCGACTTCTTTGGGTGGTGGCATTTGCTAAAGGTTCAGCCTCGATCCATTTTGTGAAATAGTCTATTCCTACAATAAGGAACTTAACTTGCCCTGATCCTTGAGGGAAAGGTCTGAAGAGGTCGAGCCCCCACTTTGTGAATGGCCAGGGTGAAGTGACAAAATGAGTTCTTCGGGTGGTGCGATATGAAAGTTGGCGTGCTTCTGACATGGGGGACATGTTTTGACGAACTCTGTTGTTTCCTTTTGTAAGGTCGGCCAGTAAAAACCAGCTCGGAGTACCTTTATGGAAAGAGCTCGTGCCCTGAGATGGTTGCCGCACATGCCACTGTGGACTTCCTCAAGAACTTCCCTTGTAGCAGATGTCGGGACGCATTCTAGGAGGGGTGTAGAGATTCCTCTCCTATATAGGACGTCGTGCACTATGGTGTAGTACTACGCTTCTCGTACTATCCTTTTTGCCTCCTTTTTATCCGCAGGGAGTGTTTCAGATTTGAGGTAACTAATTATGGGAGTCATCCACCCTTGGTCCTGGTCTGATATGCTTAAGACCTTCTTTTCTTCCGATGTCGACAGATTTTGTAGTGTTTCTTGGATGAGGCTTCTATTATTGCCCCTTGGCTTGGTGTTGGCTAGTTTTGAAAGGGCATCAGCTCGGGCATTTTATTCCCGAGGTATATGTCGGACCTCATATCCACTAAATTGTCCGAGCTGTTCTCTGATTTTGTTTAGGTATTTCTTCATGATGGGATCCTTAGCCTGGTAGCTCCCTTCTATTTGTGAGGTGACTACCTGTGAATTGCTGAAAATGGTAAGCTTCTGAGCTCCTACCTCCCTAGCCAACTTCAAACCAGCTAGTACGCCCTCGTATTCATCTTGGTTATTTGAGGCGGGGAACTCGAACTTTAACGAGAGCTCGATTTGGGTTCCCTGATCACTTTCTAAAATGACGCCTGCACCACTCCCGGTTTTGTTCAAGGAGCCATTGATAAACCCCAATTTTGTGGTTTATATTGTGTAGAATTTGAGGGGTTTTGTCAATATTTTCCGCACTTATTCACAAGAATTGCATGGTTTTATGTTCTCTTCCTAATATTGCTTTATGATAGAAAATATTAGGGGTGCACAAGACCCGGTCCGGCCCGAAGACCCGGACCGGACCCGATAACTTCGGGGCTAATTTGGCCCGGCTTCGTTATGGTCCGGTCAGACCCGAGGTTTCAATAGATGGACCCGGTTACTTATTAAATCGGGTTCGGGCCAAGCCTCGGGTCACCCGGCCCCGGCCCGTTGGACCCGTATAGTTGTTTGCTACTTAATATTTTGTTGTTGTTGGTTGGTATGACACTATAAATTATTATTATTATGTTAATCTTGTGTTGGTTGTTAACTTTGTTTTAATTGTCTTTTGAACTTTGAATGTTTAATGTGTAATTGATATAATTATTATTATGAAACTTTAAATTATTATTATTAGATTCTAAATTATTATTATGTAAATGTTGCATTGTTATGGAATAATTATTTTTCAAAATTTAGAGGTTCAAAAGATGTAGAATCTAATTTTTGGTGATGTCGTGATAAAGTTGATCAAGACCCGGGCTTCACCCGGTCTAGACCCGGCTTAAGTGTAGCCCAAAAATAACACCACTTCATCGGGTCTAGGGTCGGGTAAGGGTCTCATAAATAGACCCGGTCATTATTTAGGGTCGAGTTCGGGTCACGGCGAACCCGGCTTCACCCGGCCCCATGTGCACCCCTAGAAAATATGCTTCTTTTGCCTTAAAATTGCCATATTTTGATCCTCTTTTATTACCATTAGAAGCCATGATGTGTTTGTTAAGTAATTCCAGAGTTTATAGGGCAAGAATGGCCTAGAAGAGAGAAAGAAAGCATGCACAAGTGGAAGGAACATGAAGAATTGAATTTTGGGAATTCAGCTTCGACGTGCACGCGCACCTCACACGCACGCGTGGGTGCAGAAAGCTGGGGATGGCACGCGAAGATTGGCGCATCCGCATGGAATAGCAAATTCTCCATCGACGCGCATGCGTGCTGGACTCGCACGCGTGGATCGCAAAATTCAATCGACGCGCACACGTGCATGACGCGTACGCGTGACAAGCTACACGTGACTGATAAACCACTATTTTATGATTTATCTTATGCTCAATTGAATGGTTTTTATCAAGTCTTTGCTCACTTATTCATATGATTTGCATGGTTTTACAAATCCTTCCTTATTCTGTGATATAGTTGAAAACATGTTTCCTAAACCTTTAAAACTGTTAATTTTGAATACCCTTTATTACCATTCGATGCCATGATTTGTGTGTTAAGTATTTTCAGGCCTTATAGGGCAAGAATGGCTTAGAGGACGGAAAGGAAACATGCAAAAGTGGAAGGAACGCGAGAAAATAAAGTTTTGAGAAACTGGCAGCGATGCACATGCATGGACGACGCGAACGCGTGACTGACGCGTACGCGTGAAAAGGAATTCGCCAAATGACGCACACGCGTGACCTACGCGTACGCGTGACATGCACCATGGTGCACGAAATTGTGATTCACACTTTTCACAACTCCGCACAACTAACCAGCAAGTGCACTGGTTCGTCCAAGTAATACCTTACGTGAGTAAGGGTCGATCCCACGGAGATTGTCGGCTTGAAGCAAGCTATGGTCATCTTGTAAATCTCAGTTAGGCGGATTCAAATGGTTATGAGGTTTTGATAATTAAAAGATAAATAAATATAATATAAAATAAAGTTACTTATGTAATTCATTGGTGGGAATTTCAGATAAGCATTTGGAGATGCTTTGTTGCTTCTAAACCTCTGCTTTCCTATTGTCTTCTTTTAATCATGCGTGCTCCCTTCCATGGCAAGCTGTATGATCCTCTCAGATGAAAAATACCAGGTACGATCTCAGTACGGCTAATCAACTGTCAGATTTCTCGTCTCGGATGAAAAATACCATGTACAGCTACCGCACGGCTAATCATCTGTCGGTTCTCGCTAGCGTCGGAATAGGATCTCTCTATCCTTTTGCACACTGTCACTGCGCCCAACATTTGCAAGATTGAAGCTCGTCACAGTCATTCCTTCCCAGTTCCTACTCGGAATACCACAGACAAGGTTTAGACTTTCCGGATCTCAAGAATGCTGCCAATGGTTCTAGCCTATACCACGAAGGTTCTAATCATGAATTCGGATGCTCTGTTGTCAGGAGAGATGATGCAAATCGTGAATTAGAGACCCAAGAGAATATACTCTGGCTGTCATCCAATGACTACGTTGAACATCATGTAGACCGCTTGTGGTTGGCAGGCACGCGGATCTTGGCTAAGCGAGTAACGAAGATAGTGGGTGATTGTCACGGGTCACCCCTTCATTCTGACGTAACTGAATTAAGTACAAGAGTATATCTTGGAGAAGAAGTAGGCGTGAATTGAAAGAAAAGCAATAGTACTTGCATTAATTCATAAAGAACAGCAGAGCTCCATACCTTAATCTGTGGGGTGTAGTAACTCCACTGTAGAAAATACATAAGTGAAAAAGGTCTAAGCATGGCCGTGTGGCCAGCCTCCAATTTCTAAGTACTAAACATCCAGAGATGCGAATACAGTATTAGAAAGTGCTATTTATACTAAACTAGTTACTAGGGTTTACAGAAAATGAGTAACTAAGTGCAGATAGTGCAGAAATCCACTTCCGGGGCCCACTTAGTGTGTGCTTGGGCTGAGCATTGAAGCTTTCACGTGCATAGGCCATTCTTGGAGTTAAACGCCAGCTTGGGTGCCAATTTGGACGTTTAACTCCAGTTCTGGTGCCAGTTCTGGCGTTTTACTCCAGAAAAGGGTCTCAGGCGGGCGTTTGAACACCAGTTTGGGCCATCAAATATCGAGAAAAGTATGAACTATTATATATTGCTGGAAATCCCAAGATGTCTACTTTCCAACGCAATTGAGAACGCCCCAATTAAGCTTTTGTAGCTCCAGAAATTCAATTTCGAGTGCAGGAGGGTCAGAATCCAACAACATCTGCAGTCCTTTTTCAGCCTCTGAATCAGATTTTTGCTCAGGTCCCTCAATTTCAGCTAGAAAATACCTGAAATCACAGAAAAACACAAAAACTCATAGTAAAGTCCAGAAATGTGATTTTTGCGTAAAAACTAATAAAAATATAATAAAAAGTAACTAAAATATACTAAAAACTATGTAAAAACAATGCCAAAAAGGGTATAAATTATCCACTCATCACAACACCAAACTTAAATTGTTGTTTGTCTCCAAGCAACTAAAAATGAAATAGGATAAAAAGAAGAGAATATACAATAAATCTCAAAAATATCAATGAAGATTAGCTTCAATTACATGAGTAGGACTTATAGCCTTTTTTGCTTCTGAACAGTTTTGGCATCTCACTTTATCTTTTGAAGTTCAGAATGATTGGCATCCATAGGAACTCAAAATTTAGATAGTGTTATTGATTCTCTTAGTTCAGTATGTTGATTCTTGAACACGGCTACTTTATGAGTCTTGGCCGTGACCCTAAGCATTTTGTTTTCCAGTATCACCACCGGATAAATAAATGCCACAGACACATAACTGGGTGAACCTTTTCAGATTGTGACTCAGCTTTGCTAGAGTCTCCAGTTAGAGGTGCCCAGAGCTCTTAAGCACACTCTTTTTGCTTTGGATCACGACTGTAACCGCTCAGTCTCAAGCTTTTCACTTGACACCTTCACACCACAAGCACATGGTTAGGGACAGCTTGATTTAGCCGCTTAGGCCATGATTTTATTTCTGTGGGCCCTCCTATCTATTAATGCTCAAAGCCTTGGATCCTTTTTACCCTTGCCTTTTGGTTTAAATGGCTATTGGATTTTTCTACTTGCTTTTTCTTTTTCTTTCTTTTTTTTCTTTATTTTTCGCAATTTTTTTCGCAAGCTTTGTGTTCACTGCTTTTTCTTGCTTCAAGAATCAATTTTATGATTTTTCAGATTATCAATAACATTTTTCTTTTTCATTATTCTTTCAAGAGCCAATTGGGATTCTATAGCTCTAGAAAATTCATTTCGAGTGCAGGAGGGTCAGCCAACAGCATCTACAGTCCTTTTTCAGCCTCTGAATCAGATTTTTGCTCAGGTCCCTCAATTTCAGCCAAAAAATACCTAAAATCACAAAAAAACACACAAACTCATGGTAAAGTCCAAAAATGTGATTTTTGCATAAAAAGTAATAAAAATATAATAAAAAGTAACTAAAACATACTAAAAACTATGTAAAAACAATGCCAAAAGGGGTATAAATTATCTGCTCATCACACCACGTGCAGAAAGTTGCAGAAAGCGCTGGGGGCGATTTCTGGGCTCCTTTTCGGCCCAATTCCAAGCCCGAAAACATAGAATAGATGCTGCAGAATGAAGAAATCATAGACAACATTCATTATTCACATTTTAGGTTTTCAGATGTAGTTTCTAGAGAGAGAGGCTCTCTCCTCTCTCTAGGTTTTAGGATTTCTCTTAGTTTTAGGATTACTTCTTCTCAATTCCAGGTTCAATATTCCTTTAATTTAGTTTCTTTTCTACTTTTATTTATTCTAGTATTTTGGTTTATCTATTTCACTTGTTAATTACTTATGTTGCCAAATTAATTTATGAACTCCATGTTAGATTTGATTTTCTTATTTAATGCAAATTGAGGTATTTCATATTTATGATTTTAATCTAGCTTTTTACATTCTTAGCTTTGGTTGAGTAATTGGTGACACTTGAGTTATCAAACTCCTTTGTTGATTGATAATTGGAATTTGCTGGTTGATTTGGATCCCTCTAAAGCTAGTCTTTCCTTAGGAGTTGACTAGGACTTTAGGAATCAGATTGATTAGTCCACTTGACTTTCCTTTATTTAGTAAGGGTTAACTAAGTGGGAGCAATAAACAATTCTCATCACAATTTATAAGGATAACTAGGATAGAATTTCCAATTCTCATGCCTTGCAAGGGTTTTCATGATTATTAATTTACTTTCTTGCCAATTTATTTCCTTGTTCCCTATTTCAAAAACCCAAAAAGATATTTTTCCATAACCAATAATAAATCATACTTCCCTGTAATTCCTTGAGAGACAACCCGAGGTTTAAATACTTCGGTTATCAATTTTATTGGGTTTGCTTTAGTGACAACCAAAACTTTTGTACGAAAGGATTCTCTGTTGGTTTAGAAACTATACTTACAATGGGAATTTATTTGTTAAATTCTTTACTGGCAGAAATCCATTCGTCAAAATAGCGCCGTTGCCGGGGAGTTGCAAACGTGTGCCTTATTATTTGTTTATTTGTTTTTGTTTTTTATTTTTAATTTTTATTAGCTACTATAAATTCTCACCCCTGTCGCTTTGAGTTTGGTTCTAATGTTGTTGTAAGGAATGGGCACTATAATAAGAACATGCATCAAGGTTGGAATAATCAAGGATGGGCGAAGCCACAAGGATTTGATCAACCCTCTTGGCGACAACCCCCTCCAGTGCGCTATAACCAACAGCCATTCTATGATGCATACCAAGACAATAGTTATGGTAGACATTTTCGTGACAACCAACCTCCACCAAATCACTATGGTCAAGAGCCATTCCGAGGTGCGTACCAAGATGATAGATATGGTGGATCGCCTTGTAGTTACCAATAAGCCCCAGCCTATGCTTATGAACCCCCTCCTCAACATAGCCCTGACCCACCACAATCACAAGCCCCCTACTACCAAACACCCTCACATGATCCTAACCCTATCTACCCAATCAACCACCCTACAAGCCATATGAACTGTATATAGAACCACCTAAATTCCAATCTAATTACTCCCAAGAGCCATCACTTCCATATGCACCACGTTCATATCCATCGACCCAAGAGCCATATGATCCTAATCATGCAATTCGAGCAGAACAAGAATCACAGGATCGTCTCAAGGAAAGAGTGGATCAATTTCATGCAACCCTTCATCAACTGGAGCAAGCGATAAATCAATTAGCTTCCCGACATTCGGACACTCAAGGAACTCCCATGGCTTCGTGTGGAGAATCTAGAACGTAGCATGAAGGAGACATTAGAAACTCCGGTGGACAGCATGGAGCATGACGTTGTACTGGAACAAGTAGAGAAAGCCGGAATTATCGAAGAAGAAGAATTGGTTGAAGACTTAGGAGACGCTGAACCTCCATAGGAATCAATAGTTGTAGAGAATTCTGCCAAGAAATTTGCAATTGATGCTAAGAAGGGTAGTGCACAACCCCCAAGGCATGTATCTTATGAAGAATTGGACAAAACAGATCAAGAAGCAAATTCCCTTGGCGATGATGATCATGAATCAAGCCCTCCTAGTGATAAACTTGCATCCGAAATTGAACTCCTTGAGCTTGAAAAACCTTCCCCAAGTGAATATGAAGATGATGTGGAGGTAGACTTTTCTCAACCTCCAACTTATGACTTGAAGGACGGGGAAGAAGTAGAAGACTTTGATCAAGACGTGGTTACAGTTGAAGAGGTTTTCAAGGAGGTGGAAGAATTCACAGAAAAGTACAAGCGAGTGGAGCTTGAAAGACCATGGGAAACACCTCTCCCAAGGCCATTACCACCCAATACAAACTTCAAATGGGTAAAATCCTTAGCCTTTATCTTTACTTTCCCACTTGAATACAGTTTGCTTGAAACAGATGGCCAGCTTAGAGCTCTTTGTGTCTTTAATAGTAAAAGAGAGATGGCTAGTAACAGGAATTGGCATGCAAGGTTCAATATGGTTCTACGCTTCAAATTGAAGTACAAGGATTGGTATAGAGCCCGACTGAATGGGTCTCGGAAGATATTTTGGTATCTTAGTGAGAATTCAGATTGTGCACCACCTGGTTGGAACAATGTAGATCAGAGCGAAGATGGGTACAAAAGCAAAGTTTGGGATCCTAGAATTCATTCTAATAATCAACACTCTTGGAGTTTTGGCACTTGCTTTAACTAGCTCGAAGGCTTTATGTGCGTAGTTTGAGATCCCGGAGGCCATTTGAATTACAAACGTTGGTGGAGATTTCTGGATGAATTCAAGCATAAGCCACCATGACAGAGAGCTCGCCAAATGTCCAACTTAAGGACTTTAACTAAAAGTGCTAGGTGGGAGACAACCCACCATGGTATGATTGTTCTTTTTCAATCTTAGTTTTCTTTTGTTTTGTTTTATTCTTAGTTTTATTTTCTTCTATTTTTCTTAGTGTTCATTCATAATGTCTGCATCAGCATCTCCATTTTTGCATTCTGCATACTGCACATAAAAAAAAAAGAGAGGCACACCACGCGTGCGCGTAGGCCACGCGTGGGCGTCGATCCCAAATCGGTGTTTCCATCCAACGACCAGAAAGTTGGGCTGGAATCGCACGGCTGGTGTGTGATAGGCACAAATTGGCCTACACGTACGCGTCATTTTCATTCTAGCACATCACGTGTGAGCGTGCGCGACGCGCACGCGTCGCATGCAAATTTTTGCCCCCTCGAATCAGACAGAGAGTTGCTCCAAAATGGCACTGGACTCGTGCGTTTAGCACAATTCTGGTCGACGCGCTCGCGTGCCTCATGCATGCGCATCATCTCCACCTATCCCTCTTCACGCGTTCGCGTCAATGACGCGTACGTGTCGTTGCAATTTTACCTCATCCACGCTCACGCGTGATCCACGCGAACGCATGGGTTTGATTTTATAACCCCCTGACGTGAAAACCCTAGTCCCTCGCGTGCCTTTCCCCCCCCCCCCCACATTCCATTTTCACTCTCTCTCCTTCCAAACCTCCATAGCCACCACTCACCACCACTAACCTCCCACCGGAGCAGCCGTCGGCAACCGCATACCGCCGCCGCCACCGTTCCCCCTCACTCTTCCTCTCTTCTTCTCCAATGCCCCCTCTCCTACCCACCACCACCACCGAAGTTCGACAGCCCACCATCGCTACCGTCGGTAACCCCTACCGCCACCGTCTCCCCCTCCTTGCCCCCTCCTTTCTTCTCTTCTTCTTCCCCCTCTTCTCTACCCTCTCACCTTTTCGCCACTCCCCTGCCTCCAGCCAGACCATCACGGATAACCCTGCGCCACCGCGCTGCCGCCGTCCCTGAGTGGCAACAACCCCCTCCACTTCCTCTCACAACTTCATACTACGCCTCCCAGGTTCACTTCTTCCAACCTTGCACTCCAATTCCTTTTCTGTTCAAGTTAGTCAGTTAGCATCATTTACATTCTGTTCAATTTAGGTTAGTTAGATATGCATGTTTCGTAGTAGATTCTAGGTGGTTAAGTAGCTAGGTTGTGGTTAAAGGATTTAGGTCTGATAAGTGCTCCGTTCCTGCTGATTGAATTATCTGATTTTCACAATTGCCTTGCTGTTTGAATTAGTTGGATATGTTGTGTCTTGTGCTGAATTATTATTGGTGCTATGTCATCTTTCATTGTTTTCTTTTGTGCTAAACTAGTTTCTTGTTGTTGCTGAGTATTATCTGGAATTGTTATGCTCCCATCTGAGCCGATTTGATTACTTGATAATTGGGTTGTTCATGTCTGACTTTAGTAGAATTCAAATATGAGTTGGTATTGCTATTCGATTCTTGTTGCAAGTTGGTCTCCGTTATTAATTCAGTGAATTTACTTCCTTGAATACATATCTCTTGCTATTGCTTGCTTTTCGAACTTGATGAGACTAGGCTAATTGCAAATACCTGCTATTCATACCCTGGGTCGAACTGTCCGACCTGTGCTGAATCGACCGACCTCTTTGAGTCAAAACCATCCGACCTCTTCTTAAAGAGCTTGGCCAAATCACCAGGAAAGCCCAAATAAGGGCCCGAACAGAGGAACACGACCCAAATCCAAAGGCAGCCCAAGCCTAGAGAGATAAGGGCGGTTCCCTTGAGGATAAGATAAACTCTACTTAAAGATAAGATAAGATAACTTTCTTATCTCTAGGAAAAGGTCACTCCACACTACTATAAATACACTGGAGCACCCAGGTATAACTCATACTCTGATTCTACAAAATACCTGCTTAATACCCTTTGCTAACTTAAGCATCGGAGTCCCTTGCAGGTACCACCACCCTCCGGTGACAAAGGATCAGCAGCATTACCCGTCTAACAAGTCAGACACGGCAGCGCCGACCACCACCCACAAGGCGGATACACCATCTCTGACCAATGCAGAACATCTCGTCCGAGATCAACCTACAGTTTCAGGTAACCCTTAGAACATTGGTGCCGTTGCCGGGGACCTGGAAGTCATCCCATGATCATGGCGGACAACCTTGACAACGAGCATAATTCTGATTTGGAGAACAGAACACTACATAAGAATGCAGAGGTCACACTAGACGATACTTCTCAGCCTAACAAAGATAAGAACTCGCCAAACACAGGAGTCATGGAGGCACTCCAAGATTGCCACAAACAACTCGAAAAAGAGGTTGAATATCAAAGGGAGGCCGAGAGAGACCTACGAAGGGAAGCTAGGCGACGCCGAGAGCTAGAGGACAAGCTCCTAAAGTTTGAAGCCGACCTCAAAGCTAAAACTATCCGATCCAATCATGAAGATAGCCCCCGCAAGGATCAAGACCCATTCACCAAAGAGATCATGAAGGCCAAAATCCCAAAAGACTTTAAACCCCCTGACATGACTCCGTACGACAGCACATCAGATCCCAGCCATCATCTCAGCAATTTCAGAAGTAGAATGTATCTCATCGACGCCTCAGATGCAACTCGGTGCAAAGCCTTCCCGACTACCTTGACGAAGACAGCAATTAAATGGTTCGACAATCTGCCCCCCAGGTCCATCTCCAGCTTTGACGACTTAGCCAAAAAATTTCTAGCCAGATTCTCCATCCAGAAGGACAAAACTAAACACGCTCCAAGCCTACTAGGGATCAAGCAAGGAGATCGGGAAAGTCTTCGTAGCTACATGGAAAAATTCAACAAAGCATGTCTGGACATACAAAGTCTACCAACAGAAGCAGCCATTATGGGTCTCATCAATTGTTTGCTAGAGGGACCTTTTAGTCACTCCATATCGAAAAAATATCCCACATCTCTGAATGAAGTGCAAGAGGTTGCAAAAAAGTACATCAACATGGAGGAAAACTCCCGACTAGGAGATACCTCAAAGTACGGATTCTCCTACTCCTCCCGAGATAAGAATAAAGAGTCTAAGAAAAAAGAAGATCAGCATGGGGAAAAGATCAAAAAATACCATAATTACACCCTTCTTTGGGTGTCTCTTGTAGATGTCTATCGAGAAGTATGCCACACTGAAAAGATACCCCCACCTCGCCCACTCAAGAGGAAGAAAGGAGGAGGAAATCAGACAGAATACTGTGAATACCATCGAATCTATGGACATCCCACCAACGAGTGCTTCGATTTGAAGAATGTCATAGAAAAATTAGTGAGAGAGGGGAGACTAGATCGATACTTAGCCAGCAAAACAGATGAGCCAAGAAAAAGAAGAAGGGACGAAGAGGTCGGATGAACTGAACGACCACCTCGTACCCCGGATAGACATGTCCACAGAATACACGGAGGATTTGCGGGAAGAGGAATCTCCATCGCACACTGGTGGACCAGGGGAGCTCGACTGACATACTGTTCAAAACCGCCTTCGACAAACTCGGCCTAGAGGAAAAAAAAACTCAGAGCATATCCGAACAACCTATTTGGGCTGGGAGACCCTCCAATCCAACCACTTGGATACATCTCACTGCACACAACCTTTGGAAAAGGAAACCGGTCAAGGACACTCAATATAGACTATGTCATGGTCGACGTGAGTACAACCTACAATGCCCTGATAGGTCGGACAACGCTGAATCAGCTCGGCGCAATGGTCTCGACCCCATATCTGTGCATGAAGTTCCCAACCACAGAAGGGATCGCTACGGTAAGAGCAGACCAGAAGACAGCGCACTGCTGTTACAACGAAAGTCTGAACCTCAGAGACAAAGGAGAAGAAATCCACACCATTGAACTCGGGAGAGTTTTAGGGCGGGAAGAACTTCGTCCCCAACCTAAACGAGAGACAGAAAAAGTTCAAATCGGAGATACTCCAGATAAAATGACCAATATTGGCACAATCCTAAAAGGAGACGTAAAGGAGTCCTTCATACAGTTCTTAAGAGACAATGTCGACCTCTTCGCATGGAAGGCTGCAGACATGCCGGGCATAGACCCCAAGCTAATGTGCCACAAGCTGGCAGTATACCCAGGATCTCGGCCAGTATAGTAGAGACGTTGAAAGCTCGGGCCAGAACGATCCCAAGCTGTGGAAGAGCAGGTACAAGCTCTACTGAAGGCAGGATTCATAAGAGAAGTCAAGTACCCACTATGGCTAGCTAACGTCATCTTAGTGAAAAAATCAAATGGGAAGTGGCGGATGTACACTGACTACACCGATCTCAACAAAGCTTGCCCAAAAGATCCTTATCCACTTCCAAGTATCAACGCTCTGGTGGATGCCTCCTCCGGATACAAATACCTCTCATTTATGGACGCCTATTCGGGATACAATCAAATCCCAATGTACCCACCTGATCAAGAAAAAACCTCATTCTTAACTCATGCCATTCGGACTAAAAAATGCAAGAGCCACTTATCAAAGATTAATGAATAAAGTCTTCACAGACCATATCGGGAAAGTCATGGAAATATACATGGACGACATGTTAGTAAAGACACAAAGTGAGGAATCATTACTATCCGACTTCACCCAAGTATTCGACACTATAAGAAGGTATGGCATGCAACTTAACCCTGCAAAATGCACCTTCGCAGTAGAAGCTAGCAAATTCTTAGGTTTCATGATCACACAAAGAGGAATCGAGGCAAATCTGGATAAATGCCGGGCTATACTCGACATGAAGAGTCTGACCTGTGTCTAAAAAGTACAATAACTCAATGGACGATTGGCGGCCTTGTCTAGATTCCTAGCTGGATCAGCAATAAGATCTCTCTTCTTCTACGCCACTCTAAGGAAGGAAAAGAGGTTTGAATGGACAACGAAGTGTGAACAAGCCTTCTAGGATTTTAAAAGGTTCCTGGGACAACCACCTATCCTAACTCGGCCACGGGAAGGAGAACCACTTGTATTGTACCTCACAGCAGGAAATCGGGCAGTAGCCTCAGCACTGGTTAGAGAGGATGTAAGCGGACAACAACCTATATACTTCATCAGCAAAGCACTACAAGGGTCCGAACTGAACTACCAAAAAATAGAAAAATTCGCCTATGCTCTCATACTAACGTCTCGACGACTTCGCCCATATTTTCAAGCCCACATCATCAAGGTTCGGACCAACCAGCCCATAAAAGGCATTTTGCAGAAAATAGATTTGGCAGGAAGAATCTTACAATGGGCAGTCAAGTTGTCTGAATTCGACATTCAATATGAAGCACGAACAACCATCAAATCACAGAACCTGGCCAACTTCATTGCAGAGTTTACTGACACCCCAAAAATCCCTACAGAATGGAATCTCTACGTAGACGTCTCCTCGAACAAAACCAGGAGCAGGGCAGGCGTAATAATAGAAAGTAATCAGGGAACCCAAATCAAACTCTCCCTTAAGTTCGAGTTCCCTGCCTCAAACAATTAGGCTGAATATGAGGCATTACTAGCTGGTTTGAAGCTGGCCAAGGAGGTCGGAGCTCAAAAGCTTATCATCTTCAGCGACTCGCAAGTAGTCACCTCGCAAATAGAAGGGAGCTACCAAGCCAAGGATCCCACCATGAAAAAGTATTTGGACAAAACCAAGGAACAGCTCAGACAACTCGGGGAATACGAGGTCCGCCACATACCCCGGGAACAGAATGCTCGAGCTGATGCACTCTCAAAACTAGACAGCACCAAACTAGGGGGCAACAGATGCGTTGGAACCGGAATTCCAACACCTAAAACTCACCGGCAAGTATACCGGGTTGTATCAAGTAGTAAAACTCACTTAGAGTGAGGTCGATCCCACAGGGATTGATGGATCAAGCAACTTTAGTGGGTGATTAGTTTAGTCAAGCTAACATTGAGTGAATTGTGTGAAAATTTAAGAACAGAATGTAAAGATATAGAGAATTTAATGTTGCAGAAAGTAAATTGCATTGAAACTTAAAGAGCAAGAAATGTAAATTGCAAGAATCTTAAATGAAAAGAAATGTAAATTGCATGAAAAGTAAAGGGGAGTGGGTGCTGAAAATTAAAGAAAGCAATAGATCAATAAACTGGAAATTTAAATTGTAGGAAAATGCAAATGTGCAGGAAATTAAATCAAGCTCAATGTGAACAGAAATGTGAAATTGCAGAATGCAGGAAAGGAAATTGCAGAAAAGTAAAAGTAGCAGAAGAGAAAATCAGCAAGAAGACTTAGATCAATTTTGAATTCTCAAAGAGAAACTAACTATTTCAATGAAATATTAAAAACAGAAAGAAAGCCAAGAGCTCACTTGCTCTCAAGATCAAAACAGAAAGGAAATTGAAGAGGAATGAAACAGAAAGTAAAATGCAGTTCAATTGCAATGGCTCAAGAGAAAGTTGAAGATCTCAGGGGTGGAAGAGACTAGAAAAGAAGTCTAGATGTCAAATCCTTCCTTGATCCAACAAGAACAATTGCAAAAGAAGTGGAAAATTAAATTGCAGAAGAAGTAGAAGAAAGCAGTAAAGAAAACTTGGATCCAAATCACAGTTTCCAGAATTATGCAGAAAAATAAACAAAGAGATCCCAAGGTGAGATTGAAACAGAATTTCTTCAATTCTTCACCCAAGATCCAAGACAAGAATGAAAACTAAGAGAAGGCTCTCTAATCCTAATGCTCCCTAGTGGAGCCAGCCTCTTAACAAAGATGAAAATGATGCCTTATATAGGCTTTACAAAATGAAAATGAAAAATAAAAGTGAAATTAAAAACAAATTACAATTAAATAAAATTCCTATTTTAACTATCTCTTGTGCATTTGAGTGATGGTAATGGGCTTAGCTTGCTTTGGATTTGAGTTGAAAATGGCCCTAATTAATCGCTCTTGGTCTTGAGAAGAAATCTGCTTGTAGTTTGGACTTTGGAGCATTCACGTTTGAGTCAACGTTTGGGGTCAAACGTTGACTCAAACGTCTTTGTGTAAGGACGTTCTACAGACCAGCTGATGATAAGTCATCTTAGCCTAGTTTCACTAGCCTTTTTCTTTGTTTTTATTAGGTTTTATACACTTTCTTGCATTCTAAGTAAGTAATTTGGAATGAAAATGCATGACTTCTTTAAATCAAACAACCACCATTTAATTGATGCTAAATCATGAGGTTTAGGCTAAATTTAATTGATTTTTAATGATTTATAAACCTTGTGAATTTGGTGATACTTTGATTGGTTGTTTTGATTATTTGTAGGTGAAGAAAAGAAGAAAACAAGGAAGCGTGGCTTAAGAAGTGTGGCAAAGAAAATGAGGAAGCGTGGCACATGGAAGGAGAGAAGCCACAATGCTCTCCCCAAGAGTTCAGTGCTCTCCAAAGGAGCACAACAAAAATCCAAGGAAGCAATGTTACAATGCTCAGCTCACCAAGGGAGCATTATCGGGCATTCATCACAAGAAATTCATGGAAATTGTTTGCCAAATGCTTGCTCTAAGGTTTGAACCCATGACCTTAGGGAAGGAGGGGGGCGCTACTCACAAGGAAAACAAGCCAAAAATTGGCAAAATGCCACCTCCAGGATTCGAACTCAACACCCTAAGGAAGCAAGGAGCAAGGCGCCACTTCCTTCACCAAGAGAAAAATTCAGCGCATGCACTCCTCAAGTTTTAAACCAAGGACCTCCCTTGGAAGCACCAATGCTCAGCTCACTTGGAGAGCTGAGCACTACTCATGGTGCACCACACAAATGCTTGACACGGACCAAGGAAGGAATGCGCAACATTTGACGCGGTCCAGGGAAGACAAGCGCGCAACATTTGTGCACAAGGCCCCAATGCTTAGCTTACCTTGTGAGCTGAGCATTCCCCTGGTGCCTTCCCCAACATTGCACGCTACAAAGGATCCCCACACAAAGCTTCAATGCTCAGCTCCCCACTTGAGCTGAGCATCCTCCTGGAAGCAAATTCTCCATGGGCTGAAAATTCAATTAAAAATCCAACTTAATTCATTTCTTCACCAAATTAAAAGCCCATCCAAATTCCAAAATCCAAGAATAGAAAGTGTATAAATAGGAGCTAGTTTGATGTAATTAGGACCTCTAGACTTTACTTTGAATTTTTCTTTTGAACTTTGATTTTCATTTTGAGCTTTTACTTTTGAATTTAGATCTTAGAGAATTGGGAAAGAGAATTGATCTCTCTTCTTCCTTGTTCTTGCTTGAGCACTCTTTACTGTTCTTGCTTTGGATCTTGGGTGGAGAATTTAAAAAATTCTGTTTCAATCTCACCTTGAGATCTCTTGTTTACCTTTTCTGCATAATTGAATTTTAATTTCTGTTTATTGTTTCATTCCTCTACTCTCTCTGCAATTTACTTTTCTTTACTTCTTTTGCAATTGCTCTTGTGGGATCAAGGAAGGATCTGAGATCTAGACTTGTTTTCTAGTCTCTTCCACTCCTGAGATCTTCAACGTTCTTTTAAATTGATGCAATAAAGCACAAGTCATTTTCTGTTTTACTTCTCGAAGCATTTTACCCTTCTGTTTGAGATCTACTTCAACTCAATTCATCTTCTACCTTCCTGTTTAATGCAATTTACTTGTTCTTGTTTAAATTCTGCAATCCTAATTCCCAATTCCTTTTATAATTCAAGCAATTTATATTTCTTGCACTTTAAGCTTCAGTTATTTACATTTCTTGCAATCTAAGTTTCTGCAATTTACTTTACTTGTTCTTTAAGATTCAGCACTTTTACTTTCCTGTTCTTTAATTTACTGCATTTTACCCCTCTCCCTTTACATTTCAAGCAATTTAGTTTCTGCCAATTGCAAACAACTCAACCAATACTTGATTCGCTTGACTAAATCAACCACTAAACTAAAATTGCTCAATCCTTCAATCCCTGTGGGATCGACCTCACTCATGTGAGTTATTATTACTTGATGCGACCCGGTACACTTGCCGGTGAGTTTCATGTTGGATCGTTTTCCACACCATCACCAGCTAACCATCTATCACTGGCATTTGACCTCAAGTTTAAGGTCAAATATGAATGCAAACGTTGGGCATCCAACTTGAATCCTGGCTGAACTTTGCTAGCGTTGGAGGTGGTGTTTGAGGCCAACTTGAACGCAAACGTTGGGCAGGTGTGGGCTTCCTCCAGGGCATTCATCTAGCAACGTTTGGCCTCACGTTTGCCTCAAACGTTGGTGCAAATGTGAGGCTCCTCCCAGGCAGCCATTCAAGCAACGTTTCAAGCAATGTTTGACCTCATGTTTGAGGTAAACGTGGAAGCAAATGTTGACACCCTTGTTGCACATCAAGTCTTGGGACGCTACTTTGTCTTCCTGTCATTGATGCCAATTTCATGTCCACTATAAACTATTATATATGGTTGGAAATCTCTGAATGTCAGCTTTCTAATCCAACTGGAATCACCTCAATTGGACGTCTACAACTCAAGTTATGCCCCTTTGAAGGGGACAGAGTCGCTGGCGGCAGTGTGCAACGTTTGAGGCGACGTTAGCACTCAAACATGGACGAAAACGCCAGATTCTGGAGGCTCAAACGCATTGTCCACCCCATACTATTATATATGGTTGGAAAGCCCTGAATGTCTACTTTCCAATGCAATTGGGAGCGCGTAGTTTGGAGTTTCACAGCTCGAGTTATATTCCATCGAAGGTGCAGAGGTCAGTTGGCCTTACTACAGGTTGACACCATGTTCATCTATGTACTTTCGGGGCAGTTTTCTCCCTCAGATTTAGTGTCCACCATATAGTGCCATATATTCTTGGAAAGCTCTAGATGTCTACTTTCTAATACCACTAGAATCACCTCATTTGGAGTTTTTTAGCTCAAGTTATTCTTGTTGGAATGTGAAGAGGTCAGGGTTGCAAATCATCTTTTCTTAACTCATAGGCCTCTTTGAGTTTGTTTCCAACTCTTTTGCCACCATGGGAGTGTGATTCTTCTTTTTAGTGCTTTTATTTCTTCTTCTTCTATTATTTCCTACAAAGTTTATGAAATTAAAAGATCAAGGAAATGTACCATTTAAGCACCAAAAGAATGCAATATTTAAGCACTAATTGTCAATTACTTGTATGCAAAGGCATAGAAAAACATGACATGGTGACATGTCATCACAACACCAAACTTAAATCTTGCTTTTCCCCAAGTAAGAAAAGAATTATGCAATAGAGATTGACAATCCAAGGTTGGAAGAATAGCAAGTTAATGTTCAAGGCAAGCTAGTTTTCTATGCATGCTACAATCACAAAAGAAATGTAGATGATTGATGCTTATATTTAGCTCAATCTATGAAATCTTTTTCTTATATTTCTTCCTTGAAATAAGCTTTTGATTTTCTTATTAGCTTCTCCTTTTGGGTGCTTTGCCCCATGAGTTGATAACAAAGCTACGACTTCTAAATGCTTTGTTTTCAAGTATTACCACTTGATACATAAGCACCACAAGCATTTAATTAGAGGACTTCATTAAGCTCATTTGTTTCTTTTCTTAACTCTCTAATCATTGATGCTCAGAGCCTTGAGCTTTGAGGGAGTGCTTTTGCACTTTGAGCCTAACCTTGACCTCTAAGTGTTTTGTTTTCAAGCATTTGGCTTGATACATAAACACCACAAGTACTTGACAATTGTCATTGGTACTGAGAGCCTTCAGCTTTCTCATTCTTCCCCTTTTTCTTTTCTTGCTTTAATTTGTAATTGCTTTTTCAAGGTTTTCATGATTTCAAAAGATTTCACAAAATATCCTAGATGAAAACTTCAATTAAATAAAATCTAAATTGAGCAACAATTAACCATACTAGCCTTCCAATACTTGTATGCACATGCTAAGTTCTTCTTTAATGCCTTGTTTGTTTATGATCATGATACTTTACTGCTTTGAACTTTACAAAACTCAAGTTGGTAGTCATAATGGCATGGCAACATGTTACAGATCATAATTCAGGCTATGCTCATTCATACCACACATGCATACAGAGAACATAAAGACAATCATGCAATTTAAAGTGCTGGAAACAAAGGAGAGGAAAAGGAACTTTACAACCTTGTAATTCATCTTCTCTATTGTTGTCATTTTCCTCCCATTCTTCCCTTTCCCTTGCCAAACTCAGAATGCTTGTTCATCCTCAAGCAACAATTAGAACAATGGCTATGGGGCTAAGATGGATCATGAATGTCTTATACAATGAAATGTTAGTAGCACATTTGTTTTAAGCAAGCAAAATTAAAGATAACAATCAAGGCACAAGAGACAGAGACATTTTGATTGCATAGATAAGAAGGTGTGCACAATACATTGCATAAAAGATAAGTGGCACACCAAACTTAGTGTGACACTTTCACTTGAAATTAATGCAATTATCTTGTAAGAATTGGAACCAAATTTTGTTGCATAGCAACACCAAACTTAGAATGCAATCATATGTCAATTTATTTGAATTAAAACTAAGCAAATGAAACTGTTATTTGTTAAGTACAATCACCAAGCCAAGAATCTGTCATGAATAAGGATCTCTTGGTGATGTACTAACAAAGACAGTTTAATAAGCAAACTAGAGGAAATCATTTAAAAAACAGAAAAATAACTACAGCAAATAGAATGAAAAATGTTAAAACAAAAAAAGAAAATTAAAAATGCAGAGGCATTGTGATTATACAAACAAGCAGTGCTGCTGGATGACTTGCATAGAAAATTAAGTGGCACACCAAACTTAGAATCTTAGTGTGACACTTCCATGTAAAATTGATGCAATCATCCATGAAGATAGAAAACAGTTTGTTGCAGGGTAACACCAAACTTAGAATGTAACTATATGCCAATTTATTGAGATTTAAGCTAAACAGACAGAGAAAATGAACTAGACAAAGAAATAAAATGTTACCCAAGGTTGGGTTGCCTCCCAACAAGCGCTCTTTTAGTATCATTAGCTTGACATGTTGTTATTCACTTTCTTCCTCTTCTTCCAATTTGTTAAGAGGAATGACTTTAAGGGGGGAGAAGTTTCAGCTATTGTCCCCTTTCTTGGTTTCCTCTCAGCAAGCTTTCTTTTGTTCATGGCTTGATTGAGCTTGCTTGCTAGTGGTCCAGGGGTTGGATTGCTTGTGGTTGACCTCCTCTTGAATGTTGTCCTTGGTATCTTGGTCACAATCCTCTTCTCAGTGCTTTTGTTAATTGCCTTGACCTCCTTGAATTCAAGACATGGTTGCTGTGTGATTTTTGGAGTGTTTTCTTCATCAAAAGCCTTTTGAATTGGTTGTTCCATAAGCCATTCCTCTTTCTTCGTTGCACTCAACAATTGAGCTAACCTTACTTCCATGTTTTTGAGGGATTTTTCTTATTCTTCCCAGTACTTCTTTGTCTTCTCCGCAAATCTTTTGAGCATGGACTCAAGCTTTGAGAGTCTTTGGCTATTGGAAGTTTGTTTTGGTTGTGAGTCTTTGGCTATTGAACAATCTCTCATGTGACTTGACTGCTCAGAATTTACAGTTTCCTGGTAATACTCCCAGCCACCATTAGAATCATGACTTGCATCATTTTGTGGTGGAGGGAAATATCCCATATGATTTTCTTTCTCATCTTGTGTATCTAAAGTAAATCTCCATGGATTGGAGTGCTTAGAATTTGTATTTTCTTGGTGATATTTCCAGCCACCATTAGAGATTGGTGATGGTGGGTAATATCCCATAAAATTTGTTTGATCATAAGATGAGTTGAACTCCATTTGAATTTTGGAAAACACAACATCATTGAAAATTGAAATTACTCATCTCAGAGATGAGAATTTCTTAGTGAGGCAAAAACTCAAACACCTTGGTTTCAATCTAAAACAAAAAACAAAAATAAAGAAAATGCTTGATCTAGACTTCTCAACCACTTAATCATTGTTGATCTAAATCAATCCCCGGCAACGGCGCCAAAAACTTGATGTGTTACCTAAAACTCACCGGCAAGTATACCGGGTCGCATCAAGTAGTAAAACTCACTTAGGGTGAGGTCGATCCCACAGAGATTGATGGATCTAGCAACTTTAGTGGGTGATTAGTTTAGTCAAGCTAACATTGAGTAAATTGTGTGAAAATTTGAGAACAGAATGTAAAGTGTAGAGAATTTAAAGTTGCAGAAAGTAAATTGCATTAAAACTTAAAGAGCAAGAAATGTAAATTGCAAGAATCTTAAATGACAAGAAATGTAAATTGCATGAAAAGTAAAGGGGAGTGGGTGCTGGAAATTAAAAAAAGCAATAGATCAAGCAACTGGAAATTTAAATTATAGGAAAATGTAAATGTGCAGGAAATTAAATCAAGCTCAATGTGAACAGAAATGTGATATTGCAGAATGCAGGAAAGGAAATTGCAGAAAAGTAAAAGTAGCAGAAGTGGAAATCAGCAAGAAGACTTAGATCAATTTTGAATTCTCAAAGAGAAACTAACTATTTCAATGAAATATTAAAAACAGAAAGAAAGCCAAGAGCTCACTTGCTCTCAAGATCAAAACAGAAAGGAAATTGAAGAGGAATGAAACAGAAAGTAAAATGCAGCTCAATTGTAATGGCTCAAGAGAAAGTTGAAGATCTCAGGGGGGGAAGAGACTAGAAAATAAGTCTAGATCTCAAATCCTTCCTTGATCCAACAAGAACAATTGCAAAAGAAGTGGAAAATTAAATTGCAGAAGAAGTAGAAGAAAGTAGTAAAGAAAACTTGGATCCAAATCACAGTTTCTAGAATTATGCATAAAAATAAACAAAGAGATCCCAGGGTGAGATTGAAACAGAATTTCTTCAATTCTCCGCCCAAGATCCAAGACAAGAATGAAAACTAAGAGAGAGCTCTCTAATCCTAATGCTCCCTAGTGGAGCAAGCCTTTTAACAAAGATGAAAATGATGCCTTATATAGGCTTTACAAAATGAAAATGAAAAATGAAAGTGAAATTAAAAACAAATTACAATTAAATGAAATTTCTATTTTAACTATCTCTTGTGCCTTTGATTGATGGTAATGGGCTTAGCTTGCTTTGGATTTGAGTTGAAAATGGCCCTAATTGATCGCTTTTGGTCTTGAGAAGAAATCTGCTTGCAGTTTGGACTTTGGAGCATTCACGTTTGAGTCAGCGTTTGGGGTCAAACGTTGACTGAAACGTCTTCGTGTAAGGACGTTCTGCAGACCAGCTAACCGTGTGTCACTGGAGTTTGACCTCAAGTTTGAGGTCAAACGGGAACGCAAACATTGGGCATCCAACTTGCATCCTGGCTGAACTTTGCTGGCGTTGGAGGTGGCGTTTGAGGCCAACTTGAACGCAAACGTTGGGCAGGTGTGGGCTTCCTCCAGGGCATTCATCTAGCAATGTTTGGCCTCACGTTTTCCTAAAACATTGGCACAAATGTGAGGCTCCTCCCAGGCAGCCATTCAAGCAACGTTTCAAGAAACATTTGACCTCACGTTTGAGGCAAACGTGGAAGCAAACGTTGACACCCTTGTTGCACATCAAGTCTTGGGACGCTACTTTGTCCTCTTGTCATCGATGCCAATTTCATGCCCACTATAGACTATTATATATGGTTGAAAAGCTCTGAATGTCAGCTTTCTAATCCAACTAGAATCATCTCAATTGGACATCTACAACTCATGTTATGCTCCTTTGAATGGGACAGGGTCGCTGGCGGCAGTGTGCAATGTTTGAGGCGATGTTAGCACTCAAACGTGGACGAAAACGCCAGATTCTGGAGGCTCAAACGCATTGTCCACCCCATCCTATTATATAATGTTGGAAATCCCTGAATTTCTACTTTCCAATGCCATTGGGAGTGTGTATTTTGGAGCATCACAGCTCGAGTTATACTCCATCGAAGGTGCAGAGGTCAGCTGGCCTTACTACAGGTTGACACCATGTTCATCTATGCACTTTCGGGGCAGTTTTCTCCCTCAGATTTAGTGTCCACCATGTAGTGTTATATATGCTTGGAAAGCTCTAGATGTCTACTTTTTCAATGCCACTAGAATCATCGCATTTGGAGGTTTGTAGCTCAAGTTATTCCTGTTGGAATGTGAAGAGGTTAGGGTTGCAAATCATCTTTGCTTAACTCATAGGCCTCTTTGAGTTTGTTTCCAACTCTTTTGCCACCATCGGAGTGTGATTATTCTTTTTAGTGCTTTTATTGCTTCTTCTTCTATTATTTCCTACAAATTTTATGAAATTAAAAGATCAAAGAAATGTACCATTTAAGCACCAAAAGAATGCAATATTTAAGCACTAATTGTCAATTACATGTATGTAAAGGCATAGAAAAACATGACATGGTGACATGTCATCAGCAACAATAGAAGCCTCATTTAGGAGATACTACAGAACCCGTTAATTCGGTAGAAGAAAAGGTCCTAGCCATAACCGGTCTGGATCAAGGATGGATGACTCCCATAATTAACTACCTCAAAACAGAAATACTCCCTGCAGATAAAAAGGAGGCAAAGAGGTTAAAACGGGAGGCACAATACTACACCATCATAAACAATACTCTATACAAGAGAGGGATTTCAACACCACTGTTAAAATGTGTGTCGACTTCCAACACAAAGGAAGTTTTGGAAGAAATACATAGTGGCATCTGTGACAACCATCTCGGAGCACAAGCTCTCACCAAAAAAGTACTCTGAGCCGGATTCTATTGGCCAACTTTACAAAAAGAAGCAACAGAGTTCGTAAAGACATGTCCACCATGTTAGAAACATGCTAATTTCCACATCGCCCCACCAGAGGAACTCATTAGTGTAACCTCACCCTGGCCATTCACAAAATGGGGACTCAACCTCCTTGGGCCCTTCCCCCAAGGATCATGACAGTCAAGTTCCTCATCGTTGGGGTAGATTATTTCACAAAATGGATTGAGGCAGAGCCCCTAGCTAACGCCACTGCTCAAAGAAGTAGAAAATTCCTATATAGAAACATTGTCACAAGGTTTGGGATTCCATACTCCATCACCACAAACAATGGCACTCAATTCACAGATGTAGGCTTCAGAAAATTGGTGGCCGACTTAAAAATAAAGCACCAATTCACATCCGTAGAACACCCCATGCTAATGGACAAGCAGAAGTTGCCAACAAAGTCATACTGGCTGGGTTAAAACGGAGATTACAGGACGCGAAGGGAGCCTGGGCTGAAGAGCTCCCATAAGTCCTATGGGCATATCGGACAACTCCACACTCCACCACAAAGGAATCACCTTTCCGATTAGCTTATGGAATGGAGGCAATGATCCGAGTGGAGGTCGAAGAAGGATCGCCTAGAGTGATCCACTACAATGAAGAGGCCAACTCCCAACTTCAAAGGGAAGAACTCGACCTACTTCTAGAAATTCGAGAAAGAGCTCGGATCAAGGAAGAGGCATTAAAATGTCGAATGGCCTCAAGATACAATCAGAAGGTAGTACATCGAAGCTTTGCCAACAATGACCTCATCCTAATCCAAAATGACATCGGAACAAGTCGACCGGGAGAGGGGAAGCTAGCAGCTAACTGGAGAGGACCCTACCGAGTCACAGAAGTACAGGGAAAAGGCTACTATAGGGTGTCCGAACTAGAAGGGCGAGAGCTACCAAGGTCGTGGCATGCCTGCAACCTAAGAAGGTATTATAGTTAGAGGTAATAAAGATCTTAGGTCAAGGTGCATTCTTTTTCCTGAAAAGATTTTTTAACGAGGCACCAAGCCAAGATCTATAAAATTGCCCGACTTAGAAAGGTAAACACCCACATGTATATATTTGCATATTTTCTATTTTGAATAAAGTTTTTTCATATTTTCTACAAATCCTCTTTATCAAGACGCATTAATCTAAAACGCAAAAATTCATCGCCCGATTATAAAGCTACAAATCGGCAAAAAGTGAAAACTAAACTCAATGCTCGATCACGATAAAGATCAATAAAGATGAAAATTGAATTCATAAAAGGTCGACCAAGCGAGGATCAAACTGAATTTCTACAAAATCAGCAAGATGAAAAGCGGCAAAAACAGAATAATGCAAGAAGTTATCAAAAAGTAATTCATAGGAAGAGACCTGACGAGGCCTTAATAAAAATGGATTGCTAGAAATAACTTAAAGACGGACCGACATAAAGAAGTT
The DNA here is from genome assembly GCF_003086295.3 of Arachis hypogaea. Classification (NCBI taxonomy): domain Eukaryota; kingdom Viridiplantae; phylum Streptophyta; class Magnoliopsida; order Fabales; family Fabaceae; genus Arachis; species Arachis hypogaea. The sequence continues at coordinate 63,940,377 of NC_092053.1, forward strand.
AGACTAGTCGACTACAACAACAAAAGTTATAAAAAGTAATCCCTAGAAAGAGGCCTGGCCAGCCCTAAAAAAGAGGATTACTAGAAATAACTTAGAAGGGACCGACATGATGAAGTCGGCCCGACAAACTACAAAAAGTTATAAAGTAATCCATAAAAGATACCTAGCAAAGGTCCAAATAAAATGGATTACTAGAAATAACCTCGAACAGACCGAGATGAAGAAATCGACCGACAGAAGGCATGCGCTATAAGAGATTCAAGTCGAACCTAGAAAGCCATGACCTCAATAAAATCAATCTACAAGTATAATATGAAAGAATGCGAAGAAGACTACTTGAACAAAGCTAGCTTTGACTAAAGCATGAAATGAAGCACAAAGGCAATCAAAAGAGGTCGGACAGCAAGATTCCAACACTCTCAAGATTCCAGAAAAGTATAAAAAAGATGCAGACAAGTATATCACAGAAGAAACAAAGTTGCTATAATAGCATACTCAAGAGGCCGCCTGAAGTCGACCTCAAGAAGCTTAAAAACTACTTTGTTTTTTCTAAATAAAGTTGCTAAAAGAAAAGCAACTAAAATATCCGAAGTCAAAATAGACCACCAATTACAGAAATAAGAAGTTTAAAAGCCCACAGACCGAGCTGTCCACAATACATCAGAGAAAATTATAAAGGATTCAAAGACTCCCCAGTGGCAGCATCTCGGGGTGAATGAGGATGAGTTTGGAGGGGGACAGCGTCAAAAATCCCATCTGCCCGATTCAGGATCTGAACATCAGGATCCGAATCAAGGTGTTCGACCTCGGTTGCAGGCTTGGAAGAAGTCGGGACAACAGAAGTCTTGGTGGATGGCAAAGGGGGTGGATCGACATCATCATCATCTTCATCTGGGGTAGGGACAATCTTCCCATTTTCCACAATATTATCTAAGCTGAAGAGAGAAAGGTCGAGCTCGGAAGCAAGAACTCGGACCTGATCCTTCAAGTTCTCATAAGCAACAGTCACACTGCCCACGAGATGGCCTTGAAGCTCGGCATAGTCAGCTCGGGTAGATTCTAAACTCTCCCTAAGCTCTATCATCTCACCATAAGTCAAGACATAGCTCTCCTTATGTTTTAGCGCCATATCCTCAGCCAACATCGCAGAAGCCACCGCAACAGTAGCCCGAATCTTCTCACCCTCCAACTCTCTTTCCAGCTTCGCCACCTTCACCTCAAGCTCCTCCTTCAACCCCTTGATCCTGTCGAACTCTAATTTGGCCTCTTCCATAAATGCTTTGGTCGCATGAATGGGAAGATCTTGGGCAGTTCGATATAAAGCTGCTCCCATATGTGCCATCTTAATACTGCTCCGGGTAATAAAGTCCAAATGACGAAGGAGGGAGACATCGTCAGTAGGAACACCATAAGGAGCAATTTGTTGATCAACAAAACCAACAGCATCAAAGTCGAGAGCGTCCAGATTAAAGGGCTCAATAGTCCTCTGTCTTTTTGGAAGAGGGCCGGCAGAGGGAGAAGAGGTAGCAGCAGAAGTCTAGGGGGGATCAACTAAATGGACCTGAGGTGTAGAAATCATCTTCCTCGGCCCAGCAGTGTTCAAGACAGGCTTCTTGGGAGGAATCTGGGAAGATCCTTCCCCAGCTACTTTAGCCGAGATGCGCTGGGCTGCTGTAGCCTTTCTCGCCTTCTTAAAGGCCTTCATGGAGTCATTATTTTTAATCATCTTTGAAAATACACAAGAAACCAAGTTATAAACTAGAAAGAAAAGGAATGAATTCAACAAAATAAACAAGTACAACAAATACAAAAGAAGTTGACCCCTACCCAGCTTAGCTCAGAGAAGTGAGGGATTTCCTAAAAATTTTATTGTATCAAGATGGGGAGGCTGCCCCTAGTTCTCTTCCAACACAGTTACAAAAGCTTGCTCAATTTCATTCAACATCTCCCAAGTATTCCTAGACACCACTACATTCTTTTGCCATTCTAAAGGAAAGCTGGGCTCGCCATTCTCATCCAAAAAGAAAGGCTGGGCTCCTTCAACATCCCGGACCTTAAAAAAGTAGTTCTTAAAATCCCTAAAAGATTCATCATACATAGAAAAAACTTTGTGTCCTTGGGCAGACCTGAAAGAAATCCAAAAACCTTTCTTTTTGGTAGTCCCAAGTTTGGTCATCACAAAGAGATAAAGGAAGAGAGTTTGAGAATGTTTGACATCAAATTCTTGGCAAAGCAACTGAAAGATCTTGATAAAGTCCCATGAGTTCGGATGGAGCTGGGATGGAGCTACATTACACGACCACAAGAAGTCGGTCTCAAAGGAGGTGAAAGGAAGGGTGATGTTCATTTGGCTGAAAAAGAAGTCGTACACATAAAAGAAGGGGCGTTCCCCCTAGGTCAGAGAAGGAAAGCAAACCCTTTTGTCAGAGTCAGGCACCACCAATTCATAATTTTTCTCCTGATCCCTACTACTACAGACCCGGTGATGTTTTCTAAGCTCCACGATATACTCAGAATTAACTACGGAAACACACATCAGGACGAGGGAGTCCAACCAATCGGATATACCCTCAGGAACCTTGGAAGACGTCTTAACAATCTTTTTGCGAGAAGACATGATCAACTAGTCCTACAGCAAAGAAAAAGAGAGAAGGATTACAAAATAAACAACTCGGGCATAACAAAGAAAACAGCTCGGACGAAAACAGACACAATAGCAAAAGGAAACCCGAGGACAGAACCCAAGGTCCAGGGGCATCCTTTGGAGGCAGTAACAGAAAAGGAACTCAGGAAAAATCTACAACCTATATCCCTCAAAACAAAAGGAAGCAACCCCCCTTTCGACAGCGACATCCCACAAGAAAAAACACAAAATAATCTATCAAAGTCATTGCTTTTTACAGCCTATCAGAAAATATCAAACATCTAAACATGCAAAGAGGTAATCATCAAGGGCACAACCTTTTCTCAAAGTCAAACAGTTCAGCATATCAAAAGGGAAATCGACAAGGGCGCAAATCAAGAAGAAACAATCAGAGATAATATCAGCAGTCAAAACCCTAACTAGCAGGAAGCACGAAAAAGTCATGCACAGCAAAGGAATTCTCAAAGCACACATTTAACCAGATACACGACAAAAGCAGAAAAGATTCAAGCTTTCACAAAATAAGATCAAAACTTTTCAAACATGAAATAATGCAAAAAAAAGCAGAAGAAAGAAAACCAACCTACAAAAGGAAGGAGACGATGAACGCTAAAAAGGTTGAAGACGGGAAACGAGACCAGGAATCACCTTTCGAACAAGTGAAGTACCAACAACCACCAATGGCGCCACAGAGAGGAGCATGAAAATACGAAAACAAAAGTCCCAGGCGAGCCAGAAAAAATGGAAGGGAGAGGATGGAGTTACAATAAGTGAAGAGAAGAAAAAATGGAAGCAAAATCTTTTGAAAGTCAAATTCAAAATGAAAAAGAGGGAAAAACGGAAAAGAAGAAGAGTTAATGGGTTATTAAAATTCCTCGCACATTGCCAAGGCAAAGAAACGCGCGTTCCCAAAGGATAAAGGAAAAGAAAAATGTTCCGTATTCAGAGGAAAACTCTACAAAGAAGAAATCGACAATGCTCGAGCACGGCTTCTAAAAAGATTAAAATCCTAAACCAGGATTCGACCTCAAAAGGAAGGCCACGCTCGAGCAGGGGCACTGTTCATACCCTGGGTCGAACTGTCTGACCCGGGCTGAATCGACCGACCTCTTCGAGTTAGAACCATCCGACCTCTTCTTAAAGAGCTCAGCCAAATCACCAGGAAAGCCCAAATACGGGCCCAAACAGAGGAACACGACCCAAATTCAAAGGCAGCCCAAGCCTAGAGAGATAAGGGTGGTTCCCTTGAAGATAAGATAAACTCTACTCAAAGATAAGATAAGATAACTATCTTATCTCCAGGAAAAGGTCACTCCACACTACTATAAATACATTGGAGCACCCAGGTATAACTCATACTCTGATTCTACAAAATACCTGCTTAATACCCTTGCTAACTTAAGCATCGGAGTCTCTTGCAGGTACCACCACCCTCCGGTGACAAAGGATCAGCAGCATTACCCGTCTAATAAGTCGGACGCGGCAGCGCCGGCCACCACCCACAAGGCGGATACACCATCTCTGACCAGCGCAGAAGATCTCATCCGAGATCGACCTACAGTTTCAGGTAACCCTCGGAACACCTGCCTATTGCTGTTTTGGATTAGCTCAATTTCTACATTCTCTTGAATTTACATATGATTTTAATGCTTGTCATGGCTACTGTTTTCATAAGGAATCCAAAAATGCTAAACTAAGTTTAGGCCTAGCCTGCTACTTTCTTCTGTTTTCTAATGCCTAAGTCACATGAGTTACCTTGTTCTTCATGCTGTTGCCTTATAACAATATTCATGTGCTGCTTGAAATTGCTGGCTTATTGCATGTTTCTGTGCTGCTTTTCTGAAATTTCATTTATTTCCTAAAGTACTCCAATTCAATTTTTCCCATTTTAATTCCGCACTTGCATCTTTAAACTCAACCATGCTGCTTTGGTTGCTAATTTACCTTGACTTTATATTGATTCAATTTTCTGCTCACTGCCATATTACTTGCTAGTTTGGTACAACTTGTTCTGTGCCTCATATCAGCTGCTAACTCCGTTTGAAATTGCTGTTGCTTACATTGTTCATTCTGCTGTTTGATTTTCCGGGAACGTCCCTTTTACTACCGAAATGCTGCCCAAATTTTTTTTGAAAAACTGTCTCACTTAACTTTCACTCATGGTTTGACTTTGGCACTTTTGACAATACAATTTACTTGGTTTACACCAAAGACATTTCATGAGATATTAGGCTAGCATTTCCATTCCATTTGGTTCTCTTCTTCATTGCATTGCATTGTTGATGATTTTACTTCTCTTTGTGCTTTCTTTACCTGATTTATCATCAATACTCTACATTACCTGCTTGAATGTGAGTTGCTTGTTCTTCAATCTCGTAAACTTCTGTTTGCTAGGAACTACCATACCATGCCACTAATTTTAACTTCCCTTTTAACATCTTAACTTCATTAACCTCTTAACTTTTCTCTTAAGTTTACACTAACCCCTTTCAACCCCTTTCATGGCATGTCTATTGTTGTTTCTTACCAAACAAGCATTTTACATTTCATTTTATAGTTTTGGATTGTGATTTCTAATTGAATTCTTTGAATTTTACCTTGCATTCAGTCCAACATTCTATATCTTTCTGACTCACTTCATGCTTTGGCTTTTATTCCTCTTTTGCCATCTACTGCTTATATTGCTTGTATACTATTTGCGTTCCTGTTTTTCTATCTTCGTTTGATAAATTATATCCTGGAATTTCTACTTTTCAGGATGTCTGATCCAAATGGGAAAGGCAAAGCTAAGGCCACCACGGGTAAAAGGAAAAGAGGCCAATCATCTATGGCTCTATCGGATATTCTGCATGATGATTCCTGGCGTGAGAAGAACTTCACTTAGCAGGAAAAAGCGGATCAATTAGTGCCAGCGACTGATCCAATCAAGTTTGCAAATTGCTACTGTGAACTGAAATATGAGGTCGTTGTGACTAAGAGGCACCTGTACTTGGAAAAGACCCTCAGAATACCCAATGAATTACAATAGTACACTACAAAGCAGATCAAACAAAGAGGCTGGTTCTTTCTAGAAAGGAATTTGACTGAGTTTAATGCATCCTGGGTCCGGGAATTCTACTGCAACTATTATAAGACGATCCTGGATGCAGTACATCTCAGAGGGAAACAGATTTTAGTTACTGAGGAGGCCATGGAGGATATCCTCCATTTCCAGCCTAAATCAGATGAGCCAGATGGTTATCAGAAGGCTAAAGAATCCATGAGGTTTATGAGCTTTGATTGGGAGGCAATAAAGCGAACCATAGCCATTGATCCTGCTGTCCCCTGGGTTATGGGTAAGTCGACAGTAAATCCAAAGGGGATCAAGATCATCTATCTTAATGATGAGGCTCGACTATGGCAACAAATCCTGAGCAACTATGTTATGCCGAGCACTCACGAAACTGAGGTGCCAGCTGCCATGATAACTCTCATCTGGTGCATTATGGAAGGCAAAGACATGTACCTTCCACGGTTCATCAGGCACTCCATGGCTAGAGTTTATGTTCGAGGCACTCTGCCATTCCCTTATCTGATTACCCAGATGGGCCGCCGGGCTGAGGTACCCTGGGAGCCTAAGGATGAGAAGCCCCCAGTTGCCAACTGCAGGAAGATCATCCCAAACGGCAAGAGGTTCGAAGCTCTGGGCCACAGACCTCCTTCCCTTACTGCCTCCGTTGACGCAGCCACATCATCTGCTGCCCCTTCAGCACCTGCTGCACCACCCACATCCACAGCACCATCACCAGCTTCCCAGCCCATTTACCACCTAGTGCACTGCCTCTTCGAGCGCCTGGATCAGATGGAGCGCCGCAACCAGCGGCGTTATGAGCGGTCTGAGCGTCGCGGTAAGCGACGCTATGAGCATCTAAAGCTGATGATCAGATCAGGACATACTGACATCCCCTCCGAGCCTGACACGCCATCAGAGCCATTTGAGGAGGAGGCGGATGAGCAGGATGAGGATGCACAGGCAGAGGATCAACACGAGGAGCCTCAGCAGACACAGCCGGCAGAGTCACAGGCCCTATATAGGCAGAGCCATAGGCTCCTACACTACCAGAGCCCACCGAGCCAGCAGCCACACACCCCTCAGGTGGTGACGACCCTTCACACCCGGCTTGACTGAGCATCGAGGACGATGCTATTATATAAGTGTGGGGAGGTCACCATCTCTGGCGGATTTTATTTTGGTGAACTATTTCAGACTCCTTTCATCCTATTTCGTTTTATTTTTGTATTTTTATTTTTATTTTATTTTATCTTATTTTCCTTCCAGTATTTGCACATTTTCTTTTATTGTATATCTGTTTATTTCTACTTTATTATATTTTGCACTTTGGGCTGTATATATCTTAGATATTTAACTTGATTTGCACTCTTAGTATCAGTTGTGATATAGAAAAATATGGATTATTAAGTTTAGTTTACCCTTTTTAGCATATGAGAATCTGGTTTAATTGAAAATAGAGAGTAAACTAGAAATTTTAAGTTTTTCATAATCAAAATAATCCACTTAGTATACATATAGTAATAAATGTTGGTCAATTGACGACATTTTCAAGGAATATATTTATTTTTATAAAAGCCATTTAAAGATTCACATTGATTTGAGTTGAAACTCTTTATTCTTACTTGCATGATATACATGACTAATATATGGATTCTTGAGCTAAGAACACACAACCTGTGAGATTTGAGCTTAATTACATGGTTACATTATTTAGCCATAATATTTTATTCTTGTATGTCTTCTTCTCTATAATTGCAGACTTTACTTTTGTTCCATTCTATATGTCCAATATTTAGTGTATTTACATGCTTGCATATGATTGAGGCCATTATTTGATTCTTGCTCACTTATCCCAAATAGCCTACCCTTTCAATCACCTTTTTTTGCCACTTTGAGCCATTTAATCCCTATTTATTCTGCATTTTACCACATCACTAGCCTTAAGCAGAAAAACAAATGAATTACCTCAAGTTGAATCTTTGGTTAGTTTAAGTTAGAGATTGTGTATCAATTAAGTGTGGGGAACCGTGGGAATTTGGGTTGATAGGAAAGTATTGAATTGACAATTTATTTGGAATTTGGGTGCATGCTCATGTAAAACCAAAATAATTAAAATACCATGTGCATTGATATGTTATGTTTATTTATAAAAAAATTCCTATAATTAAATAAATAAATAAGGGGACAAAATTACCCCAGTATTAAGTTTAGTAAAAGATCAATTCATATGTAATAAAATTGAAAATAATTTGGTACATGAGTGTGAGATGAAAAAGTGGGAATTATGGGTAGTTAGGCATAATTTTAGAGTTGTATAGAGTATGTATATGTTAGGTGAGATCTTAGACTAATCAATGATTTAATTTATAGCTCACTTAGCCATATATATATACCCTCATCTTTGCCTTAACCCTATTACAACCTTGAAAAGTCCTCATGATATCTGCATTTGTGCATTAAATATTTGTTGATTGGTTAGATGAAGAACAAAGTCTTAGAAAGCATGCCTAGAGAAGAGTAGAGTGATTAACCCCAAACACTGAGTAATTAGAGTGCATATACAAATCCAGTGAGGGTTCAATAGCTCATCTCCATATATCCATGTTTGATCACTGTTTGTCTTGCAAGTTTGTGAATTGTGAGGGTTCAATAGCTCAATTGTGAATGTGTTTTAATATGATTTAGCCTTGGTTGTGCATATATGATTCCTTGAAAATCTGACTCAATTTAACCATATGTAAGCTTTATATATATAGGTGGATAGTAATTAGAATTGCATGATTCATATAGGTAGCTTGCATTTAGATAGATTGCATTGCATCAATTCCACCATTCTGCCTTCACTCTTTTTCAGTTTCTCTTAAATTTATCATGAGGACATGCTAATATTTAAGTGTGGGGAGATTGATAAACCACTATTTTATGATTTATCTTATGCTCAATTGAGTGGTTTTTATCAAGTCTTTGCTCACTTATTCATATGATTTGCATGGTTTTACAAATCCTTCCTTATTCTGTGATATAGTCGAAAACATGTTTCCTAAACCTTTAAAACTGTTAATTTTGAATACTCTTTATTACCATTCAATGCCGTAATTTGTGTGTTAAGTATTTTCAGGCCTTATAGGGCAAGAATGGCTTAGAGGATGGAAAGGAAACATGCAAAAGTGGAAGGAACGCGAGAAAATAAAGTTTTGAGAAACTGGTAGCGACGCGCATGCATGGACGACGTGGACGCGTGAAAAGGAATTCGCCAAATGACGCGCACGTGTGACCTACGCGTACACGGGACATGCGCCACGTGCAGAAAGTTACAGAAAACGCTGGGGGCGATTTCTGGGCTCCTTTTCGGCCTAATTCCAAGCCTGAGAAGACAGAATAGATGCTGCAGAATGGGGGAATTATAGACAACATTCATTATTCACATTTTAGGTTTTTAGATGTAGTTTCTAGAGAGAAAGGCTCTCTCCTCTCTCTAGGTTTTAGGATTTCTCTTAGTTTTAGGATTACTTCTTCTCAATTTCAGGTTCAATGTTCCTTTAATTTAGTTTCTTTTCTACTTTTATTTATTCTAGTATTTTGGTTTATCTATTTCAATTGTTAATTACTTATGTTTCCAAATTGATTTATGAACTCCATGTTAGATTTGATTTTCTTATTTAATGCAAAGTGAGGTATTTCATATTTATGATTTTAATCTAGCTTTTTATATTCTTAGCTTTGGTTGAGTAATTGGTGACACTTGAATTATCAAACTCCTTTGTTGATTGATAATTGGAATTTGCTGGTTGATTTGGATCCCTCTAAAGCTAGTCTTTCCTTAGGAGTTGACTAGGACTTGAGGAATCAGATTGATTAGTCCACTTAACTTTCCTTTATTTAGTAAGGGTTAACTAAGTGGGAGAAATAAACAATTCTCATCACAATTGATAAGGATAACTAGGATAGGATTTCCAGTTCTCATACCTTGCAAGGGTTTTCATGATTATTAATTTACTTTCTTGCCAATTTATTTCCTTGTTCCCTATTTCAAAAACCCAAAAAGATACTTTTTCATAACCAATAATAAATCATACTTCCTTGCAATTCCTTGAGAGACGACCCGGGGTTTAAATACTTCGGTTATCAATTTTATTGGGTTTGCTTTAGTGACAACCAAAACTTTTGTACGAAAGGATTCTCTGTTGGTTTAGAAACTATACTTACAACGGGAATTTATTTGTGAAATTCTTTATTGGCAGAAATCCGTTCGTCAGTGACCTCATTAAAAGAAATCGTGCCTATCAATTTCTGCGGCTCAATAAGCCCAAATTCAAGCTGGTTCTGCATGGAAAAGACCCAAGAATTCTAGGGGGAAAGGGGGGATCATTCATTACACACTAAGACACAATTTTAGCTAGTTTTTGGTTTTTGTTCTTCTAGAGAGAGAAACCCTTGTTCCACTCTAGATCTAGTTTGATTTGATCTTCCCTTGTTGAATTCTGAATTGGATCTTATTGATTTCTAGTTTTGATTGCTTAATTTGAATTCATTAGTATAATTTTGTTAGATCTTGTGTTAGATTTATGTTTTCTTGTAAATTGTCATTTTCTACCCATTTTGTGAATCTTGTGGATCTTGAATTGTTAATGTTACATTGATGATTTTCATGATTAATTGTGTTGTTTGAGTGATTTTCCATCGATAATTGTTAGTGGGTACCTTTTAATTTCAATTTAATTGCGTTTTGAATATGTCTTTTAGTAATGCTTACCATGTGTTTGATAAAATGTTTCCTTTGATTATGGAGTAGTTTTCTTTACACTTGGCCTAGGCTAAGGGAATTGGATAAACTTGAGTCATTGGGTCTAATGGATTTGATTATTTGAGAACCCTTAGTGGTTAATTTGATAACCATTGACACTAACCTACTACTAAGTTAATTGGTCGCTAGGTTGGACCATATGGATTGATGTTGACCAAGTCATTTAATATACTTCAAGTACAGAAGTAAACTTAATGAGTTTGGTTCCTTATAATTGTCAAGATATGGTTATTAGACAAGGATAGTGATCCTAATTCCTATGCCTAGCTAAGAGTTGCTTTTATTAATCATATTTGAAACCCAAAAATTCCAATTGTTTGTCTTAGTTATAGTTACTTATTTAGTTTTAGAGTAGAATTATATTGGATGTTCTCTTATTAGTTTGGATTTGCTCATACTTTGCTTTAGTTACTTGAATTAGTTTCTTGCACCTTAAGATTTCTTGCTTGATAAGCCTCTTAGTTTAATTTCTTGCTCATGACTTGCAACCCTGGAATTCTAACGAATGTTGATGCACATGTTTGTCCATTCCTTGTGAGACGACCCGAGGTTTGAATACTTCGGTTACTTTTATTGGGATTGAACTTGTGACAACCAATTCCTTAAAATTTGATCTTAGGGTCGATTATTGGTTTGGACTATACTATTACAAAACTAATTTGAGAAATTCTAGACCGGTATCAATCCTTGGCCTATCAAATTTTTGGCGCCGTTGCCGGGGAATGGTTGCAACGTATGCCTTGACATTGGTTATGTGAACATGTGAATATTGTAGATAGTTTACTTGCTTTCAATACTTAGTTGTAGTTTAGATTTCTTTTGTGTATGTGCTATGACTCCCAAGTTTGATGACTCGGTCTCAACCAAACTCTTGCTTAGCTGAGTTTGACTCTGAGATTGAAAGAACTTTGTTACATACTGATTTCAAGGATTTATACCGGTTCGGAATTTCACAAAATAATTCCGTTGTTAGTATAGTCCAAACCAATAGTCAATCCTCGAATCAAATTAAATTTGGTTTTGTCACAAGTACAAACTCCAATGAAAATTAACCGAAGTATTTAGACTCCGGGTCGTCTCACAAGGAATTGGAATGAAGTGGTCAATTATTGGCTATGAAGAACAAAGGGAGGCTTGGTTGATAAAAGGGGAAATAAAACGAATGACAAGAAAAGTAAAGATAGCAATTAAAGAAAGCAATTAATAAAGAGAGACATTCATGGCAAGGTTTGAGATCATAGACTTTCTATCCTAGTCATTAATCATAACAATACTTAACAAGAATTTATCTTATTTCGTCATCCCCAATGTTGAAAGAAGGTGTAAGTTATCTTCCATTAGAGAAAGTCAAACAAGACAAGTTAATCTCAAATCAAAAATCCTAATCAACTCACTAATTGAATTAGCAAGAGATTAGAGTCATTGAAAATGATATTAACTAGCAACTCTAGATCACCAATCTAAATTGGGTACTAATGACTCAAGATTGCCCAATTACTCTTCCCAAGCCAAGAATGCTCAAAATCTACTCTAAAGCTCAACCAAGCATTTTGTCAAACACTTGGAAGGCAGAAAAGGAAAGTATAGTAAAAATGCAAGAATAATAAATCTACCAACTATACCAATTGCAAGAAAGTAAATCAACAACTCAAATCAATAATTATAAGACATCAAACATTAAATTTCATTAAAAGAGATCTAAATCCAACATGAGCATTCATGAACATAAAAGAGAGCATAAAAGTGAAATTAACAAAAAAACTAAGAGAATCAAAGTGTAGAAGCATGAAATTGTAGAAGAAACAAGATGAGAACAATAATCAAAACCTAGATCTAAGATGAAATTAAGCCTAAGAACTCTAATTCTAGAGAGAAGATAGAGCTTCTCTCTCTAGAAACTAACCCACATGATGCTATACTAAAACCAATTGCTCCCCCCTTGCCCAAGCTTGAATTCTGCATGAAATAGCATTAGAAGTGAGTTGGATTGGGCCCAAAATGAGCTACAAATTGCCCCCAACGAGTTGCCCAAAATGGACCCACGCTGATCCATCGGCGCGCACGCATACAGTGCACGTGCGTCTCCGTAAAAGTAAAGCAACTATGGCAAATTTTATATCATTTTGAAGCCCTAGATGTTAGCTTTCGAACACAACTAGAACCGCCTCATTTGGACCTCTGTAGCTCAAGTTATAATCGATTGAGTGCAAAGAGGTCAGGCTTGACAGCTTTACGGTTCCTTCATTACTTCATGAGTTCTCCCACTTTGCATGCTTCTCTCCTCACTTCTTCTATCCAATACTTGCCTTATAAACCTGAAATCACTCAACAAACACATCAAGGCATCGAATGGAATTAAAGTGAATTGAATTTAGCTATTTTAAGGCCTAAAAAAAATGTTTTCACACTTAAGCACAAATTCAGGGAGAATTGCAAAACCATGCTATTTCATTGAATACAGGTGGGAAAAGGTGATAAAATTCCCCAAATTAAGCACAAGATAAAACACAAAATTGGGGTTTATCACAAAATTGGGAAAAGGAGCATACCGAATCACTAGACGGTACCGAGAGTGACTTGGAGTCCGCTACTTCCTATTCTTCTGTTGGCACCACTAATACATCTTTGCAACCCACAGGTGAACCATACATGGCAGAGCCATGCCAGATCACTCTACATGAACAAGGAGCTCCGGACATTATACTTCCACCTTTGCAAACAAGGTATCCCAACCTTGATCCGAACTTTGAGTTGAAAAAATAGCTTGATAAATCTATTCCCTAAGTATCATGGGCTTTCGGGTGAAGACCCTATCTGACATCTGAGAGATTTTCAAGTTACTTGTTCTACGATTCAATGACATGGAGCCGATGAGGTGGCTATTATGGTTTTTGCCTTTCCCTTCTCTCTTGAGGGGCAAGCAAAAACATGGTTTTATTCGCAACCGGATGAGATTATGACCAATTGGGATTTCTTGAGAAGAGAGTTTTTAGACAAATTCTTTCTGCCAGAGAAGACCGACTACATCCGGAAGGAGATCACGGGTATAATACAAAAGGACCAAGAGAGTTTGTATGAGTATTGGATTCGGTTTGAGAGGCTATTGGAATCTTGTCCACACCATGGATTGGACACTCATTTGCTCATCAGTTATTTTACCGGAGGTCTTTGTGAGGAAGATAGAAGATTGCTCACCACCGCTAGTGGTGGTTCTCTTTCCAAAAATAAGACGGCGGGAGAAGCTTGGAGCTTGATAAATGATGTTGCTGAGGCTACACAACATGTAAGAGTAAGGAGCAACCCTCTCAAGGGTGTGGCGGAAGCATCCCCTTCAGAAACAAGCTTGACCAAGGCACTTGGGGATATGACCACTATCCTTATGGAGATACAAAAAGATCAAAAGGCATTCTACTCCATCCAAGCCATCCAAGCCCCACCCCAAGTTTCTTAACTTGAAGGTCCTCCTAGAATTTGTGGTTTATGCTCTAGCACCACACATTACACCAATCAATGTCACCAAATTCAAGAGGAGTATGCACTTGCCTTGGCCAATGTGAACTACAACAACCGTCCATCCTATCCCTCTCAAGGCCAAAACAACTACTCTCATGGCAATAATCACAATCAAGGGTAGAGGGATAATACACAAGGGAGAAATCAAAATCAAAGATGGAAGAACTCTTCTTCTCACTACAACAACAACCAATCTTTATCCTAATACCACCATACCAACAACAACCACCAAGCCAACCAAAATTACCATAACAAAGCTTCCCATCAAAACTAAAACAACTACACCAAGTACCAAGCACCACATCAAAGACAACAATCCAACCAATCCTCCTCCTCTTCCACCAACGAAGTTGATGAACTTAGAGTTGCTATAGAGAAACGGGACGAGAGCAACAAGGCTTAATTTGATGCCATGAGTGCTCAATTGGCCAATCTCACCGATATAATTTCAAAGTTGGCCATGTCCTCCTAAAATAACAACACCAACTAACTCTCAAGCTCTTCCAATCTTCCATCCCAACCCATCCCAAATCCAAAGGGCGGTCTCAACGCCATCACTCTACGGTCGGGAACTACATTGGAGGAGATACCTCCTAGAATCATAGAAGACATTCATGAGGAAGAAGTGGTTATTGAGGTTCCACATGAAGAAGAGGAGGTAGACAAAAGGCATGAGGAAGAAGAAATAAGCCTTAAGGAACCCAAGAGGAAAGCTATAGTGGACGAATTCATTCCTATCCCATTCCCTTCCATGGTGAAGAAGGCAAAGAAGACTCCAGAGTTTGATTTAAATATGCTTCAAGTGTTCAAGAAGGTTGAGGTAACCATATCACTTCTTGATGCCATTCAACAAATTCCAAAGTATGCGAAATTTTTGAAGGACTTGTGTACACACAAGGATAGGTTAGGAGAGTTGGAGACATTATCCTTGGGTAGTTCCATTTTTTCCTTAATGAAGCAGCCTATTCCAGAAAAATATGGTGACCCTGGACCGTGTTTGGTGTCTTGTCATATAGGTGGGCATACTTTTCATAACTGTATGTGTGACCTAGGGGCTTGCGTAAGCATCATGCTGCTTTCTATCTTTGCGCGGTTGAACTTAGCTCCATTAAAGAAGTCGGCGGCGAAATTTGCCTTAGCCGATAAAAGTGTGATCACTGTGATGGGAATAGCAAAAGATGTACTTATGGAAATCAAGGACTTGGTATTTCCAGTTGATTTCTACATCCTGAAATGCCCCCAACAGATAATAGAAGTGCCTCCTTCGTTCTACTTGGTAGACCCTTCCTTAAGACCTCTAAATTCAAGCTAGATGTAACAACCCCGATTTTCGAGTATGCGAGATCTTTTCTACAGGCACGGATTTCTCTGGAAGATCAGTAGAGGAAACACCTCTGCTGTATCATCAAGCATCTCAATCCTCATTTTCATTATGTCATCTTTAAGCCAAAACCTCTTTTGAGGCAAGCTCGACAACGCAGTCACGAAGAGCCTAGTTTTTGAACCGTATCGGTTAGGAGTTTTGATTCTGTTTTTCGTAAATAGTCTCAGTTTGACGAACCGGACTTGATTCATGAGAAAAGAGAGATAATAGGATAATATTATCATTATATTAGTATTAGAAGATTTTTGAATGATATTATAAGGTTACCTGGTCAGTTTTAGTTAAAAACAAAAAATCGGTTTAACCGGGTTCACAGTTTATTGGTGCAGCTTAGCACCAGCACTCTCTGATAACTTTAGCAATGCTAAGGCCTCATTAGACATGTATTATTCTCATAATAAATATGTTACTAGTGTCATTTATGCTAGTAGCTCAGAAAATAACTTTTAGAGATGTTTTTACAAGTGCTCCGATACATCTAGTTTTAGTAGTTATACACCTGAGATATTTTAATATTATTTTAATCCACCTCCAAGCCAACCAATCACAACTCACCCTACACCCCCAAAACCCCCAAGGCTGGCTCATTTTCACTTTGTGGCCGAAAATAGGTAGAGAGAAAAAGAGAGAAAAGTTCTTAGTTTCAAATCTTCAAAGCTTGATTTCTGCTAAACTAAAACTCAAAATCAAAATTCCAATCCGACCAAAATGATCTTCTCTTCTTTCTTTACATGATCATATGACTTATCAAGGCTGGAATCAAGGTGATTTGGCTGCACCATCTCTCTTTTGATTCGGTTTCAAGGAAACATGCTTAAATATGTGTTTTCTTGATGTGATTTAAGAGGAAAAAGTGCTTAAGGACCACCTGAAAGTTTAACTGAATTAGGAGCAGCAAAACCAGGTAGGGATTGATGAATTTAATCTTGATTGATTGTGTTTGAGTTGTGTGATTATGATATGGTTTGTCTGTGCTTGAAATTGATTGATTGTATGAGTAATTCTTGTTGAAATTTTGGTGAAAATTTGATGAAATTCAAGCTATAGATATGTGTTCTTGTGGCTGCTGAAAAACGAAACCCTAGAGCTTAAATTGAGGTTCAATTTTTGTTAAAATTATGTAGAAAAGATGGGGTTTTAGTGGCTGAAAATTTATTTTGAATTTCGGTAAAAATCGGTTGCTGAAAAGACTGAAAAACGGGTAAAAACAGAGAAAGAATTTAAAGAATATACGAAGAACACGAAAAACACTTTGAGTGTGATGAAGAACAATGAAGAACAGGTTTTAGATCTTTAAATGGGTAAGGAAGTAAAATTTTTGGTGTTTAAGGGCTTATTTGGTAATTTCTGAAAGTTAGGGTGGCAAAAGTAGAAATATTAAAAGTTACGGGTGGTAAAAAGTGAATTTTAAATGTTAAAGGTTAAAGTAATGTTAATTTTCGAAGATTTAATGATAAAATAATAAATAATAATAAAAAATTAAATAATAATATTTAATTAAAAATAATATTTTAATAAAAATAATAAAATAATGCGAAAAAGGCAGTTTTCTATAAAAGCTTTAGAAAGACAACTTTCAGTGCAGAATCTCATAATTACCTTCATAAAATACTTAGGAAGTGTTAATAACATGTTAGTGAGGCAAGATAAAAGAAAGATAAAAAGTTGAAGAAAAGATAAAAGTCGAAGAAAAAGTCTGTAAAGTTTTAATGACAAAAAAACAGACAGAGATTAGTGAACGAACTAGGGCAACATAGTTAGTTCTTGAGTTCCGACTAGGGTTAGGTATTATATGAAAAGTTAAAATGTTTCAATATAGACTTAATGAGCCTATACTTGGGACAAGCTAACAATTCATACCGAAATTTACATAAGCTTCAAATACATATGTTAAACAGAGTAATCAGAATAGAGTCAATAGACACAGAGAAAAGAGTGACCAGAGCAGAGCAAAGAGACAAAGGGAAAAGAGTAATATAACAAAGAGAATAGAGAAAAAGAGTGTAAAAAATAAAGTGTTAAGCCTTGTGGCATGATATTCTATTTTATATTCAACTGCTGCTTTTCTGTTGGCCCTAGAGGTCCTGTAGGCCCAAGTTCACCTACAGTGAGTTGTTATTCCTGTAGGCCGAAGTTCACATGCAGTGAATATTAGTTGTGTATCTCAGGGTATTGCTCCTGTAGGCCGAAGTTCACCTACAGAGAGTTGTCATTTCTGTAAGCCGAAGTTCACTTACAGAGGTGCCATTTCTATCGGCCGAAGTTCACCTATAGAAAGTTGTTGTGTTGTGTTTATATTATTCCTGTAAGCCGAAGTTCACTTACAGGGGCGCCAATTCTGTAAGCCGAAGTTCACTTACAGAGGTGCCATTTCTGTAGGCCGAAGTTCACCTACAGAAAGTTGTTCTGTTGTGTTTAGACTATTCCTGTAAGCCAAAGTTCACTTACAGGAGTGCTGTTTCTGTAGGCCGAAATTCACCTACAGAAATAAAGCCATATCTAGGACTAGTTCCTGGGTAATGTCGAGTTGCAGGGTGTAAACTGACACGTGATCTCATGGCCTGCATAGGACAGACATGCATCATACTTGGTTGTGCATTTCCTCTGTTATGATTGTTGAATGAATGTATGCTTTCTTTGTTTGTATTCTATTCACTGTGTCTGTGTTTTGTTTTCTTGTATTCTTTTGTTTGTGTTTTGCTTTCTTTTTTCTCTATTTTCTTTATTTATCTGTATCTTCTGTTCACTACTTCTTGGTATTCTGCTATATATATCTGCTAAGCGACACAAATTAATGAACTTAACTAATAACCCCGGCCCTACTAAGAACTCCCCAGTTCTTACCCCTTCTCTCTCCCTTCCCCCTTCAGATGGAAGCAAGTCCGTAGTTCGCTGACGACCGTTTGCAAAAAGGATTCTGCTCTAGGTAGTCTTCTGAGTCTAGAGTGAACTCTGTTTCTATTATATGTATATACTGTGAGACCAGCCAATGTCTGCACCTCGTTCGTATGCGCACTTTAGCCTAAATCCTGTGTACGAGACTCCTATTGTATGGCTACTTGATGAGGTACCAAAGAGACGTTATATGGCAATGTCTGACCGTGCAAAGGAGTAGTAGATGATGTTCTACCTTTTGCTGATGTTCCACCTGACTTGATTTTTGAAGACTTAGAACGTACTTTCCCTCGCTTTAGTAGTTTAGAGGGACTAGGTGAGTATAGAGTCTAGGCTAGCCTGGGCGCCAGCTTAGGGACTTCTTGAACAGGTCAGGACCTGGGATCTTGTATGTATATATATGTATATAGATATTATTTAGCTATATCTAGGGGTGTTCTAACTAAAAGGCTATACTCTAATAAAGGTTGGATCACGGAATGATATCAACTCCTTGTGATATATTTATGTATGGTTGTTTATAAATGTTTTATCTATTACTATTTGTGGATTGATTATAAATGATTTTGTTTTTAATCCAAGCGTTTTAAAAAAAAAAGTACCTCGTAAAATAACTACGCTTTTAACAACGAATCAGGCTCATATAATAAATAATAGATAATAATTAGGTTGACAAGTTGTTAGCGCTCAGTTCCTAGTATGATCATGACGTACCAGAAATTGGGTCGCTGCAATTTGGTATCAGAGCAGTTCGTTCCCAATAGAACCTGGGGAGTGGACTGACTATGCTTCATTGCATACTCTGTTGTGTGTCTCATGCTTATATGATATCTATGTGATATGTGTTGCATGATTGTCTCTATGTTTTCATTCTGGGAATGTTCACACTTGACTTGAAGTGTTAAGACTAATTACCTTAATAATGATTGTTTGGTGTGAATAGGACTACAATGAGACCACGGAGACAGAGTGTGCGGGAAGGAACCCCTAGTGATAACCAAGAGAGAGAACAGGAAACGTTTATGACTACCATGAACGCTGTGGCTGAGGCAGTGCGTGAGGCTGCAGTAGCAGCGGCTAGGGCTATTGATCGTCTTGGAGTGAGAAACGGGAAAGAGAATGAGCATGGGGAAGATAGTGGAAATGATGAGAATAACTTGGGGCATCTCGAAAGACCTATGACCCTTGCGACTTTTCTGAAGGTTAAACCGCCTAAGTTTAAAGGTACACTCATTGCGACTGATGCTGACAACTGGTTTCGAGCTATTGAACGATCACTGCGAGCGCAGCATGTTCCGGAAGGCCAACACGTGGAGTTTGCTACTTATATGCTGGAAGGAGAAGTTGAGCATTGGTGGCAGGGGATACAGCGACTGTTGCAACAAGATGAAGGCGATATTCCTTGGAATACTTTTAAGGATGAATTTTATAAGAAATATTTTCCAAGGGCAGCTCCTGACGCTAAAGAGATGGAACTTATGCAGCTAAAACAGGGTAACACAACTGTTGCAGAATATGCCCGTAAGTTTGATGACTTGTGCCGTTTCTCCAAGATCTGCCAAGGAAATCCTGCTGACTTTGAAGAATGGAAGTGTTTGAAGTTCGAAGGGGGCCTTCGTGAGGATCTGATGAGTTCAGTAGTTCCATTAGAGATAAGAAATTTTGCTGAACTGGTGAATAAAAGTAAACTAGTGGAAGAATGTTCGAAAAAGGTGGCGATAGCTCGAGCAGATCGTAGGAAAACCTCAGGAAAAGACTTTATTCAAGATCTAGCCCCTCAAGGTCGTAACTTTAAGTTCAGTGGTCAGTTCCATCACCAAAATAGGAATCAACGAAATGGTAACTTTCTCGCTCGTAACAATGGCAAATACGACAACAATAATCTGGGAGAGGAAGAAGGAGGTCAACCTCAGGAAATTCAGGATATTTCAGTATGCTCAAGTTGTGGGAAAGATCATGGTAACATACCATGTCAGTATGGGACAAACCATTGTTATGCTTGCGGAGAACCTGGACACATAGCTAGGATTTGCCCAAGGAGGTTTGTTCGAGATCCAACAAGGCCAAAACAATAAGGAAGGGTTTTTACCGTAACTGCTGGCAACACATATGCATATAATTCTTCCACTCGAGGTGAGTACCACACTATGGTTTTGTTTGTGCTAGATAATACTATAACTTCTTATGCGCATGTTAAATTTTCAGGGCAAAATTTTCTTTAAGGATGGTAGAATGTAACAACCCCGATTTCCGAGTATGCGAGATCTTTTCTACAGGCACGGATTTCTCCGGAAGATCAGTAGAGGGAACACCTCTACTGTATCATCAAGAATCTCAATCCTCATTGTCATTATGTCATCTTTAAGCCAAAACCTCTTTTGAGGCAAGCTCGACAATGCAGTCACGAAGAGCCTAGTTTTTGAACCGTATCGGTTAGGAGTTTTGATTATGTTTTTCGTAAATAGTCTCAGTTTGATGAACCGGACTTGATTCATGAGAGAAGAGAGATAATAGGATAATATTATCATTATATTAGTATTAGAAGCTTTTTGAATGATATTATAAGGTTACCTGGTCAGTTTTAGTTAAAAACAGAAAATCGGTTTAACCGGGTTCACAGTTTACTGGTGCAGCTTAGCACCAGCACTCTCTGATGACTTTCGCAATGCTAAGGCCTCATTAGACATGTCTTATTCTCATAATAAATATGTTACTAGTGTCAATTATGCTAGTAGCTCAGAAAATAATTTTTAGAGATGTTTTTACAAGTGTTCCGATACATCTAGTTTTAGTAGTTATACACCTGAGATATTTTAATATTATTTTAATCCACCTCCAAGCCAACCAATCACAACTCACCCTACACCCCCAAAACCCCAAAGGCTGGCTCATTTTCACTTTGTGGCCGAAAATAGGTAGAGTGAAAAAGAGAGAAAAGTTCTTAGTTCCAAATCTTCAAAGCTTAATTTCTGCTGAACTAAAACTCAAATCAAAATTCCAATCCGACCAAAATGATCCTCTCTTCTTTCTTTACATGATCATATGACTTATCAAGGCTGGAATCAAGGTGAGTTGGCTGCACCATCTCTCTTTTGATTCGGTTTCAAGGAAACATGCTTAAATATTTGTTTTCTTGATGTGATTTAGGAGGAAAAAATGCTTAAGGACCACCTAAAAGTTTAACCGAATTAGGAGCAGCAAAACCAGGTAGGGATTGATGAATTTAATCTTGATTGATTGTGTTTGAGTTGTGTGATTATGATATGGTTTGGCTATGCTTGAAATTGATTGTTTGTATGAGTAATTCTTGTTGAAATTTTGGTGAAAATTTGATGAAATTTGATGAAATTCAAGCTATGAATGTGTGTTCTTGTGGCTGCTGGAAAACGAAACCCTAGAGCTTAAATTGAGATTCAATTTATGTTAAAATCATGTAGAAAAGATGGGGTTTTAGTGGCTGGAATTTTATTTTGAATTTCGGTAAAAATCGGTTGCTGAAAAGACTGAAAAACGGGTAAAAATAGAGAAAGAATTTGAAGAATATACGAAGAACACGAAGAACACTTTGAGTGTGATGAAGAACAATGAAGAACAGGTTTAGATCTTTAAAAGGGTAAGGAAGTAAAATTTTTGGTGTTTAAGGGCTTATTTGGTAATTTATGAAAGTTAGGGTGGTAAAAGTAGAAATATTAAAAGTTACGGGTGGTAAAAAGTGAATTTTAAAGGTTAAAGGTTAAAGTAAAGTTAATTTTCGAAAATTTAATGATAAAATAATAAATACTAATAAAAAATTAAATAATAATATTTCATTAAAAATAATATTTTAATAAAAATAATAAAATAATGCGAAAAGGCAGTTTTCTATAAAAGCTTTAGAAAGACAACTTTAAGTGTAGAATCTCATAATTACCTTCATAAAACACTTAGGGAGTGGTAATAACATGTTAGTGAGGCAAAGATAAAAGAAAGATAAAAAGTTGAAGAAAAGATAAAAGTCGAAGAAAACGTCTGTAAAGTTTTAATGACAAAAAAAAAACAGACAGAGATTAGTGAACGAACTAGGGCAACATAGTTAGTTCTTGAGTTCCGACTAGGGTTAGGTATTATATGAAAAGTTAAAATGTTTCAATATAGACTTAATGAGCCTATACTTGGGACAAGCTAACTATTCATACCGAAATTTACATAAGCTTCAAATACATATGTTAAACAGAGTAATCAGAATAGAGTCGAGAGACACAGAGAAAAGAGTGACCAGAGCAGAGCAAAGAGACAAAGGGAAAAGAGTAATATAACAAAGAGAATAGAGAAAAAGAGTGTAAAAAATAAAGTGTTAAGCCTTGTGGCATGATATTCTATTTTATATTCAACTGCTGCTTTTCTGTTGGCCCTAGAGGTCCTGTAGGCCCAAGTTCACCTACAGTGAGTTGTTTTTCCTGTAGGGCGAAGTTCACCTACAGTGAATATCAATTGTGTATCTCAGGGTATTGCTCCTGTAGGCCGAAGTTCACCTACAGAGAGTTGTCATTTCTGTAAGCCGAAGTTCACTTACAGAGGTGCCATTTCTATAGGCCGAAGTTCACCTATAGAAAGTTGTTGTGTTGTGTTTATATTATTCCTGTAAGCCGAAGTTCACTTACAGGGGCGCCAATTCTGTAAGCCGAAGTTCACTTACAGAGGTGCCATTTCTGTAGGCCGAAGTTCACCTACAGAAAGTTGTTCTGTTGTGTTTAGACTATTCCTGTAAGCCGAAGTTCACTTACAGGAGTGCTGTTTCTGTAGGCCGAAGTTCACCTACAGAAAGAAAGCCATATCTAGGACTAGTTCCTGGGTAATGTCGAGTTGCAGGGTGTAAACTGACACATGATCTCATGGCCTGCATAGGACAGACATGCATCATACTTGGTTGTGCATTTCCTCTATTATGATTGTTGAATGAATGTATGCTTTCTTTGTTTGTATTCTATTCACTGTGTCTGTGTTTTGTTTTCTTGTATTCTTTTGTTTGTGTTTTGCTTTCTGTTTTCTCTATTTTTTTATTTATCTGTATCTTCTGTTCACTACTTCTTGGTATTCTGCTATATATATCTGCTAAGCGACACAAATTAATGAACTTAACTAATAACCCCGGCCCTACTAAGAACTCCCCAGTTCTTACCCCTTCTCTCTCCCTTCCCCCTTCAGATGGAAGCAAGAGTTCCTTTCCGTAGTTCGCTGACGACCATTTGCAAAAAGGATTCCGCTCTAGGTAGTCTTCTGAGTCTAGAGTGAACTCTGTTTCTATTTATATGTATATACTATGAGACCAGCCAACGTCTGCACCCCGTTCGTATGCGCACTTTAGCCTAAATCCTGTGTACGAGACTCCTATTGTATGGCTACTTGATGAGGTACCAAAGAGACATTATATGGCAATGTCTGACCGTGCAAAGGAGTAGTAGATGATGTTCTACCTTTTGCTGATTGATGCACGGAAAACTTGTCTCATAACAAATTTCCTTCGGTAAGTGTACCGAATTTATCGTCAAGTAAAAACTCACAATAAAGTGAGGTCGAATCCCACAAGGATTGATTGATCAAGCAACTTTAATTAGAGGAATGCTCTAGTTGAGCGAATCAGAATTTTAGTTGAGAATTGCAGAAAATTAAATGGCGGGAAAGTAAATAACAGAAAAGTAAATGCTAGAAATAAGAGCTGAAAGTAAATGACTAAAAGTAAAGTGCAGAATTGTAAATGGGAATGGGGGAATTGCTCATGAAAGTAAATGACAGAAAATAAAGAGAATGGGTAAGATAAAAAATGGGGGGTTCATTGGGCTTAGGAGATGTTGCATTCTCCGGATCAATTTCATTTTCATCTCTTCCTCAATCAATGCACTCATTGATCTCCTTGGCAATCTTAAGTGATTGAATTACAATTTCTTGTAATTCAATCTCTCAAATCTTGATCAATAGCCAATTCCTTGGTCAATTGCTCATGAGAAGAGATGAAGTATGGTCACTGATTATACCACACGCATTTCCCAAATCAAGTGTTGAGAGGATTATAGTCACATATCCATCCAAACCCAATTCGGTCCAGCATGAGAAAGCATTTCTAGCATGATCTCTTCATTCCTCTTTCAAGGTTCAGAAGAGATCCAAGTATGAATAGCTTCTTTTCCAAGAGAACTACCCAATTGGATGAAGATCGAAAGCTTTCAAGTAAAATCAAGAGAAAAGATAGAAAAAGAATAATGAAAACTAGTATTGATCCATCGAATTACAACAGAGCTCCCTAACCCAATGAAAGGGGTTTAGTTGTTCATAGCTCTGGAAAATGAAAATAAAGATGGAGAATACATGATGAAACTAGAAGTGCAGAGGAAGTAAACACATAGAGTAATTCTATGCCCAGAGGCTCCCTATAATTTCCAACTCCCAAAATAATTCAAAGCTACTCCTATATATACTACTCTTCTGTTCTTCTAGTTAATTCTTCAAGTCTTGGGTATGGGCCTTTGGATCTTGAGTTTGAAGCAGTTTTCTTCTTCATTGGGCTTAGCTTTACTTGCAGAGAGAAAGTGTGAAGTGGGCAGAGACTTTTAGCTCAGGAAGTTAGTGGTGTTAACGTTCAGTGAAATTGTGGGTTCGAGAACGTTAGTGACAATCACCTTTTTCACTAACGTTCCTCACCAAAGTTAAGAGCCACGTTAACCTCAACGTTAGTGGCACAAACGTTGCCACTAACGTTTCCACTATGTCCTTCGCACACGTTATTGGGACTCAACTTTTCCAATAACGTTTAGGATTCTCCCCCTTCCCTACGTTAGAGTCCACGTTAACTTAGTTAACGTGGCTCTTTTAACGTAGGCTTGCCAACCTTCGAGAACGTTAGTGACACTTACCATTGTCACTAACGTTCTAATGTGCCCCTAATTCTCACGTTAGAGTCCACGTTAACTAGGTTAACGTGGCTTCTAACGTGGCCATGCTAGCCATCTCCAACGTTAGTGACAAAGTTGAGTGTCACTAACGTTGGCTCAACATTCCCTTATCCACGTTAGCTTCCACGTTAACTAAGTTAACGTGGGAGTTAACGTGGCTCATGGTGGCATGTGTGGGCTCCTTCCAACGTTAGTGACAATGTTGGGTGTCACCAACGTTGGCGTCACCTCCCTTCTTCACGTTAACTTTCACGTTAACTAAGTTAACGTGGAAGTTAACGTGGCTTATTGGGGCTTGTGTGGATTCCTTCCAACGTTAGTGACGATGTTTGGTGTCACTAACGTTGTCGACCACCTTGTTTCCTCACGTTAGCTTCCACGTTAACTAGGTTAACGTGGGAGTTAACGTGGCTTAATGTGACTTGGCCAACGTTAGTGATAATGTTGAATGTCACTAACGTTGGCTCCCCCCCCCCCTTTCTTCTTAACGTTAGAGGCCACGTTAACTAAGTTAACGTGGTGACTAACGCGGCCACTTATGAGCTTGGTCCAACGTTAGTGATAATGTTAAGTGTCACTAACGTTGGTTCCATTTCCTTTCTTCCACATTAGAGTTCACGTTAACTTAGTTAACGTGACTCTTAACGTGGGCAATGATGGTTTCGAGAGCGTTATTGGCAATGACTTTTCTCATTAACTTTGCAAGTTACTCCCATTCCATGATAGTGTCAATGTTAGTGTAACTAACTTTGCCACTAATGTGGTTCTTTTTTGCTTCCTTTATCCTGAAATCAAGCAATAAAGTGCATCAAAATTCTAGTCCAAGTCATGGGAAATGCAACATTCAATTTGTCCTTAAATTCATGCAAAATCCTCATGAAATCATGTAAAGTGCACAATGTATGCTTGAATCAAGATGTAAGTGAATATGTACCCAAAACTAGCTTATTTCCTAAGGAAATGCATGAAACTACCCTAAAAACAGTAAAGAAAAGGTCAGTGAAACTGGCCAAAATGCCCTGGCATTACTGATGTTCCACCGGACTTGATTTTTGAAGACTTAGAACGTACTTTCCCTCGCTTTATTAGTTTAGAGGGACTAGGTGAGTATAGAGTATAGGCTAGCCTGGGCGCCAGCTTAGGGACTTCTTGAACAGGTCAGGACCTGGGATGTTGTATGTATATATATGTATATAGATATTATTTAGCTATATCTAGGGGTGTTCTAACTAAAAGGCTATACTCTAATAAAGGCTGGATCACAGAATGATATCAACTGCTTGTGATATATTTATGTATGGTTGTTTATAAATATTTTATCTGTTACTATTTTTGGATTGATTATAAAAGATTCTGTTTTTAATCCAAGCATTTTAAAAAAAAATACCTCGTAAAATAACTACGCTTTTAACAACGAATCAGACTCATATAATAAATAATAGATAATAATTAGGTTGACAAGTTGTTAGCGCTCAGTTCCTAGTATGATCATGATGTACCAGAAATTGGGTCGTTACACTAGATGCCTTCACTGGCACATACTCCTTTGAGGTCGGACACAAGACTATCAAATTCAATTTGGAAGAAGCCATGAAACACCCTCCCAAAGAACATTCTGTTCTCCGATGTGATGTAATCGATGAAGTGGTAGCGGAGGTACGAAGAGAAAATTACAACAAGTTGTGCTACTGATGATTGGACTATCTTGTGGTTTAGAATTTCACAAATGAAGTCTCATTGCAAGTATAGTTTCTAAACCAACAATAATCCTTTCATATAAAAATTTGTTTGTCACCAGTACAAACCTCTAAATTTATAAACCGAAGTATTGAACCTCGGGTCGTTCTCCCTAGGAATTGCAATAAAGTGTTCTTGTTATTGGTTATGAAGTATGTTTGGGGTTTTGAGGTTTTATACAAGAAATATAAATGGCAAAGAAAATAAACTAACAACTAACAAAGCTCTTGGCTAGATATGAGAACTAGAAGTTCCATCCTAGTTATCCTCCTCAATTGTGACCACAAATTGTCCATTGCTACCACTTAGTTAACCTCTAACCATGGAGGAAAGTCAAGTGGATGAATCAACTTGATTCCACAAGTCCTAGCCAACTCCCAAGGGAAAGACTAGCTTTAGTGGTATCCAAATCAATTAGCAACTTCTAATTGTCAATCAACAAAGGAATTAGATAACTCAAGTGTCACTAATTACTCCACCTAAGCCAAGAGGAACAAAATCTACAATAAAATCCAACCAAGCATTTCATCAAACACTTGGAAGGCACTAAATAAAAGCACAGTAAATGGATAGCAACAATAAAATCTAACAACAATTATTGTAAGAAATCAATAACAACAATCAAAAGGAATACAAATTATTATGAATTACCTCTAATTGAATTGAAAGAGAAGATAAGGAACAAAAGTAGATCTACAATAAAGCATAGAAACAACATAAAGGAAATTACAACAAAAGAATAGAGGAATAAAAAATGCAACAACAAAGAATTGAGAAGAAGAAGAAGTAGAGAGCATGAATCAAAACATAGATCTAAGAACTAAACCTAATCCTAATTCTAATTCTAGAGAGAGGTGAGAGCTTCTCTCTCTAAAACTAACCTAAACTAAACTAATGATCAAAAGTGTCTAAAAGTATGTAAAAGTATGTTGATTCCCCTTCAATCCATGGCTTAAATAGCATCAGAAATGAGTAGGATTAGGCCCACAAGGCTTTAGAATTCGCTGGCCATGTATTGTTTTAAGTGGATCATATGGCAGCAACGACGCGTGCGCGTATGCGTCATCATACGTGTAGCAACTGATGCCAGGGCATTTTGGCCAGTTTCACTGACCTTTTCTTTACTGTTTTTAGGGTAGTTTCATGCATTTCATTAGGAAATAAGCTAGTTTTGGGTAGATATTCACTTACATCTTGATTCGAGCATACATTGTGCACCTTACATGATTTCATGAGGATTTTGCATGAATTTAATGACAAATTGGATGTTGCATTTCCCATGACTTGGATTAGAACTTTGATGCACTTTATTGCTTGATTTCAGGACAAAGGAAGCAAAGAAGAACCACATTAGTGGCTACGTTAGTTACACTAACGTGGAATGGGAGTAACTTGCAAAGTTAATGAGAAAAGTAATCGCCAATAATGCTCTCGAAGCCATCATTGCCCACGTTAAGAGTCACGTTAACTAAGTTAACGTGAACTCTAACGTCGAAGAAAGGAAAGGGAGCCAATGTTAGTGACACTTAACATTATCACTAACGTTGGACCAAGCTCATAAGTGGCCACGTTAAGAGCCACGTTAACTTAGTTAACGTGGCCTCTAATGTTAAGAGGTAAAGGGGAAGCCAACGTTAGTGACACTCAACTTTGTCACTAAAGTTGGCCAAGTCACAATAAGCCACGTTAACTCCCACGTTAACCTAGTTAACGTGGAAGCTAATGTGAAGAAACAAGGTGGTCGACAACGTTAGTGACACCAAACATTGTCACTAACGTTGGAAGGAACCCACACAAGCCCCAATAAGCCACGTTAACTCCCATGTTAACTTAGTTAACGTGGAAGTTAACGTGAAGAAGAGAGGTGATAGCCAACGTTAGTGACACCTAACATTGTCACTAACGTTGGAATGATCCCACACAAGCCACTATGAGCCACGTTAACTCCCACGTTAACTTAGTTAACGTGGAAGCTAACGTGGATAAGGGAATGATGAGCCAACGTTAGTGACACTCAACTTTGTCACTAACGTTGGAGATAGCTAGCATGGCCACGTTAGAAGCCACGTTAACCTAGTTAACGTGGACTCTAACGTGAGAAATAGGGGCACATTGGAACGTTAGTGACAATAGTAAGTGTCACTAACGTTCTCGAAGGTTGGCAAGCCTACGTTAAAAGAGCCATGTTAACTAAGTTAATGTGGACTCTAACGTAGGGAAGGGGGAGACTTCTCAACGTTATTGGGAAAAGCAAGTCCCAATAACGTGTGCAAAGGACAAAGAGGCAACGTTAGTGGCAACGTTTGTGCCACTAATGTTGAAGATAACGTGGCTCTTACTTGGGTGAGGAACGTTAGTGAAAAAGGTGATTGTCACTAACGTTCTTGAACCCTTATTTTCACTGAACGTTAACACCACTAACGTCCTGAGCTAAAGTCTCTGCCCACTTCACACTTTCTCTCTACAAGTAAAGCCAAGCCCAATGAAGAAGAGAACTGCTTCAAACTCAAGATCCAAAGGCCCATACCCAAGACTTGAAGAGCCAACTAGAAGAACAGAAGAGTAGTATATATAGGAGTAGCTTTGAATTAACTTGAGAGTTGGAAATTATAGGGAGCATCTTGGCATAGAACTACTCTTTGTATTTTACTTTCTCTGCACTTCTAGTTTCATCATGTATTCTCCATCTTTGTTTTCATTTTCCAGAGCTATGAACAACTAAACTCCTTTCATTGGGTTAGGGAACTCTGTTGTAATTTGATGGATCAATACTAGTTTTCATTATTCTTCTCCTATCTTTTCTCTTAATTTTACTTGAAAGCTTTTGATCTTCATCCAATTGGGTAGTTATCTTGGAAAAGAAGCTATTCATACTTGGATCTCTTCTGAACCTTGAAAGAGGAATGAAGAGATCATGCTAGAAATGCTTTCTCATGCTGATAATCCTCTCAACACTTGATTTGGGAAATGCATTTGGTATAATCAGTGACCATACTTCATCTCTTCTCATGAGCAATTGACCAAGGAATTGGCTATTGATTAAGATTTGAGAGATTGAATTACAAGAAATTGTAATTCGATCACTTAAGATTGCCAAGGAGATCAATGAGTGCATTGATTGAGGAAGAGATGAAAATAAAATTGATCCGGAGAATGCAACATCTCCTGATCCCAATGAACTCCCCAT
The DNA here is from genome assembly GCF_003086295.3 of Arachis hypogaea. Classification (NCBI taxonomy): domain Eukaryota; kingdom Viridiplantae; phylum Streptophyta; class Magnoliopsida; order Fabales; family Fabaceae; genus Arachis; species Arachis hypogaea. The sequence continues at coordinate 63,970,519 of NC_092053.1, forward strand.
TCCTGATCTTACCCATTCTCTTTAATTTCTGTCATTTACTTTTATGAGCAATTTCCCCATTCCCATTTAAGATTCTACAATTTACTTTCCGTCATCTACATTCAGCTCTTTATTTCTAGCATTTACTTTTCTGTTATTTACTTTCCCGCCATTTAATTTTCTGCAATTCTCAACTCAAATTCTGATTCGCTCAACTAGAACTTCCTCTAATTAAAGTTGTTTGATCAATAAATCCCTGTGGGATTCGACCTCACTCTATTGTGAGTTTTTACTTGACGACAAATTCGGTACACTTGCCAAAGGAAATTTGTTATGAGACAAGTTTTCCATGCATCAAGTTTATGGTGCCATTGCCGGGGATTGATTGTGCATCAACAATGATTAAATTGGAAGATAACTAGATTGAGCATTTTTGTTTTGTTTGATTTAATTTTTTGTTTGAGTAATTTACTTTCTGTTTTAGTTAATTTCTTCCCTTCCCCCTACTTTTTCTTTGTTATTTACAATTCCCTTCCCCCTACTTTTTCTTTGTTATTTACAATTCATTTCACTAACCCACTAACTGTTTGATATATTGCATCACTCACACTAACAGTAATTCTGACAGAAATACTTTCTGCATCTATTTTTCTTGCTTGTACTTGTTGGTTGTATGACAGGGAGAAGAAGCGGGGCTTCAACTTCCTTTGATTCCGAACCTGAGAGGACCTTCTTGAGATTAAGAAGAGAAGCAAGAGGAAAAAGAGTAGTTGGTGCTGAGGAAGAGGAGGAATACTTTAAACCAAACATGGAAGAAAACATGGAAAACCATCATGAAGAAGAGACTCACAACCATGGCGGAGGAGGTCTAGCAAATCATGCTGGGGAGGAAATGGAGCCAACGTTAGTGACACTTAACATTATCACTAACGTTGGACCAAGCTCATAAGTGGCCATGTTAGTTGCCACGTTAACTTAGTTAACGTGGCCTCTAACGTTAAGAAGAAAAGGGGGACGACAACATTAGTGTCATTCAACATTCTCACTAACGTTGGCCAAGTCACAAGAAGCCACGTTAACTCCCACATTGACCTAGTTAACGTGGAAGTTAACGTGAAGAAGAAAGGTTGTCGACAACATTAGTGACACCAAACATTGTCACTAACGTTGGAAGGAGCCAACACAAGCCAAAATGAGCCACGTTAACTTAGTTAACGTGGAAGCTAACGTGAGGAGAGGGATGATGAGCCAACGTTAGTGACATTCAACTTTGTCATAATTGTTGGAGATGGCTAGCACAGCCACGTTAGAAGCCACGTTAACCTAGTTAACGTGGACTCTAACGTGGGAGCTAAGGGGCACATTAGAACGTTAGTGACAATGTTAAGTGTCACTAACGTTCTCGAAGGTTGGCAAGCCTACGTTAAAAGAGCCACATTAACTAAGTTAACGTGGACTCTAACGTAGGGAAGGGGGAGGCTTCTCAACGTTATTGGGAAAGTTGAGTCCCAATAACGTATGCGAAGGACAAAGAGGCAACGTTAGTGGCAACGTTTATGCCACTAACGTTGAGGTTAACGTGGCTCTTACTTGGGTGAGGAACGTTAGTGAAAAAGTTGAATGTCACTAACGTTCTCGAACGTATATTTTCACTAAACGTTAACACCACTAACGTCCTGAGCTAAAGTCTCTACCCACTTCACACTTTCTCTCTGCAAGTAAAGCCAAGCCCAATGAAGAAGATAACTGCTTCAAACTCAAGATCCAAAGGCCCAGACCTAAGACTTGAAGAACCAACTAGAAGAGTAGAAGAGTAGTATATATAGGAGTAGCTTTGAATTATTTTGGGGAGTTGGAAATTATAGGGAGCCTCTTGGCATAGAACTACTTTCTGTATTTTACTTTCTCTGCACTTCTAGTTTCATCATGTATTCTCCATGTTTGTTTTCATTTTCCAGAGCTATGAACAACTAAATCCCTTTCATTGGGTTAGGGAGCTCTGTTGTAATTTGATGGATCAATACTAGTTTTCATTATTCTTCTTCTATCTTTTCTCTTGATTTTACTTGAAAGCTTTCGATCTTCATCCAATTGGGTAGTTATCTTGGAAAAGAAGCTATTCATACTTGGATCTCTTCTGAACCTTGAAAGAGGAATGAAGAAATCATGCTAGAAATGCTTTCTCATGCTGGACCAAATTAGGTTTGGATGGATATGTGACTATAATCCTCTCAACACTTGATTTGGGAAATGCATGTGGTATAATCAGTGACCATACTTCATCTCTTCTCATGAGCAATTGACCAAGGAATTGGCTATTGATCAAGATTTGAGAGATTGAATTACAAGAAATTGTAATTCAATCACTTAAGATTGCCAAGGAGATCAATGAGTGCATTGATTGAGGAAGAGATGAAAATGAAATTGATCCGGAGAATACAACATCTCCTAAGCCCAATGAACTCCCCATTTCTAATCTTACCCATTCTCTTTAATTTCTGTCATTTACTTTTATGAGCAATTTCCCCATTCCCATTTAAGATTCTGTAATTTAATTTCCGTCATCTACATTCAGCTCTTATTTCTAGCATTTACTTTTCTGTTGTTTACTTTCTAGCCATTTAATTTTCTGTAAATTCTCAACTCAAATTCTGATTCGCTCAACTAGAACATTCCTCTAATTAAAGTTTCTTGATCAATCAATCCCTGTGGGATTCGACCTCACTCTATTGTGAGTTTTTACTTGATGACAAATTTGGTACACTTGCTGAAGGAAATTTGTTATGAGACAAGTTTTTCGTGCATCAAGTTTATGGCGCCGTTGCCGGGGATTGATTGTGCATCAACAATGATTAAATTGGAAGATAACTAGATTGAGCATTTTTGTTTTATTTGATTTAATTTTCTGTTTGAGTCATTTACTTTCTGTTTTAGTTAATTTCGTCCCTTCCCCCTACTCTTTCTTTGTTATTTACCATTCATTTCACTAACCCGCTAACTGTTTGATATATTGCATCACTCACACTAACAGTAATTCTGACAGATATACTTTCTGCACCTATTCTCTTTGCTTGTACTTGTTGGTTGTATGACAGGGAGAAGAAGCGGGGCTTCAACTTCCTTTAATTCTGAACCTGAGAGAACCTTCCTTAGACTAAGGAGGGAGGCAAGAGAAAAACGTGTAGTTAGTGCTGAAGAAGAGGAGGAACACTTTGAGGAATACTTTGAACCAAACATAGAAGAAAACATGGAAAACCATCATGAAGAAGAAGCTCACAACCATGGCGGAAGAGGACGAGCAAATCATGCTGGGGAGGATAGAAGAGTTTTAGGCTCTTACATCAATACAAACCCAGGAAACTGTGGAAGTAGCATTCAAAAGCCAACCATCCATGCCAACAATTTTGAACTGAAGCCACAGCTCATCACCCTTGTTCAGAACAACTGTTCGTTCAGAAGGAGTGTCCAAGAGGACCCTAATCAACATCTAACCACCTTCCTGAGAATATGTGACACAGTGAAGTCTAATGGTGTTCATCCTGACGCCTATAGACTGCTCTTATTTCCATTCTCACTCAAGGATAAGGCAGCCAAGTGGCTGGAGTCTTTCCCAAAGGAGAGCTTGACAACTTGGGAAGATGTGGTGAACAAATTCTTAGCAAGATTTTACCCCCTCAACGAATCAATAGGCTGAGAGCTGAGGTCCAAACTTTCAGGCAACAAGATGGTGAGACTCTATATGAAGCATGGGAGCGGTTTAAAGACCTAACGAGGAGGTGCCCACCAGATATTTTCAATGAATGGGTGCAGCTGCAAATTTTCTATGAAGGGCTCTCTTATGAGTCAAAGAAGGCCGTAGACCATTCATCCGGAGGATCTTTGAACAAGAAGAAGACCATTGAGGAGGCCATAGATGTCATTGAAACTGTAGCAGAGAATGACTACTTCTATGCTTCCAAAAGAGGGAACACAAGAGGAGTAATGGAGCTAAACAATGTAGATGCTCTGCTGGCCCAAAACAAGCTCATTACCCAACAGCTGGCTGACCTCACCAAGAAGATGGAGAGGAACCAAGTAGCAGCAATCACCACTTCATCAACAACCCAAGAAGGAGTGAATGAAGAAGCAGAGGGAAGTCAGGAGCAATCCAACTACATTGGAAATTCACCTAGGCAAAACCATGATCCATACTCCAAGACCTACAACCCTGGATGGAGGAATCACCCAAACTTTGGGTGGGAAAATCAACAAGACCAAAGCCTTGATCAAAGACGCCTAAATCCCAACAACGCAAGCCACCAACACTTCACATCTAGACCATATCAACACCCCAATAACAACACATCTCCACATCCACATCAAAACTAAAATAACTTACCTCATCCTTCCACCTCTAATTACAATCTACAATCATTTGATGACAGACTCTCAAGGATTGAGAATCTACTTGAAGGCATAGGCAAGGAGATTCAAGACAACAAGGTGTTCAAGGAGGAAGTGCGAGCCAGTTTCAAGAACCATGGAGACACAATCAAGAGGTTGGAATCTCAAGTGGGGTATCTCTCTGAGCAAATTCCGAAACCCACAGATGGATTCCCAAGTTACACAGAGAAGAATTCGAGAGGTGAAACAAAGAAGGTAAGATAGGAAGATTGCAAGATGGTCACTATAAGTGATAAGGAGACTGAGGACAAGCCAAGAAAGTTGTCAGAACAACCTGAAGATACCTCAGTAGAGAAGAAGGAAAAAGATCATCAAGAACCAGAAATCTCACAACAGGAGCTGCTGAGACTCTATGCACCTTTTCCCCAACTGCTCAATGGTGCTGTGGAGAAGAGAATATACTCAAGGTTTCTAGATTTGTTTGCATCTCTGCATATCAACATACCATTCATCAAGACTATTCAACAAATGCCCGCATACATCAAGTATATGAAGGAGCTGCTTCCCAGGAAAAGCTCACTCAAGGGAAGCCAAACTATAGTGATGAACAAGGAGTCAAGTGCCCTCATTCAACCACAGTTGCCTACGAAAAGAAAAGATCCAGGGAGTTTTCATGTCCCCGTGCCATAGGAGAAACAATGTTTGATAGAGCACTCTGCGATTTGGGAGCAAGCATCAACTTAATGCCCTTATCCCTGGTAAAGAGGCTGCAGATCAATGAGATATTGCCCACAGATGTAGTCATCAGGCTGGCTGACAAAACTCAAAAACAAGCAATAGGGGTGGTGGAAAATGTGTTGTTAAAGGTTGGAAAATACTTTCTTCCCATAGACTTTGTCATCTTGGACATGGAAGAAAGTCACACTCACCCAATCATATTAGGAAGACCATTCCTAGCTATAGCCAGAGCACTCATAGATGTGGAGCGAGGGGAGCTAATATTGAGGATCCATGATGAATGACTCAGCCTTAATGTCTTCAAACTCTCATAAGAAGTAGACCAAGAAAACAAAGAACCAAGCAAAGATCATAATGAGATGCTGACAGAGGAAGCAAGCACTAAAGCACAACCAGCCTATCTGGGAAAGCCCTTGGTTGATGAACAAGGAAATAAGCAGTTGTCACAACTCAAGGAAAAACTGGAGGAACCTAAACCACCAGAGACATGTGAAGACAACAACAAAATCCCCTTAGAAGAAGAAGTTACCAAGAGCAAGGCAACATCAAAAGGGACAAAGAAGAAGGTACCAAGGGAGTGGAGGAACAAGAAGATCCCTACGGAAGACTTCTCTCCAGGAGATAAAGTGATCTCAACTTACTTCCCAGATATCCCCCCTAATCTCCCCACTGTACCATCTCAGTTACCTAAGCTCTTCACTATCAACAGAGTTCTCTCCTTGGAACATGTAGAGATCATTGATACAACCAATGGATATAAGTCCAAGGAAAGAGGGGAGGACTTGAAGCATTATCAACCTCCCTGATGAAGGAGAAACGTCAAGCTAGTGACGCTAAAGAAGCGCTTCATGGGAGGCAACCCATGTTTTATTAGCTTTTACTAGTGAATAAGTCAATATTCATGAATTCCAACCTAAACTTGACAAACACTTGGTGAAATCCTTATATAGTAATATATAGTGAAGAACAAGTTTGGTGTTCAAAGCGTGCCAAGAAAGCATGAATGCAACTGAAAGCATGCTAGTCTTGGAGCTTTGAACAGAACTTTTCATCACAGTGCTCCAAACTAAGTTTGGTGTCACCCCATGGTGCCACCAATGTGCATATAAGGATACACAGTTAGTTAGTTAGTTGGAGTTCATGAATAAACAAAATCTTTTCTTCTTTTTATTAGTTTGGCCGTAAAGTTTAAATACTTTTTAGGACATTAATTTTTCTTATTTTATAGGGAAAAGGAGAGGAACATTGAAGGAGATTGATTGGACAACTAAATGAGAAGGGTTCGGCCACTTCATGAGGAGAAACTACACACTTGTTCTAAAAATGGAAGGCATTGGAAAATGTTGCCATGCAACATTAAAAAGGATGGGACCCTTGAAGACCAAGCAATCTCCATCATAAAGTGATGATCCTTGTCCTTTCTCCATGCACAACCCCAACCGTCCATCAAACAACCACTCCATCAATCCACACCCTCCATTAACTCACAACTTCTTTATATAAGTGATCCTTGTTCCGTACCCCACTCTGCACACCTCTCCATTTCGGATTCCCCTTCACTCCCTTCATTGCACTCAACCCTAAACAACCAAAAGTCTCCACACCATTGCCAACTTCACACATTAACCCTCATTCATGGCATCTTCGAGCTCTAAAAGAAGGAAGGGAAAGGAACCTATGGAGCAACACCCGTATGGTGAAAAGAGATTTAGAAGCTTGCACCATGCATTGCAATACGGGTGGATGGTGGATAAGGAGATCATTTATGAGCTGGGATTTCAAGTTAGGAAAGCTAAGTGTCCCGAAATCACAAAGAAGGTAGAAAAGAGAAGATGGGAGCTCCTCACTGATCCGGTCATTAAGGTGAATGCAAATCTTATAAGAGAGTTTTATGCAAATGCGGTCCGATATGATAAGGCAGATGAGTCATATACAAGCTTTGTGAGAGGAAAGATTGGGGATTTTGGTCCATTGAGTGTCATGAAGGCATTAAAACTGCGGTCCATACCGTTTGAAGAAGAGAGTTATCATTCAAGAATGGACAACAACCCTAATCATGACCAGATTGTGCAAGACATTTGTGTACCAGGAGCTGACTGGGAAAGATATGCAGATAGGAGACCAAGGTTCATCAAGAGAGCAGATCTCACTCCGGAAGCAAAGGGGTGGTTCAAAATTGTAAGGAGGTCCATCCTCCCAGCAGCGAACAACTCGGAGGTGAATCTCAATAGAGCCAAACTGGTACACTGTATACTCAAAGGAGGAGAAATCAAGGTTCATGAACTCATAGTAGAAGGCATTAGAAAAATGGCAGAGAAAAGCGACTCAAGAGGAACGTTAGGTCACCCCAGCACTATTTACCGACTGTGCAAGAAAGCTGGGGTGGTGTTTGAAGATGAGGACCCCGTGTGGATAAAAGAAGGCATTCCAATAACCGTTCGACGAATGCATGCTACCGCATCTCCCCTGCCTCAATGGAAGCAAAGGAAGAGGACAGCCCCTCAAGTAGTGGAAGGACAAGTCTTAGAGGGGCAAGCACCAGCCACCTTGGATATGCACGAATTGCAGGAAGCCATTGATGGGCTATTTCGACAATATCTGGAAAGCCAAGGAGCACAGAGAGAGCTTCAACTACAGATGATGGGGCAGCAAGAGGAGTCACTCTCAAGATGGATGACTCAACAAGGGAAGTGGCAAAAGCAAATGATGGATCAGCAACTGAGTCAAGGGCAACAATGGGGTGAAACATTCCACAGGATGGAACAAAGGAAAAACGAGCAACAAGAATCCATCCAGAGGCTAATCAACATCCAAGCACATCAAGGTGCACATATACATGAGATGCATCGAAGACAGATAGAACAGGCAGAACTATTGGACGAGCAAAGGGCATTCGCAGAAGGAGTTTACTTGAGCGAGACTGGGCATCATATAAATACTCAAGCCAGGCTCGGTTACTTGGTAGGACAGCTGCCTATATTGCATCCAGGAATCACAAGGTATGAAGAAATGAGGGATGAATTAGCACGAGAAGAAAGACAAAAGGTGGAAGAGAGTCATGAATCAGTGAGGAAAGCACTTGAGGATTGGAAGCAAGCAAGATTGGCACGGATGCGAGGGAATGCAAGAGGACACAAAGAAGACAAACAAGGAGGAAAGCATGGGCATCCACAAGAGTAAAAGGTGGTGACGTTCCTTCTTTGGTCCATCTTCTTCTATGCTTTGAATAAGGAAGATCTTGTATGAAATAGAACTTGCTTCCATGTTATATTTGAACCTTTTTAAATTCTATCTTTTAAGTTTTTGTGTTGAAGAGGTCTCTGTGTGATAGTCTTTATGTCACCGCATCCTTACTTTGCTTACTTGTATGTTTGTCCCTTTAAATCAAATGAAAAGAGAATGATTGTTTTTAAAGACCAGAGAGGAGTTCATACTATGGAGTAAGTTCATGAGTTTATAGTGTGATCATAAGTTAGCTAAGTTGGTTCAACCACAAGGTGGGAGGACAACTATCTATCATGAATACTATGCTTGAGACACACCCCATGAGACTAGCTAAATACGAAGATCCTAATAAGAAAAAGGGAAAGAACAATAAAGGTTGAAAAATAAAAGAAAAAGAGTAAGCAATAAGGCTAGGCACCTATGGTTTTAATCTTGAGGCATGTGTCTGTGGTGCTCCTGTGTGAGGGATCTACTTGGATGAATAAGCTCTTAGGGGTGCCTTATCACTTGATAACTTGGGTTAACTAACTCAGAATTATCAGCTGAAAGTCCACTATCAAGAGTAACCCTCAATACAGAGCATTTAGTAACCCAAAGAGGTGCTGGACACCAAGGTCTCAAGAAAATAAAATAAATAAACTATGTGCCTGTGGTGTGTATGTATGGGGGAGAGACTTGAGCAAGTAAGTCCTTAGGGGTGCTTCAACACCTAGTACCTTGAACCAACTGATTCGGGAGTGTTGACTGAAAGCTTATTTTAAAGAGTTGCCCCCTTACAGAGCACTTAGCTTAAGAACAAAAATAAGCCCTGAAATAACAACAAAAGGATCAATGAATAAAAGTCTCATGGGATGCAACCACAGTGAGTATTCTAGGACATGATAAAGGTCTGAAAGCCAGGAATGAACCTAAGTTGCTATACATGAAACCACCATAAAACCAGGGACATGACTTCCACAAGAATGACTCATGTCTCTTGGAATTTCATTCATCATTCTCTTGTTCCAGTACTTGCTTAGGGACAAGCAAGCTTTAAGTTTGGTGTTGTGATGCCAGGGCATTTTGGCCAGTTTCACTGACCTTTTCTTTACTGTTTTTAGGGTAGTTTCATGCATTTCCTTAGGAAATAAGCTAGTTTTGGGTAGATATTCATTTACATCTTGATTCAAGCATACATTGTGCACTTTACATGATTTCATGAGGATTTTGCATGAATATAATGATAAATTGGATGTTGCATTTCCCATGACTTGGACTAGAACTTTGATGCACTTTATTGCTTGATTTCAGGACAAAGGAAGCAAAGAAGAACCACATTAGTAGCTATGTTAGTTACACTAACGTTAACACTAACGTGGAATGGGAGTAACTTGCAAAGTTAATGAGAAAATTCATTGCCAATAACGCTCTCGAAGCCATCATTGCCCACGTTAAGAGTCACGTTAACTAAGCTAATGTGAACTCTAACGTGGAAGAAAGGAAATTGAGCCAACGTTAGTGACACTTAACATTATCACTAACGTTGGACCAAGCTCATAAGTGGCCACGTTAGTTGCCACGTTAACTTAGTTAACGTGGCCTCTAACGTTAAGAAGAAAAGGGGGACGCCAACGTTAGTGTCATTTAACATTCTCACTAACGTTGGCCAAGTCACAAGAAGCCACGTTAACTCTCACGTTAACCTAGTTAACGTGGAAGCTAACGTGAAGAAACTAGGTGATCGACAACGTTAGTGACACCAAACATTGTCACTAACGTTGGGATGAACACACACTATCCCCAAGAGGCCACGTTAACTCCCACATTGACCTAGTTAACGTGGAAGTTAACGTGAAGAAGAAAGGTTGTCGACAACGTTAGTGACACCAAACATTGTAACTAACGTTGGAAGGAGCCAACACAAGCCACAATGAGCCACGTTAACTCCCACGATAACTTAGTTAACGTGGAAGCTAACGTAAGGAGAGGGATGATGAGCCAACGTTAGTGACATTCAACTTTGTCACTAACGTTGAAGATGGCTAGCACAGCCACGTTAACCTAGTTAACGTGGACTCTAACGTGGGAGCTAAGGGGCACATTGGAACGTTAGTGACAATGTTAAGTGTCACTAACGTTCTCGAAGGTTGGCAAGCCTACGTTAAAAGAGCCACGTTAACTAAGTTAATGTGGACTCTAACGTAGGGAAGGAGGAGGCTTTTCAACGTTATTGGGAAAGTTGAGTCCCAATAACGTGCGCGAAGGACAAAGAGGCAACATTAGTGGCAACGTTTGTGCCACTAACGTTGAGGTTAACGTGGCTCTTACTTGGGTGAGGAACGTTAGTGAAAAAGTTGAATGTCACTAACGTTCTCGAACCCATATTTTCACTAAACGTTAACACCACTAACGTCCTGAGCTAAAGTCTCTGCCCACTTCACACTTTCTCTCTGCAAGTAAAGCCAAGCCCAATGAAGAAGATAACTGCTTCAAACTCAAGATCCAAAGGCCCAGACCCAAGACTTGAAGAACCAACTAGAAGAGTAGAAGAGTAGTATATATAGGAGTAGCTTTGAATTATTTTGGGGAGTTGGAAATTATAGGGAGCCTCTTGGCTTAGAACTACTCTCAGTATTTTACTTTCTCTGCACTTCTAGTTTCATCATGTATTCTCCATCTTTGTTTTCATTTTCCAGAGCTATGAACAACTAAACCCCTTTCATTGGGTTAGGGAGCTCTGTTGTAATTTGATGGATCAATACTACTTTTCATTATTCTTCTTCTATCTTTTCTCTTGATTTTACTTGAAAGCTTTCGATCTTCATCCAATTGGGTAGTTATCTTGGAAAAGAAGCTATTCATACTTGGATCTCTTCTGAACCTTGAAAGAGGAATGAAGAGATCATGCTAGAAATGCTTTCTCATGCTGGACCAAATTGGGTTTGGATGGATATGTGACTATAATCCTCTCAACACTTGATTTCAGAAATGCATGTGGTATAATCAGTGACCATACTTCATCTCTTCTCATGAGCAATTGACCAAGGAATTGGCTATTGATCAAGATTTGAGAGATTGAATTACAAGAAATTGTAATTCAATCACTTAAGATTGCCAAGGAGATCAATGAGTGCATTGATTGAGGAAGAGATGAAAATGAAATTGATCCGGAGAATGCAACATCTCCTAAGCCCAATGAACTCCCCATTTCTGATCTTACCCATTCTCTTTAATTTCTGTCATTTACTTTTATGAGCAATTTCCCCATTCCCATTTAAGATTCTGCAATTTAATTTCCGTCATCTACATTCAGCTCTTATTTCTAGCATTTACTTTTCTGTTATTTACTTTCCAGCCATTTAATTTTCTACAAATTCTCAACTCAAATTCTGATTCGCTCAACTAGAACATTCCTCTAATTAAAGTTGCTTGATCAATCAATCCCTGTGGTATTCGACCTCACTCTATTGTGAGTTTTTACTTGACGACAAATTCGGTACACTTGCCGAAGGAAATTTGTTATGAGACAAGTTTTCCGTGCATCAGGTATAAAATATATTGGATAGTGAGATTGTGCAAGTGAAAGCACAAAGTGAATAGAAAATGGCACAATCAACAATAAACAAGTCCATGATGAAAAGAGGCTACTTATTCATTCTTAGAAATAATGAAATAATCACATGCATAAGGTGCTTGTTACAAAAAGTGACAAATCTTGATAAGAATCAGGTCAAGTCAACTCAAAAAAATGCAAAGCATTAACAAGGAACAAATACCTTGTCATGTGATTATATTCACTAAAGAACCATGATGACTAAGTAGCTCAACTAAAATCACTAAAGTAAAAATGCACAATTCAACATGCCACAAAAGGATTAGTCTAATTCATATGGTAGCTACAACATATGAATCAAACTCACAATTTATCTAGGCAATTGAATAAAGACTTTAATGCTCAGTGCACATATTCATCAATAATTAAACTAAAACTTAAGAAAGAAGCAACCTCGTAATCAAAATCAATCAACACTTGCAATTTATTTAATCAAGAACAATTAAACTAAAACAAATATAATAATTAAAATGGAAATGAAATGCAATGGAAAGCAACTAGAATAAGTACAAAAGAGGGCAAAAGTAAGAGAAGAGAAGGGTGGAAGAGAGAAGAAAAGAAGAACTAGAGAAAGGAGGAGAAAAGAACTAAAGTGGGAGAAAACAGGGGTGTGCGTACGCACATACATGCATGCATACGTGGTATGCGAAATCGTGAACATTCCTTCCTTAGTAACGACGCTAAAAACTCAAGATGCACGTTCATATTCTTAATTCTATTTCACAACTTTGTACAACTAACCAGCAAGTGCACTGGGTCGTCCAAGTAATAAACCTTACGTGAGTAAGGGTCGATCCCACGGAGATTGTCGGCTTGAAGCAAGCTATGGTCACCTTGTAAATCTCAGTCAGGCGGATTCAAATGGTTATGGTGATTTAATAATTAAAAGATAAACAAAACGTAAAATAAAGATAGAGGTACTTATGTAATTCATTGGTGAGAACTTCAGATAAGCGTATAGAGATGCTTTCGTTCCTCCTGAACCTCTGCTTTCCTGCTGTCTTCTTCCAATCAGTCTTACTCCTTTCTATGGCAAGCTGTATATTAGGCATCACCGTTGTCAGTGGCTACATCCTGTCCTCTCTGTGAAAATGGTCCGATGCGCTGTCACTGCATGGCTAATCATCTGGAGGTTCTCGATCATACTGGAATAGGATTCACCATCCTTTTGCGTCTGTCACTACGCCCAGCACTCGCGAGTTTGAAGCTCGTCACAGCCATCCCTTCCTGGATCCTACTCGGAATACCACAGACAGGGTTTAGACTTTCCGGATCTCAAGAATGGCCATCCATGGGTTCTGACTTATACCACGAAGATTCTGATTAAGAAATCCAAGAGATACTCATTCAATCGAAGGTAGAACGAAAGTAGTTGTCAGGCACACGTTCATAGGAAATGATGATGAGTGTCACGATCATCACATTCATGTTGAAGTGCGAATGAATATCTTAGAAGTAGAATAAGTTGAATTGAATAGAAAAAATAGTAGTACTTTGTATTAATTCAAGAGGAACAGCAGAGCTCCACACCTTAATCTATGGTGTGTAGAAACTCTACCGTTGAAAATACATAAGTAATAAAGGTTCAGGCATGGCCGAATGGCCATCCCCCCTAAAGGTCTAAGATAGCATAAAACTAATCAAAGATTGTCTACAAAGATAGTAGAAAGTCCTATTTATACTAAACTAGTTACTAGGGTTTACAGAAATGAGTAAATGATGCAGAAATCCACTTCTGGGACCCACTTGGTGTGTGCTTGGGCTGAGCATTGAGCTTTACACGTGTATAGGTCTTTCTTGGAGTTGAACGTCAGTTTGTAACGTGTTTCTGGCGTTGAACTCCACTTTGCAACTTGTTTTTGGCGCTGAACGCGAGACTGCAACATGAAACTGGTGTTCAACGCCAGTTTTCGTCATCTAAACTCGAGCAAAGTATGGACTATTATATATTTCTGGAAAGCCCTTGATGTCTACTTTCCAACGCAATTAAAAGCGTGCCATTTGGAGTTCTGTAGCTCCAGAAAATCCACTTTAAGTGCAGGGAGGTCAGAATCCAACAGCATCTGCAGTCCTTCTTCAACCTCTGAATCTGATTTTTGCTCAGGTCCCTCAATTTCAGCCAGAAAATACCTGAAATCACAGAAAAACACACAAACTCATAGTAAATTCTAGAAATATGATTTTTAATTAAAAACTAATAAAAATATACTAAAAACTAACTAAATCATACTAAAGACTAGGTAAAAACAATGCCAAAAAGCGTATAAATTATCCGCTCATCACAACACCAAACTTAAATTGTTGCTTGTCCCCAAGCAACTGAAAATCAAATAGGATAAAAAGAAGAGAATATACTATAAATTCCAAAATATCAATGAAACATAGCTCCAATCAGATGAGCGGGACTTGTAGCTTTCTGCCTCTTGAATAGTTTTGGCATCTCACTTTATCCATTGAAGTTCAGAATGATTGGCATTTATAGGAACTCAGAGTTCAGATAGTGTTATTGATTTTCCTAGTTCAGTATGTTGATTCTTGAACACAGCTACTTTATGAGTCTTGGTCGTGGTCCTAAGCACTTTGTTTTCCAGTATTACCACCAGATACATAAATGCCACAGACACAGGGTGAACCTATTCAGATTGTGACTCAGCTTTGCTAAAGTTCCCAATTAGAGGTGTCCAGGGTTCTTAAGCACACTCTTTTTTTGCTTTGGACCTTGACTTTAACCGCTCAGTCTCAAGTTTTCACTTGACACCTTCACGCCACAAGCACATGGTTAGGGACAGCTTGGTTTAGCCGCTTAGGCCAGGATTTTAGTCCTTTAGGCCCTCCTATCCACTGATGCTCAAAGCCTTGGATCCTTTTTATTACCCTTGCCTTTTGGTTTTAAGAGCTATTGGCTCTTTGCTCTTGCCTTTTGGTTTTAAGAGCTTTTGGCTTTTTCTACTTGCTTTTTCTTTTTCTCTTTTCTTTCGCCATTTTTCTTTTCTTTTTTTTTTTCTGCAAGCTTTTGTATTCACTACTTTTTCTTGCTTCAAGAATCATTTTTATGATTTTTCAGATTATCAAATAACATGTCTCCTTTTTCCTTATTCTTTAAGGGCCAACATATTTAACATTCATAAACAACAACCTCAAAAGACATATGCACTGTTCAAGCATTCATTCAGAAAACAAAAAGTATTGTCACCACATCAAAATAATTAAACTAGTTTCAAGGATGAATTCGAAACCATGTACTTCTTGTTCTGTTGTAATTAAAACATTTTTCATTTAAGAGAGGTGATGGATTTATATTCACTACTTTAAGGCATAGTGATGAGCGGATAATTTATACGCTTTTTGGCATTATTTTTAGTATGTTTTTAGTAGGATCTAGTTACTTTTAGGGATGTTTTCATTAGTTTTTATGTTAAATTCACATTTCTGGACTTTACTATGAGATTGTGTGTTTTTCTGTGATTTCAGGTATTTTCTGACTGAAATTGAGGGACTTGAGCAGAAATCAGATTCAGAGGTTGCAAAAGGACTGCTGATGCTGTTGGATTCTAATCTCCCTGCACTCAAAGTGGATTGTTTAGAGCTACAGAACTCGAAATGGTGCGCTTCCAATTGCGTTGGAAAGTAGACTTCCAGGGCTTTCCAGAAATATATAATAGTCCATACTTTGGCCAAGAATAGATGACATAAACTGGCATTCAACGCCAGCTCTCTGCCCAAATCTGGCGTCCAGCGCCAGAAAAGGATCCAAAACCAGAGTTGAACGCCCAAACTGGCACAAAAACTGGCGTTCAACTCCACAAATGGCCTCTGCACGTTCAACACTCAAGCTCAGCCCAAACACACACCAAGTGGGTCCAGGAACTGGATTTATGCATCAATTACTTACTCATGTAAACCCTAGTAGCTAGTTTATTATAAATAGGACCTTTTACTATTGTAAGAGACATCTTTGGATTACCTTATGATCCTTTGATCACGTTTTAGGGGGCTGGCCATCTCGGCCATGCCTGGACCTTCACTTATGTATTTTTAACGGTAGAGTTTCTACACTCCATAGATTAAGGTGTGGAGCTCTGCTGTTCCTCAAAGATTAACGCAAAGTACTACTGTTTTCTATTCAATTCTTCTTATTTCGCTTCTAAGATATCCATTCGCAACCAAGAACGTGATGAAGGTGATGATTATGTGTGACGCTCATCATCCTTCTCCCTTATGAACGCGTGCCTGACAAACATTTCTGTTCTACATAAAATAAGCTAGAATGAGTATCTCTTAGATCTCCTAACCAGAATCTTCGTGGCGTAAGCTAGAATGATGGCGGCATTCAAGAGAATCCGGAAGGTCTAAACCTTGTCTGTGGTATTCCGAGTAGGATTCAATGATTGAATGACTGTGACGAGCTCCTAACTCGCGATTGCAGGGCGTTAGTGACAGATGCAAAAGGATAGTAAATCCTATTCCAGCATGATCGAGAACCGACAGATGAATAGCCGTGCCGTGACAGGGTGCGTGAGCATATTATTCACTGAGAGGATAAGATGAAGCCATTGACAAGGGTGATGCCTCCAGACGATTAGCCGTGCCGTGACAGGGCATTGGATCATTTTCCCGAGAGATGACCGAAAGTAGCCATTGACAGTGGTGATGTATCACATAAAGCCAGCCATGGAAAGGAGTAAGACTGATTGGATGAAGATAGCAGGAAAGCAGAGGTTCAGAGGAACAAAAAGCATCTCCGTTCGCTTATCTGAAATTCCTACCAATGAATTACATAAGTATTTCTATCCCTTCTTTTATTTATTATTCGAAAACACCATTATCACTTTATATCTGCCTGACTGAGATTTACAAGGTGACCATAGCCTGCTTCATACCAACAATCTCCGTGGGATTCGACCCTTACTCACGTAAGGTATTACTTGGACGACCCAGTGCACTTGCTGGTTAGTTGTATCGAAGTTGTGAACCATGGTATTGGCACCATGTTCTTGGCGCCATTGCCAGGGAAAGAAAGAGCCATGAATTTTACATAATTAAAGTGTAATCACGATTACGCGCACCAAGTTGCTCACGTTGCCAGGGATTGTTTGAGCCTGGACATCACAATTTCGTGCACCAAGTTTTTGGCGCCGTTGCTGGGGACTTAATTGTTCCTGTTTGGCGCCAAGAATCGTCTGAGATCCCAATCCCGACAACAACACCAAGTTTTTGGCGCCGTTGCCGGGGATTGTTCGAGTTTGGACAACTGACGGTTCATCTTGTTGCTCAGATTAGGTAATTTTCTTTTTATTTTATTTTCAAAAGTTTTTCAAAAATATTTCTAAAAATTTTCTCATCTGTTTTCAAAAAAAATAAAAATGTTTTCAAAAATTTTATTCAAAATTTTTAAGAATGAATTCTAGTGTTTCATGAAGCATGTTGAAGCCTGGCTGGCTGTAAAGCCATGTCCTATTCCTTTGGGAATGAGTATGTCAGGCGTGTCATGTCTGAATTACATGCTGAAGCTTGGTTGGCCATTGGCCATGTCTAGTGTTTTGGACCGGAGCTTTCATTGAAAGCTTGGCTGGCTAGTGAGCCATGTCTAATTCCTGGACTGAAGCTTTAGACTAAGAATGCAAGATTCCTGGAATTCATATTAAAAATTTTGGAATCCTTATTTTTCTTTTTCAAATAATTTTCGAAAAATACCAAAAAAATTAGAAAATAAAAAAAAAATAAAAAATATCTTTGTGTTCGTGTTTGAGTCTTGAGTCATATCATAAGTTTGGTGTCATTTGCATGTGCATCTTGCATTTTTCGAAAATTCTCATGCATTCATAGTGTTCTTCATGATCTTCAAGTTGTTCTTGGTAAGTCTTCTTGTTTGATCTTGATGATTTTTTGTTTTGTGTCTTTTATTGTTTTTCATATGCATTCTTGAATTCTTATTGTCTAAGCATTAAAGAATCCTAAGTTTGGTGTCTTGCATGTTTTCTTTGCATAAAAAAAAAATTTTCAAAATTATGTTCTTGATGTTCATCATGATCTTCATGGTGTTCTTGGTGTTCATCTTGACATTCATAGTATTCTTGCATGCATCACATGTTTTGATCTAAAAAAAATTTCATGCATTGCATAATTTTCATGTTTTTCATAAAAATTTCAAAAATAAAAAAAAATATCTTTCCCTTTTTCTC
The DNA here is from genome assembly GCF_003086295.3 of Arachis hypogaea. Classification (NCBI taxonomy): domain Eukaryota; kingdom Viridiplantae; phylum Streptophyta; class Magnoliopsida; order Fabales; family Fabaceae; genus Arachis; species Arachis hypogaea. Next base: position 63,988,618 of record NC_092053.1, read on the forward strand.
TCATTAAATTCGAAAATTGAGTTGACTTTTTCAAAAATTTTTAAAATCAAATTGTTTCTTATGAGTCAAATCAAATTTTCAATTTGAAAATCTTATCTTTTTCAAAATCTTTTTCAAAAATCAAATCTTTTTCAAAATTCTTAGTTATTTTCGAAAATTCCAAAAATATTTTTCAAAAATCTTTTTCTTATTTTTTATATTAAATTTTCGAAAATAACATAATCAATTAATGTTTTGATTCAAAAATTTGAAGTTTGTTACTTGCTTGTTAAGAAAGATTCAAACTTTAAATTCTAGAATCATATCTTGTGATTTCTTGTGAATAAAGTCATTAATTGAGATTTTAAAAATCAAATCTTTTTTAAAAACTAATTTCAATCATATCTTTTCAAAAATATCTTCTTATCTTTTTCAAAAAAATTTGATTTCAAAATATCTTCTCTAACTTCCTAACTTCTTATCTTTTCAAAAGTGGTTTTCAAAATTTGTTTCAACCAACTAACTAACTTTTTGTTTGTTTCTTAACTTTTTCAAAACTACCTAACTAACTCTCTCTCTCTCATTTTCGAAAATATCTTCCCTCTTTTTCAAAAATTTCTTTTTAATTAACTAATTATTCTTATTTTTATTTTTGATTTTAAAAAAATTTTCGAAAAATACTAACATTTTTCAAAAACTATTTTCAAAAATCACTAACTCTTTTTCAAAAAAACTATTTTCGAAAATTTCTTCTCTCTCATCTTATTCTATTTATTTATTCATCTACTAACATCTCTTCCTCACATCATCACCAAATTCGAACCCCCTCTTCTATCTGTGTTCGAATTTCCTCTTCTTTTCTTCTACTAATAATAAGGAACCTCTTTACTGTGACATAGAGGATTCCTCTTCTTTTCTTTTTCTCTCCTCTTTCTTATGAGCAGGGATAGAGAAAAAGGTATTCTTGTTAAAGCTGATCCAGAACCTGAAAGGACTTTGAAGAGAAAATTAAGAGAAGCTAAAATACAACAATCCAGAGAAAACCTTTCAGAAATTTTCGAACAGAAAGAAGAGATGGCAGCCGAAAATAATAATAATGTAAGGAAGATGCTTGGTGACTTTACTGCACCTAATTCCAATTTACATGGAAGAAGCATCTCCATTCCTGCCATTGGAGCAAACAACTTTGAGCTGAAACCTCAATTAGTTTCTCTGATGCAGCAGAACTGCAAGTTTCATGGACTTCCATCTGAAGATCCTTTTCAGTTCTTAACTGAATTCTTGCAGATATATGATACTGTTAAGATTAATGGAGTAGATCCTGAAGTCTACAGGCTCATGCTTTTCCCTTTTGCTGTAAGAGACAGAGCTAGATTATGGTTGGATTCTCAACCCAAAGACAGCCTGAACTCTTGGGATAAGCTGGTCACGGCTTTCTTAGCCAAGTACTTTCCTCCTCAAAAGTTGAGCAAGCTTAGAGCTGATGTTCAAACCTTCAGACAAAAAGAAGGTGAATCCCTCTATGAAGCTTGGGAAATATACAAACAGTTGACCAAAAAGTGTCCTTCTGACATGCTTTCAGAATGGACCATCCTGGATATATTCTATGATGGTTTATCTGAGCTATCAAAGATGTCACTGGACACTTCTGCAGGTGGATCCATTCACCTAAAGAAAACGCCTGCAGAAGCTCAAGAACTCATTGACATGGTTGCTAATAACCAGTTCATGTACACTTCTGAAAGTAATCCTGTGAGTAATGGGACGCCTATGAAGAAGGGAGTTCTTGAAGTTGATACTCTGAATGCCATATTGGCTCAGAATAAAATATTGACTCAGCAAGTCAATATGATTTCTCAGAGTCTGCATGGAATGCAAGCTACATCCAACAGTACTCAAGAGGCATCTTCTGAAGAAGAAGCTTATGATCCTGAGAACCCTGCAATAGCAGAGGTAAATTACTTAGGTGAACCTTATGGAAACACCTATAACTCAACATGGAGAAATCATCCAAATTTCTCATGGAAGGATCAAAAGCCCCAACAAGGCTTTAATAATGGTGGAAGAAACAGGTTTAGCAATAGCAAGCCTTTTCCATCATCAACTCAGCAACAGACAGAGAACTCTGAACAAAATGCTTCTAATTTAGAAAATCTAGTCTCTGATCTATCTAAGGCCACTGTAAGTTTCATGAATGAAACAAGGTCTTCCATTAGAAATCTGGAAGCACAAGTGGGCCAGCTGAGTAAAAGGATCACTGAAATCCCTCCTAGTACTCTCCCAAGCAATACAGAAGAGAACCCAAAAGGAGAGTGCAAGGCCATTGACATAAGCACCATGGCCGAACCTGTAAGGGAAGGAGAGGACGTGAATCCCAAGGAGGAAGACCTCCTGGGACGTCCAGTGATCAATAAGGAGCTCCCCTCTGAGGAATCAAAGGACTCTGAGGCTCATCTAGAGACCATAGAGATTCCATTGAACCTCCTTATGCCCTTCATGAGCTCTGATGAGTATTCCTCTTCTGAAGAGAATGAGGATGTTACTGAAGAGTAAACTGCCAAGTTTCTTGGTGCAATCATGAAGCTGAATGCCAAATTATTTGGCATTGATACTTGGGAAGTTGAACCTCCCTTGTTCATCAATGAACTAAGTGATCTGGATCAACTGACATTGCCTCAGAAGAGACAGGATCCTGGAAAGTTCATAATATCCTGCACCATAGGCACCATGATCTTTAAGGCTCTGTGTGACCTTGGTTCAGGAATAAACCTCATGCCCCTCTCTGTAATAGAGAAACTGGGAATCTATGGGGTGCAAGCTGCTAAAATCTCATTAGAGATGGCAGACAGTTCAAGAAAACAGGCTTATGGACAAGTAGAGGACGTGTTAGTAAAGGTTGAAGGCCTTTACATCCCTACTGATTTCATATTCCTAGATACTGAAAAGGAAGAGGATGAATCCATCATCCTAGGAAGACCTTTCTTGGCCACAGCAAGAGCTGTGATTGATGTTGACAGAGGTGAAATAGTCCTTCAATGGAATGAGGACTCCCTTGTGTTTAAAACTCAAGAATCTCCCTCTGCAACCATGGAGAGAAAGCAGAAAAAGCTTCTCTCAAAGCAGAGTCAACCAGAGCCCCCACAGTCAAACTCTAAGTTTGGTGTTGGGAGGCCACAACCAAACTCTAAGTTTGGTGTTGAACTCCCATATCCAAACTCTAAGTTTGGTGTTGGAGAGTCTCAACAAAGCTTTGCACATCTGTGAGGCTCCATGAGAGCCCACTGTCAAGCTATTGACACTAAAGAAGCGCTTGTTGGGAGGCAACCCAATTTTATTTATCTAACTATATTTTCCTTAGTTATATGTCTTTGTAGGTTCATGATCATGTGGAGTCACAAAATAAATATAAAAATTGAAAATGGAATAAAAAACAGCAGAAGAAAAATCACACCCTGGAGGAGCATCTGTCTGGCGTTCAGCGCCAGAACAGAGCATGGTGCTGGCGCTGAACGCCCAAAATGGGCAGCTTCTGGGCGCTGAACGCCAGAACAGGCATGGTTCTGGTGTTCAACGCCAGAAATGGCACACAAATGGGCGTTGAACGCCCAAAATGGCCACCAACCTGGTGCTGAACGCCCAGAGTTGGGTACAAAGGCATTTTTACATGCCTAATGGGTGCAGGGATGTAAATCCTTGAACACCTCAGGATCTGTGGACCCCACAGGATCCACTCAGGATCTGTGGACCCCACAGAATCCCCACCTACCTCCACTCACTTCTTCTGACCACTCTCTTTCACACAACCCCATAAACACTCTTCCCCAAAAACCCTTCACCAATCACCTCAAACTCTCTTCTCCATCACCTCTTCACCACTTACATCCATCCACTCTTCCCCATAAACCTACCTCATAAACTCCACCTACCTTCAAAATTTAAAACCAATTTCCCACCCAAACCCACCCATATGGCCGAACCTTAACCCCCTCTCCCTTCCCTATATAAAGACCCCCATTCTTCATCAAATTCACACAACACACCCCTCTACACTCTTCTTGGCTGAAACCACATCTCCCTCTCCCTCTCCATATTTCTTCTTCTTCATCTTCTATTATTTTGTTTATTGCTCGAGGGCGAGCAATATTCTAAGTTTGGTGTGGTAAAAGCATAGCTTTTTTGTTTTTCCATTACCATTGATGGCACCTAAGACCGGAGAATCCTCTAGAAAGGGGAAAGGGAAGACAAAAGCTTCCACATTCGAGTCATGGGAGATGGAAAGGTTCATCTCCAAAACCCATCAAGACCACTTCTATGATGTTGTGGCCAAGAAGAAGGTGATCCCTGAGGTCCCTTTTAAACTCAAAAGAAATGAGTATCCGGAGATCCGACATGAAATTCAAGGAAGAGGTTGGGAAGTTCTAACAAATCCCATCCAACAAGTCGGCATCCTAATGGTTCAAAAGTTCTATGCCAATGCATGGATCACCAAGAACCATGATCAAAGTAAGAACCCGGATCCAAAGAACTATGGTACAATGGTTCGGGGGAAATACTTAGATTTTAGTCCGGAGAATGTGAGGTTGGCGTTTAACTTGCCCATGATGCAAGGAGATGAACGCCCCTACACTAGAAGGGTCAACTTTAATCAAAGGTTGGACCAAGTCCTTATGGACATATGTGTAGAAGGAGCTCAATGGAAGGTTGACTCCAAAGGCAAGCCGGTTCAACTAAGAAGATTGGACCTCAAGCCTGTAGCTAGAGGATGGTTGGAGTTCATTCAATGCTCAATCATTCCCACTAGCAACCGGTCTGAAGTTACTATAGACCGGGCCATCATGATCCATAGCATCATGATTGGAGAAGAGGTGGAAGTTCATGAGATTATACCTCAAGAACTCTACAAGGTGGCTGACAAGTCTTCCACTATGGCAAGGTTAGCCTTTCCTCACCTCATTTGCCATCTATGTTACTCAGCTGGAGCTTTCATAGAAGGAGACATTCCTATTAAGGAAGAGAAGCCCAACACTAAGAAAAAGATGGAGCAAGCAAGAGAGCCCATTCATGGAGCTCAAGAGGCGCAAGAGACTCATTTTCATGAGATCCCAGAGATGCCTCAAATGCACTTTCCTCCACAAAATTATTGGGAGCAAATCAACACCTCCCTAGGAGAATTGAGTTCCAATATGGGACAACTAAGGGTGGAACATCAAGAGCACATGCTTCATGAAATAAGAGAAGATCAAAAAGCAATAAGGGAGGAGCAACAAAGACAAGGAAGAGACATAGAAGAGCTCAAGGACATCATTGGTTCCTCAAGAAGGAAACGCCACCATCACTAAGGTGGATTCATTCCTTGTTTTTCTTTCTTCTGTTTTTCGTTTTCTATGTTTGTGTCTTCATTACATGATCATTAGTAGTTAGTAACTTTGTCTTAAAGTTATGAATGTTCTATGAATCCATCACCTCTCTTAAATAAAAAATGTTTTAATTCAAAAGAACAAGAAGTACATGAGTTTCGAATTTATCCTTGAACTTAGTTTAATTATATTAATGTGGTGACAATGCTTCTTGTTTTCTGAATGTATGCTTGAACAGTGCATATGTCTTTTGAAGTTGCTGTTTAAGAATGTTAAATATGTTGGCTCTTGAAAGAATGATGACTAGGAGACATGTTATTTGATAATCTAAAAAATCATAAAAATGATTCTTGAAGCAAGAAAAAGCAGCAAAGAACAAAGCTTGCAGAAAAAAAAATAGGCGAAAAAAAAATAGAAAGAAAAAGAAAAAGCAAGCAGAAAAAGCTAATAACCCTTAAAACCAAAAGGCAAGGGCAAATAAAAAGTATCCCAAGGCTTTGAGCATCAGTGGATAGGAGGGCCTAAAGGAATAAAATCATGGTCTAAGTGGCTAAACCAAGCTGTCCCTAACCATGTGCTTGTGGCGTGTAGGTGTCAAGTGAAAACTTGAGACTGAGCGGTTAAAGTCAAGGTCCAAAGCAAAAAAAGAGTGTGCTTAAGAACCCTGGACACCTCTAATTGGGGACTTTAGCAAAGCTGAGTCACAATCTGAAAAGGTTCACCCAATTATGTGTCTGTGGCATTTATGTATCCGGTGGTAATACTGGAAAACAAAGTGCTTAGGGCCACGACCAAGACTCATAAAGAAGCTGTGTTCAAGAATCATCATACTGAACTAGGAGAGTCAATAACACTATTCGAAATCTGAAGTTCCTATAGATGCCAATCATTCTGAACCTCAATGGATAAAGTGAGATGCCAAAACTATTCAAGAGGCAAAAAGCTATAAGTCCCGCTCATATGATTAAAGCTATGTTTCATTGATAGTTTGGAATTTATAGTATATTCTCTTCTTTTTATCCTATTTGATTTTCAGTTGCTTGGGAACAAGCAACAATTTAAGTTTGGTGTTGTGATGAGTGGATAATTTATACGCTTTTTGGCATTGTTTTTAGTATGTTTTTAGTAGGATCTAGTTACTTTTAGGGATGTTTTCATTAGTTTTTATGTTAAATTCACATTTCTGGACTTTACTATGAGATTGTGTGTTTTTCTGTGATTTCAGGAATTTTCTGACTAAAATTGAGGGACTTGAGCAGAAATCAGATTCAGAGGTTGCAAAAGGACTGCTGATGCTGTTGGATTCTAATCTCCCTGCACTCAAAGTGGATTTTTTGGAGCTACAGAACTCGAAAGTAGACTTAATTGCGTTGGAAAGTAGACTTCCAGGGCTTTCCAGCAATATATAATAGTCCATACTTTGGCCAAGAATAGACGACGTAAACTGGCGTTCAACACCAGCTCTCTGCCCAAATCTGGCGTCCAGCGCCCAAAAAGGATTCAAAACCAGAGCTGAATGCCCAAACTGGCACAAAAACTGGCGTTCAACTCCACAAATGGCCTCTGCACGTTCAACACTCAAGCTCAGCCCAAACACACACCAAGTGGGCCCAGGAAGTGGATTTATGCATCAATTACTTACTCATGTAAACCCTAGTAGCTAGTTTATTATAAATAGGACCTTTTACTATTGTAAGAGACATCTTTGGATTACCTTATGATCCTTTGATCACGTTTTAGGGGGCTGGCCATCTCGGCCATGCCTGGACCTTCACTTATGTATTTTTAACGGTAGAGTTTCTACACTCCATAGATTAAGGTGTGGAGCTCTGCTGTTCCTCAAAGATTAACGCAAAGTACTACTGTTTTCTATTCAATTCTTCTTATTTCGCTTCTAAGATATCCATTCGCACCCAAGAACGCGATGAAGGTGATGATTATGTGTGACGCTCATCATCCTTCTCCCTTATGAACGCGTGATTGACAAACACTTCTGTTCTACATGAAATAAGCTAGAATGAGTATCTCTTAGATCTCCTAACCAAAATCTTCGTGGCGTAAGCTAGAATGATGGCGGCATTCAAGAGAATCCAGAAGGTCTAAACCTTGTCTGTGGTATTCCAAGTAGGATTCAATGATTGAATGACTGTGACGAGCTCCTAACTCGCGATTGCAGGGCGTTAGTGACAGACGCAAAAGGATAGTAAATCCTATTCCAGCATGATCGAGAACTGACAGATGAATAGCCGTGCCGTGACAGGGTGCGTGAGCATATTATTCACTGAGAGGATAAGATGAAGCCATTGACAAGGGTGATGCCTCCAGACGATTAGCCGTGCCGTGACAGGGCATTGGATCATTTTCCCGAGAGATGACCGAAAGTAACCATTGACAGTGGTGATGTATCACATAAAGCCAGCCATGGAAAGGAGTAAGACTGATTGGATGAAGATAGCAGGAAAGCAGAGGTTCAGAGGAACGAAAAGCATCTCCGTTCGCTTATCTGAAATTTCTACCAATGAATTACATAAGTATTTCTATCCCTTCTTTTATTTATTATTCGAAAATACCATTATCACTTTATATCTGCCTGACTGAGATTTACAAGGTGACCATAGCCTGCTTCATACCAACAATCTCCGTGGGATTCGACCCTTACTCACGTAAGGTATTACTTGGACGACCCAGTGCACTTGCTGGTTAGTTGTATCGAAGTTGTGAACCATGGTATTGGCACCATGTTCTTGGCGCCATTGCCAGGGAAAGAAAGAGCCATGAATTTTACATAATTAAAGTGTAATCACGATTACGCGCACCAAGTTGCTCACGTTGCCAGGGATTGTTTGAGCCTGGATATCACAATTTCGTGCACCACATAGACACTTAGATACTAATGATCATGTAATAAGACACAAACATAAATAAACATTTAACAAAAAAAAACGAAAAACAGAAAATTTAAGAACAAGGAATGAGTCCACCTTAGTGATGGTGGCGTTTTCTCCTTGAGGAACCAATGATGTCCTTGAGCTCTTCTATGTCTCTTCCTTGTCTTTGTTGCTCCTCCCTCATTGCTCTTTGATCTTCTCTAATCTCATGTCGGATCTCGGGATACTCATTTTTCTTGAGTTTGAAAGGGACCTCGGGGATCACCTTCTTCTTGGCCACAACATCATAGAAGTGGTCTTGATGGGCTTTGGAGATGAATTTTTCCATCTCCCATGACTTGGAGGTGGAAGCTTTTGTCTTCCCTTTCCCTTTTCTAGAGGTTTCTTTTATTGGTAATGGAAAAATAAAAAGCTTATGCTTTTACCACACCAAACTTAGAATATTGCTCGCCCTTGAGCAAGAGAATAAAGAAGAAGAAGAAGAAGAAGAGAAAATATGGAGGAGAGGGAGGGAGGTGTATTCGGCCAAGGTAAAGAAGATAGGGTTGTGTTGTGTAAAAATAAAGGAGGGATTGAGGTGTTTATATAGTGAGGGGAGAGGGAGTAGGTTCGGCCATATGGGGTGGGTTTTGGGTGGGAAAGTGATTTTGAATTTTGAAGGTAGGTGGGGTTTATAGGGAAGAGTGGATGGATGTGAGTGGTGAAGGGGTAATAGGGAAGGGAGATTGAGGTGATTGGTGAAGGGTTTTGGGGAAGGGTGTTTATTGGGAATGGTGAGTGTTGAGAAGAGGGAAGAATATGAGTGGAGGTAGGTGAGGATCCTGTGGAGTCCACAGATGCTGAGATGATCCTGTGGGGTTCATAGATCCTGAGGTGTCAAGGATTTGCATCCCTGCACCAATTAGGCATGTAAAACGCCTTTGCATGCAATTCTAGAGTTTAAACGCTGAATTGATGCTTGTTTTGGGCGTTCAACGCCCAGATGCAGCATGTTTCTAGCGTTGAACGCCAGTTCTATGCTTGTTTCTGGCGTTCAGCGCCAGCTCTTCTCAGGGTGCATTCTTGGTGTTTGAACACCAAGATGTTGCTTGTTTCTGGCGTTCAACGCCAGATCCATGCTCTATTCTGGCGTTGAACGCCAGCCAGATGCTCCTTACTGGCGTTTAAATGCCAGTAAGTCCTTCCTCCAGGGTGTGATTTTTCTTCTGCTGTTTTTGATTCTGTTTTTAATTTTTATATTTATTTTGTGACTCCACATGATCATGAACCTAATAAAACATGAAAGAACAATAAAAATAAAAATAAAATTAGATAAATAAAAATTGGGTTGCCTCCCAACAAGCGCTTCTTTAATGTCAATAGCTTGACAATGGGCTCTCATGGAGCCACACAGGTGATCAGGTCAATTTTATAGACTCCCAACACCAAACATAGAGTTTGGATATGGGAGTTCAACACCAAACTTAGAGTTTGGCTGAGGCCTCCCAACACCAAACTTAGAGTTTGACTGTGGTGGCTTTAGTTGACTCTGTACTGAGAGAAGTTTTCTATGCTTCCTTTCCATTGTTACAGAAGGAGATTCTTGAGTTTTAAACACAAGGTTTTCCTCATTCAGTTGAAGGATCAATTCTCCTCTGTCTACATCAATCACAGCTCTTGCTGTGGCTAGGAAGGGTCTTCCAAGGATGATGGATTCATCCTCATCCTTCCCAGTGTCTAGGATTATGAAATCAGCAGGGATGTAAAGGCTTTCAACCTTTACTAACACGTCCTCTACTAGTCCATAAGCCATTTTCATAGATTTGTCTGCCATCTCTAATGAGAAATTGGCAGCCTGTACCTCAAGGATTCCCAGTTTCTCCATTATAGAGAGTGACATGAGGTTTATCCCTGACCCAAGGTCACATAGAGCCTTCTCAAAGGTCATGGTGCCTATGGTACAAGGTATTAAGAACTTTCCAGGATCTTGTTTCTTCTAAGGTAATGTCAGTTGATCCAGATCACTCAGTTCATTGATGAGCAAGGGAGGTTCATCTTCCCAAGTCTCTTTACCAAATAATTTGGCATTTAGCTTCATGATTGCACCAAGGTACTTGGCAACTTGCTCTTCAGTAACATCCTCATTCTCTTCAGAAGAAGAATACTCATCAGAGCTCATGAAGGGCATAAGGAGGTTCATTGGAATCTCTATGGTCTCTAGATGAGCCTTAGAGTCCTTTGGTTCCTCAAAGAGAAACTCCTTGTTGATCACTGGACGTCCCAGGAGGTCTTCCTCACTAGGATTCACGTCCTCTTCCTCCCTTGTAGGTTTGGCCATGATTGTTATATCAATGGCCTTGCACTCTCTCTTTGGATTCTCTTCTGTATTGCTTGGGAGAGTACTAGGGGGGTTTCAGTGATTCCTTTACTCAGCTGGCCCACTTGTGCTTCCAAATTTCTAATGGAAGACCTTATTTCATTCATGAAACTCACAGTGGCCTTAGATAGATCAGAGACTAAATTTGCTAAGCTAGATGGATTCTTCTCAGAATTCTCTGTCTGTTGCTGAGTGGATGATGGAAAAGGTTTACTATTGTTAAACCTGTTTCTTCCACCATTATTAAAGCCTTGTTGAGGCTTTTGTTGATCCTTCCATGAGAAATTTGGATGATTTCTCCATGAGGGATTATAGGTGTTTCCATAAGGTTCACCCATGTAATTCACCTCTGCTATTGCAGGGTTCTCAGGATCATAAGCTTCTTCTTCAGAAGATGCCTCTTTAGTACTGTTGGATGATTCCTTCGATCCATTCAGACTCTGAGAGATCATATTGACTTGCTGAGTCAATATTTTATTCTGAGCCAATATGGCATTCAGAGTATCAATTTTAAGAACTCCCTTCCTCTGAGGTGTCCCATTATTCACAGGATTCCTTTCAGAAGTGTACATGAACTGGTTATTTGCAACCATGTCAATGAGTTCTTGAGCTTCTGCAGGTGTTTTCTTTAGGTGAATGGATCCACCTGCAGAATGGTCTAGTGACATCTTTGATAGTTCAGACAGACCATCATAGAATATATCCAGAATGGTCCATTCTGAAAACATGTCAGAAGGACACTTTTTGGTCAGTTGCTTATATCTCTTCCAAGCTTCATAGAGGGATTCACCTTCTTTCTGTCTGAAGGTTTGAACATCCACTCTAAGCTTACTAAGCTTTTGAGGAGGAAAGTACTTGGCTAAGAAAGCCGTGACCAGCTTATCCCAAGAGTTCAGGCTATCTTTAGGTTGAGAGTCCAACCATACTCTAGCTCTGTCTCTTACAGCAAACAGGAAAAGCATAAGCCTGTAGACCTCGAGATCAACCCCATTGGTCTTAACAGTATCACAGATCTGCAAGAATTCAGTTAAGAACTGAAAAGGATCTTCGAATGGAAGTCCATGAAACTTGCAGTTTTGTTGCATCAGAGAAACTAATTGAGGTTTAAGCTCAAAGTTGTTTACTCCAATGGCAGGAATTGAGATGCTTCTTCCATGTAAATTGGAATTAGGTGCAGTGAAGTAACCAAGCATCCTCCTTGCATTATTGTTGTTAGGTGCGTCTGCCATCTCCTTTTCTTGTTCGAAAATTTCAGTAAGGCTGTCTCTGGATTGTTGTAATTTAGCTTCTCTTAGTTTTCTCTTCAGAGTCCTTTCAGGTTCTGGATCAGCTTCAACAAGAATGCCCTTTTCCTTGTCCCTGCTCATATGAAAGAGAAGAGAACAAGAAAAGAAGAGGAATCCTCTATGTTACAGTAAAGAGGTTCCTTATTGTTAGTAGAAGAAGAAAGGGAATAAGAGTGAAGAAGAATGGATAATCCAAACACAAGGGTGAGGATAGGAGCAGAGATATGAGATGAAAAGAAGTGTTAGTAGATGAATAAATAAATAGAAGGAGATGAGAGAGAGGGAATTTCGAAAATTAATTAAAATAAAAATAAAATTTAAAGTTAAATTTCGAAATTAAAAATTGAAATTAAATTAAAATTAAAACAATTAGTTAGTTAAAAAGGAATTTTGAAGAAGAGGGGAAAGGATTTTCGAAAATTAGAAAGAGAGAGTTAGTTTAGTAGTTTTGAAAAAGATATGATTGAAACAACAAGATAAGATTGATTGAAAAGGATTTGAAAATAAATTTTGAAAAGATAAGAAGTTAGAAGAGATTTTGAAATTAATTTTGAAAAAGATGTGATTGAAAATTAAAAAGATGTGATTGAAACAAAAAGATAAGATTGATTGAAAAAGATTTGAAAAAGAAATTTAAAAAGATTTGATTTTGAAATTTAAATTTGATTACTTGACTAACAAGAAACAAAAAGATTTGATTTTAAAATTTAAAGATTGAACCTTTCTTATTAGGCAAGTAACAAACTTAAAAAAAATTTGAATCAAAACATTAAATGCTGATAAAATTTTCGAAAATTAAGAAATAAAAAAATAAAAAGATTTTAAAAGTTAATCTGAATATTTTCGAAAAAATGAAAAAGATTTTGAAAAATTTTAAAAAGAATTCGAAAATATGAAAAGAAAATTGAAAAAGATTTGATTTTGAAAAAGATTTTGAAAAAGATAAGATTTTTAAATTGAAAATTTGATTTGACTCATAAAAACAACTAGATTTTTTTTAAAAATTTTTGAAAAAGTCAACTCAAATTTTTGAATTTGATGAGTGAAAAAGGGAAAGATATTTTTTTTATTTTTGAATTTTTAATGATGGAAGAGAAAAACACAAAATTGACACAAAACATAGAAATTATGAATCAAAACAACTAATGCATGCAAGAACACTTTGAATGTCAAGATGAACACCAAGAACACTTTGAAGATCAAGATGAACATCAAGACTTATTTTTGAAAATTTTTAAGAAAAGAAAAACATGCAAGACACCAAACTTAAAAATTTTTATTCTTTAGACATTAACAAATTGAAAATGCATATGAAAAACAAGAAAAGACACAAAACAAGAAAATACGAAGATCAAACAAGAAGACTGGCCAAGAACAACTTGAAGATCATGAAGAATGTAATGCATGAAATTTTCGAAAATAAATTTTTGGAAAATTAAAAAGATGCAATTGACACCAAACTTAAAACTTGACTCTAGACTCAAACAAGAAACACAAAAAAATATTTTTGATTTTATGATTTTGTAAAATATTTTTTTTTATTTTTCAAAAATAAGAAATAAAAAGCTTAAAATTAAAATAAAATTACCTAATCTGAGCAACAAGATGAACCGTCAGTTGTCCAAACTCGAACAATTCCCGGCAACGGTGCCAAAAACTTGGTTTGCGAAATCGTGATCATTCCTTCCTTGGTAACGGCGCTAAAAACTCAATATGCACGTTCATGTTCTTAATTCTGTTTCACAACTTCGTACAACTAACCAGCAACTGCACTGGGTCGTCCAAGTAATAAACCTTACGTGAGTAAGGGTCGATCCCACGGAGATTGTCGGCTTGAAGCAAGATATGGTCACCTTGTAAATCTCAGTCAGGTGGATTCAAATGGTTATGGTGATTTAATAATTAAAAGATAAACAAAATGTAAAATAAAGATAGAGGTACTTATGTAATTCATTGGTGAGAACTTTAGATAAGCGTATAGAGATGCTTTCGTTCCTCCTGAACCTCTGCTTTCCTGTTGTCTTCATCCAATCAGTCTTATTCCTTTCTATGGCAAGCTGTATATTGGGCATCACCGTTGTCAGTGGCTACATCTCGTCCTCTCTGTGAAAATGGTCTGATGCGCTGTCACTGCATGGCTAATCATCTGGAGGTTCTCGATCATACTGGAATAGGATTCACCATCCTTTTGCGTCTGTCACTACGCCCAGCACTTGCGAGTTTGAAGCTCGTCACAACCATCCCTTCCTGGATCCTACTTAGAATACCACAGACAAGGTTTAGACTTTCTGGATCTCAAGAATGGCCATCCATGGGTTCTGACTTATACCACGAAGATTCTGATTAAGAAATCCAAGAGATACTCATTCAATCGAAGGTAGAACGAAAGTGGTTGTCAGGCACACGTTCATAGGGAATGATGATGAGTGTCACGATCATCACATTCATGTTGAAGTGCGAATGAATATCTTAGAAGCGGAATAAGTTGAATTGAATAGAAAAAACAGTAGTACTTTGTATTAATTCATGAGGAACAGCAGAGCTCCACACCTTAATCTATGGTGTGTAGAAACTCTACCGTTGAAAATACATAAGTGATGAAGGTTCAAGCATGGCTGAATGGCCAGCCCCCCTAAAGGTCTAAGATAGCATAAAACTAATCAAAGATTGTCTACAAAGATAGTAGAAAGTCCTATTTATACTAAACTAGTTACTACGGTTTACAGAAATGAGTAAATGATGCAGAAATCCACTTCTGGGGCCCACTTGGTATGTGCTTGGGCTGAGCATTGAGCTTTACACGTGTAGAGGTCTTTCTTGAAGTTGAACGCCAGTTTGTAACGCATTTCTGGCGTTGAACTCCACTTTGCAACTTGTTTCTGGCGCTGAACGCTAGACTGTAACATGGAACTGGCGTTCAACGCCAGTTTGCGTTATCTAAACTCGAGCAAAGTATGGACTATTATATATTTCTGGAAAGCCCTGGATGTCTACTTTCTAACGCAATTGGAAGCGCGCCATTTGGAGTTTTGTAACTCCAGAAAATCCACTTTGAGTGCAGGGAGGTCAGAATCCAACAGCATCTGCAGTCCTTCTTTAACCTCTGAATCTGATTTTTGCTCAGGTCCCTCAATTTCAGCCAGAAAATACCTGAAATCGTAGAAAAACACATAAAATCATAGTAAAGTCCAGAAATGTGATTTTTAATTAAAAACTAATAAAAATATACTAAAAACTAACTAAATCATACTGAAAACTATGTAAAAACAATGCCAAAAAGCGTATAAATTATCCGCTCATCAATACGCACACTAGGCGGAAAAGGGACTTATGCGCGCGCACAACAGCGTGCGGGCACTGCGGACAGAAGAGGGAACAAGAAGTGTGCTCACGCACCAAGGTGTACGCACGCACAGAAGACTTTTTTTTTAAGAAAGGATCATGTGTGCTCGCGCACACAGGTCTGTGCGCGCGCACAAGAGCGTAAGGGGCAGGAGTTCATGTGCACAGGCTGTGCCAACGCTCCCACCAGAGTGGTTGCAAGTTGGCGTGTGGATGCACACGTCTGTGCGGCCGCATAAGAAGCGTGAAGAAGGGTATGTGTGCGTACACACGAGTGGGTGCGCACGCACAGGTCGCAAAAAGAAAGGGAGAGCTCGCACACAAATCGTGCTGGCACTGTGAACAGAGGGCAAAATCATGTGTGTGCGTGCGCACAGGTCGGTGTGCATGCACAGGAAGCAGAAAATAGCTGTTTTGTGCGCACGCACAAGTACGTGCGTACGCACAGATGCCCTGTTTTGCAAAATATTTTCTTCAAAATTCTAAGGTACCATGCCTTAGTTCATTCAAAACCAAACACCAAAACATGCAAGAACCCATAAATTCATGATCCAAACCAAAATTAACATAACTAACTCAAAATTAAACTAATTCTAAGCTAATCAATCAAACAAAAATGCAATTAAGGCAAAATATATACAAAAAGAGAAGGGTAAGAACAATGTTACCAAGTACTTTTATTTAATGTCTTTAAGTTAGACAATTGGGAGAGCCTTTGCTATGGTGGCTTGTGCTTGACTTCACCACCAATGCTTGAATGACCAATGTCCTCTAGGTTTCCAATCCTAACCATCAACAAAGACAACCAAAAAGCAAGCTATTTACAATATTCACATATATACAATAGCCACTAAATTGACACCATTGCAACTCCCCGGCAACGGCGCCAATTTTGATAAGAAGAATTTTTGTATGGTTCGGAATCAATCAAAATAAGAATCAATTCGTTGGTAGCATAGTCCAAACCAACAATGAATTCTCACTATCAAATAATAAAGTCAATGCAAAATACCCGAGAGTAATTAAACCTCGGGTCATCTTCCCTAGGAGTTGCAATGAAATGTACAATCATTGGCTATGAGAGAGAGAGAGCATGGGGAATTTTGAATTGAAAGCAAGAGATCAAGAAATGTAAATAGCAAGAAAGTAAAAGCAAGGAATCCAAATGGCAACTCTTGGCAAGAAGTGGGTAATCTAGGTTTCCTATCCTAGTTGTGGACCACAAACATGGCAATTGTGTAGAATTAATCTAAATCAATCAATCATCCTTGAGATTAGTCAAAAGACGTAATTGATCTCAATCCATAAGTCCTAGTCAACTCACTAATTACTTAGTGAAAGACTAGCGTCAATGGAAACCAAATCAATTAACTATTCTCACACAATGTGGAATGGACATCCACAACTCAATTCCACCGAAACACTCAATTTCTCAACCAAGAGTGTGAAAACTAAACATGCAAGAAATTAAAGTCAAATCAATAAAAGTCAAAAGCAATTAAAAGTCAAAGCAAGGAAGATTAGAATGCAAGAAACCTCTTGGCAAGTAATTGAGAGCTAAAGTTACCTATCCTAACCATTGACCACAAACACATGATGATTATGAATAGTTAATCCTACTTAGTCAACCTTACATCAAAGATAAGTCAAATAGGCATAGTTAATTCCAATCCCTATGTCCTATGTCAAGACTAAGGGTCACATAGAGTCAAGGGAGACCAAATTAACTAACTACTATAATGTATCAAGCAAGAATAGACATCAATGACTCAAGGATCACCAAAGTCAACAATTGCAAGCCAAGAGGGAAGAAAACCTATGTAAAAACTAAGCCAAGCATTTTATCAAACACTTGGTGTGCATGAAAATAAAATAATATTAAATTGTATTAAAATAAATTATAAAACTACCAAATCAAGGAAATGACAATAACAACTCAAGAAAGCAATAAATGACATGAAAACATAAATTTGCATTAATGGAAAGTAAAATATAACAAGAGTGTCATAAAACATAAAAATGGCAAAATAGAAGAAATAACAAGAGAAATGAATAAGAACAAAGAAGCAATAACAATAAATGACAAGGAAAAGTAAATAAAAACAAGAATTAAAAGTAGAAATTACAAGAAATTAAACTAACAAACCTTAATTCTAGAGAGAGGGGGGAGCTTCTCTCTCTAGAAACTAAGAGAAAACATAATAGAAACTAAACCTAATTGCCCCCCTTCATTCCTCTTCACTTTGGCCTTAAATAGCTTCAGAAAATGAGTTAAATTGAGTTTTGGAGGCCAGAATTCACCCCCAGCGATTTACATTAATGAGCCCACGTGCAGGGACCTATGCGGACGCACAGACGCGTGCGTCCGCACACATGCTGAAAATTGAACTGTGCGGATGCATAAATACCTGTGCGTACACACAGGTAGACTTTTTTTCACTATGGGAAATTGCATATCATTTTGAAGCCCCTGATGTTAGCTTTCCAATGTCGCTGGAACCACCTTATTTGGACTTCTGTAGCTCATGTTATAACTAATTTAGTACAGAGAGGTCAGGGCTGGCAGCTTTCCAAATCTTATTTTCTTCATGATTTCTCCCCTTTTGGATGCTCTTTCTTCACTTCTTCAATCCATACTTTCCTTGGAAACCTAAAATCACTTAACAAATACATCAAGGCACTACATGGGATTAAAATGAATTAAAATTGACTAAATTAAGCACAAAAGAGCATGTTTTCACTCTCAAGCAAAATTTAGGAAGAAATCTCAAAAAGCATGCTATTTAGATGAATAAATATGGGTTTATTTGATGAAATCCACTCAAATCAAACCAAAAGATATCATAAAATATGGACTCACCAATCATTCTGCAGGTGGATCCCTCCACTTGAAGAAAACGCCCACAAAGGCACAGGAACTCATTAAAATGGTTGCAAACAACCAGTTCATGTATACTTCTGGGAGAAACCCTGTGAACAATGGGGTAGCTCAGAATAAAGGAGTCTTGGAAGTTGACACTCTGAATGCTATATTGGCTCAGAATAAGATCTTGACCTAACAGGTCAACATGATCTCTCAGCATTTGATTGGAATGCAAGCTGCAACTGGCAGCACTCAAGACACCTCCTATGATAGAGATGCCTATGATCCAAATCAACCTTCAACGGAGGAGGTGAATTACATGGGAGAACCCTATGGAAACACCTACAACCCTTCATGAAGGAATCATCCTAACCTCTCATGGAAGGATAACCAGAAGCCTCAGGATGGCTTCAACAATAATCAAGGTGGAAGAAACCAAAATAGGTTCAACAACAGACCACCATTCCCATCCTCTCAGCAACAGATGGAGACTTCTAAGTAGAGTCTTTCTGACTTAGCAACCATAGTCTCTGAACTATCTAAGACCACTCACAATTTCATAACAGAAACTAGATCCTCCATTAGAAATCTGGAGGTACAAGTTGGTCAGCTTAGTAAGAGAATCCCTGAGATCCCTCCTAACACTCTTCCTAGTAACACTGAAGTGAACCCAAGAGAAGAGTGTAAGGCCATCACTGTGAAAGTGGAGGCCGAATCTGAATGGGATAATTTGGCATTGAACACTAGTAAGGAGGTCCTTACTGGGTGTTCAACGCCCAAAGAAACACAAGTCCTGGCATTGAATGCCACAATAGGGATAGTTGGCAAACCTAAGCCCATGAGAACTTCTCTATTAAAGAACTGATAAAACCAAAGGTTCATGAGGAGCCCATTGAAGTTCCCTTGAATGCTTGGTTGAAGATCATAGAATCTGCAGAGTACTCCTCCTCTGATGAGGAAGAGGAAACTAGGGAAGAGCAAGTTGCTCAGTACCTAGGAATTCTCATAAAGTTGAATGCTAAGTTATTTGGCACAGAGACATTGAAGGAAGAACCTCCAGTGCTCACCAAGGAACACAATGCCTTGGTTCAGCAGAAACTACCTCATAAGCTGCCGGATCCCGGACGCTTCCTGATTACTTGCACCATAAGCACTATTACCTTTGATAAGGCTCTGTGTGACCTAGGGTCAAGCATAAACCTTATGCTACTCTCTGTAATGGAGAAGTTGGGAATCTTTGAGGTACAAGCTGCCAGAATCTCACTAGAGATGGCAGACAAGTCAATGAAAAAGGCTTATGGTCATTTAGAGGATGTCTTAGTAAAGGTTGAGAACCTTTACATCCTTGCAGATTTCAGAATCTTGGATACTGGGGAGGAAGAAGATGAATCCATCATCCTTGGAAGACTCTTCCTAGCCATTTCTAATGCCATCATTGATGTATCAAAGGGAGAGCTGATTCTACAGTTATGGGAGGACCACATCTTGTTTAAGATGCCTAACCCCAACTCTCCCTCTGACAAAAAAGAGACAGTTGTGCAACACTTAGTATTCCAACCCCCTCTCTCAATGCAGAGCTATACAGAACCCCCAGACACCAACTCTAAGTTTGGTGTTGGGTAGCCATTATTAAGCACTGAGAATAAAGGTACTAAGAAGAAAGTACCTAAAGGCTGGAGGGACAAAAAGATCCCCACTGAAGGCCTCTCAACTAGCATGAGAGTTGTCTTCACTGACAACCCAGTGATTTCAAATACTATGAACAAGATCCTGTCTCTAGAGAATGTGGAGCTCATCCATGAGAGCACAAGCAAGAAGTTCACTGTAAGGGGCAAAATTCTGAGCATCTATCTATCTCTGTAAGGAGCTAACCATCAAGCTAGTGACGTTGAAAAAGCGCTTGTTGGGAGGAAACCCATCAATCATTAATGTTTTCTTGTTTTTCTTTAAGTTTATTTAAGTTATGTCAGTGTAATTTTCATGTTTTCTTTAAGTTTGTGATCATGTGCAGCAGTTACAACAGAAACAGAAACAATCAAAGATGAAAACAGAACACCTTGGAGCAGAGACCTTGCTGACGTTGAACGCCAGAGTGGGCGTTCAACGCCCATGAATAGCACATTGCTAGCGTTGAACGCCAGCCAAGGGGTAGAGACCCGACGTTAAACGCTAGGTAGGGGCACCCTAATGGGAGTTCAATGCCCCAAGAGGAGCATCAAGCTGGCATTGAACGCCAGCCAGGAGCAGGAGCTGGCCATTCAATGCCCACATGGGGGCAGGGAACATGAATTCCCTAGCCTCTCAGGATTAGTGGGTCCCACAGAATCTCCACTTATCCCACATTCTTCTTTCTCTTACTTTCACTCTTCCCCACATACTCTTCCCTATAAACCCTAAACCAATCACATCCATACATCTTCCCAAAACCATCATAACTCTCACCAACCCCCACCCTCTATTCTCTTCTTCTTTTACTCTTTTCTTCTCTTTTCTTCATATTTTGCTCGAGGACGAGCAAAGGTTTTATGTTTGGTGTTGGAAAAGCGTTACTTTTTGCTTTCCATTCACACTTATGGCACCCAAAATCGGAGAATCCTCTAGAAAGAGGAAAGAAAAAGTAATTGCTTCCTCCTCCAAATCTTAGGAGATGGAAAGATTCATCACCAAAGCTCATCAAGAACACTTGATGATGACCAAAAGCATAGGTTTGGATTTTCGTTCTAAAAATAGGATTGACGTTGCAAGTATAGTCCAAACCCAACAATTGATCATCAATCAAATTATCATTCTAAAGATTGTCACAATTCAAAGCAAATTATATACCGAGAGTATTTAGACTCCCGGGTCATTCTCCCTAAGATCTAGTGACCACAAGTGCATACAATTTTGGTTGTGGGAAACAAGGGGTGTTTTCAATAATAAGGAAGCAACAAATAAAGAGATAAAAGAACAAGGCAAAATTGCAATTAATAAACTAATGAAAGAACAAAAGAACTATGTATGCAATATGGACAAGTAAAGCTATAAAGTAATCAAAAAGTAGTTCAAAACATAAATAAAACCTTGACTTGGGATGAGTTATGGGACCCCTTCCTTGCCATAACCACAACTATGGGAATTATCATGAGTTAATCTCGCCTAGTTAACCCCAAACATCGAGAAGTAAGTCAAGCAAGCATAATTGACCTTAATCCATAAGTTCTAACTAACTTACCAAACTAGTTTGTAAAAGGCTAGCTTTAATAGAAACAAGAATCAACTAACTCCTCAAGAATTACCACTAAATGTTGGACATTATGGCTCTAGTAATCCATAAACTCATTCCCTAGCCAAGGGGTGAAAATCTACCTCATAATTAAAATTGGCATTTCATCAAACACATAGAGTGCATAAACATAAAACATGGCAAAATTGGGAAAATGAAAAAAGCTATGAACCATAAATGATCAAAATCAATAAAAGCAACTCAAACAAACATATAAAAGCCATCAAACATCAAATTAAACAACTAGAAATTCAAAATTGCAAAACTATGTGAATATTGACAAGAGAGAGTAAAATATATGAAAGTGTAAAACAAGTAATATAATTGAAAGAGAAATTAAAAAAAATACTTACAATGCAATTGCTAGAATCCAAAATCAAACTTGAAGTATAAAATTCTACAAACCCTAATAAAAACCCTAATAGAGAATTTCCTAATCTACGCTACTCCTACTCCTACTATGTGTTTTTCCTATTCTAAGATGGCCCCCTTCATATGTGTTGCATTCTCCTTCATATAGCCTCTCAAACCAGCCTCCAGTACTTCAGAAATGGGCCAAGAAAGCCCCAAAATCACGAGTCACATGCGTTTTCAATGGAGGCATGCGCTGGGACCTATGCAGACGCACAGATGTGTGCGTCCGCACACTTCGCGAAATTTCCTCTTGTGCGTACGCACAGAGGGTTGTGCGCACGCACACTTTGCGATGCTATGGATTCGCACTGCTTGGGTTCTTGTGCGTACGCACAGGTGGTTGTGCGCACGCACGCATACTGATTTCCTTCTTGTGCGTACGCACGCATCCTCGTGCACATGCACGCATGGCTGAGCTATCCTCCTTTGTTTTCTTCATGCTTTCTCCCTATTGCATGCTCCTCTTCCATTCCCACTAAGCCATTCCCACCTTATTCATCAAAAATCACTCACAAATAACATCAAGGTATTGAATGGAAGGTAAATGGAATAAAATTAGTCAAAATAAGTACAAAAGAGCATGTTTTCACATTTAGGCACAACCTAGAGAGAAAACACAAAAGTATGCTATTTTGTTGCTTAAGTGTGAGTTCATGTGCTAGAATCCATCCAATTTGAGTCAAAATATACCAACAAATATGGACTCATCACCACTTCTATGAAGTAGTAGCAAAGAAAAGGGTGATTCTTGAAGTCCCCTTTAGGCTCAAAAAGAATGAGTACCCGGAGATCCGAAGAGAAATCTAGAGGAGAGGTTGGGAAGTCCTAACCAATCCGATTCCAGAAGTTGAAATCTTGATGGTGTAAGAGTTCTATGCTAATGCATGGGTTACTAAAAACCATGACACTAGCGTGAACCCACATCCCAAAAATTGGAGCACCATGGTCCAAGGGCGACCCTTGGATTTCATCCCAGAGAGTGTAAGGTTGGCGCTCCACTTGCCAATGATGCAAGGAGACTCACATCTTTACAATAGAAGAGTCAATTTTAACCAGAGGCTGGACTAAGTCCTTTCACACATTTGTGTGGAAGGAGCTTAGTGGAAGAGGGATGCTCAAGGCAAGCCTATCCAACTGAGAATGCTTGACCTCAAGCCTATAGCTAGAGGAGGGTTGGAATTCATCCAAAGTTCTATCATCCCCACTAGCAATTGGTCAGAAGTGACCATTGACAGAGCCATCATGGTTCATTGCATCATGATTGGAAGTGAGGTGGAGGTACATGAGGTCATACCTCAAGAGTTGTACAAGAAAGCTAAAAAGCCTTCCCCCTTAGTAATGTTGGCATTCCCCCACCTTATTTGTCACCTATGCAATTCAGCTAGAATTATCATAGAAGGAGACATCCCCATTAAGGAGGACAAGCCCATCACTAAAAGAAGGATGGAGCAAATTAGAGAGTCAGCACATGGACCACAGCAAGAGCATATGGGGCTGCCACAAGGGATGCATTTTCCTCCCCAAGGTTACTAGGAGCAATTTCACACTTCTCTAGGAGAACTAAGCTCCAACATGGATCAGTTGAGGATGGGACATCAAGAGCATTCCACCATCCTCCATGACATAAGAGAAGATCAAAGAGCCATGAGGGAAGAACAAAGAGTTATGAGGGAAGAACAATAGAGGCAGGGGCGTGACATAGAGGAAATCAAGCATTCCATTGGATCCTCTAGAAGGAGTAGTAGCTGCCATCACTAAGGTGGATTCGTTCCCTTTACTCCCCTGTTGCCTATGTTATTTTTCTATTTTTCGTGTATTTTTTTATTGTCTATTTCTAGTGCATGATCATCTGTCTTTATGTCTTAAAGCTATGAATTATCCCATGTATCTCTCACCTTGCATAAAAGAAAAATTTTAATTAAAAAAGAAAAGTAAGATGCATGAATTTCGAGTTGTATACTAAGAATAGTTCAACTATTTGATGTAGTGGCATTGCTTTTATTTTCTGAATGTATGAATAAACAGCGCAATTTGATGTTGGAGTTAAAGAATGTTGGCTCTTGAAAGAATGATGATGAAAGTGAAGTATTATTGGTAATCTGAAAAATGCAAAAATTCATTCTTGAAGCTAGAAAAAGCAGCAAAAAGCAAAAAAAAAAAAAAGCAAGCAGAAAAAGGATTCAAAAAAGCCAATAGCTCTTTAAACCAAAAGACAAGAGCAAGGATCCAAGGCTTTGAGCATCAATGGTTAGGAGGGCCTAAAAGAAATATCTTAGCCTAAACAGTTCAAATGAGCTGCTTCCCTAACTATATGCTTGTGGTGTGAGGTGTCAAGTGAAAAACTTGTTACTGAGCAGTTAAAGTCGTGGTCCAAAGCAAAGAGTATCCTTAAGAACTCTAGACACCACTGGCTAGGGATTCTAGCAAAGCTGAATCACAATCCTAAGGGGTTCACCCAGTTAAGTTTCTGTGGCATTTATGTATCTGGTGGTAATACTGGAAAATAAAGTGCTTAGGGTCACGGCCAAGACTCTAAAGAAACTATGTTCAAGAATAAAAAAGAACTGAACTAGGAGAATCAATAGTATCATCTGGAATCTGAGTTCCTAAAGATGCCAATCATTTTGAGCTTCAATAAAAAGTGAGATGCCAAAACTATTCAGAAGCAAAAAGCTACTAGTCCCGCTCATCTAATTGAAATTGAGCTTCATTGAAAACTTTGAGATTTATTATATCCTTCTCTTCTTTTTATTCTACTTTATTTTTGGTTGCCTGGGGACAAGAAACAGCTTAAGTTTGGTGTTCTGATGAGCGGATATTTTATATGCTTTTTGGCATTGTTTTCATATAGTTTTCATTATGTTTTGTTTAGTTTTATTATGTTTTCGTAGGTTGTAGTGCAAAATTCACATTTTTTGGATTCTACTTTGAGTTTGTGTATTTTATGGTTATTTCAGGTATTTTCTGGCTAAAATATAGGAGCTTGAGCAAAAGTCTGATTCAGAGACAGAGAAAGCACTGCAGATGCTATCAGGATCTGTCCTCCGTGCACTCGAAGGAGCTTTTCTAGAGCTAAAGAAGACCAAATAGTGCGCTCTTAATGGCTATGGAAAGCTAACATCCAGGACTTTCCAGAAATATATAATAGTCCATACTTTGCTTCGAAAATGAAGCCCAAAACTAGCGTTCAACGCCAGCCACCAACTCCATTCTTAGCGTCCAGTGCTCACAGGGGAGCAGCTGGCATCCTTGCCCAAAAGGGAGTTCCTAGCCAGCGTTCAACGCCGCTAAGGGGTACTAGCTCATGGAAAACACTCAAGCTCAGCCCAAACACTCACCAAGTAGGGCCCAGAAGTGGATTTTCACACTACAAGACTAGTTTATCTTGTTTTCTGTAATCCTTAGTTACTAGACTAGTATAAATATAACAAAGATCACCATTGTTAAGGACTTTAAGATCATTTCCCATTCGAATACTTTACTACTTTTGCATAGTATGAGACACTAACCTCCTAAGGTTATGGTTAGGAGCTCTGCTGAGTTTCATGGATCAATAATATTACTGTTTTCATTCAATATATCTGATTTTATTCTCTTATACAACCTCGTTCTCCATCTTATAAATTGAGGGTGACCTGTGACAATCACCCTTGTTCTACATGGGTTCCATGCGACCCCTGACCCGGATAGCGTTGAACCAAAGCTAGATATTGCATTGCGGATTCCAATAGAGCATCTGAGCAACTTTGGATATGTGACATTGATGAGAGGGACTTTTGCGTGGTCTAGAAATTTGCGGATAAATCCTCGTTGCAAGTATAGTTTCTAAACCTTCAAAAGTCCTTTCATACAAACGTTTTGGTTGTCACAAGTAACAAACCCCTAAATAAATTGATAACCGAAGTATTCAAACCTCGGGTCGTCTTCTCAAGGAACTGCAGGGAAGTATGTTCTTATTATTGGTTATGGAGATTGTAAATTGGGGTTTTGAGAATGAGGAGTGAATAGTTTAATTAGCGAATAAAGTAAATGAAGAACAAGCAATTTAAATGGCAAGTAAAATAAATAAATGACTGTAAATAAACTTTTGGCAAGGTATGAGAATCTAGAGGTCCTATCCTGGCTATCCTTATCAATGATGATAATAATTGAATCTTAATTCCACTTTGTTAGCCTTTACTAAGATAAAGGAAGGTCAAGGGATTAATTGGATTGATCTTCAGATCCTGTTTTATTTTCTAAGAAAAGATTGGGATTCTTGAAGCTCAATTTAATTAGCAAAGATAACAATTATCAAGCA
Source organism: Arachis hypogaea (assembly GCF_003086295.3). Classification (NCBI taxonomy): domain Eukaryota; kingdom Viridiplantae; phylum Streptophyta; class Magnoliopsida; order Fabales; family Fabaceae; genus Arachis; species Arachis hypogaea. The sequence continues at coordinate 64,014,668 of NC_092053.1, forward strand.
TGTTGAGTTTGATAACTCCTGAGTTGCTGATTTCTTAACCAAAACCAAAAGGAGAAAAGTAAATCTATTGGAATAAGAATGTCTTCAGATTGGGAATAATTGTAACTAATAAATAAAAGAAAGCAATATTAACTGAAATACCTCAAATAACATTAATCCAAAATAATAATCTGTAACATGGAAGAATTCATAAATTAAATTGCAAAAGTAAATAATCAACTAAAGTAATAAATAAAAGTAAAAGAGAAGCTTGAAGTAAAGGGACATTAAACTTGGGATCGAGAGTTACTCCCGAATTAAGAGAAATCCTAAATCCTAATCCTAAGAGAGAGGAGAGAACCTCTCTCCAAACTAAATCTAACTCATGAAAACTAAACTAAAGTCGTCTCTCTATGAATGGATGCATTCCCTCACTTCATAACCTCTGGTCTATGCCTTCTGGACTTGGATTTGGGCCAAAAAGGGCTTCAGAAATCGCTGGGAGCGTTTTCTGCAATTTCTGGTATGTGGCCTCTGTCACGCATCCGTGTGGGTCACGCGGTCGCGTCATTCAGAGCTTTTCTTGTCACGCAGTCACGTCAGTCATGCGGCCGCGTCGCTGTTGATTCGCGCTTGGCATGCGTCCACGTCGCCCATGCGATCGCGTGGATGCCAGTTTCTTTAGAAACTCCGTTTTGTGCTTTCCTTCCATTTTTGTATGTTTCCTTTCCATCCTTTAAGTCATTCCTGCCTTAGAAGATCTGAAACTACTCAACACACTAGTCACGGCATCAAATGGAATTAAAGGTAATTAAAATAATTAGTTTTAAAGCATATGAAACATGTTTTTCATATACATCACATAATGAGGAAGGGAAAGTAAAAATATGCAATTAATATGAATAAGTGGGTGAAGGATTGAATAAATCACTCAAACTAAGCACAAAATATATCATAAAATATGGGTTTATCAACCTCCCCACACTTAAACAATAGCATGTCCTCATGCTAAATCCATGGTGAAAAGTAAGGTTAAAGTGATGGAATGTCATGTAATGCAATCTAATCTAAATGCAACTACCTAAATGAATGATGCATCATGCAATTCTAATTTTTATTCACTTGTATATAAAGCTTGCATGTAGTTAAATTAATTCACATTCTCAAGGAGTCATGTATATATATAGCCAAACCTTAGATAGTGATAAAGTGCCTTTACAATTGAAATGGGAGAGAAAAGCATTTTATAAACTTTGCAAGACAATTAATAATTTAAACAGAGATAAATGTTAATGAGCTATTGAACCCTCACTGGATTTTGTGTTTACTCTCTAATCACTCAGTGTTTATTGGGTTAATCACTCTATTCTTCTTTTTTATTCTTACTTTCTATAACTTTGTTCTTCATCTAACCAATCAACAATCATAGAATATAGTCATACCAAAAATCATGAGGTCTTTAAGTAAGGTTGTAATGGGGCCAAGGTAAAGGTAAAGGTATATGTATAAGGCTGAGTGAGCTAATAAGTGAATCCTTAATTAGACTAAGATCTCACCTAACATACATACTTTCTAAATCAAAGCTTCTTTACCTATTTTCCATATTTTCTCACTTTTGATGTTACATGCTCATATCTCAATGTTTATTTTTATCCCATGTGCATTGCTTTATTTCACAATTGGGGAATTCTTTTTGTGTCCCCTTTATTCAAATACTAAAAAATAAAATCTTCTTTCTTTTTTTTTTTATTGCACATGGTAATTCAATTATTTTGATTTCACATGAGCATGCTTCCCAAAAATTCTTATTTTGAATTATTTTAATTCTTTTCTACCCTTTTGTTTTTATCATCCATGTTCCCAATAGGTTTTCCCACATTTAAACTATACATAATTTTCTATCTTAAGCTAACCAAGGATTCAACTTGGGATTTTATTTTGTTTTTCTGCTTAAGGCTAGTAATGTGGCTAATATAGTAATGTGGCTAATAGAATAAAAGGGGATTTAAAGGCTCAAGGGGGCTAACAAGGGTGATGTAAAGGGTAGGCTATTTTGGGATAAGTGAGCTAAAATCAAATAATGGCCTCAATCACTCTCTTGGTATGTATTTCTAATCTATAATCGGACATATAGATTAAAACAAAGTAAAGAATACCAGAATATAAAAGAAGGGCGGGACACACAGAAATAAAAATTATGGTTTGAATGTAACCATACAATTAAGCTCAAAACTCACAGGCTATGTGTTCTCTAGCTCAAAAATTATGTATGTCATGCAGGTTTAGTTAAAAATTCCCATTATTCTCAATGTAAAACTTAAGGTGGCTTTAAAGTTCTAGTGTTTTTCCTTGATGAAATGTTGTTAACTAACTAACATGTAATGTTATATGTACAAAGTGTGTGGATTGTTTTGATTATGTTAAAGTCTCTAGTTTACTTCCTTTTTCTTTTCAATCTATTCTAAGTTATCTTATGCTAAAAAAGGGTAAACTATACTAATCAATCCACAATTTCTATGACTAATAAGTTAGAATTGCAACTAAACTAAGTGGCCAAAATATGAACTAAAAATGCAAAATGCAGAAATAGAGTATAAATACATGAAAATAGCAATGTATAAGTACTGCAAAATAGAAATAAAAAGAAAAATACAGAAAAATAGCAAAATAAATAAAAAGAGTATGTAGTGGTTCACCAAAAAAAAGAACGCCAGAGATGGCGACCGCCCCACACTTAAAATGTAGCATTGTCCCTGATGCTCAGTCAAGCAGGGTGTGAAGGGGTGTCATCACTGGAAGGACGGGTAGTTGGGGTCTCTGAGGTGGTGATCTGAGGGTCTGATTGCTGTGGAGGAGGTGCTGACTGAAGAGGGATCTCAGGGTCTAAAGCCTGAATCTGAGGCGGAGCCTCCTGATGGTGTGCTGCCTGCTGGGCGCCTGCCTGCTCTACCTCGCTCTGTGGATGGGTCTCTGCCTCGGGATCATCCGCCTCCTCTTCAGATGCCTTGGATGGTGTGTCATGCTCGGTGGGGATGTCGCCAGATTGTATCATCAGCTTCAGGTGCTCATAGCGTCGCTTGTTGCGACGCTCCATCTGGTCAAGCCGTCGAAACAGGCGGTGCACTAGATGATAGATGGGCTCTGGGGCAGGTGGAGGTGCAGTGGTGGTGGCAGGTGTAGCTGTAGAAGAAGAGGGGCCGGCAGATGGTGTGGCAGTGTCACCAGGAGCAGTGAGGAATGGAGGTCTGTAGCCCAAAGCCAGAAAGTTCCTGCTGTGCGGGATAATCTTCTTGCATTCTGCAGCAGGTGGCCTCTCATTAGCATCCTCCCAAGGCACGTCAGCTTGACGGCCTAGCTATGTAATCAAATATGGAAAGGGAAGAGTGCCTCGGACGTAGACCCTGACCATGTAGAACCGGATAAAACGTGGCAGGTACAGGTCCATACCCTCCATCACACACCATAGAAGGGTGATCATAGCGGCTGGTATCTCAGTCTCGTGAGTACTCGGCATAATGAAGTTGCTAAGTATCTGATGCCATAGCCAAGCCTCATCATTCAGGTAAATGCGCTTGATTCCCTTTCGTATGGTGGTGTTATGACCCATAATCCAAGGAACGGTTGGGTCAAGGGCTATCCGGGCCTTTACTGCATCCCAATCAAATCGCATAAAGCGCATGTCTTCCTCAGCTTTCTGATAACCATCCAGCTGATCAGTCTTAGGCAGAAGCTTTAAAACATCCTCAATGGCCTCTTCAGTAACCAGAATCTTCTTCCCTCTGAGGTTCACTGCATCTAGGGAAGTCTTGAAGTAATTGCAGTAGAATTTCCTAACCCAAGATGCATTGACCTCAGTCAGAGGTCTCTCCAGGAAGAACCAGCCTCTTTGTTTGATCTGGTCAGAGGTGTATTACTGAAGTTCTTCTGGGATCTTCAGAGTCCTCTCCAGGTATAGGTTCCTGGAGGTTGCAAACATCGGATACCTCAGCTCACAGTATCGGTTTGCAAACTTTACTGGATCAGTAGCAGGGATTAGCTGGTCGGCCTTCTCCTGCGGGGTAAAATTTTTCTCCCGCAAGGAGGCATCATGCATGAGATCAATGATAGACATAGAGGCTTCTCCTCTTTTCCATTTGCCAGTTGTTGCCTTTCCTTTCCCTTTTCTGTGGGAGTCCGACATCCTGAAAAATAGAATTCAAGGATATAATAAAAACAGGAAAACAAGGAGGCAATTAACAAGAGAAGCACATAGTGGCAAAGGAGCAGGAGAGTAATGAATATGAGCTAAGTAAAAGTGCATTAAGGATTGAATAGGAGTTAAAAGTTCGAAAAGAAGAATTTACAATCCAAAATGGAATAGAATTCAGGTGAAATAGAAAAATAAACATCATGCCTTGGTTAGAATGTTAAGAGAAAGTGAAAGAAAATCAGAAAAGAAGTTTTTGAAAGGTTAGGTTGGTTAGAATTGAAAAAGAGTTTAGAAGGTGAAAATTAGTGAATTAGTAGAAGTGGGTTAAAGTAAGTGGAATAATGAAAATATTCCAAGTAACAAGTATTCACAGTTAGAAGCGATAAGTAACTCATATCCAAACAAGTGAAACAGTTTGATGATGATTCAAATAGATACAGAGAAAGCAGAAATTTGGAATCAAACATCAGAAATGCAGTGTAGGAACCAGGAAATCAAAAAGGATAAGAAAACTTGCCCGGGCATTCATGAATGGTTTGGTTAAAGTAGAGTAAAACAGATTTCAAAATGGCAAAACCAAAACATGAATGGAAATATTTTACAGAAATTTGGGTAGCATTCCGGCTAAAATTGGATTGTCCCGGAAAATAAACACCAGTCAAATAGTTCATATGAATCAAAATTAAAGCTAGACTTACATATAAGGAATATAAACATGAAAATTCAGAGTAAAGAACAGCATGAAACAAGAAATTATATCATATGAAGAAAACTAACAGCACAACATCAGCAGAATTGCGAAAATAAAGAAACAAGAAACAAGAACAGTGCAATTAAACAGACCTAAATCCACTAACCACATCCTAGGCTACCTAACATCCTAAAATCCACTACAACATGCATATCTAACTAGCCTAAAGATGAACAATAACAGAAAAGAAAAATAAGAACCAACGACGAAAGGATAAAAGGGTGGCGTTCGGCAGAACCTGGTAGGCGAACTAGGGAGAATGGGTAGATAGGTGGCTGGGGGTGGTGGTGACGGCGTCTGGCACGGCGGAGAAGGGCAGCGCGGCGGCGGTGATGCTGTTCGGAGGGGAAGGGAGGGAAAGAAGGGGTAATGGGGGTAGGGGGAGAGGAGAAGGGGTGGGTGGCAGATTGGGGGGGCGCGGCTAGGTTGGGCTGGCGGCGATGGGTGGTGGTCGTGGAAGGGGGGCAGTGGCGTTGGAGGGAGGGAGGAGAAGGAAGAAGAAGAAAGAAGGGGGAAGGAGGAAGGGGGGTGGGTGGCGGCGGGTTCTGGGTGGTCGGCGGTGGTCGGCGGTGGCATGGTGGTGGCTGGGTGGTGATGGTTGGATTAGAGGAGAAGAGAGGGAGAAGAAAGGTTTGGGGGGGCGCAACTGGTAAGGTTCGCGTGGCTGGGGGGTTATAAATTTGAATCCACGCGGCCGCGTGGGGACGCGGTCGCGTGGCTGGAGCAAAAAAATGGTGTGACGCGACCGCGTAAATGACGCGATCGCGTGGAGGGCAAAAAGAGTAAATGATGGGATCGCTCAGGACATGCGATCGCGTCACTGGAATTTGTGCTAAATGCACAAATCCAGCGTCGTTTCAGCGCAACTCTCTGTTTCCTTTTGGAGTGTGGTGCAATCCATGCGACGCGATTGCGTGGGATTGGTATTGTGCAAGTGATGCGATCGCATGAGTGACGCGATTGCGTGGGTCAATTGTGCGAAACGCACAATGGCCGCATGATTCTAGCCTAACTTTCTGGACGTTGGATCTTTACGCCGATCTCTAGGTCACGCGGCTGCGTGGATGACGCGGTCGCGTGGGTAATGTTTTACGCCATTTGACGCGATCGCATGGATGATGCGGTCGCGTGGAGCACCTTCTCTCTTTTTTTTTATGCAGTATGCAGAATGCAATGATTAATATGAATGCGATGCGAAATTCCAGGTTCAATATTATAAAATAAAATAACACTTGAAAACAAACAAAACGAAATAAAAATTGAAAAATGAACGATCATACCTTGGTGGGTTGTCTCCTACCTAGCACTTTTAGTTAAAGTCCTTAAGTTGGACATTGGAGGAGCTTCCTGTTATGGCGGCTTATGCTTAAATTCATCCAGAAATCTTCACCAATGCTTGGAATGCCAATAGCCTCTGGGGTCCCAAACTAGGCACGTGAAGCTTCTGGGCAGCTTCAAACAGATTCTCAGACTCCCGGGGTGACGAATGTTAGCATAGATTCTAGGATCCCAAACTTTGCTTTTAAATCTGCCTTCGTCTTGATCTATACTTTTCCATCTGGGCGGTTTAGAGATTAGATTCTCACCAGGATAACCAAACGTTTTTCGAGATCCATCCGGTTGATTATGATGCAAATCCGTGCACTTCAAGTTGAAGCGTGGAACCTTATCGAACCTTGTGCACTAGCTCTGAGTACGAGCCATTTCCCTTTTACTCTTAAAGCCACAGAGAGCTCTAAGCTAGTCATCTGTTTCAAGCAAACCATATTCAAGTGGAAAAATACAGTTAAAAGTTAAGGATTGTACCCACTTGAAGCTTGTATTGGGTGGTAATGGCCTTGGGGTAGGTGGTTCCAGTGGTTCTGTGAGTTCTACTCCCTTGTGCTCTTCTGTGAAATTCTCCACTTCTTTGCAGAATTCTTCAAATGTAACATCGTCCTAATCAAAGCCATCTATGTCTTCCTCATCACTTGAGTCATAAATGGGCGGTTTAGAGAAATCTACCTCCGCGTCATCTTCGTATTCATCTGGGGAAGAGTCCTCGATCTCAGAGAATTCACTTGCGGATGCAAGTTCATTATCATCATCAAGGAAACTTGCTTCTGGAATTATTCTATCTAGTTCTTCATAAAAGCTTAGCTTTGGAGGTTGTGCACTATCCTCCTTAGCATCAATTGTAACATCCTTGACAGAATTCTCCATAACTCTGGATTCCCATGGGGGTTCAGCGTCTCCTAAGTCTTCAACCAACTCTTCTTCTTGTACAGTGACAGCTTCCTCTACTTGTTCTAGTACGAAGTCAGGCTCTGTCATGTCCACTGGAGTCTCTAGTATCTCCTTCATGCTACGCTCTTCATTAGATTGTCCACATGGTGTTGTGGGAGGTCCTTGAATGTTTAAACGTCTGGCAAGTAATTGACTTATTGCTTGCTCCAGTTGATGAATAGTTATTTGAAGTTGATCTGCTGTTTCCTTGAGGCGAATCTCAGATTCCCGGGGTGATAGGTTTGGACGTGGTACAGGGGGAAGTGGTGGTGTTTGGGAGTGATTGGATTGGAGCTGGGGTAAATGAGGATCATGTGGTGGTGAATGGTGAAAAGAAGCTTGTGAGCATGGTGGTTCGAGGTTATGTTGAAAGGATGGTCTATAGGCACGTGGTGGGGCTTGTTGGTAGTTACAAGGTTGTCCACTATATCTTTCAGCTGGGTATGCATTGCAGAATGGTCTTTGTCCATGATATCTTGGAGGGGGTTGTTGCCTAAAGGGTTGATTAGGTCCTCTCGGCTCCATCCATCCTTGATTGATTTGACCTTGATGCATATTCCTGTTATAACTTTCATTCCTTTCAATAACATTAGAACCACACTCAAAGTGAAAGGGATGAGAATTCATAGTAGCTGATGGAAATAAAAGGTAAAAATAAAAACAAATAAACATGTAAAAGAAGAATATTTACAATAACCAATAATAAGGCACACGATTGCAATTCCCCGGCAACGGCGCCATTTTGATGAGAGGGACTTTTGCATGGTCTAAAAATTTGCGGATAAATCCTCGTTGCAAGTATAGTTTCTAAACCTTCAAAAGTCCTTTCATACAAACGTTTTGGTTGTCACAAGAAACAAACCCCTAAATAAATTGATAACCGAAGTATTCAAACCTCGGGTCTTCTTCTCAAGGAACTGCAGGGAAGTATGTTCTTATTATTGGTTATGGAGATTGTAAATTGGGGTTTTGAGAATGAGGAGTGAATAGTTTAATTAGCGAATAAAGTAAATGAAGAACAAGCAATTTAAATGGCAAGAAAAATAAATAAATGACTGTAAATAAACTTTTGGCAAGGTATGAGAAACTAGAGGTCCTATCCTGGCTATCCTTATCAATGATGATAATAATTGAATCTTAATTCCACTTTGTTATCCTTTACTAAGATAAAGGAAGGTCAAGGGATTAATTGGATTGATCTTCGGATCCTGTTTTATTTTCTAAGAAAAGATTGGGATTCTTGAAGCTCAATTCAATTAGCAAAGATAACAATTATCAAGCATGTTGAGTTTGATAACTCCTGAGTTGCTGATTTCTTAACCAAAACCAAAAGGAGAAAAGTAAATCTACTGGAATAAGAATGTCTTCAGATTGGGAATAATTGTAACTAATAAATAAATGAAAGCAATATTAACTGAAATACCTCAAATAACATTAATCCAAAATAATAATCTGTAACATGGAAGAATTCATAAATTAAATTGCAAAAGTAAATAATCAACTAAAGTAATAAATAAAAGTAAAAGAGAAGCTTGAAGTAAAGGGACATTAAACCTGGGATCGAGAGTTACTCCCGAATTAAGAGAAATCATAAATCCTAATCCTAAGAGAGAGGAGAGAACCTCTCTCCAAACTAAATCTAACTCATGAAAACTAAACTAAAGTCGTCTCTCTATGAATGGATGCATTCCCTCACTTCATAACCTCTGGTCTATGCCTTCTGGACTTGGACTTGGGCCAAAAAGGGTTTCAGAAATCGCTGGGAGCGTTTTCTGCAATTTCTGGTGCGTGGCCTCTGTCACGCGCGTGCGTCCGCGTGGGTCACGCGGTCGTGTCATTCGGAGCTCTTCTTGTCACGCGGTCGTGTCAGTCATGCGGCCGCGTCATATGTGTTTTGCTTAAGGCGCGCGGTCGCGTCAGTCATGCGGCCGCGTCGCTATTGATTCGCGCTTGGCATGCGTCTGCGTCGCCCATGCGATCGCGTGGATGCCAGTTTCTTTAGAAACTCCGTTTTGTGCTTTCCTTCTATTTTTGTATGTTTTCTTTCCATCCTTTAAGTCATTCCTACCTTAGAAGATCTGAAACTACTCAACGCACTAGTCACGGCATCGAATGGAATTAAAGGTAATTAAAATAATTAGTTTTAAAGCATAGGAAACATGTTTTTCACATACATCACATAATGAGGAAGGGAAAGTAAAACTATGCAATTAATATGAATAAGTGGGTGAAGGATTGAATAAATCACTCAAACTAAGCACAAAATATATCATAAAATATGGGTTTATCAGACATATAATCTCGTTGACTATGGGTGCGTGAGGTTTCTGTGGCGTTAAGGCTAGAGTCATAGAAGCAGCACTTTCTGATCCGGAAGATCTACCTTGTCTGTGGCACCTTGAGTAGAATTGTAAAGGGGAGTTGATTCCTTAAAGCTTCATCTTCTGCTACAGTGAGAAACCTAGAGGTGGCTTGATGAGAGGACATGAGTCACTTCAACATGGTCGATTGCTGCAGTAGAGGAGGTTAACTTGATGAGAGGACATAAGTTAATCACTTATGGCTGCCATTGAAGGAATCAGAAGGTTATTGAAGAAGACAGTTAGAAAAGTTAATCCGGAAAGACAAAGTATCTCCGAAGTCTCAACTGTTCTATCTTCATTGATTTTTCATCTATCCAGTAACGCTCTATTTATATATTTTATATGCTTTTCGTGACAAACTATAATTTCTATTTGCCTAACTAAGGTGTGCAAGGTGTCCACTGCTTGCTCAAACCAACAATCTCCGTGGGATCGACTCTCACTCACCTGAGGTATTACTTGGACGACTCGGTATACTTGCCGGTCTATCTGTGCGAATTCTGCGAAGCCAGTTTCTTGCACCATTTATGATAGTGTACTTAATTAAAATTAGAAACGAATAATTATGATAGGGATCGTAATAATGAGATATACGTTTTTTGAGTACTTTTAATTTAAATTGTTCTTAATCGCAGAATCACTAAAATTGGGACATTAGTGATTCGGGTAGATTAATATATATATATGGTCTTCATTGGATAAAGATTAATAGATCTCATTTATTAAATTATATATATAAATGGTATATATAGAGATATAACCATTGAACTAGCTCACTCTAAGAATTCCTAATGGTTATAGTTACCATATATTTGTCAATAGGATATTCTTATGATGAACATAATATTAGAATTTTTCTTTAACCTGCGACTATCATAGTAATTGAAAATGTATTTATTATACTTTGATTCCGGACACCTAATACCATACGGTGCTAGTTGAATGGACATTGGGTATGATTTAAATACTTGTAGAATTAACGATTAGTCGATATGGAATCCATCAACTATGGTAATGAGTTTGAGCTCTACGATTATAATAAAGGAAATAAAAAATACCTTGGCCAAGGGGTTTGAATGAATTAAGAAATGAGTTTCTTAAGGCATTCATAATTCATTATAATAATGGTAACAAGTTAGAGTTTGATAATCAAACCGTACTCTAAAAGTTAGCCAAGAGCTAAAAATATGGAAGGAGTTATATTTTTTGTTCATCTTGGGTTCTAAGTAAAAATATTATTACTTCATACTATTGGGTCGTCAAGGAGTGTTGCTAGACCACTAGACACCAACCTTGATTAGTAAATTTAGTACAACTAATTTACTATCCGCTTAGTATTGAACCTATGGGGTCACACACTAACGACTGTTCTAATCCTTAGTAAATAATTATTTTATTATTATTTTGATTTGATGAAATAAATAATTATATTAATTCAAATAGAATATTATTATATTCTTTGCTAGCACCATGAATATAATAATATGATAATTGAGAATATGAAATAATTAATTATTTATTTTATGATGAGTTTTAAATATGGATAAGATCCTAACTGATTATGTTTCAAATTAAGTTTTGTAATTTGATTCATAAATCAGTAACCAATCTCATACTATATATATGTATGTATATGGTAAAAGAAAAAGTGGACAACCTTTTTTCTTCTACCTCCACATACACATGTATTCCAATTCTTAGTGAAGAATTGTTAGTGCAAGGAGTTGTCGAAAGTTTTCCAATTAAATCCAATGGTCAAAGAGTTAACAACAAGGATCAATCTTGGTGTGGATACACATAGTACCTTCGTACTAACGAAGGAGAAAATTTTATTCACTGAGGTACTCATGTATTGGCATTTGACCCATCTTATTGAAATAAAATATTAAGCACAAAATAGATCAATAAGATTATTTTATTACTTCCGTTGTGTGTTATGAACACATCTAATCCTTCAAAATACAGCAGCAACAACAACAAAAGAATGACGATAAGGAGAAAACACATGAAGAAGAAGGAACGCAAAAAAGAATGAGGAGAATGAGGAGGAGGAGAAACATGAAGAAGAAGGCGAAGAAGAAGAAGACGCTCCATGTGTAAACGAGCGCGAGAAGAAGAAGAAGAAGAAGAGGAAGAAACACGGGAGAAGGAGAAGAAGAAGAAGAAGAAGCGCGGGGGAGAAGAAAAGAAGAAGAAGAAGAAGCACGGGGGAGAAGCGTGAGGAAAGAAGAAAGTGGGAAAAGCGCGTGACCTAAAATTGCTTGGATGCCAAAATTACTTGGATTTGGAAAATATCTCTTATTTTGTTAAATAACAAGTTAATTAAATAATTCTTAAAAAAAATTAAGCATAATATCTGAAAAATAACTATAATAAACTAAAAATCAAACTCAGATCAATTAATTATATTACACGTGACTAGTGCAATCTATTTCCATTCCTACTTACACTTACATACCTTTATTTCAATTAAAAAAATTCTAAAAATCAATAATTTTAATTCTAGCCACTACTTTTAATTTAGTCAAGTTTAAAATCAGACCTTTAGCACACACATAGCATTATATTTTTAGTTAATACTTTTAAGTATTATTGATTAATTATTGAAAAAAATAAATTAATTATGTTGGTCGTATAATATTATTCTATATAATTTATTTCTATCCCTACTTATACTTTTACGGGCGTTTATTTTCTATTTGTTTTAATTCTCCTTTATTTGTTATGTTCACAAAAAGAAAATAGCCTTAAGTTTAAACTTTAGAAGAAACAAAATTTACTTTTATCAAAACATAAAACAAAATAAATTATGAGTTAAAGAAATAAAAAATAACAAAAGTAAGTACCAAAAGCAACAAAATCTCGCTATATATAATAGGAGAGTAGTACATGATTCGTTATTCGACAAGTGTCCAGCCTATTTAATTGACACGTGGCGCAATAAGAGAATAAGGGCAGCAAAGTAAATAAAAGTGGTTTAGATGTCAAATTTAAAACTGTGTTGTGTACATTTCAGAAAGCCAAAACCCTAAACTGAACGCGGTCACTGTATTTCAAAATTCAAAAATCCATTCTCCTCCCTCATCATATATCTTTCCATCCATCTCTTCGCTTGCCAGTACCGAAGCTTTGTACTGTCACCAGAGCAAATACAAAAACTTTGCTTGCGATGCAAATAGAAAAACTGTCGTAGAGACTATTCATCTGTTTGTGAAAACCGAAGCTCGATTTTTTCGCAGTTACTCAGCGTGGATGGCTATCATTGGCGGTGTTGCAGAGGTAATTTATTTTTTACGAGTTAGAATAGTTACACAAATTGTTGTGTTTATGCAAAATCAATGAAACTGAGAAAGTGTTTCTTTATTACGGTTAATGAACTCATAATGGATCTCAGATTCAGTTCCAGAGCTTGAATGATTCTAGATCTGTTGCTTTAATGTATGTAGTGTTCAGATATGATGGCAGAGCGCATCTTGAAGGAGCTCAAACATTTGCAGAAGGACCCTCCTACGTCGTGCAGAACGGATTAGCTTCCTCAACCACATCCATCTTTTTTATCCTTTGGATTATTTTGAAAAGTATTATTTAATTTTAAAACTGTGGAAAAATTAAAAAAAATCATTTTTATAATTTGAGATAAGCAATCTTTAGTGCCCCTTTCATTGTTTCATTGATCCTCAGAAAAGTTGGTGCTTACTTTTCATTTTCACTATTTTCATATCTTTAATCACATTATACATGCTTTCGGGAAGAACTATCAATAAAGTGGTTGAAAGAAGAAGTTAAAAAGGAAGGTGCTGATAAGGAGGGTGTGGAACCAGTGAAGGAATAAGAGGGGAAAAAAACAGAAGCAGAGGAGAAAAGTGTTGGAGTGGAGAAAGATGTGTCTCTTTGTGGGATACCACTTCTGCCAAGCAAAAGAGATGAAGGAAGTGATATAGTTCTTCTCAAATTTTTGAGGGCTAGGGAGTTTAAGGTCAGTGATGTATTTGAGATGCTGAAGAGGTCAATTTTCATTTTTTTTCTTTATATATAGTAACTCGTAAATAATCTACTTTAAATTAGAAGTTACTAAAAAAAAGAATAAAATGGTTCAATTTTTTTCTTTACAAACTAAGAAAAAAAACCTTTGCTGTCATAAACACTTTTATATTGGAATATCGTCAAGAACTTTACCTTTAACTTTGTCTTTATACTCTTGCTACACATTTTCTTTGGTTTGTTATTCCAACAAACCAATTTAGTGAAAGATCTGAAATCACATCCTATATTCTCTATCATGTTGATTTGTGTGATGGAATCCTCAAGAATATAGTTGTTTTTAAGCTTTCTTCTTTGCATTTACATGCTTGATTAAATGCCTATAAACTCTTTGAATTTTGCTTCATTTGTTCTAACTTTAGACTGAAAGATTAAGAGCTAGGTAATGAATGCAGGGGTAATTAATAAGAATTAACTAATATATGGGACTTAGGAGCATCAGCTAATGATTTTACATGTCTAAAATGGAGTTTGAAATGTATAGCCACATTGCCTTCGTTTCTTATATTCTATTGGATCTAAAAAAATTAGAGGTGCAATGGTACTATATTTTGTCATTGTAGTTAGATTCTATAAATAAAATTGGAGAGAGAATTTTATGCTCTAAATTGAGAAAATTGTTACGTCATGATCATTTATGTATTGTGACCGTAGTGTTTCATTTTTTATAAACTGCTATTGTAATGATCATTCTACCTTGCTCACTCATTACTTATTTAACCCATGATTTGAGTTTAAGTTATTTACCTACAAGCTTACACTATTCTTTTAACTCCCGTATTCACTATATTTTCATTTGAAGAATAAAATTGTAGTTTTTTTTTAACTTGCATACTGTATTAGTAGATAATATAAATAAGTTTAAATGTATCGTGTAAGAAATTAAGAGACCAGAAATAATTCTAAGTTTGCATACACTTTTGCAATAATTCGATTTTTTTCTTAGTTTCTAATGTTGTTTTCCCTTTTCAGTCACAGTCTCGAGTGATTTGGCTTATATCGACTTCTGCTCTACGACATTCTATATGGTAAGTCTTGGTTCTATTTTAAGTTGCATTGGTTCTTGATTAATGGACTTTGTTGATAGTAAATAATTATTATTGTTTTTTTTCATTTGATAGTACTATCAATTATGAATGTGAACTGTCATTGTCTCGGGAAATAAATTTTGGCTAGACAGTTTTAATGTAACAAACAATATCATTTAAATTAGGTATAAAAAAAAGAATTAGATGGTAGTTGAGAAAAATACTTAGCTTGATAAAAAGAATTGCTCAAGAAATAATTTAAATAATTTAATGTAGCTTCTTTGGGGATTTAAATGAGGTGTTACTTTATTTAGTTTCAACATGTGTGTATGTTTGCATATTAATATAGGCAAATGCAGAATGGCCAAATTTAGCAGAGTGGTTGATGGTGGCAAATTGAGCTAAGATGAATGGACAGAGCTGCAAGGCAAGGTTGAGAGAATGAATGCTAAGTCTCAATTTGTAATGACAAAAAGAAGAATCACACATTAAAGCTTTACATTTTTTACTTTGAGTTTGAGAAGAAAAAGAGAAATCTTCCACGACCACTAGATCAGAAGCTGAGGGAATAGCGCTTTGGTGATTTTCAGGGACTTGCTCAAGCTGAAAATCTCAGGGACTAGCTTGCTGAAGCTATGTCTGATATTGTGGTCAAGGTAAGATTTTTGGGTTCATTTCTTGCTTTGATGTTTGGTGTCTACTCTTGCATTAGTGTATATGATGTGTTAGTTTTGAGTTGCTTGCTGATAAATAATATGATTTTATTGCAGTAGCTATGGGTTATATATGGTAAATAATCTTTTTGTTTTTAATAGATTTGTTTGGACCTTTTTGGCTCTGTGGTTTGCTGCAGGTATAACATTTTCTTGAGCTTTTACTATCTGATTGGTTACAGTTTTCACTTTTTTTATTCTTGGTGTTTAATATCTTTTTCCTTTTCTGACAATGAATTTTACTTTGGATCTATATTTTATCTTTTTTTGGTGGATGACAGCTTCAAGTTCCATTGCTCCATCATGGTAGGTAGTCAATTAAAGCTCTTCCTCATCCATTTTGGGGCTGTATCTTGATGGGGGTAGGTAGTCAATTAAAGTTCTTTTTCATCCTTTTTAATTTTTTGGTATAAATTTTTATTATAATCATTGTTTTATCTTTATAATTTTTAATGAGTTCAGTTATATATTTGGATCAGAAATTCTAGACTCAAGAACCAGAATTTAGAGTTTTCGTGTGAAAGTCACCATTATCAAAGATCAACGACACAGATTTACATGAAAGTCACCATTATAGACTGGGATTTGATTTTTGCTCAAGTAAGTTGAGGAATGCTTCTTTTTTTAATTATTACCAACATTTGACGATGTTGCTTAAAACTCTATTATCTACAAAGTTGAGGAATGTTCTTTTTTCATATTAGGTAAATTTCCTCTGCTAAATGTAATAAGTCATGATAAAATAATTATTTGTAAATAAATTTTAATTAATATATAAATTTTCAAAAAATAAATCTAATAGTAACTAATCATAATGCAAACTGTTTGATTACGTAGTCCTTCTTTCACTAATCAATGTTGATACAATGGAGTAGGTGGCTTATGGTCTCAATTTTTTTGTTGCGTACTTGCATCAAATTGTGTAATGCTACCAAGTAACAAAGTAGGACTTGAAATACTGTAAAATGTCACATTTTGGTTACTATTCAGATGTAGACATGACATATAGTATAAGATGATAATCATTACATCTTTATGCACCTAACTACAATGTCAACATAGATTTAAGGAGAAACTTGGGTTAGTTTTCTGCTATTGAACAACTAAAATAGTAAATGATAAAGTTATATAGTTTTAGGCTGATATTAGTAAGAAAATAGGTTGCATTGTCTATGGAACTTGATCTAATAATTTTCTTATTTATATATGTTGTATAAGGAACAGAACATGACATAGATTTTGATTACTATGGGTCAAACCTTTGGTTTAGCTTATTACTTAATGCCTCACTGATGGATAGAATTTGATAATTGATGATTTTTTTTTACTCTATTAAAATCTTAGACAACTCTTCATTAAGACTTTTGCTTACTTTTTTGAGTAATTACTACTTATATTACCCATGTACTGCACATTGAACTTGATTTGTCAGTGCATAATAGGTTCATATTGAAATGATCTCACAAGGCATACTATTTCATTTTGCTCTTCCTGATTTCATTATTAACTCTGATTTTTATTGTAGGTTTGAATCTTCTGTATAAAAAAGCCTATTGTAATTGTGTCTATTTTTTTTATACTTTTTAAGCATTGTAATATGCATTTATCAAAACATATATCTCTGTTTATTTATGAATTCTAGGGATCATTAGTGGATTTTACCTGCTATAAAAATACATATGATAGATTTTTCTATTTTCACTACAAGAAAACAGATCTATTACCATGCTTTCAAAGCATGGCGAAAAGCTGGAAAAAGTGTGGCGATAGCTTTTCGCCATGCTTTTTGAGCTACCGCCACGCTTTTAGTGACTTATCGCCACGCTTTTTTTTGTCACGCTTTTTACATATTCCCATGCTTAAAAACGTGGCTGTATGTGGGAGATATGGCCACGCTTTTGAAACGTGCTAATAGAGAGATATAGCCACGCTTTGAAAGCATGGCCGTACGTGAGAGATATGGCCACGCTTTGAAAGCGTGGCCGTATGTGAGAGATAGGGCCACGCTTTAAAAGCGTGGCTTGCCAATTAGAACCTAAAGCGTGGCCTATTCCTTTGTCAAATTAAAAAAAAAAGAAAATATAAGAAAATATAAAAAAATTAATTTCTTATTAATTTTTATGAATTTAACAAATTTTAAAATTTGTTTGCAAATTTCAAGGCTAAAGAAAGCGTGGATAACAAAAATGTTTGCTAAAGAAATGTGATTGAATCCAACAAAGAAATTCAAAATGTTTTGACAACTTGTGTAATTAGGTCATCTAGGATTATTTTCTAATGAGAACTCATTGTAACAAACTTATAAGAATGACAAGAAGAATATACAAATCCATGGTCATTGCAAAATACATATATGAATACATATATGAATCAAAGAGAATGATGAGGCTGAGAGCGGCATCTATTGAGCAACCTTAGTAATGCATCAGCCTTCCTTCTAGCTCTCAATGAACCATGAGCAGCCAAGCTTTGAAGCAATGGCACGCTCCTTGGATTCGCCAGCAACCACCGCGCAACCACCTTGGTCTCTTCCTTTGAAAATGCTTATCACGCCTCAGGTAGTCAATCATTTCTGGACTGAAGTTTTTCATAGACTTACTGATCACAAAGGAATTGCTATAATAAATTTCAAAACATAGAGTTAAAATCATTGGCAGTGTATGGAAGTAACTCCTCTCAGAATTTATGTAGAACAAAGTTCACTTCTTCACACACATAAACTATGGTTTTCATTGCTTAATGACCAAAAAATTACTAGGTGCCGCAATTTCCATTGCTTAAAGACATTAATAAATATATTTACAAAAACATTTGCGATAGTGATGGTGGTGCTGAATGGCAGTTCACTATGATTACTCTCCATTATTTTCATCATTCGTAAAATGAAACTTGCTTCTCCTAGTTTACTCATAATCCAGAACTAAATGACTTCACTAAAGCCAACAATGAATATCATTATGAAAAAGCAAGCATTAAAAAATTTTTACAGTACCTTTTATCACTAAAAGAAAAAAAATATACAGTACCTAACCCTTGCCGAGAAACATCCTAAATCTGGTTCTAACTTCACTCTCTATACTTTTCCCAGATTCATTATCCGCCATGACAGATTTCTCAAGCTTATCCTTGGCCTAAAACCATCAACAAATCAAATAAATAAATAAAAATTCAGGTAAGAAACATCATAATAAATTAATTATAAGACATAAACTTTAGGTTGGACATAATTATCACACAAATTCTTCCCTAAAGCAAAGAAATCAAGTGTTCAAATTACTAACATTTTAGGTAAAGCTTGCTTTAAGTCACAATCAATTTCCACTGCAACTAACCAAATTTCAGTTTTTAAAGGACATTTTAAAGCAATAAAATAGTCCAAAAAAATATCTTAACAGAAACTACATGGGCTACAATATACTTAAGCAGCAGTGATGGGCACTGTTCGAGCAAAGCAGAAGCACAAGCTACGCTAAGAACTTTAGGCATTCAAGAGAGCTCACCTTCCTTATTACATTTAGGGTCTTTGGGAATCATCAATTCATTATTAGGGTCATCTGGCAAGTCTTGGAGCCTATCCTCAAACCAACTTTATATCTAAAATCTCCCTAAAAATAAAGAATTAATAAAGAAAGAAACGATATCAGAAACAAAAAATCATCAGCTAGAAAATGTGTGAACCTCAATCCATCTAACCACAGGTTTTTCGGTACGGCCAGCAGAGCGGGGCACAAAACACACCACATTTTGAAACACAAAAATATACAAGCTTGAAGCTTGGTTCTTTAACTTAAGATAAAACTAAACAATAACTGAAAACAAGTGAAAGTCACTTGAAGGCTAAATAATGAATAAAATAGATTGAAAACCATTCAATTATAGTCAACCATGAAAAATATCTTTAAGAGATATACTCTTTAATTA